>NW_026843656.1:604690-1209380 GCF_030254825.1 Meriones unguiculatus
CCCTTTCTCCACAACCTCTCCATCATGGGTTGTCACTTTAGTTTTTCATCTTGGCCATTCTGATGGGTGTAAGGTGAATTCTCAAGGTCGTTTTGATTTGCATTTCCCTAATATCTAATGACGTTGAACATTTCTTTAAGTGTTTCTCTGCCATTTGATATTCCTCTACAGAGAGTTCTCTGTTTAGCTCTGCTCCACATTTTTTAAATTGGATTACTTGGTTTGCTGCTTTTCAGCTTCTTTAGTTCTTTATATATACTGGATATTAGCCCTCTGTCAGATAAAGGGTTGGTGAAGATTCTTTCCCAATGTGTCTCCTAACATGACCTTGCCTCTCCACTCAACTCCCACTTTTCCTTATAGTTGAACCAACTGCATTGATTGTTCCTGGTACTTGAGGATAGCATGGGAGGTTCTGATTGGGCTTTCTGTCATTTACAGGCTGTTACAATGGATAATAAAGTTAGATATGCCCCTCTTAGTCTTGTCTCTGGTGTTTGATTCCCAGGATTCTGCGTGGGCCCTGTTGCCACTCATTCCAGTTCCCCATGGTTCCTGATTTCCATATTTATGTAAATACTGGCAATCAGGACTAGTTATCTGCAAGACCAGCAAAACCTCTTCTCTGCTGAGCCAACTCTCATGCCCTATGTTGCCTATTTTTGATCACCATTTACATTGCCGATGCTTTCATCTGTTATTTGTAACTGTTTAAATATAGATTTCATTTTAGGAAGATCATATCAATGCTATAATTTAAAGTGAGGCACTTCAAGTTTCTAGATGATATGTACATAATTAGAGGGAATGAATAGCTTGTGTAGAAAATTGAGCAAAGAGCTGTCAGTTCTTTGATTTGATTGATTAATTTTCGTTTGTTTGATTAATTTTTGGTAGAGTATTCTGTGCCCCTGACTATTCTGGAACTCATTGTATAGACCAGGCTACCATCCAACTCTATGAGATATACCTGCCTCTGCCTCCTGAGGGTTGTTGGAATTAAAGGCATGACAAAATACACCCAGCTTACCCATTGTTTTTATACTTAGGAACTGTTCATACAATTTCTCTGAGGTGGGCTAAGCACAGTTGATCTGTTTAATTGTCTCCCCTTCTTTATGTCTATTAATTAGCGTTTCTCTTACAAGGCTACATCATGTTTTTGAATTTTTTAATTTATTTTTATTAATTACAGTTTATTCATTTTGTATCCCCCTTGTAGTTCCCTCCCACCTCCCCTCCTAACCCCACCCTCCCTCCATCTCTCCCAGCAGTGCCCCTTCCCCAGTCCACTGATAAGGGATGTCCACCTCCCCTTCCCTCTGATTCTAGTCTATAAGGACTAGTCAGGAGTGGCTGCAGTGTATTCCTCTGTGGCCTGGTAAGGCTAGGTGTGGGGAACACACCTGCAAGGTAAGCACTGAGGAGGCAGACGCAGGAGGATCACATTTCCAAAACTTTTTAAAGATTTTTTTTACTATTTATACAACATTTGCCTGCACACTTGATCTCTGTATAGATGCTTGTGAGCCACCATGTGGTTGCTTGGAATTGAACTCATGGCCTTTGTAAGAATATCGAGTAGTGCTCTTAACCTCTGAGCCACCTCTCCAGCATCATCCAAAAACATTAAGAAGGAATTTAAGGTATTAATTTGTTCATGGTGCTTTTTTTCTTTCCTACTTTCTTTCTTCTGATTTATTAGTTTATCTATCTATCTATCTATCTATCTATCTATCTATCTATCTATCTATTTACTTATTTTACAGTGTTCTGCCTGCATGTACCACTGCAAGCCATAAGAGGGCATGAGATCTCACTATAGATGGTTGTGAGCCACCATGTGGTTGCTGGGAATTGAAGTCAGGACCTTTACAAGAGCAGCCAATGCTCTTAACATCTGAGCCACCTCTCTAGCCCTGGTCTCACTTTTCTTTACTTCATGTTACTTAAATTTTCTAAAACATAAATGATGTGTTACGAACATATGTAGAAGGAGGCATTTTTTTTCAAGGAAGAAAATGAAAAGATGATTAACAGATGTCTTAATGATTCTTTACTATGGTCACACATAAGTTTGAATACTGTCGAGTATATCTCAACAGTTTATATCACCATGTGGTGAATCAAATTTATCATTGTGTTTTCAGGATGGTGTTTCTTACTCATGACCACTAGGAGGCTGTATGCTGCCTTAGCTGAGCTAAGTGGATGATGAGTAAATTGTGCCTTTTCATCAGGAGGTGGGGAGGCCAACCTTGAACTTGTGATCCTCCTGTTTCAGCCTTCTGAATGCTGGAGTTCAAAGCTTGGGCCACTAAAGTAAGAATACTGAAGCAGATGGTATATTTATCTGTTTGTGATGATTATCACCTTTTAAGATTTCCAAACTTGATATGTTTAATATGTCTCACACATTTAATAAGATATTAAAATGTATCACTCTGCCATGTCAGGCAACCCCTAACCAACTGAAATTCCAATTCCAGGGAATCCACTATCCTCTTCTATCCTCCAGGGACACACACACACATGAACAAATGTGTCTTTTAAAAAGTAAATGTGTAATCGGCATCACAACCAGAAAAGCACATTTTGAAGAGATGTAGCTGAGAAGCACCGTGATAATGTGACCTTAATGTGCAGAATATTTCCTCAAGTGTTTCATACCATTCTTCTTCAGTAGAAGGTGTTCACATGTTCTCTATACAAAATAAAAATAGAACCCTGTGTCTCTCCCTAGCCCTTGCCCCATGGGTCTTCTGTAGTTTCTCCTGCCATCTTTGACTTCTTTTGTTTTCAACCCATTAAGAATTTCTTATAATGGAGATTTAAATATTGAAATAAAATCAAGATTTAAATCTTTCTTCCATCTGCCATTTTTTCTATTAACTCTACTGTGTGCCTTCCTTGTGAAAGGAACCCTGCAAACTGCCTGCAGGCATGGCTCTGATGTTTGGTTTAATATTAATATTAATATTAATAATATTTTTAATTTTTTGAACAAGGTTTCTCTGTGTATCCCTGGCTGTCTTGGACTTGCTCTGTATGCCAGGCTGGCCTCAAACTCAGAAACATCTTCTTGCCTCTGCCTCTCCAGTGCTGGGATTAAAGTTCTGTGCCACCATGCTTGGCAGCATGCTCTTATAGCCTGGTTAAAGTCATACTATGTAACTTAGAACATGTCTAGACATGTGAGTGTGATGAGCTGGCAGGGGATGCAAGCCCTTTTTTTGGAGACAGGGTTTCTCTGTGTGGTCTTTCATGTCCTGGACTTGCTTTACAAACCTGGATGTCCTGGAACTGACACCTGCCTCTGCTTGCCCCACTGATGGTCACAGGTGTGTGACACCACACCTGGCTTTTTGTTATAATCATTAAAAATGATTTATACTCTCTGTGTATGTGTCTGCCTTTTTGAGACCAGCCCTGTTTTGACTAGGAGAGTTGGCACTCTGTAACAGAAAGGAGTCAAGTCTGCCTACCCTAAGCACAAGGTACTCTACTCTCAACCGCTGAGTCAGTGAGGGTGTGGGCCCTATAGCTTGTAATAAAAAGATCCTCATGTGTTCTGCAATGGATTCAACTCCTGGTGGTCTTTTGTGGTCTCATGAACTGAGCACATCTGAGGTAGTCACACGAAGTATTTCTACTATAAGAACAGCCATAAATTCTCCCAGTTATACCTTACAAAAGTGGGTTATAGCAGAGCATAGAAAACTCAGCTATGGGCCTCCAGTGCCATCAGGTAAAATTCTTAACACCGGGTCTGGTAGAAGTTTGTGTTACAGTTAGCACAACCGTACAGGTATTCCTCAGTCCTAGTAGAGTAGGTCCACCAAAGAGGCTGGCAAAGAATGGCCAATAAGGGCTAAAGATGGCCCAACACAAATCGTTATTAGGCTCTGGACATACCAACATCATCACATCACTGCAGATGAAGCAGCAGCAGCACCAGATAATCAAGATATGTCTTAGAATTCTGGGACCATCAACAAAGGGTCAAGGCTTAGTAATCTACACAATGACTGGAACCCACAGCAGTGATAACAAAGACCGACAAAGCTGTGCCAAAGCGATAACCAGAGGACCCTAAAAGGTGGGGCAGATCATTTGTTTGGGGAAGTGGCTTTATCTCATGGACACACACTTTCCTATTTCATGAAGAGGAAATTGTTAGGCTCCAGTTTTCCAGAAATCATTAAAATGATTTACATGTCTATTGTAATTAATAAAACAGCAAAGAAAGAACATGTGGGATACATGTGGGTGCAGAGATACAGATGTCCATTCACAAAGAAATACCATAAAAGCATGAAACCAGAAGCCATAATGTACACAAAGGAACAGTATATAAATATATGTGTCTGTGTGTGTATGTAGGCAGAAGTGTGTATATTATATATATATATATATATATATATATATATGTTTATATATGTGTGTGTGTGTTTATATACATATAAAGCATTGACAAACCACAAGTATACCCTTGAGCTTTTCTGTTGCCATTTGTTGCTGTTCATGGGACCTAGGATTTTAGTCTGGTTTGTTGCCCCAATGAGACTCTCTTGGAGAAAACTAAGTGTTTCATTTATTAGTAGTAGTAGTAGTAGTATTTAAAGAGATAAAGAGTGTTCTTTTTGGAGTGAAACTTTATTTATGATTCGTGGTGTAGTTCTTTTTATTATAGAAGATTTGTTTATTATTTGTACAGTATTCTGTCTGCATGCCAGAGGAAGTCGCCAAGTCTTACTATAGATGATTATGAGCTGCCACGTGGATGCTGGGAATCGAACTCAAAACCTTTGAAAGAACAGCTGGTGCTCTTAAGCTTTGTGCCATCACTCCAGCTCCCTTAATTTTTATTTGTATTTATTCATTTTACATCCCTGTCGTAGACCCCTTCCTCCTCTCTTTCCAGGCCTACCCTCCCTGTTTCCCCTATCACCCCTCACCTGGCTCCTCAGAGAATGGGATCCGCCAACCCCAAGTCCACCCATGTCAGCATATCAAGTCACATCAGGACTGAAAGCCTCCTCTTCCCCTGTGGCCTGGTGAGGTAGCCCTGAAAGGTGAAAGTGATAGAAAAGATAGCTTGTGGGTCAGGGTGCATTCTTATGTGTGTTGGTCCTGAAGTGTTTACAAGGCATTGTTACCCTCCTGTCCTTCATCCCCTCTGGCACTTACACTCTAGACACAAGAGTACCTTGAGCCCTTAGGGGTGAGAGTTTGCTGGAGACATCTCATTTAGGGTGGGATAGTTCAAGGCCTCTCTCTCTCTGCAGGTCGACTGGACATGGGCCTCTTTATTTGTTCCCATCTGCTGCAGGAGGAAGTTCCCAATGATGTCCAAAGAAGGCACAGATCTGTGACTATGGCTGTTCTCCTTTAGAGTAACTGTAGCATTTATATTTCTCTTATATTCCTGGCATGTGTAGACTCAGGCTCCTGGGTACCCAAGCAGTATTGGATCGAGGTTCCTTCTCATGGCGTGGGCCTCCTGAAACCCAACCAGATATTAGTTGGTCACTTCCATGATGTTTGTACAACAAGTGCACCAGCAAATCTTGTAGGCATGTCACCATTGGAGAGCAAAGGCTGCATGGCTTGGTTGGTGTGGACCTTTCTCTTCCGGTGGCACTCAGTGAATGTTCCAGTATCATGAACAGTAGTCCAAAGGAGGTGAAGGTTCTAGGTAGGTGCCAGCTGGGATTCTCTGTGTCCAATGAACGGAGGTGTTGTTCTCAGCAATAGAATCTTACCATCACGTTTGGGAGAGCAGAAGAGGGTGGACTCAAGTTAGGTGGTTCCCAGGCCCTGTTTTGATCTAGCATAGAATCCTCCTGAGTTCCAACCCCACAAGACTCGAGGAGGAGGCCGGCTCTGGAGACACTCCTTGCTCTTATTAAATTGAAATAAATACATAGTATTAAATTAATTACAGCATCTATGTAAAGCTCGTTATTAAGTGACACATGCTTGCCACGAGAGGGCACCACATCCCTTGACAGATGACGCTGTGATCCGTGGGGATAGAACCAGGCACCTAGGGAAGAGAGAGGGATTCTCTGCTTCAGAGAGCCCCCTGGCTTTTGGGATGACAGGCATGAGACACTGAGTCCGGTGATTTGTTTCTTTCTTATTTTTTTAGATTCATTCATTCATTCATCATTCATTCATTCTCCAGCTTTATGCCTGTGCACTATAAGAAGGCACCAGATCTCATTATAGATGGTTGTGAGCCACCATGTGGTTGCTGGGAATTGAACTCAGGACCTTTGGAAGAGCAGTCAGCTCTGTTAACCTTTGAGCCATCTTTCCAGCCTCCAGCTTTTTTTTTAATCTTTAAAACAGATTTATTATCTGTGTGAGTGCCTTTTTGCCTTCCAGAGACCAGCTCTGTTTTGACTGGGAGAGTCAAAATGACTATAAAAGGGGGGCAGAAACCCCAGAATCCCTTCTCCAGGGACCAGGGACCAGCCGGACCATGTCAGATCAGGAGAAATCAAAGGGCACATTTTTCCTTCGCACAAATGAGACTTCCAGCATCCGGGCCTGTTTACTTCCGAAAGCAGATAGGCGGGGCGATGGCATCAGGAATCCCGAATCCCTGAAAGCTCTGGATCCTGAAGACAGCCAGTTGTGAAGGATGGGGACATTTACATGACACCGGGAACCAGGGGAAACTCTGTGTGCAATGTGGCAACTGGAAAGGGCTTTTCAGGATATTTCTGGGTCCCCTGTATGTTTTCAGGGTTGATTGTTTGGTGTTGAATAACTAACTGATTTTATGCGCTTTCCTGGAAAGATTTTTTTTCTCACACTCGCAGCTTTTATTAGTTCCCTACATATTTTTTTTTTTACATAGGATTAAAGTCAACGATTTCTTCCTGGACCACTTTTGCATGCCTATTGGCGTTTTCCATTTTTCACTTCATGTTTGTGCAGGTACATTGGTAAGCCTTTTTTTCTTTTTCTTTTTTTTTAATATTGGTTCATCTTATGGGTGTAGCTTCTGGTATTATTAGGAGACACACTACCAGAACATACTCTGATCCTCTGCCTTATATAATTTTTCATCATCTGTTCTGCATAATCTCTGAGCCTTAGATCTGGGAATTGTTTTGTAGATTTATCAGGTGTGAGTGTTCTCCAGAATTCTGCCTTGTGATTGGTTGTGTTTTTCAGTCATGATTGCTGTTGCAACGAAAAGCTTCTTCTGACAGTGGTGAACTATACTTATCTGTGTTCATTATTAAAAAATATTTAGGTTGTAACATGTAACATATTCATGCATGGACTTACATGTATTATAGGGATTTTATGTAGATAAATTCCCAGTATGATTGCTTAAAACCCTTTCACAAATATTTACTGTTATTTGTTCTGCTTCCTTCTTTCATATTTATCCACCTTGATAATTAGGGGACCTTCCCCACATTATCCCAATCAGATCAATTGTACCTGCCATTTTATTGCTTGCCCAACATTTTTTCTTGTTTCTACATGGTGATACTCACATCTGAAACATGGGATCTAGATGCCCCAGTATAGAGAATGAGAGATATTTGTCTTCTGGATATGGGTTACCTAAATTATAATTTTTCTACTTACAACTAATTATGTGTATGATATTTATCATGTTAAACTTATTTATAATTTTCCATTTCGTACCTATTGTGAACACAATAGCAATGAAGGTGACTGAGCAAGTATTTCTAGAGTGGGGTGCTGAATCTAGGAAAGGAGAGCAGGGCCAGGTAGTAGATTTATTTTTTTTTCTTTTAGAAAATTCTCTACTCTGATTTTTGGAATGGCTGAACTGTTTAAAAGACCCTCCCCCTTTCCAGAGATCTATTTTCATGCCTGTTCTATAGAAGAATCTCAAATACCACCAAAAGCCCTGTTATACTCCCAAAAATAAGAAATAAAACAAGTATTTAGTTCATGCACTGTTTATCTAAATTACTATCATGTAATTACATTTTTAATATTGTCCACAAATTAATAAGTAACATGAATATCTTACTAAAATTATTTCAGCAGCAGCTTCTATTCTGAAATAGAATGTCTGTGATTGTGAGACAAAGTGAGGAGCTCTTATTTTTGTTTAAATATACATTTCAGAAAAAGGTTACTTAAAAGTATGTAAATAATTTAATTTTAGTATACTAATGGGTTTATTAGAAAACTAATACATCAAAACGATCAATTTTTATTTGCTATTTTTTGTTTTTAATACATCTCAAAGAGTTCATATCAGGTCTTAAGAGAATAATGTAGCACTTAGGGAAAAAGATGCATCCCAGAAGTCCTGCACTGGAGGCCAAGATGGAGAAGACTTCCACAGCCACCATGGCTTTGCCCTTGGTGCTCTGGTAGACAGGGATGAAGGTGACCCAGACACTGCAGAACACCAGCATGCTGAATGTCAGGAACTTGGCCTCATTGAATGTGTCAGGCAGGTTCCTCACCAGAAAAGCCACAGTGAAACTGCCTAGGGCCAGGGACCCTAAATAGGCCAGCACACAGTAGAAAACAGTTACTGAGCCCTTGTTGCATAAAATGATGACTTGAGCATTTTCAGAGTGTGCATCTGTGTCAATATAGGGAGGTGAGGTTCCCAGCCAGACTCCACAGAGAATAAGTTGGATCAGGACACAGATGGGACACAGCATTATAGACACCTGAGACAAAGAATCTTCTCATTGTTCTCCCTGGTTTCATGACTCTAAAGGCCAGAATTACAGTTATAGTTTTTGCCAAAACGGTGGAAATAGCCAAGGTAAACACAAGTGCAAATGTTATTTGTTGCAGTATGCAGGAGGTTGTGTTTGGATGGCCAATGAAGAAAAAAGAGCAGAGGAAACAGAGGAGGATGGAGATGAGCAGGATGTAGCTGAGAGTCCGGTTATTGGCCTTAACAATGGGTGATTCTCGGTGTTTAAGAAAGATCCCCAAAACTGCAGTTGTGCTGACAGAGAAGCATAGAGCTGTGCAGGCTAGAGCCATGCCCAGAGGATCTTCAAAGGACAAGAAGGTCAATCTCTTGGGCAGGCAATAGTTTCTCTCAGGGTTTGGGTACTCTTGACTTGAGCAAGGGATACACACCTGCTGATGTGAGGGGAGGAAGTGAATCAACATTTAAGCTTTTACAATTATTTAGTCATTGCACATTTAATTCATGAGAGTGCTTTCCATTGATAAGTGTAGCCTGGCATATTCTGCTTTCTGATACTGCCAAGGAAGGAAATCTTTATAATTCCCATTTTTACTCTTTATCTTCTTTAATTAACAATAAACTTTCTGCTGAAGAATTTATCAATTTCTCTAGGGCAGTGAAATATATATTACTCATATTCAGATGTAGTAACACTGTCAAGCAATCCTTCAAATGCTTTTTTATATACTGTGAGTTTCTAAGTATGCATACAATACAAAGTACTTTGATCACTTCCATGTATAAAAATATACTTCATTAATTCCACCATTGTGCCATTGTGGGTTCTTCTCAATTTTCTTGTTACTCACAGTTTTAATGGATATTTGTTACCCCACTTCTATATAATTTTTCTAAGGTAACATGGGAATAAGTTATATCTGACCTCCATAGACTATGGAGCAATTCTGATTTGGCAGTAAATATGCAACACTTGCATCAACAAAGAGCAGCTATCTGCTCAGATCAACTAGTACCTATCTCAGATGTGGAAGTTGCAAATAAATTTCTATAGTCTTTGACATCCTTTGACTCAGGACAGGACTCTTAATATTTCATTATTAATTCCAAAATAATCCTGGGAATTGTTCTAATTTTCAGTCTTGTTCTTTCAGTAATATTCTGAAGACTGAAAAATGACCTACATGTCATATAATAGTGCCATAAATCTATAAATATTAAATTAAAAAGGGAGAATGACACAGCCATATTCACTGAAATTGTTGAGAGTCATGAAGCCAGCACAGTTGCTTGACACAATCCCAGATTGTTAGGATCACTGTTATTCTATATCTAACTCTTTTTCCATGTGTTGTATTACAGGGGACTTTCTGCAATATGATTCAATTTCTGTTTGTTTGTTTGTTTGTTTGTTTTTCCTACACAAAAGTTATGTTTGAGTCTTTTTTATGAAAAGCCTAAACTTAACTATATCTGTCCACTGTTTGGAAATCTTCTATAGGCCCTGGAGATCATTAAGCACAGACAAACAGATAGAGAGATGAGGCCATTATTTCAGGAGTTTTCTTGGGCTATATGCCCCTAAACAGTATATTGGTGCAGGGTAAACAAAGACAATATGCAAACCCTGAGAAGCCAAGAGATTTGTGTTAAAATTTATATTTCTTTTATTATAGGCTGAGAACTCCCTATAAATGTTGTTTAAAGATATGAGGCAATGGAGCATACATTCCTGATGAAATAAAATTTAATAAGAATTGACTAAAATAGACTAAATCTAATTTATAGCATAGATGATGATACATTTAGTAAAAGGAGTTGTTTATTATTATTTTCTATTCATAAAAGACAAGTTCATGTATTTTCTGTATCTCTGGACTGCAATCAGACTGCAATCATTCTGCAAACACTGCCAGCCTAAAAGCAGGCTGTAATATAGTAAATGTTTTTTCTTTTAAGGAGACATCCTTTGGATTCCTTAAAGTAGAGTTATTGAGCTAACAATAATATATGTTCCTTTTGTATTTTTTAAATTGCAACTGAACTTGTAACCCTGGATATGTAATTGAAAAAAATCATACACCCACTCTGAATCACTTGTGTAATCATTAGTCTGTGTTTGTACTGTGAAACTTGTATAGAGAAGTGCCTTGTGAGGACATCCTTTGTTAGAGCATCTGTAAGATATCTTAAGAGAACATCCTTATGGTATCTTGCAGGTACAATATTTAACCCATGAAAGCACTCTTCCTATTTCCTGCAGCAGTAGATTAACCTTCCCCCTTTCCTGCCTTCTCCCTATATAAGTTGGGTAAAATTTTTTAATAAACAGAAGCCTTGATCAGATGAACAGACTTGGCTTTCATTTTTTGCTTCTCTTGTTCCTTTTTCCCCCATTCCTTCCAATCTATCCACCTTAGGAACCCCATTGAATCCCTGAGGGTCAGGGCAATCGAAGAAATAAAGTAATCAAAGATTTTCTATAATTCAATGAAAATGAAGACACAACATGCCCAAACTTATGGGACACAATGAAAGCAGTGCTTACAAGAAAGTTGATAGCACTCGGTGCTTCTTAAGGAAATTTGAGACATCTCATACAAGCAATCTAAGGTCACACCTGAAAGACCTAGAAACAAAACAACAAAAAAGATATAGACACACTGAAGAGGAGTAGATGGCTGGAAATAATCAAACTCAGTGCTAAAATCAATATACTAAAACCAAAGTGATTAAAAGAGCCAACAAAACCATTTTTTTACTTCTTTGAGAGAATCAACAGCATAGACAAGCCCTGAAACAAAGTAACAAAAGGCAGAAAGACAGTACTGAAATGAACAAAGTTGAAAATGAAAAGGGGACATAAGGACAGACACAAAGGAAATAAAAAAGAATCTTTAAGTGGTACTTCAAAAGCCTATACTTTACAAAAACTTTATATAGAATGCACAATTTTCTTGATAGATTCCACTTACCAAAGTGAAATCAAGATCAAGTAAATAAATTAAATAGGCCTATCTCCCCTAAGTCAATAAAAAAAGATATAGACACACTGAAGAGGAGTAGATGGCTGGAAATAATCAAACTCAGTGTTAAAATCAATATACTAAAACCAAAATGATTCAAAGAGCCAACAAAACCATTTTTTGATTTCTTTGAGAAAATCAACAGCATAGACAAGCCTTATAAAATTGCCTAAGGGTTGGCCTTTTTCAGTTTAATAAATAATAATAGATTCTCATCATTATAATAATGCTTCTTCCTTATGACTTTTTTTTAATAAAATTTTTCATTTTTAAAATAACACATTTACCTCACTATACCTCTTTGTTCTTCTTTCCAGACCTTCTCCTGGACCCACCTTATATTTAGTGTCTCTCAAATTCATGGACTCTTTCTCATTAAATGTTGTATTTGTGTCTTTGTCTTTTTATTCATAAATACTAATTGCTCATTCCATGTGATATTACATGTATATGTTATCACATGGATGACAATAACCTTAAACAGGCAGCCATACTTTCATTTATGAAGACTGGCTTTTTCTGCTATTGTTGGTACTTGAAATGTCAACTTTTAAGTGTTTTAAATGCAGTTCCATTTCTTGTGTATTGAGGAAACAATTACACATCTACTTTTCCCGGAGTTACTTTCAGGCACCGATCATTACATTTGTTTATTACAGAAATATAATTCAATCTTGAACAACTGGATATCTCACATTCAATGGGTAGCCTAAAGCAAGTATCACTGCAAGAGTTGAGATTGCCATTTCATGAACCAAAAGGAAGAATTTTTATGTAGGTTGATTTTGACACAATAGCAAGAGAACTGCCACTCAAACCTTCACACATCGTGTGGAATCAGCAGTGGTTACTAATGGATTCAGGGATGAGTGAAAGAGACATAGAGAAGAGCACTACATTATGATACCATGGTCACTTCTTAGCTTTCTGATTCTACATTCCCAAGCATGTAAGATATTAACATATAACATATAATATATATCTTTGAGAAAAGATATTATTTTTATACCTGTCTGGTTGGAAATGTGCTGCTCTGGACAAAATACACAAGAAAAACAGCAGATAGGTCTCTCTTCTTGTGGAACTTTCAAGAATCCTGGACCACAGGTCTGTGAACATACAGATTGAGGAATCTGAGGGAAACACAGAAAAACTGGTAGTAATATTGTATATTAATTTAAAATAATTTAGGCTAAATAACTTAAATTCATATATCTTATGGAAATTCTATGGGTTTATGAGGAAATCAGAGTGTTTAATACAAGAGTGTAGAATGGAAATTTGAAGTTAGCACACTTTCCAATGCTAAATGTTCAACATCCTTTTATGGTGACTAATCTGTGACTCATTTCTTCCTAGCCTTTGTGAAATGTGTACAATGTCCATATATTTTCTCCTGTGAGGCAGCAAGCCAGAACTCATTTTTCATATGAATTATGAAACAGTTGGATTGTCAGACAGAAACCCAGTCCATCTTTCCTCATCTATTTCTACCTTTACATTTCCAATCATGTAGTAATACCCATGCACTCTGATTCAGCTGCAAAAGGAAGTTTACTTTTCTCATGAAAGATGGTTTGGCCATTAGTGAATTATGATCTATTACTGTGACTTTTACCTTTAATTCCCAATGCTAGGAATACTTCTTTCTTTTTAAATATTAGTTACACAGTTACATAGGATTTTCACCAGTTGCACATTAGTTAATCACATTAACTACTAAACTAGCACAACTTTAGTTTGTTATATGTTAAAAATTGTGTAGGACAGGAACAAACATTTCTATCTATTCTTAGACCTCTTTTTTGCCTTTATTTGGATTCATTTTCTATCTCATAAATTTTAATATATTAACAGGAATATACTTCTGCATAACTGGCTCAGCAGTTAAGAGCTCATACTTTTCTTGCAGAGAAATATAAGTTCAGTTCCTGGCACACATATCTGGCAACTCATATACATTTGTTACAGAAAAGTGTTCTATCAAAATCCATAGTTTATTTTCTGTTCACGCTAATTCACAAATGTGCAAAATTATTGAGATGCTTGAGTATGAGTTGTATAAATGGAAGGACCCTTGAGCATGATCATGAATGTATAATAAATATGTCAATATGTACATACATTTGTATGCATGTGTATGTACCCATAAACCACACACCTACACACCTATATAACCATGAACACTCATTCATTAACTGCAGCATGAATGAACACACATTTAAATTTACTTCATCTAATTGAATCTGCAGGAAGTAGTTAAGTAGTGGTTTATTTCTGAAAATAATCAAATTGGACTGAAGAGATGATTTAGCATTTAACATTCTTGTCACATGAACATGAATACCTGAACTGATCATCCTGAAGGGATTGAAAGAAAAGTTGGGTGTAGAATATATTCCTGTAATAGAAATTTTGTGGTCATGAAGACAGTGAGAAATTCAAGGATATGCTTTCCACTGAATACAGCAAGACCATAAGCATAGGTTTCAGAGAGATAACCGGTTTAAAAATAAAAGGGAGAGCAACAGAGGAAGATAACCAGTGTTGAGTGTGGCCCTAACAAGTACATGTGCTCAGTCACACACAAGCTCACAATCACAATAGAGCTAAGAATATAGAATATAATAATAATTTTAAATTTTCAAAGAGACATCATACAATCAGGGAGGCAAGACACATACCTAAACACAATAAAGGCAATATACAGCAAGCCAATAACCAACATCAAGTTAAATGCACAAAAACTTCAAGCATTCCTGCTAAAATTAGGGACAAGACCAGGCTGCCAATTGCACCATATCTCTTCAATACAGTGCTTCAATTTCTACCTAGAGTGATAAAACAAGAGATCAAAGGGATATAAAACAAGAAGAGAAGAACTGAAAGTATCATTCTTTGAAGATGATAAGTGACCCCCAAGATTCTACCAGTGAACTCCTACTGCTACTAAACAATTTCAGTGAAGTGTCTGGATATAAAATTATTTCAAAAAAATTCAATAGACTTTCTATACACAAGCAACAATAAGGCTGAGAAAGAAAGTAGGTGAACACACACACACACTTCACAAAGAGCCACAAATACTATAAAATATCTTGGGGTAACACCAACCAAGCAAATGAAAGACCTGTATGACAAGAACTTCAAGTCTTTGAAATAATAAACTGAAGATTTTGGAAGATGGAAAGAACTCCCATGATCATAGATTGTTAGGATTAACATACTAAAAATGGTCATCCTGCCAAAAGCCATCCTCAGATTAAATGCAATTCCCATTAAATTCCAACACAGTTCTTTACAGACCTGGAAAGTTCAACCATTAACTTCATATGGAAAAATAAAAGACCCAGGATAGCCAAAAACATTCTGTATAATAAAAACTTCTGGCAGTATCAACATTCCTGATTCAAGCTATACTACATAGTAATAGAAATAAAACCTGCATGGTATTGGCACAGAAACAGACAGGTTGATCAGCCGAACCAAATTGAAGGTCTAACTAGATGTCTGCATGTAGAAAATGCAAATAGACCTGTATGTATCATCCTGCACATACTCAAGTCCAAGTGGATCAAAGACATTGAAGTAAAACCAGAGACTCTAAATCTATTAGAAGATAAAATGGAGGAAAAGCCTGGAACTCATTAGCATAGCAGACAATAGAATGACAATAGAACAAGCTCTGAGATCAACAATTAATAAGTGGGATCTCATGAAACTATAAAGCTTCTGTAAACCAAAGAAATCAAAGAACAAAACAGCAGCTTACAGATTGGGAAAAGATCTTTACCAACCCTACATCACAGAGAGGGCTGATATCCAAAATACACAAAGAACTTAAGAAATCAAACATCAGCATATCAAATAATCCAATTAAAACATGAGGTACAAAGGTAAACTGAGAATTCACAGCAGGAATCACAAATGGCTGAGGAGCACTTAAATTCTCAATGTCTTTACCCATCAGAGAATTGCAAATCAAAATGACTTTAAGATTCAATTTTACTCCTGTCAGAATGGCTAAGATCAAAAACTCATGTGATAACACATGCTGGCAAGGATGTGGAGAAAGGGGAACACTCCTGCGTTGCTGATGGGTGTGAAAATTTACACACCTCTCTGGAAATCAAGCGGGCAATTTCTCAGAAAACTGGGAATAGTTCTACCTCAAGACCCTGATATACCACTCCTGGGCATTTACCCAAAATATGCTCTACCATACAACAAGGACATTTGCTCAGCTATGTTTATACAGGGTATATTTTTAATAACCAGAAACTGGAAAAAATTTAGATGTCCCTCAGCCAAAGAGTGGGTAAAGAGATTGTGCTACATTTACACGATGGAACTGTACACAGCTGTTAAAAACAAGGAAATCATGAAATTTGCAGGCAAATGGTGGGAACTAGAAAAGATCATCCTGAGTGAGGTAATCCAGAAGCAGAAAGACACATGTGATATATATTCACTTACAAGAGGATATTAGACCTATAGTACAGGATAAACCTACCACGATATGTTGGAAGCCATTGCTCTGGTAGCTGCTTTGATATTTAAATCTCAACAGGAAGACTGCTTTTACCAGGCCTTCACTGAAGCCAGGGAAGAATTTGCAAGTCCATCTCCCTTTGTTTGTGACAGCAGGTGGGAGAGCTTTTCAAAATCACACCTATTGTTTCACCTCCTCATAAATTTAACCCATTTTTCTGAGCTGTTTTTACTCTGGCTTAAAAGCTCTCTGCAATAAAGTCAGGCTGCTGGCTGGTCGAGTCTAATATCTCCACTGGAGCCTCTTGGAAAAGGCCCATGTGTGTTGTGTGTTAGTTTTTTAATTTTAATCCTCACTCCCAACTCAAGAACCGTTCAACTCTGCTGGCGGGCTCCGGCAACAATCCACAGACACAAAGAAGATAAGTAAGAAGGAAGGTCTAAGGGAGAGTGCTGGAATGTCACTCAGAAAGGGACATAGATTAGACAGCAGAAGTGGATAAAGAGGAGGGACTGGATAAGAGATGTAATTGGGAGAGAAACAAGAGTTGGGATCAGATGTAGGGACAATGTTAGTGGGAGGTTCTAGGGCTGGGAACAAGAAGGGAAACTAAGGTAATATATTTGTCAAGATGGAGGTCGGTGGGAGGATGTGGGTGTTCCTATAACTGAGACCCCTAACAGGGAGAGACGTGAAGCCTGAAGTGACCACCTCTTGGCCAGGCAGGACTAGTGGAGTGAGGGGAAATCAACCCATTAACAAAACCTTTGATCCAAAACTTACCCTGCCTACAGGAAGTGCAGGAATAAAGACTGAGGGAAAACTCCAAATAATAATTGACCCAACCTGAGACACACCACAACAGTAGAGAGTCTTACAGAACAGGTTTCTGGGAGGCTCCACCCTGTAGTTGGTTGATGATACTGGGACAAGCATGGGGTGGAGTTCTATCCATTTTGTGGAAGTGTTGGAAGGCCCTGGAAGGGACAGGAACTCCAAAATAAGACTAACAGAGACAACTAACTAAGAATCATGGGGGTTTACAGAGACTGATACATCAACTAAGGAGCATGTATGGTCTGGGCATTGGCCCTCTGCACATAGTTGGCCAATGAGTAGTTTGTTCTTCATATTTGTAGCCTGGCAAATGTAGTTGGAGGGGCGGAGGCTGTTTCAAACATGAACTCTATTGCCTCATTTTGGAGCACTTTCCCCTGGCAGGCTGGCTTGAACTGGCCTCAGTGGATGAGATATGGTCAGTTATGATGTGACTTGATGTGTTGGAGAGGGTTGATATGGTGGGAGGGGAGATCATTTTTTTTTTCTGGGGGAAAGAGAGTAGGAGAGAGGAAAAGGAGGAGAGGGGAAGCTGAGAGGTGAGGCAAGAGGAACCATTTTGGGGGATGTAAAGAAAGTGAACTGAAATTTAAAAACATTTATTTAAAAATATCTAAAAGACATCACACAATTAATTTTAGTAATCCTTTACAAATATTCTCTACAAATTAAATATTGAAAACTTCCAGACCTGATTGAAGTTGCTTGGCCATTTAATCAGAACTTCATTGATGAAAAAGCCTTGATCTTGTGGACTCTTGAAGACAAACTCTCCCACTTTAACTAGTAATGAAATGTGCTGAGTATGTTCCACAAAATTTTGTATATCATACGTTTCCATAATTTTCTTGTTCTCATCAAAGCTTATTTCATCTCCAGCAGCATTTGTCACTTTAATTTTACTCAGAAATGGATGCAGCTGAAGAGAGACATCATTTGATATGAGTGGCCCATACAAATTACTGTTTGATGACCTTTAAGAGAAATCCATTCTCTCTCTCTCTCTCTCTCTCTCTCTCTCTCTCTCTCTCTCTCTCCTCTCTTTCTCTCTCTAACATAGCTTTGTTTTTGAAGAGGCTTAGTTTGTTTAGGTGTCCCCCCACACTTGTTTTAGTGAGATGAAAAGTTCTCCCCATGAAAGTAATACAAGAGCTACTGAACACAAAGAGAAATATCTAAGGTATGGAACATGTGGAGCATGTTCTTAGAGTAAACAAGGCCCTGTAACTTTCCCCAGCACCAGCAAAATATTTCTAATTAGAAAATATAATTTTTTTAGAGAAAATCAGTGGATTCATATGTCTTAAGATATATCTTTTCTGATGCCACACAATGAATATGAGTGTATTTCAATTTGGTAAATTGGTATACATGTATATGAGATTACAATGAGATAATATTATTAGGAGTTCATGCAAAACTCCAGATTCATTTAAAAATGTACAATAAATATGTGCAAACTTTATGTCAGTTATAATTCAGGAAACTGAAAAGAGACCCACTACCTGCCTTCATTTCTCGTTGGTTTGTTTTCTGTCACAACATTTGACTTTCAGCTTTGATATGAACACTATCTGGTACAATGTTCACTACAAATGTGTCTGGTGCCTCTGGAGGCCAGAAGACGGCACTGCCCAGAGTAGAGTTACAGATAGTTGTAAGCTTTTATATAGATAACAGGAATTGTGGGTCTTTAAATAGCACAAAGTACTTCTAAACACTGAGCCACTTCAGGCCCCCTACATATGTGTTATTTTTGTTTTTGTTTATTGCCTACAAGTATGTATACATGTACACAAAGTACATATCTGACTCCTGCAGAAAGCAGAAGAGTGTGTCAGATTCCATGGAGCTGAAATTAAGACAGTTGTGAGCCACCATATGTGTGCTGACAACCAAACTCAGGGACCCTGTATGAGAAGCACATGCTTATACTTGCTGAATCATGCCCCTAGCGTGATTTAATTGCATATTTAACAAATTAAACAGGTTAATGTTTCAAATTATGATGTTCAATATTTTGTTATCTAATTCCTACTTATATTATAGAACTGTTGCTTAGGTACTCTGTTATCTAGAGAAGGCTTATACAAACTTACCTAATATCACATCTCTGGTAGATCTTGTTCAGAAACAGTGACAATGTCTATGTTAAATATTATTGTTTTCCATAATACTCAAGATTACATCGTACACTATACATTCAGAATTTATTTTTTGTTCATCTGTCTTTGATAGAATTTAAAGTTAAATTTACTTGTTCAACAGTCTTCTTAATGATACCCTATTTGAAGGTGATCATCAAGGCTCGTATGTGTGTGGATGATTCCTGTTTATATCTTTTTGGTTTAAAACCTAAACACATCCATTTATCTCTAATGCATGGAGATATAGTCTCAGCTTATTAACAGGTTTATGCTCTAACCTTTAAGATGGAAGCACTGTTTGGTTTTAACTTCATTTTATGCAATTAAGAATAAAGAACTTGTACAAGCAATTACTTTTCAGTTACTCATGACTCTAGAACAGGGAATTTATTTTCCACGAAGGTTCTTCTTATAGTCTTGTATTATTAACCTAAATTTCATTTTATGTGAAAAAGCAGCTTTGGATATGGTCACTATGTCTATACCTCATGGAACTTGGCATACTCCATGAAAGCACATAAATTTTAATATTAAACTTACTTTATCTTTACATGGATTACATTTATATGTTACAGATTTTCATCTCAAACTATGAAAGTATTTGTTAAAAGACATTCAAACTTACTGTCTTCAAGTCAGTGCTTTCAGTCCCAAAATCATATAAGATAATTACAGATGTATACACATACACTGTGACAGAAGCTTTTCCATTTTAACTTATACTTTTAATTATAAAATGAGAAAAACATTTTAATGGCTTGACCACAGTAATTACTTAGTAATAATGTTAGATCCTGAGCTTCCCTTGCATATGAGTGAGACTTACCTGCAATGGTAGAAGCCAGTCTGTGTTTCTGTCTTCGGTAGATCCCATTTCAGTTTTGTTCAATAGCAATTTATGGAGTGCATGGGCCATGGAATACATTGCATTCCATATGGAATAGCTGGACTCAGAAATGATCATCAGATCAATTTTTTTGTGATTAATCTTTAGGGAAATATTCGCTGGGCAGGGATTAAGAGATTTACATGGCAAAGAAGGAAGTGAACAAAGAAAATTGTCAATCCAGAATTTAGAGAAATAAAAATCTCCTCGGTATCTGGAGGGTGTAAGATCCTCAAGAAAGTTCTTGAAACCAGGGATAGTTCTCTTCTTTGAAAATGATACACTTCCTCTGAAAAAGTATATCAAATAATACTCATCTGCTGCAGAATCTAAATGTATTAAGTGTTGCTTTGCCATGATCCACACCTTCCCTCTGGCTAAAAATATTCTGTTATCAAGGCAGAATATCAACAAGTCATCTATATCACCATAGAATACCTGTACATTCACTTGTGTATGTTGGTTCAGGTCCACAAAACCAGCAATATTTTTTAACCCTAGCTTCCAATAAGCAGGGATTTTTTGTGTAAAAGCCACACAGATATCTTCTGTTGCCATTTCTGCTTTCAGGTGAGAGAGTAACTCTTTTCCATTCAGATCATCAATCACAAAAAGCCCCACCCAATTCCAGCCAAAGCACAGCAATAAAGAGATCACACCATGGATTAGGCCTCTGTCTTTAGGAGACATCTGATAAAGGAATGGGAATGTAACTTTGTCACTTAGCTTGGAATTAAAAGGTCCATATGTGACCTGAAGAAACACAGGAACAAAAGTGATTCTGATGTTCTATGTATTTGGGACCATCACCTTAAGAGAGGAAATAGGTTCATTCTTCACATATGAATTGTTTAACTGAGTGATAACAATCAGAGCCACACTGTGGGTTTTGTGATCTTGATTATTCCCTACCCTTACACTCACCCAATGTTTTCTTTGTTTATACTAATGCCTTTTGATGGATGCTTTGCTTCAGTATAGGCTGGCAATAGTCAGTATTTGGAATATACCTATGTAGATATTCTTTGCTCTCTGAGGTGTATTATCCTGAATGATATCATAAAAATTCCTTGAAAATTTTTCATTTGAGGATTGTTGCAAATTTAGTAACATGTCCTGTACTTTTTATTTTCTTATGTCAGATATTGACCATTCTATGTATTATGAGATATTCATATGCAAGATTTGGCACTTAGGTGTTGTAAAATTTGACTTGTGAGCAAATACAGCCTCAGTATTCACAGAACATCTTGCCAGCATTTAGAGATAGAATCACGAGTATTATTAAGTTATCTGCTTTGAAATTATCAGAATATACTGCTCATGTCCTGCTCATGCTTTTCACCACACTCTTTCCCCTACTAATCATTGCCATACTAAGGTAATTCATTCAATGATTTTGAAATCTGTCTAAAGTAAACAATTGTTTGTTTTCTTTTGGTCAGGTTTCCTAAGTGACTGTGAACAAAAATACTTTCCTAACTTACTTGTGGGACTTTGTAGAGCTCCAAAAGTGTTCCAATAGCAACAGAAAATTCTGGCCATGTTCCTTAAATGATTCCTAGAGCTTTGTGTTTTGTTTTGCATTTGTAATTAGGGATATGATCACTCCTCCCAGACAAGAACATCAGAGGGCCCTCCAGGGTTCTTTTGTTAGAATTAAAGGAATTGTAGACATGGAAACCCATGGTTATATTAGGAAGCAATTGTTTGTCCTTATTGATCTCCTCCATGGCAAAGTATACAGTCAGCAAAATTTGATAGTTTTTCCATTTCATTCTAAACACATAGGGATAGAGCGATGAGTATAGTCAGTCATTTTTTTTTTTCAGAAATTCTTTATCAAATTCAGAAACTTAGAGGTCTTAGGCCATGACTTTTCCTGTGACATTTGAAGCTTTTGTGAATGAGCCCAGACAACTTAGGAACATCATAGAATGGCTCCTAAAACCTAAGAAATTAAACTGCATCTAGTAATAGTTTTTTTTTTCTGTGCATTGTCAATTGTCTATGTCTTATGACTGCTGAATATATAGGTGCTGATGATCTTTCTGTTTGTGGAGGCATTGGGGTATGGAAGAGTTACTAAGGTGTTCACTAGGAATATGATTAACCACTTCATGTCCTTTTATTTTGAAATGATTTAATTTTATACTCCCTTAAAAATTTTAACAAGTTTGTATGCACTCTTACTGTTAAAGTATCTCTTTGGTGGATAGGCAGATGCCCAGGCATTTAAGCACACAGACCCCTTTGAGTAAAAGCTAGTATCAGTTCTCAGTGCCCACTGGGAAGCCTTGTATCCATGTGTAGCTATAGGTCATAAGATCCTTTCTGGCATCTTTGGGCACCAGCATACCTAGGCATTCACACATATACAAGAAGGTAAGCACTCAAGACATAAAATAAAAATAAATAAACCTGTGTAAAATAGTGTTCTAGGGCCCTGAGAAATGACTGATATGTTATGACTACTTGCTGCTCTTGTGGAGGACCCTGATTCAAGTCCCAGTAGCCAGTTTTAGGTTCCAAAAATATGTACCACCACTTCTAGGGTATCCACATCCTTCACTGGCCTTTGAAGTAACCATGCACACACAGACATGTAGGCAAAACACATGTAAATCTAATGTAAAAATTAATTTTCTTTACAAAATGTAAATAGTAATAACTAAAGAAAAGGTATTTCATGAAGCTTGCAAATTAAATAAAGAATTAGAGTTTCCTAGGTAAGGCAGTGAAAGAAAAAAGTAAGTTATACTAGCATATAAAAGAGAGGAAAACCCCAAGCATTTTAAGACAGTACAAAAGTGCTCTCAAGGGGAGGTGGTGTAACTTTGTTGCAGGTGGTTGGCTGAACATCCTTGGGAGGAGGTGTAACTTTGTTGCACATAGGTGGGCTGAACTTTCTCACTCATGGCCTTCAGTGTTTAGGGAAGGGACTTCAGAAGCTTCTTTCAAAACCTGTGGTAGATAAGAGTCTGGGTAACCCTTACAGAGGGAGCTTAACAGAAATCATGAGTCTATAGGCCACTAGGTTCTACTGAAGGAACGATTCTGCTTTCAGCCCTACCATCACTGGGAAGAAACACCATTTGGTTGTACTGCATTAATCTGAGATATATGGCCAGATGCTATGTTAAGAGAGACTCTATTGGTCAACATCAGGCAATGAGAAACAACTGAGAGAAAGAAAATTAGTCTTTCCCAGGGATTATCCCAAAGTAATATTGAACTGTATGATTGTATACATGTATCAATGAGAACTCCTGGAAATAGCTGTGTCTGCAAAGACTGGCTATAAAAACTTTAATGATATGGAGAGATTGGAACGTAGTAGCTCTGGCGCCTCATTACCATAGTCCAGACTACCTGACACATCCTGAGTCGCCATTTCTTGGACACCTCTAATGTTGAGATGATCTCTTACAGACAGTGAACAAAATCATTTTGGAATTCAGTAACCCAGAACACCACTGGCTTCTGCCTCTCTAAAAGACAAGAATTACATCATACAGCATCTTAGGCCTGTATGATAAATTTCTCCATCTTGCTGTCTACCTCCTCTCTGATGTTTCCAGTGATATATTGGACTTATAGCTGTCTTTATTCACTTACTATGAAAAATGCATGAATCTACTTCCATATTGAAACATGGGATTTGGGATGACTTTAATTGTGTTCCCAGACTCTCAAATTTATTCAACAATAAATTCGTTCTCCATTTTTTCCATTTGAGCTGAGTGCTGATGTTTTTCCAATCACATAAAAGTAATTCTAAAGAGTAAACAATTGATTCAGTTGGTTATATCCATATACTCACTCATGTATATATGTGTGACAGGAACTCCACATGAAGATTATCAGGGCCAATGCAACAGGGCCCAGAGGGTTCTACAGTGTCTGAAGCACCACCAAGGACAATGCATGGTTTGAACTTAGGTCCTCTACATATAAGTAGTTGAAGGGATGATTAGGCTTCATGTGGGTCCAGTAGTTAGGGAAGAGGAAGATAACTCTGACATGCAATATGTTTTCTGATTGTTGATCACTTTCCCCTGATTGTGCTACCCTAACAGACCACAGGGGATGGAGACAACTCCCTTATCCTAAGACTACAGGAGCTGCAGTGTGTATTTATGGGAAAAGATAGGGGAGGGGGATGTGGGAGAGAGGGTGGAATTGGGAGTAAAGAAGGGTGCAACATATTACTAAGATGTGAATTGATTTAATTAGTAAAAATATTCAAGTGAAAAGGTATGGTAATAAATGAGATGCTCCTCCTCAAATCCCAGAGAGCTCTGTCAAATATGGAATTAATTTAATGAAAAAGGCTTTCTCTGACAGACATCTGGAGTCATTAGCTATGCCTATCCACAAATAAAATGGACAGAAATGGCCTTTTCTTTGATCATATTTTAACTGCGGTAATGCTGAAAACTGAACAATGAATTGCCACATGTTTCTCCCACCAGTTTGTCCCTGCCCAACCTATGGAAATTGTAGATTTAAATGCCATACTCTGCCTGGCTAGGGTAGGTGAATTTTCCCAAGTGCCTCCTTCATAAAAAAATCTTTCAGGCCTCATGAGTCTGGTGTTTGGAGGCCGATGATGCCCTGTGTGGCAGTTGAAGCCTTAATGTTGTTTGGTGTGGCATCAAAAGACTGCCAAACTCTGATGGCTATGAAGTCTTTGAGATTGCCATGGAGGATCTCCGACTGGGTGCCAGGGATCTGTTAAGTCTCTGTCATTTTGACAGATATAAAAGAAATTTGGATTATACTGCCTGCTCAAATTTCTCTCAGATCTCTTGACATGTTGACAGTATGGCTAGTCTTGTCATAGTTACAAAATCAAACTTTTTAATGTCCTTTCATTCCTGCTGAAGATATACCTCAATGCTTCTCATTGTGCTGAAATCTTATCTGCCATTACACATTCAGAGAGAGGAAAGGCTGTTCATTTTGTAGCCCAGAACCATCCTTTTTGGTACCCCAGCTTTAGCTCTAAAGCATGAGTCTAACCCAGCTGTTTACATACACTTGCTTTTCCTAAAGTGAGGATTTCAGAATAGATTACAGATTGTGGACATGTTAATATATTTAAAATTTTATTTCTTTGTGTAAACTACTTCAAGGAATTAAGACTAGATCCACCTATCACAGGACAAACAGAATCTAGATTAAGACTTCTGTCAATTAACAATTCAGTCTTTTCTGTCTCTTGTCTATCTCTGAGGATTGGCTCTTTCCTTCCTCCTGTGTTGGAATTCCTTCTCTCTCCAGTGGCAGTGAGCTACTGAACTATGGTTTCTCCATCTTGTGAAAGCATTCCTAAGAGTCCCTTACTTCCAAAATGAATTAGGAATTCTAGTGTGTCTGTTTTTCTATTTAAGTACTCCATAACAATACAAGTACCAGGACCACAGGCTTGTATGTTTGTTTCCTGCTCAGAGAGGAAATATGTATTGAGGTTTCAATAAGGTACTTTTCATCAAAGGACCACACTAATCCCAAAATTGATGTTCAGATGAACATGTGTACCATTTATAGTATCAACTAAACAATAGAAATATGAAAAAGCCTAATGACTCCTCTACAGTATCATAAATAACCAACAACCTAACTCACAGTTTATCAGAGGGATAAAGTGGCAGATGAATACTTCAGAAAGTAAAGAGATGAACAACAGAAAAGAAGACAGAATCAAGCAATGAATTCAACTGGGCATTGAGACAAGAATCAACAGTTTCCAGGAGAACTTCGATGAGGGATAGAATAAACAGCAATACACAGACAATGCTCAGTACCATGTAAAATAAATCCTAAGATAAAACTGATATTCTGAAGGAGGAGAAAGACAGAAAGGTTGGAAATGAAAATCATAGAGCTTCCAATCAAATCACAGAACACTGGGTTTCCAGCAGATCTAAGTAGAAGACAGAATATGGGCATGAAACACACGAATTTCAGAACACTATATTACAATGTCAATGATAAATAAATAAGTAATGATTATGACCACAGCGTCTAAACTCTGAGATACTTTAAAGATACTAAAGCCAGAATATGAGAAACATGAGATCCTAAGAGTTGTACTGAAGACATAGGGATATTCAAGTTCAATTTAGCAGAACTCTTCAAGTCTCTGGAAAGAAACAGATATTCAAACATAAGATCTTTAGATGGCTAAATAGACCTGAGAAGAATGGAAACTTATCAGGACATATTAGAGTCAGTGTGTTATTAATATATAAGCCTGACCATGGAATCACACCATGGATCAGACACAAAAGTTAGGTTTTTCCTATCCCTGATTTATTTCTGGCTGGAAACATAACACAGAGAAGTGTAAATGTTTGCAATGCACAATGAAGCAGAAAAAAAAATGTGAATTTTTTCCTGTGCTGCAAATCTGTCTAAACAATTGTCGAGCTATATTTTAGGTAATTGGACTGGAGAATTCGATACTACGATGGAGCAGCTGAGAGTGGCCATTGTCACAGTAAATTCTACCAGAGTGGACGCAGGATTAGCCACAGGATTATCAACATGGATTGCTACAGCCATGAATCATCTGAAGGAATGGGCGGGCATGGCAGTGTTAGCAGGCCTTCTGGTGTTGGTCTCCTTGGTTTGCCTGTGGTATATATGCAAGATTAGAGTCTCACAACAGTGTGATGCAGCCATGATCATTCAGGCCTTTACAGCCATTGAAGCAGGACATTCTCCCCAAGCATGGTTGGATACCATAAAAAGCTAAAATGATACGCTCAGGATGCGAGGCTAAGCACTGCACTCAAGGTCAGCCGCTTTGGACCCAGAGAAGAGCATGTCTGATTGCATGCGGGTTGATGCCCCAGGTCCTGCCTCTGAGAAAAATGTATCGGACGGGTCTGATGCTCTTTGGGTGGATGACACCTAAATGAACATCAGTACAAAGTCCCAATTTATTTCTAATATCAGAGATCAGACCTGTACTCTTGCCTGATGCGTCTAAAACAAAAAGGGGGAACTGTAGAGAGCTGCGGAATGCTATGCCTTAAAGATGGAGCTGGTTTCCGCCTTCCACCTTCCCGATGGTGAGTGCTCTCTGTCACGAACAACTCCACATTTGGCTAAGGCCGAGGATCTGGCTTGCTTCCATGTATGTGGACCTATCTGCATTGCCCCCGTGGCACGCCTGGGTTGGCTACCCAGAGGCTATTTAAGCTGTGGGCTGGCTTTCCCCAGGGTCCGAGGATTGTTCAATGTTCCTGAATAAACTGCATTGAAAAAAAAATGTGAAACTGTTTTTCACATTGTCCTCTATCTAGTTCATTATTCTCAATGGAATTACATGTGTTTAGCAGGTCATGTACTGACTTTTAACCAGAACAACCATAGCACATTCAAGCAAGTACTCACAGATCGGCATTCCATAGTTGACTTGGTTCTCTGTCAAAAACATTCCGGACATTATAATGTAGGTCAAGTGGGATGGAAATGGGAATAAATGTAGCAAGGTTAACGTCTGCCTCCATGTAGTTGTTGGGCCCCCAGTAATAACCACAACTGAGCAGAGGCATCCTCATTGATGTAAACAAAGGTTTCAGGAGGAGGCTGAGACAAAGCAAAGGAAGGGACATGTCAGACTCTTCACTATGCAGAGACAGTCCCCTGCATTGAGGCTGATCCAAGGAGATTCTTGGCTTAGGTCCTGTAACAGGCTCAGACCTCAGCAGTGTTAGAGAAGACTTTGTATGCTACAGCTGCTTCCTACTGTTGCTTCAGGCTCTTAGTCTGTGCATACCCAAAGTTTTACATGACAGGTCAGTACAAACACTGTAGCAAAGTCCAGACAACTGAGGGTCATAGTACTGAGAAATTTCTGTCACTGTAGCCAGACTTGCTCTGAATTTGCTGTCTTTTTGTTGTTCTATTTCCCTGTCATCCATGTACTCTTGGAATCCCATAGCCCTGGGGCTCTACATCTGGTTCCTCCAGGTGAAAAACATGTTTGGTTCTTTCTTTCTTCTACAACCTGTATGATTTCATTATGGTCCACAGTGAATTTGGAGAACAGCAGGGTCTGAGACAAAATTGTAGGTCATAAAAAAAAAAAAAAAAAAAAAACAGCTTGTTTGTTTTGGATTGCTGTTGTGAAGGGTACTTTGAACATTTGATTTCCTTTAGTAAGGGGAGCAGGGGCAGTCACTCTTTGATCACTTTGCTACCTCTTTGATCACTTCTTTCAGTCAAAGTGGCTAAACTAAGCAACAGGGAAAGTAGATCCCGACAATTTTGATGAGACTTGATAGGCTACAGTAAGATAGTAGAGGAGGAGGACATCCCTTATCAGTGGACTAGAATAGGGACATTGGTGTGGGGGCTGGAGAGGGAGAGAATTCATTCATATTTTGACATGGGGTTTTGACCAAGAAAGTAAATACTAGTGACTCAGCCTTATGCAGGACACCTGGGTTCAGGGTTCTCAACTCAGCTTTTGTATTCAGATTTCCTCCTGGAAGTCTGGCACCAAATTCAGAATTATACAGGACCAAAAGAGGGGGCAAGCTGCTCATAAGCAATTTAAATCAAGACAGACAACAAATTTATAAGTTGTATGCTTAGCTTAGATTATCAGCCACTTTCCTCTTTACATTCTTTCCTGATTAAAAGACAAACATTAATCACTTTAAGAATCAGGATAGGAGTAAGTTTTGAAGCCTGTGATTATGAACTCAGTTTTGAACCTGGCAACAGAAATCTTGATGTGGCTGGGCTCAGTCAACTATCTCATAACAACAACCAAAACGAAAAGTACTTCATCTCTATACTTTTCTAGTTTACTGTAATACTGTTTATCATAATTACTACTGATATAATTTCATGGTATTTTTACTATATACATTATTATAATGAGATATATACAATATAATGCAAATCAAAATTTGACATCTAACTTATGTAAACTCCATTCATGAAAACGCAGCCATGAAATTTCAAGAGCTAAAACTGCAAGAGGCTTTGAATGTAGGAAAGTGAAAAAATGATGTACTGTTAACTCTTATATATAAACAAACAAAATAATTAATTGATGCCTCCTATGTATAAACTTGCAATATTTGGTTATTGGAATTTAAAAATACATATACAGATTACACACATAAATCTATTTCTCTCTCTCTCTCTTTCTCTCTCTCTCTCTATATATATATCAATTCAGATATAGATAAATGTACCTATATAGTGAAATTTCTATGTAGGCACTAGCTTAATTTCTCTATATTCAGTGAGTTGTGTAAATGCTGTATTCAGCGATAGAGACTTGTAGTAAATTTATGGAGAGCAAATTATAATCTTGATAAAAGTGTGCATTGTTTAGACATTCTAATAAGACTCTTTTGTCCACCACCTCAAGTAGATATAACACATACTTCATTTGATGACAAATGACATGCTGTTGGGACTCTCTCGTATTATTTCATTTGGATCACCTTCAGATATGTATACATTTTAGGCAGCTTTTGCTGTATTAGGTTACTACAGTAATATTCAATTGACATTTCATCTTCACTGTCTCTCTTCATATTACTTTCCATAATGTCCTTTTCCCCACTTCCAACCGATTCTTCTTTATGAGCCCATCTTCCATCTATCAATAACTATTTTATTAACCTCTCCTAGGGAGATCTAGTTATTTGTTCTCAAACACTAGTCCCTTATTCTGTGTGTATCCTACATGGTTTTATGTGCTGTACATTGCTTATCATTCACTTTAAAAGTAATATTAACATGTGAGAAGATACGTGCCATATTTGTATTTTTGAACTTGTGTTACTATATACTCAGAATGATTTTTTTCTAGTTTGCTTGCAGATATGCATATTCTTTCGAATTTCATGATTTACTTTGTAAAATGACTGAGTACTGTTTTGTTGTATAAATGTCCACATTTTCTTTATCTATTCTTCTGTTATGGACATCTGGGTTTTATCCAATTTCTGGAAGTGTTGATTAAAGCAATCATAAACATGTTTGCATAAATGTCTCCATGGAAAGATGAAACATTCTTTGGATATATGCCCAAGAGTGGTATAGTTGGTTCTTGAGGCAGAACATTCTCCATATTGCTGAGGAAAAGCCACAAATATGTCCTTACTGGCTATACATTTTTGTACTCCTACTAGCAATGTCTGAATATTCTTAGCCAATGTGACTCTCTTTAGACCATACCTGAAACTACTTTTGGTTTCCATTTCCCTGGTGACTATCGATCTTGCACATATCTTTAAATGTTTCTCAGCCATTTGAATTATTTCTTTAAGAATTCTCTTCTCATATCTTTTTCTATTTCTTTCTTCAGAGACTGAAGGTTTTTTTTTTTCATACAAGTCTTTCACTTGTTTGGTTAGAGTTACATCAAGGTACTTTATGTCCTTTGTGGCTATTGTGAAGAGTGTTGTTTTCCCAATTTCTTTCTCAGCCCTTTTGTCTTCTGTATACAGGAGTGCTACTATTTTTTTTGAGTTGATTTTGTATCCGGGCACTTGGCTGAATAGATTTATCAGCTGTAGGTGTTCCCTGGGAAAATTTTTGGGGTCACTCAGGTCTACTACCATATATCATCTGCAAATTGTGACATGACATGAACTCATGGGCTGGCTCCATGTGAGGGGGTAGCAGCCTTACCAGTCCACAGAGGAAAACAATGAAGCCAGTCCTGATGAGCCTTGATAGACTTGTGTCAGATGGAAGAGGATGAAGTCCTACGATATCATTGGACTGGGGGAGGGGCATAGGAGAAGAAAAGGGAGGGTGGGATTGGGAGGGGATGGGGAGGGTGCTACACCTGGGATACAAAGTGAATAAACTGTAATTAATAATAGTAATAAAGAATTTTTTATTTAGAATTATATTGTGTATTATTCGTATTGTATATTTTCTTGATATCTAATTTTTCTTTTGACTTATTTATTCATTTGAATATTAGAATATATTTGGGTGTGTAGTTGGTGAACGTATTTTAGCTTTTTGTACACTTCTTCATTTTCAGAATGATGGCGGTTCTTTGTTATGAAGAAGATTTTCAGTTATCTGCTGTAATATTGAAGATGGTTTATCTTTATGCCTGGGCAAGGGCTAGGAAGATCTCCCCTACTCATTGACAACTAAGATTAATACAGCAAATCTCTCCATCATAAAAAATGCAATCCTCATTGCAATCATTCAGTGCAATCTTCATCAAAATTCCAGACAATTCTGTTGTCAATTGTTGAAAGGACAATTGTTGCAAGGACAATTTTCAGCTTTAAATAGAAGCACAAACAAACCATGAAACCTAAAACAATCCTAAATAAGGACTGCAAGAGTGATCACCCATCCAAAGATTAAATTGAACTAAAAACTATAGTAGTAACAGCATGGTACTGGCAGAGTAACAAACACTTTGCTTGATGATGAGATGAAAAACCCATGCAGAAATCCAAATACCTATGGACAGTTAATATTTTTAAAATAAGAAATCTTGAAATAAACACTGGAAAAAAAGACAGCATCTTCATCACATTGTTGTGGTCAAACTAGAAGTGTGCACATAAATTAATTCAAAGGATCCTTATGTATCACTCTGAACAAAACTCACCAAAATAGATTAAAGAGCTCAGTAAAATCAAGAATCAGAGAATATGATGGATGAGAAATTAATGAATAGTATTTTTCTCTAGTCATGAGAATGTCTTTTTCATGTTTTGGACTGTGTTGGTGAGCCTTATCACTTGAGTTTTTGTTAGACTTCTTCAGCCATTTTTTATTTCTAGATATATCTCAGTTTTTCATTTTATCGATTCCTTTTGTAATAAAATGTCTTCAACTATCTTCAGTGTTTTATTTCACTTTTTGTTTTCACAGACATCATTGAGGTTTTATATATATCCTGTGCTATATCCTTGATTTATCTTTGTTTTGAAATCATTGTCTTGTTCTGTGGCTATATTGAATTCCTCAGGGTCTCCTCTAGTAGGGTTGTGGTGATTTGCTGTCTTGGGTGTTAATGATTTTGATTTCACTCTGGTGTCTAGTTATCTGGGTTTGGGATAATTGTGATTCTAGTTGTTGCTATCTTCACTTGTCTATTTTAGGTTTATGATGTTTAATTTCTTCACTTCTGTTTCTCTCTCTGGATCTTAGGAAAGGATGTTGGCTGTTTATTGTCTTGTAGAGAATTCTTCTGAGTGTGTGCCTTGATAGATAGGTCATTAGGGATACTATCAAGAGAGTGTTCTGAGGTGTGGTTGATTACACTAAAAAATAATGATGCATAAAGATAGCCCTTACCTCAGAGTATAGGGCTGGAAAAGGTTTTGAAAGCAAATTGACCCAAAAAAACACAAGATGAAGTAGCCATTTTCATGTCTCAAAATAAGTTTTCAATCAAAATTAATCAAAAGAGATGGGGAAGAACACTTTATACTCACTAAAAGAAAAATCCACCACTACAACCATTCAATAATGAACATCTATGATGCAAATGTAAGGGTAGTGTCGTTCATAAAAGAAATATTAATAAAGCTTAAATCACACATTGGATCTCACACATTAATAGTCAGAGATTTCAGCACAGACTTTCTCCAAAGGACAGATCAAGACAGAAAGTAAGTGGGGAAATAAATAAACTTACAGACATCTTGAATCAAATGGGCCTAACAGATATATACAGAACATTTCTCAGTGGCTCAGGAAACCTCCAAATTTGACCATAAAATCAGTCACAAAGCAAGCCTCAGAAGATATAAGAAGATTGAAATAACTCCATGAATCTTATTAGACATCCATGGATTAAAGCTAGACTTCAACAAGAGAAACACCACATGATCATGGAAGAAACAAAGGAAGAAATAAAAGACATTTTAGTTTTCAATAAAAATGAAGGCAAAACATACCCAAGCTTATAAGACACAATGAAAGTAGTCCTAAGAGAAAAGCTCACAGCCTTTTGATAAATGAAGTGCCTTCATAAAGAAATTGGAGAGATCCCAAATTAGTAATTTAGCAGCATACTTGAAAGCTCTCTAAGAGAAGGAAGCAAACACACCAACATGTAGCAGTTGACAGGAAATATTCAGTCTTGAGGCTGGAATCAATACATTGGAAGTAAAGAGACTGATACAAAGAATCAATAAAACCAAAAGCTGATTCTTTGAAAATATCAACAAGATAAACAAACCCTTAGCCAAACTAACTAAAAGACAGAGGGAGAGTATCCAGGTAAACATCAGAAACAAAAAGGGGAACATAACTACAGACAATGAGGAAATAAAAAAAATCATTAGGACTTAACTCAAAAGCCTGTATTTTACAAAATTAAAAAATCTAAAGTAAACAAAGGATTTTTCTGGATAGATTTCACCTACCGAAGATAAATCAAGATCAGGAAAAAGTTTAAACAGTCCAATAACCACTAAGAAAATAGAAGGAATCATCAAAAACCTCCCATCAAAAAAAAAAAAAAAAAAAAAGCCCAGACCCAGATCGTTTTAGTGCAGAATTCTGTCAGACATTCAAAAAAGAACTAATACAGATACTCTTAATATTGTTCTACAAAATAGAAACAGAAGGAACATTGCCAGATTCATTCTATGAGGCCACAGTCATGCTGAAACCTAAACTACATAAAAACCCAACAAAGAAAGATAATTCCAGACCAATTTCATGCATGAACTTCCATGTAAAAAAACTCAATAAAATACAAACTGAATCCAAGGACACATCATATACATTATCCCAGGGATGCAGGGATGGTTCAACATACAAAATGTCTTCAATGTAATCCACCACATTAAAAAATTTAAAGAAAAAATCACTGTCATCTCATTAGATGGAGAAAATGTGCTTGATAAAATCCAACATCCCATCATGATGAAAGTCTTAGAGAGATTAAGGATACAATATCTACATTTAAACATAATAAAGACTATATACTGCAAGCTAATTGCAAGCATCAGAATAAATGTGGAAAAATTCAAAGCAATTTCATTAAAATCAGGGACAGAAGAAGAATGTCCACTCTTTCTGTACCTCTTCAATATAGTACTTTAAGTTCTAGCTAGAGCAATAAGACAATGAAGGGAGATCAAGGGCATACAAATCAGCAAGGAACAAGTCAAAATATTGCTATTTTTGGACCAGGTGTCAGTGTATGTAAGCGACCCCAAACATTCCACAAGAGAACTCCTATAGCTGATAAACAGCTTCAGCAAAGTAGCTGGATACAAGATTAATGTTTTAAAAAAATCCATAGCCCTCCTGTACATAAGGGACATATGTGTTGAGAAAGAAATTAAGAAAACTTCACCATTCATAATATCCACAAATGTTATAATGTATCTTGGTGTGACTCTAACCAAATAAGTGAAAGACCTGCATGAAAAGAACTTCAATGGTCTGAAGAAAGAAAATGAAGATGTCAGAAAATGGAAGGATCTCCCAATTTCCTGGATCCATAGGATTAACATAGTGAAAATGGCCATCTAACCAAAGGCAATCTACAGATTCAATGCAATCACATCAAAATACTAATGCAGTTCTTTTCAGATCTTGAAAGAACAATTCTAAACTTTATATGGAAGAATAAAAAAAACCCAGAACAGCTTAAACAGTCCTAGACAACAAAAGAACTTCTGGAGTTATCTACATCCCTGACTTCAAGCTACAACACACAGCAATAGTAATAATACTGCATGGTGCTGGCATAGAGATAGACTGGTTGGTTGATCAATGGGATTGAATCAAAGACGCAGAAATAAACCCACATACCTTTGGTCAATTGATTTTTGACAAGGAAGCCAGAACCGTACAATGGAAAAAACACAGCCTCTTCAACAAACCATGATGGTCTAACTATCTCTGCATGTAGAAAAATGCAAAAAGATATATATTTTTCTCCCTGAAAAAAAATCTCAAATCCAAGTGGATCAGAGACCTCAATATAACTGCAGAAATACTAAATATGTTAGAAGAGAAACCTGGAAAGAGTCTTGAACTCATTGGCACAGGAGACAACTTTCTGAAAAGAACACCAACAGATCTATAAGGAGTAAACACTATCAATGGAACTAAATGTCAATCTACACATTAGGAAAAGAACACATCAATCCTATTTTCAACAAATATCGAAACTATACAATGGACTCAAGAAATCAAACTACAATAAAAATTGACCCAATTAAATAATTTTACAGAACTAAACAAAGAATTTTCAACAGTGAAATCTTGAATGGCTTAGAAGCACTTAAAGAAATGCTCACCTTCCATCATCATCAGAGAAATGCAAATCAAAATTACTCTGAGATTCTATCTCATACCCAGTCTGAAAGGCTAAGATCAAAAATCTCAAGTTGTAGCAGATCCTGGTGAGGATGAGGACAAAGGGGAACAAGCCTTCCTTGCTGGTGTGAGTGGAAACTTTTACAAGCACTTTGGAAATCAATCTAGCGATTTCTCAGAAATTTGGAAAGAGCTAGCTATACCACTAATGGATATATCCCCCAAAGAAGCTCTATAAGAAGGACACCTAATCAACTACATTCATAGCAGTTTTATTTGTCATAGTCAGAATCTGGAAACCACTTAAATGTCCCACAACTGAAGAATGGATAAAGAAACCGTGGCACATTTACACAAAAGAATATTCTCAGCCATTAAAAACAGAGCAATCAACTTCCACTGCTTTCCCCAGCCATCTGTGAGATTATCTGAATTCTCTGTTTCTTATCAGGGAAAGAAATCTTACTCTGAGCCTGCATAGACACACCTTACCCACTCCACCCCATCCCCTCCTCCATATTGGCTACATATGACAACAATTTCACGATCAGATCGGTTCCCCTGAGAAAAAGAAGTTTCTCTAGGATTACAGTAATCAGAATAGAATAGGATAGAATAGTGTCATAGTGATTATGACATTTAAGGAGACCACAGGCCGCAAATGCACACCCTCATGGTTTTATAAATGGTAAATGCACCTGGGTCAGGCCTGCACAGGTAGATGATGAGAGACATTTAAGGGTGAGGGGAGGAAGACCCTCTCCTCCTCTTCAGGGATGCTCTCCAAGCTCAGACACAAATAGGAACCTTTGCAGAGGAATTCATCCAAACCCTTGGACGAGAGGAGTTCTGGAGGAGTTTTGAATTCCCTGCAGTCACCAGAGCGGTTAGTGCCACCTGAATTCACTATGCTAATTTCTTGAGAAAAAATTTGAAGCCACTGCCTGACCTCCACATGGGCTGAGATGCTGTGGCTCCTTCATGGGTCTTTCTCGAGTTCTGTTTAAGTCCCTCAGTTTCCTATTCTTGTATTTGAAGAATGACTGACACAAAGGAACACAGAGAACATTACAATATGACAATGGAAATCATATTTCTTTCCCATAAGCCAAGTTCAGGAAACTGCCACTGTAGTGAAAGACTGTTGACATAGAGCCTCTTTTTCCTTTCTTCAGTAAGATCTGACTGAAGCCTGGCCTGTGAGTTCAAGGCCAGCCTGGTCTACAGAGTCCTGGACAGCCTAGAAAAACAAAAACAAGCAAACAAACAAAATCCAACCATCCAAAACAAATCAAAACAGAGAAACACAAACAGCTGCTATGGGAAGTTGAAATTGTATGTATTTTACTATATAAAATTTAGGAAATAAACCCAGCTTCTATCTTGTCATGGCCTTAACTCAACCTTCACATCCACACTCACTTTTCTCTCTGTTCCCCAGTGCCTCCTACTGAGGAAAATAACTGCTGAGGTCCTAGTGAGTACTATTTCTCTTCTATTTCTTCTGCAACAATTTCACAGTTGAATCATATAAGGACAGGCTGGAAAGGGCAGCAACTGAACCTCTTTTTAGATAGGATTCACTACAGAGCAGTTGCATCAGAGGCAAGAGAAAAGATTCGGCCATGAGACAAACAGCCTTGGATTCATCCCTGGCTTGGGTTTCAATTCTGATCTGATGTGCATCAAAGGGTTCCATTATTTCTCTTCCCTTGTTTTCCCTCCCTGCCACCCGCACCCCAATGAATCATGTCCCTGCCCTTCGATGATGAGCTCACTAGAATGAGGTCATGTGCCAACAACCTACTCCTCTCTGTAGTCTTCCCACCAGCAACAAGAAACCATAACCATGAATTACATTATCCAGTGGTTCTTTGGAATGTATAAAGCAGAGCCTTGTGATTTTGCCAACTTTTCAAGATGTGCATACACGAGTGTAAGGCTGTGTCAACTCTATATGCACTCTCATCTGATGATTAAAGGTTTGTTTTTTAGTAACATAAGTCTGGTGTCCTGCACTACTAGGGTACTGTGTGAACAAACAATCCATAAATATATAAAATATATCTATATAAATATATGTATATAAAAACCAATCAATAAATATATAATATATAATTATATATAAATATATATGGTATACATAATATATATAAAATATATCTCTATAACTATATTAATATATTTATATAAAAGAACAATCCATAAATATATAAAAATATACAATATATATACAATTACATATAAATATATGTTATACAGTATATAATATATGAGCAGGTTCTCAGGGTTCCAGGTGAAGAGCTCTGATCGCTGCCGCCGCTGCTTGGGTGCTGTAAGGGAACTGAGGCAAGCTACGAAGTTGCAACATGGTGAGTGCAGGGAGAAGAAGGCGGCTGAGCGGCGGGAGCTGGTGTGCGGGGTCTCTTCCAGGACTGGCTAGTCAGCGGCGGCCCCTGGGGAGGAACCTTGTGGTCCTGAGCTCTCGCTGGAACCAGTGGTGGCATTTGAGTCACTTCACTGAGGGGATCGCATCCGCGCAGAGCGTTTGCAGCAGGGGTTCTTGTGCAGAATCATCCTCGTGGCTGGACACCAAACTCGGAATACTTGAGTTTGTCTTCAGTGTTCCAGTTTCTGTAGTGTCTTCTACAAGTTCTGCTCTTAGCATTTAACCTTTGGGTGTGAGATCCATTCAGAGGTAGTTTTGTGGGGGTTGGAAATGGCATCTCGTGTTTTGGGTAGCACTCCAATATTAAGCTGTGATGAGGAAGAGTAGAATTGATGATGTAAAGGATTGGGAAGTATAGGCGACACTAAATAAAATTTAGCCAGGGGAGAGGACTGCCTCTCAGTCACCCCACAGGTATGCTAACCAGGCCTGTTAGAGATTAGCATGCTAGCATACACATGCTGACCGGGCTTGTCCAGAAATTTGGCTCTAACCCTAGCAAAAAAGAGAGATAAATGTGATTTACAACCAGCTACCGGGCCGATCCTCATATCAAAGAACAGGCCTCTACAGAGTGGCTCAAGGCGGTCTCAGGGTCACTACCAACATTATAGCCTGTGGTGACATAAAGGTGTTAAAGTAACATTTATTCCCCTGATGTAGTTTTCCTCCAGGAACTTAGTGCCTTCATCTGCTAACCTAGGCCTAGTCCTGCAAGCTTCTAGCCTCCATACAATCAAATCTAGGCTTAGAATGTTTTCATCCTCTGAGACTTGGTGCTGAATAAACTCACCCTTTCTATTTCTTTTAGAACTCTTGCTAGGCTGTTCAACTCAGCTGTTCTGGCTCAGACTCCCCTCCAGTCTGGCTTCTCTTAGTTTCTGACTGAATTGCTCTGTTTGACCTCATACTAACTTTGGCAATATGTTATAATCCTCTAGATGGTTCTCATCCTCTGGCTCTGTCTGTCTTCACCTGTGCCTAGTTTCTCTCTTCAACTTGTGTCTGTAAAAGTCTCCCAGTAAAACTTTTTTTCTGAATTCTGCAAACTCAACTTGACTGCATTGCCTCTCAACTCACTGACTCACTCAGCTGAACAGCCTGAGCAGAAATGGCTAGAACTCAAACATCTGCATGCCTCAGTTTCCTGAGGGTTAGGATTAAAGGTTTATACCATCACACCCAGACCTAAGCTTTTCTTTCCTGAAGCTTGCGCTATACCTGGCTTGCCTAGTCCACAAGGATCAGCTTATCTCTCTCTCCTGTGATTAAAGTTGTGTTTGTATTCCAACCAGACTGTATAGACCTAGAAAGTCTTTGGATTTGATCTCTTGCTAGAACAGTCATGTTCTGAATTAAAATTCATTTACCTAAAGGTCCAGATTTGTTTTTGGGAAAAGAATAGTTTTTTCTACAGGGGCAAGTCTATACTGGTTGACAACACTTTGAAAAGGAAAACAACAACAGAACAAACAAACAAACAAACAAAAAATGTCTTTGTGTTCATGGCTGACATGATCAATGAAGGCATTCCATGAGGCCTTCATGTAAGAGGAATGGCATAGTTCTTTCTCAAACCCATTAACATTCTTGGCATAGCCAGTAACAGACAGGGGCCTAGGCCTTGGGAGCTTTCACTAAGTTATCCATGTATTTAGAATAAAATGGAGTTCCTTCTCAAAAGCGAGGAACATGTTTGGGAGAGCCTGTAATGGTCTGAGACCCAGGCCTTTGGGGGGGGCATTGCTTCAGATCATAAGATACTAGCTCTTTCCACCACTTGGGGCTGTGGTTGTCACTTCCAAGGCCACTGTAGGCTTAGTTAATAATGTTCTTGAGAGACCCTGTGTTCTTCTTAATGCAGCTTTGTTTCATTAGACTCCTCATGAGTTTGTTCCTACATATGATATTTTCTGCTGACATTATAGAAGTTAACCATTTCCTTCCATTTCCCCTGTGTTGATATATTTTTTAATGTATACACCTTACCCTTGTTCATTCAAATACTGATTTCTTCTGCACCCCACCCCCAACTCTCTGGTTTCAATCCGGATATTGCATTGTGATACTCATTTTAGGCATCCTGTCTCAACTCTTGTGTAAACAGGACAATATAAAGCAACTAGACACAGTGTTGAGTAGGGAGGAGGCAGAGGACAGGAAAGAGGGGAGGAGCCAGAAAGCAGGAATGAGTGGGAGGAGAAGGGGTGAGAGGAGAGTGAGGAGAGCAGAGCTGGAGGAAAGATCTTGGAGGACATGGAACATGAACCAGACCTAAGATTTCACAAAAAGCAAGTTTAATGTGGGAAATCTAAATATTAGGAAACTGAGGGCTTGGAGGTTTAGGAGGGAGTAAATATTGCCCAGCATTGTGTTCTAGGTTAACTAAAAGCTAAGTCTCTGTGTGGTGATTTGGTTATACAGCTGTTTAAGATTAACTGCAAGCATTACCGGTAGATAAACCAATAGTAAATATTAATCGTCTCCTACAAAACCCTTGAAAGTAGTATACCAGATGTTATTCTTGAGAAGCTAACATGGCCATGGACCTCTCAGAGGCTGAACCACCAACTAAATAGTATTCATGGGCTGGACATAGAACCCCTCCACATATGTAGCAGATGTGTATCTTGGTCATCATGTAGCTCTCCTAACAATGGGAGTCCTGGCTGTTTCTGACTCTGTACCTGGGTTTGGATCACTTTCTTCCACCTGGACTGCCTTGCCTAGCTTCAGTGGGAAAGGGTAAAATTGGTTCCATTTAGACTTGATGCATCAGGGTATGTTGGTACTTAAGTGGGGAAGGAGATCTGCTCCTATGAGGATAGAGGTAGGGAGGAGTGGGGTGTGGGGATGAGACAGGGAGGAAAGGAGGGTGGATTTTTTTATCTGGCTGTTAAGTGATTAAATAAATGAACTGAAGGATAAAAATGCTTACTCAGCTTAACACATAGCTTGTATAAGACATCCCCACCCCAGCTTTTAATTTTTCCAATGTTGCCTTTTTCTCTTCTGGCACACTCACTTCAGGACCCTGTCACTGAAGAATGACCTGCTGTTTGAGGGCACTAGTCTACTTCTGGCAATATTTTTGCTGTGTAAATCTTTCTAAGTGGCTAGACTTACAAGTCTCCAGTCCCCATTTAAATTGTTGAAAACATAACCTGGGGACTGAACCTAAAAGTGACTTAAAGGTTACAAGATATGTGTAATGCAAAATTTTGTCCGCAGCTGGCTCCTTTTGAGCATTGGCCAGAGCTGAATGTATGCTGTCATTAATTGCATGCTGTCTTAATCTTTTAATTGTGTTTGCAGTGATTTCTCCTTGGGAGGGGATATTAATTCTAGACCAGCTGCATCTTCAGCCTGGTAGATAAATGTTTCCAAGACAAGCTATTCAGACTGAGGTCACCTTCATCCCAGTCTGTTTCTTCCTAGGGCAATGACCTTGATTTCCTCTTGATTAAACTTTCTAAATTCTTTAGTTAAAGGGCTGTACCAAAAAAGAACTTTATAATTTGAATTAGTGATATACTGTCCATTGTAGTTACAGTGAAAGGATTTCCATGTGGAGCATGGTTTCTGCCTTCTGTTCAGAACAGGAAGAACATTTTTTTATGTACAATTGCTGGGTGAAACAGGATAGGCAATAGCTAGATCAAGGACTAAAATTTAAGGCAGTCAGCTGCAGGGGTCACCCTATGAAGAAGGACATGATCCCCACAGAGTTAGTGAGATTTTTCAATTTCTAGCACATATTAACTTTTGCATGTATATAGACCAGATTGGTGGGTGTTCAATTTAGGTACCTTAAATGGAGCCAGTGAATATTGAATTTCCAAGTAAGGTCTATCCTATGCATTTATGTGCAGTCTTCTTGGACAGGGCTATGTCTGCTCAGAAATTTGAGACTAGTGCTAGTGGCAGTAATCTCAGCAGCTAACACTGCAGGTAGAATCAAGTCCAAACTGTATCCAATTAATGCCAATAGCTCTACCAGAAAAGGGCCTGCTTTTATTAAAAGTCAGTATACTTACGCATTTTTCAATTATATTTATCTTTCTAATGAAGTCAATTGTTGGTATTACTTACTAAGTTATATTTTCTTTATGTATCACTGCTCTAATCTCTTATTTGTTTCTCTTTTCCAACATTTCCCAGTTATTAAGAATTTCATTCCTGGGACGGGAGACATGTCTCAGTGGTTAAGAGCACTGTCTCTTTTTCTAAAGGACCCAGATTCAATTCTCAGCACCCACATAGCAGCTCACAACTGTATGTAATGCTAATTCCAAGGGATCTGATACCTTCACAGTACTGCACAAAAAATAATATTAAATGATTTTTTTAAAGAATTTCATTCCCATTTAAAAAGGAATTTCTCATTAGTTTCTGTTTAGAGCACTGTCTCCCAAAATGCATCCTTTCTTCACGCTGTGTAGTTAAGAGTTACTTTGAACACATAATCCTGCGTCTGTGGCCCAGTGCCTTGCAACTCATTTCAGGCTGGACCTTAACCTGGTCAGTGAAATGGAAAAGAGACCAGTGAATGAGGTTCCTCAAACATCCCTGGCTTTTATAGGGTGGGCAATTACAAATAAAGAGGGACCTGTGTATGAAATGAGTTCACTGACCAACTATGAAGCTGGTGTCATCATAGCACAAAAAGGGATGGAGAAGAAGGATGGTGAGAGCTTTCCTGCTTGGACAGGAAGTGTCAGTTATTCAATTTTAGATGGTTAGGAAAAGTCCAAACTAGTAATACTTGGATTTCACATACCAAGGCAATTAAGATTCTGGAAGAGGAACTAAACTTATTTCTAGAAACCAAACTTCTGTAGTTACATTGATTCAACAAACACAGAAGATCAGGACAAAATGGTGTGGCCGAGCCTAACAGGAATGTTATTACTCTAACAATAATGGTGCGTCCCAAGATAAAAGGAGTGAATCATACTTGGTGTGCCCTGCTAGGCATGTCTAGTCCTAGAAAACTATTGGAGCATGAACCCTGTTTCAACTTTTACAACAGTTTTTGAGATTATAATTAAATCATTTCAGCCTCCTCATTCTTCCTTACTGTTAAGTCTCAAATGCTGGGACAAATGGCTGAGATACCTATTTAACAACTCAAAGCAGGCCCAGTTGCTGGTTCTCCCAGCATAACTCTGTTTCTACCTGCCATAGGTTAATGGTTGGCATTTCAGCCTTCTAGCCTAGGGTCTGAGTTCCCCTTCCCCTGGATGGTCTTACTAATGTAATCCAACCATTTTGGTTACCTGGTCTTTTTCACCTATTATTTAATATCCTAGCCTCTTGGTCTGGCTTTGCCCTCTCCTCCCCTCCCTTTCCTTGTAAGGCTCGCAGTCATGTCCCCTCTGAACTCTCCCAGACATCCCTGCCTCTTGCTATTCTGTCTCTTTTATGTATAATAAACTTTCTACTGTAACATACCTAGAATCATCCATGCCCTTACCTTTTTTCTTTTTTTCATTCATTTCTCATTTACCACTCCTTACTTTTAAATTCATGGTCACTTTTTGCTCTAATTGTTGTTACTGTTTGACTTTGACTTGTTTGGCTTTGGGATTTCTCAGCTATGAGGTAGGGATAGCTGCACTGAACATTGATTGTGTGTTGGAACGTGCACACAAAGGACCCTGTGTCTTGGAAGAGGAACTGTCTCCTTGTGTCTTGGAGACTGGAATGTTGTACTAAAATACAGATTTCTTATAGTAGGGCTCTGTCTGACCCTAAGGTGGAAGGGCCCAACTGGGAAGGCCTCAGCTGTCTGAGCCTTTTGATTGGATTCCCCAGTAGAGGAGCTGCTACTGTCCTGAAGCCCAGCCAGGTGGCTGAAGGAAACAAGGGACTCTGGGCAGACCTACCAATCAGCAGCACCACTGGAAGGTAGCTCATATTTTCTTTTCAGGATTCTTCTCTGATGCAGCTGAAGAGAACTGTGAGGGGAACCACAAACCATGCAATGGTGAGTCTGTGGGCCACTGTCCCAAAAACCAGGAGGAACAGGTCTGCTAAGCTCTCTGAGTCTGATATGGTGATGCTGAGACTGTGAGTCTACTGTAGTTCTGTTGATCTATGTGGTGACTTGGGGAGTGGTCCTTTGTCACTGATTCTCCCTTGAGTATGGATTTCTTGGGGGCCTTGGGTGGGGATCTGGGAGAATTCCTCTGCAGCCCTGGCAGTTTAAAATGATGCTTAAAATATCACTGTCCAGTGTGCACACACATACATTGCTTTTGGTGTGTACTGGGAAGACAGACTGGAAAACTAATTGTCTGCTCTCTAGAAGTTCTGAACCTTGCATTCCACATTCAGGTTTGTGTGGACAATTTTATAAATAGTTTTAAAGCTGGTAGAGAAGGGGCTATGTGCATCCTCCAGCAATATTTGTTTGCAATCTTTTTATCTTTTCACTACTTTCAACCACAGTGTTGTGACTCAGGAAAATTCAATTTCAGGACACAAAGTGAATTTCTGAAATGCAGAGGTTTTTAAGGTGTGCATGGTGTTGGGTAGGTGTGTAATGCAGATTCCATATCTTGTGGCACAATCCATGTGGGAGTAAGCAAACATGAAAACACTCACCACATCGGTTTGTGTGTGGCTTTCATTGGGGCTGGATTTGTCTGAAACCACAAGAATGCATGAGGGGCTGTAGAATCGTAGCCCACTTTTTGGATCACTTTTTTTTAACAGAGAGCTCCAGAGCATAGAGCATGTTTTCTCTCCTTTTGGAAGAACGATCTATAGTAGCTGGTGGGTCACAAATATACTTTAGCGGTCAGTTTGAGTTGCTTTTGTAAGAGTTTTGAAGTCTGTTTATTTAATTTCTACACATATATAACCAAAGGTAACTTGGTCAAGTACACATTTTTCCTGGCAGAGTTTCATTGGGAATTTTGAGGGAAATTGGAATATATTTTTAAGCTTATGGTTTTCACTTTTTCTCTTCATCTCCTAATTTTGTCAAAACTGTTGTACACATTTTTGGTAGTTGTAGCTCTGAGATACATTCTGAGGTCACAGCTGCCCATGTGTGTACTCTTACTTCATAATCCTATTTGGAATTCTGTATCATTTTTCATGGGATATAGCTTTGGAATCATCTTTCCTCTTAGAAATTCATAGAAATTTTCTTCAGATTCTGTTGAATTCATGTTGAAAAATAGCCAACATCTTTGTATTTTTAAATAGATCATTTCATTAGTGTCGTTTACTCTAGTATAAAAGGGTAAATGATATTATCCTACATAATCATTTGTTTAGCAAACTACAGTTAGTACATAAAATTGAAAGTGATATGAAATAATTTTCAATCTATAAAAAGAAGACCAGTATAGAGTTTACTGACAGAAAAAACATTGTTACAGTCAGAAAAGCTATCTCATCAAGTATAATTTGAGAAGACAAAAAGTGAAAATAATACATGGTCCAGAATTGAACTATAAATTTGAATGTGATTTGGGATCGTGTATTAGCATACAAAATCAACACTTGATAGCAGAATTTGGGATTTCCTGTGGATACAAACTAAAATTAGGTAACATCAAGTAGTTTTAGAGTCAATGTAAAACTGCAAGTATTTAATGTATGTAATCTGATGGTTTTGCAGATATTACCCCTACCCACACACCCTCATTACCAAAAGCAACACAATAAACCATGTTTTTACACATTCTCATTGTTTTCATGTTTATGTGTGCCTACATTGCACAGAGCTCTCATAAAATGACAGAATTGCTATGGATCCTAACAGTCTTCTCAGTAAATTTTCAGGTACTTTAGATTGGTTTTAAATAAGTATCTGAATTCTCATGCTTATTGCATTTATGTTCGTGGTGGCATACCTTTCAAAATAACCTAATTCTTCATTTGTTGAGGTCACTCTGAGTATCTCAGGAGGACAGTATGGTAAATAAATGAAGACAATAGCAATGGTTAAAGGATTACACACTTTTAAAAGACTCTCACAGTCAGTGCTGTATTAGTCATGAAAGAGGATATAAGTACAGCATAAACAGTGTTAAATCAACAAACTTCTCTTTCTCTCTCTAATTTCAATCTTGCTGCATTTCTATTTGTCCATTGGGTAGGAGACGTTCAGTTATCTTGTCTACCTAATGAAAGGCAGAAACAACACAACCTAGGTGAAGCAATCACTTTCAAAGAATTTTTATATCATTTTTTAGTTGGTATGTGGAGAAGGAAAATCAAATATCAGACATTTTAGAGCAAAAGTTGTTATGGAAAAAAAGCAAATGTGCTTTTATAGTATAGTATAAAAATGCAGATAGTTGGTTTATTTTGATGGTCTGAGAGCTTTATGCCAATGAGTCATGCTACACAAAGTGAAAATGAGTTAAGAAACAGACTGACTTGTTTTGTTTGAATTGAAATAATGACAATAAATTACACTTGATTTAAAATGTAATAGTCTTACACAAGTGACACTTTTCTTAGTTTTGTTCTGATCAGCTAACCTGTCTTAGATGGTAATACTTTTATTTTTATTGGAAAAACATGTCTAAACACTTAACATTTTAAAACATCAGTTTGTATATACTTAATGTATTATATATTTAATGTATAGTGTATAACATTATGCATTTATTTCTGTTATTGTGAGTATTATTCAAACATTCTTTTCGGTTGCTTCTTTTTAAAGATTTTATTTATTTAATTAATGTTCTGTCTGCACATGCGCCTGCATGCCAGAAGAGTGCAACAGACCACAGTATAAATGGTTGTGAGCCACCATGTGGTTGCTAGGAATTGAACTCAGGAGCTCTGAAAGAACAGAGAGTGTTCTTATCTGCTGGGCCACCTCTCCAGCTCCAAACTTTAGTTTTTATTATAGAGAACAAAGAGTACTCTTTTGGAATTAAGTGAGCAGGGACCCCTATAATTCCACATAACAGCAGAAAATTACCATTTTTTTTACCTGCATGATATATATTTCACATTGGTGAGAGCAAAACTTCTGATTTCACAGATCTAGATGGGACTAAAGAATAAGCTTGTTAAACTCCTGAGTGATGCTTTCTCTCTATGCACAGAGAACAATAACTGTACGTCATGATTGTGTTTGCCTAGTCGTCACTATTTCACTTCTCTTTGATTGCATCCCTTCTTCCCATTTTTTAGGTAGGAAAATTTAATTAATGCTTTTTAATTGAAAAGGATTCTTCCCTCATACAATATATTCTGACCACTGTTTACCCTCCCTCTACTTCTCCCATGTCCAGCATACCTCCCTTCTTCCCCAGATCCACTCCTTCCACTCTGTATCCTTTTCCGAAAAGAACAGGCCTCCAAGATAGGACTGCCAAACAAGACCAAACAAGATACAAAACGATAAATCAAACAGACTTCACATTGAGGATTGAAAAGGAACCTGATAGGGGAAAAAGATTCTCAACAGCAGGTGAGAGAGTCAAAGCTACAACTGTTCCTAATGTTAGGATTCCCACAAAAATACAGAGCTAACAGCCATGACACCTCAGTAGAGGACCTGGTGCTGAGACATGCACATGCAATGCTTGCCATTTATGTCTCTGTGACATTCCTGGCCATGCAGGGAGTGGGTTCCATCCCATGGCTTAGGCTGCAAGTTAAACCAAACATTAGCTCACCACTCAAGCAAGTTTGGTGCCACCACCACCCCTTTACATCTTGTAAGCAGTACAGATTTTAGGTGGAGTGGTTTTTATTCTGGGTTTGTGTCCAGGTTTCTCTTTTGGGAGCCTGTACAGTACTGTCTCACACAAAAGAGACTAGAACATAGGGGTGAAGTCTTTCAGCCTGCACCTGGTCCACTTCTCCACCTTCAGTATGAGTGAGCTGTCGCTTGTCCTGATAAACTTCACCATTCTGACATGTGTAAAATTAAACCTCAAACCTTAAAGGCTAAGGATGCTGAACCTGAACAGTGTTTCTCAGCTATTTGAGATTCTCCTGTTGAGAATTCTTTATTGAGATCTGTTCTCTGTTTTTTATTTTATATTTTTATTTTTTAAATATAAGTTACAGTTTATTAACTTTGTATCCCAGCTGTAGCCTGCTCCCTCATTACCTCTGATTCCCACACTCTTCCCTACCCTTTTCCAAGTCCACTGATATGGGAGGTCCACCTCCCCTTCAATCTGACTTTAGCTTATCAGGTATCATTGGGACTGGCTGCAGTGTCCACTTTTGTGGCCTAGCAAGGCTGCTCCTCCCACAGAAGAGGGAAGTCAAAGAGCCAGTCATTGAGTTCATGTCAGAAATAAACCCTGTTCTCCTTACCAGGGTACACACTTAGATACCAAGCTACCATGGGCTCCAACTTAGCAGGGATTCTAGGTTATATCCATACATGGTCCTTGGTTGGAGATATAGTCTCATAAAGGACCCCTGTTCCCATATATAATTAATTGGTCCTTGTGGCACTCCTGTCCTCTCCATGTAATACTAACTCTCTCTTCTTTCATATGATTCCTTGCCCTCAGAGGACCGGACCCACAGTGCAATTGATGCTCAGCACAGAACTCACTGCCTGGTGAGATGTTTTTCAAAAAAATAAAATAAAATTTCTTAAGAATAAGATTAAAAGCTCTGATATAAGAAGGTTTTGTGAGGATGGCAGCAATGTCTGATTTAACGTCTGTGCACAGACAATAATAATTAGAGGTCCCCTCATCCACCCACTCAAAAATCTTATAAAAATTTAGTTATATAAGAAACCCTCCCTTAAACAAATCCTTAAAGCCTAAGGTCTTGCCAGTCATGCTTGCACAAGCCTTTAATCTAGGCACATGAAAGGCAGACACAGGCTGTTCTTTGTGAGTTCAGGCTGGTTGACAATAACAGGCCTAAACAAAACAGAAAATCTGAGATGGATTTGGTGGCACAGGCCTTAAATCCCAGTCCTCTGGCAGAAAGAAGCAGGCCAGTCTCTGTGAGTTTAAGGTCAGCCTGGTCTACAGATCTAGTCCAAGACAGCAAAGGCTAAAAGGAGAAGCCCTGTCTCAAAATACCAAATCATAATATATATCTCTGTGTCTGTATGTGTGTGTGTATACATATATGTATTAGCTGTATACATACACAGAGAAATTTATTCTGTCAGTTCTTTTCATGGGTAGAGCCTTCACTAGTATAACTTTCTGTTTTCTACATCTTCCCATTGAGGAGAAATTTTTACCTGATGATAGTACTCCAATGTGTCATGTTTTTCCTGCTTTTTTTTTTCTCCTGGGTTTTCTCTGATCTTCCAGGAGAAAAGTGGCTGCAGTTTACCTGACCCCAGCGTGAATTCACAGAACATAAAATCTCCTTCCATTTTCTAAAATCTCTTTATAATTTTTAATACTCTTGGCACCCTTCCTCCTGTGGGACAGGCTGTTCACTCTGCTACAGGTTGAATAACAGTTGTGCAATGTCCACCTTGATTCCAGCAGGAAGAGGGAAATTGCATTGTGAGTGTGGAAGACAGAGGGTAGGCTAGGGGAGGACAGGCACAAATAATGAAATGCAAATCTCTGCATATCTGAAGAAGATTTGGTACTGAAACCGAAGCCTGAGCCATAGATAACTAAGCCTTGTCCCTTCATTACAGTGTAAACTTAAGGGAGGTGCTCATGTCACTCAAGACTCACTGGCCAATCAGAATCTTCCATCCCTCCATTTGAGGAAGAGGCCGGTTCTTCTTGGCGACATGGTGCATGTTCCCTCTATAGCTGAGCTGGATTGAATGGTTGGTGTGCTCTGGTATGAGTGCAGCTGCTGTGTGCTGTGAGGCGATTTCAGACAAGTTTGGTGAGTTTGTGGTCAGTGCCCCCAACCTGGTGGAGCAGGAGGCTGAACGACAAGAGCTTCTGTGTAGGGTCTTTCATGGGGCTGGGTGGGAACCAGCAGCCAGAATCAGCCATGGGAGATGTCCCTTTTCCTAGCTCTGAACAGAGCAGAGCATCTGAATATCTTGGCTATGTTAGCTTTTGGTTGGGAGCAAAGAAAACTCATTTCCAGAACAGAAGGTTAAAATGAAAGCTTTATTTTCTGAGCTCAGGGAGGCAGCCAGTTCAGGATCTGAAAGGTGACCCAGAGTAAGCTTTATTGTATATTTAAAGAGTTAAATCCACATGGCGAGGGCCCCTTGGTGAGTCCTGGGGTCATCCAATCAAATTTTAACATTGTGGGTTAGGCAAGGGAGTTTCTGTTGGAGGCTGTGTTGATCCACTGGGCTCAAGGCCTTTAACTGTTTTCCAAGACATTTGGTCTGGATTCCAAGGCCCTTCATTTATATCCCTTGACACGTGGTCTGGAGCTCAAGGTGATAAAGAAACAGAAACAAAGACATGAGTGCTCTGTCTGTAATAAGGCAGGGCTTTGTAAGTGATATATTTTTACAATTCAGGCACATTGGTTAAGGTAGCAGCAAGTTTTACCAGTTAACTGATAATTAGGAAAATGTTTCAAGGGGTTCAGTGGGAGATGGCGCTGAAAGGTTTGGAATGTGAAGTTAATTTAATCTTGCTAGTAGAGTGGAAGAGTTGTTTGGAGAGGGCTGGGGCACTGGAGGCTGCCTCCTTACACACTATGGGCTTGCATGTTTACAAAGTATTTGCAAAAGGGGCTTGAACACAGAAATGTCCTTGGTAGGATGCAAACTCAGAGAGGCCTAGTTTCTAGTATCTTTTCCAAGTACTGACCTTGGCATTTAACATTCAGGTATAAGATTCCTTTGGAATTTATTTTGTGGAGGTTGTAAATAACATATGTGTTGAGTAGCACTTCATTATAAAGCTGTGGTGTAAACACCTAGAATTGTTCATGTAAAGGATTTACCAATACTTAGGTGACAGGAAGTCACACCAAGTAGAATTTAGCTAAGGGCTACATAGATAAGTAGCATGCCAACCAGGCATGCTTGAGATAAGGATGCTAGGAAATACATGTTTGCATAAGACGATAGTCAACAAATTTGTCTACAGCCATAACCAGGGAGACAGCCCTGATTCATATGAAACACTGGCCCATGTCCATGTCAAAGAACAGGCATCTAACAAGCTGCTTAATTGCCATTACAGACTGACAGCCAGCATTAAAGACTGTTGTGCCATAAAGTTACAGTTTTCTTGAGAAAAGCATAGCTCTGTCACATGGGGAAGACATCTGGTGAAAACCAATTGAACAGGGAAAACACTGCCCTGATCAAACAAAGCTTTCCCCAAGAGCCTCGTGTATGGAGAGTGACCTAACTTCTTCTCATACTCCTCAGATATGCTTGGCAGAACCAGATCAACCTGTGGCCTAGTCTTTGGGAGATTTGCCCAAGATTATGAGGTATTTAGAATAAAGCACTGTTCCTATTCTAAAACCAGGAATAGGGTGAGCTGCAGGTTCAGGGCATTTGAGGAGTGTTTCCTTCAGATTCTGAGAACCCAACTCTTTCTAACACCTGGAGATACCCTCATCAGTTCCAAAGTCACTGTGTTCTTGGTAAATAATGTTCTTGAGATCCTGTGTTCCCCTTGTGCAGTGTTGTTTATTAGACTTTTCATGGTTTTATACCATTGTATGAGATTGTCTGATCAATTCATAGATGTCTCCTGTTTCCTTCCATTTCTCCCCAAGGAGTGTACAATATGCTATGCTCCTTAAGAAGCTTAATTAGGATAAGATATAGTTTGTGCAAAACCTTCCCACCCTAGCTTCTACATTTTCTACCTTCTACTTTTCCTAATATTTGAAACCTCTGAGACATCTCACTTATACCCTGTCACTGAATAATGACCTACTGTATTAGGGGAGTGGAGTACATAAATCATTCTAGGAATATCTTTGCTATGTAAATCTCCCAACTGGCTCAGTGGCTAGACTTGAACTCTCTGGTCCATATTGAAATTGTTTAATATATAAACTGGAGCCTAAAAGAGACTTAAGGAAGACTGCATGTATGGAGTACAAAATTAGTTTTAGGTTGTCTTATAGCATTAACTAGAGCTAGATACATGCTATTATTAAAGAAAACTTTTTAAATTAACCATTTAATTGTGTGTGGCATACATTCTCCCTGATGGTGGATATTAACTCTAGAATAGCTGCATCTCCATTGTTTTGAAAAAATATTTCTGAGACAAGTGTTGTTGGCTCAAGTCACATTTTTCCTAGTCTCTTGTTCCCCAGATGCATGACTTTGCTTTCCTCTTGGTTAAAATTCCTAAATTCTGAAGTTAAAGGCTGTGCACATCAGAGTCTTAAAAATTACTCATTTGAGACATACAATGAGCTGTCTACTGTGTGTGCAGTAGGAAGACAGCTTGGAAAAAATGAAAGTCAGATTTCAAGAAGCTTTAAACATTGTTTCCTAATTCAGTTGTTTTGTGATGAATGTTACAAGTTTACAAATAGGCTTCAAAATGGTGTCAAGGAAGAAATGTAGATCAGTCTTCAGCAGTATTTGATTAGCATCCTTTTATGTTTCCACTCACAGCAGCCACGATGATGTGACTTAAGAATAGAATTCCAGGATTAAAAGGAGTTTCTGAGCTGCAGAGATATCTCAAGTGTACATAGTGTTATGCAGTTACATAGGACAGATTTCATATCTTGTGCTGGAATACATGTGGCAAGAACGAGACTTAAAATTACTATTTCACATTGTTTTGTTTATGGGATTCAGTAGAACTGTGTTTATCTTCAATCACTGGGGGCACATGAGCTATAACCCCATAGCCCACCTTTCTGGTGACCTCCATTTACAGATAGAGGTCTAGAGCATGGGTATTTTCTTTGAAAAATAATCAGTTATATCTAGAAGATAATTTGTTTTTTAAATTTTTTATTAATTACACTTTATTCATTTTGTATCACCCCATTAGCCCCTCCCTCCTCCCCTCCCGATCCCACCCTCCCTCTGCTTTCTGCAGGCATGCCCCTCCCCAAGTCCACTGATAGGGGAGGTTCTCTTCTCCTTTCTGATCTTAGTCTATCATTTCTCATCAAAAGTGGCTGCATTGTCATTTTCTGCGGCCTGGTAAGGCTGCTCCCCACCTCAGGAAGGAGGGTTTGAGGAGGGTTTCCTTCAGATTCTGAGAACCCAACTCTTTCTAACACCTGGAGATACCCTCATCAGTTCCAAAGTCACTGTGGTCTTGGAAAATAATGTTCAGATCAAAGAGCAGGCCAATCAGATTATGTCAGAGGCAGTCCCTCTTCCTATTACTATGTAACCCCCTTGGACACTGAACTGCCATGGGCTACATCTGTGCAGGGGTTCTAGGTTATCTCCATGGATAGTTCTTGGTTGGAGTATGAGCCCCTGTGTTCAAATTTTCTTATTCTGTTGCTCTCTTTGTGGAGTTCCTGTCATCTCCAGCTCTTACTATTTCCCACTTCTCACATAAAATTCCATTCACTCTGCCCAACAGTTGCCCATCAGGCTCAGCATCTGCTTTGATAGTCTGTAGGGCAGACGCTTTCAGAGACCCTCTGTGGCAGGTTCCTAGTTTATTTCCTGTTTTCTTCTGTTTCTGATGTCCATCCTCTTTGCCTTTCAGGATGGGGATTGAGCGCTTTAGTCGGGGTCCTCTGTCTTGCTTAGTTTCTTTAGATGCACAGATTTTAGTGGGTTTCTCCTATGTTGTATGTCTATATGAGTGAGTATATACCTTGTGTGTCTTTTTGCTTCTGGGACAACCCACTCAGGATGATCCTTTCCAGGTCCCACCATTTGCATGCAAATTTCATGATTTCCTTATTTTTCATTGCAGAGTAATACTCCATTGTATAGATGTACCACAATTTCTGCATCTGTAGATAGCTTTTGGTAAAATGGCCATTTTTACTATTTTAATCCTGCCAAGCCATGAGCATGGGAGATAGTTTCATCTTCTGATATCTTCTTCTAATTCTTTCTTCAGAGACTTGAAATTTTTTTCATACAAGTCTTTGACTTCCTTGGTTAGGGTTATACCAAGGTACCTTATGTCATTTGTGGCTATTGTGAAGGGTGTTGTTTCTCTAATTTCTTTCTCAGCCCTTTTGTCTTTTGTATACAGGAGGGCTGCTGATTTTTTGAGTTAATTTTGTATCCGGACACTTTGCTGAAAGTGTTTATCAGCTGTAGGAGTTCCCTGGTAGAGTTTTTGGTGTCACTCACGTATACTATCATATCATCTGCAAATAGTGATGATTTGTATTCTTCCTTTCCAATTTGTATCCCCTTGATCTCCTTCAACTGTCTTATTGCTCTAGCAAGGACTTCCAGAACTATGTTGAAGAGATATGGAGAGAGTGGGCAGCCTTGTCTTGTCCCTGATTTCAGTGGGATTGCTTTAAGTTTCTCTCCATTCAGTTTGATGTTGGCTATATGTTTGCTGTATATTGCCTTTACTATGTTTAGATATGTGCATTGTATCCCTGATTTCTCCAGTACTTTAAACATGAATGGATGTTGGATTTTGTCAAAGGCTTTTTCAGCATCTAGGGAGATTTTCATGTGTTTTTTTTTCTTTCAATTTGTTAACATGGTGGATCACATTGATGGATTTCCGTATAATGAACCACCCCTGCATACCTGGGATGAAGCCTACTTGGTCATGGTGGATGATATCTTTGATGTGTTCTTGTATTCGGTTTGCGAGTATTTTGTTGAGTATTTTTGCATCAATGTTCATAAGGGAGATTGGCCTGAAGTTCTCTTTTTTGGTTGGGTCTTTGTGAGGTTTAGGTACCAAGGTGACTGTGGCTTCATAGAATGAGTTTGGTACTGTTTCTGTTTCGATTTTGTGGAATAGTTTGAAGAGAATTGGAGGTAGCTCTTTTTTGAATGTCTGGTAGAATTCTGCACTGAAACCATCAGGTCCTGGGCTTTTTTTGGATGGGAGACTTTTGATGACTGATTCTATTTCCTTGGGGGATATAGGACTATTTAATTGATTTACCTGGTCCTGATTTAGCTTTGGTAAGTGGAATCGATCAAGAAAATTGTCCATTTTATTTAAATTTTCAAATTTTGTTCCGTATAGACTTTTGAATTAAGTCCTAATGATTGCTTGGATTTCCTCAGTGTCTGTAGTTATGTCCCCCTTTTCATTTCTGATTTTGCTGATTTGGATGGTATCTCGCTGACTTTTAATTAGCTTGGCTAAGGGTTTGTCTATCTTGTTGATTTTCTCAAAGAACCAGCTCTTGGTTTCATTGATTCTTTGAATTGTTTTATTTGTTTCTAATTGATTGATTTCAGCCCTGAGTTTGATTATTTCCAGCCGTCTGCTCCTTCTTGGTGTATCTGCTTCTTCTTTTTCTAGGGTTTTTAAGTGAGCCATTAAGTTGCTTGAATGTGCTGTCTCAGATTTCTTCTTGAAGGCACTTACTGCTATGAACTTTCCTCTTAGCACTGCTTTCATTGTGTCCCACAAGTTTGGGTATGTTGGGTCTTCATTTTTATTGAGTTCAGGAAGATTTTAATTCCTTTCTTTATTTCTTCCCTGACCCAGCTGTCTTTTAGTAGCAAGTTGTTCAGTTTCTATGTATGTGTAGGCTTTTTGCTATTTCTGTTGTTACTGAGGTCCAGCTTTATTCCATGGTGATCAGACAGGATACAAGGGATTATTTCAATCTTCCTGTATTTGTTGAGGCTTGCTTTGTGACCAACTATGTGGTCTATTTTGGAGAAGGTTCCATGAGGTGCTGAGAAGAAGGTAAATTCTTTTGTGTTTGGGTGTAAGGTTTTGTAAATGTCTGTTAGGTCCATTTGATTCATGACCTCTGTTAGAGATATTGTTTCTTTGTTTAATTTCTGTTTTGTTGACCTGTCCTTTGTTGAGAGTGGGGTGTTGAAGTCTCCCACTATTAGTGTGTGGGAATCTATATGTGGTTTAAGTTTTAACAATGTTTCTTTCACAAATGTGGGTGCCCTTGTATTTGGGGTATAGATGTTCAGGATTGTGTTGTCTTCTTGGAATTTTCCCTTGATGAGTATGAAGTGTCCTTCCCCATCTCTTTTGATTAATTTTGGTTGAAAGACTATTTTATCAGATATTAGAATGGCTACTCCTGCTTGCTTCTTGCGTCTATTTGCTTGAAAAGCCATTTTCCATCCCTTTACCCTCAGGTAATGTCTATCTTTGTGACATAGGTGTGTTTCTTGTATACAGCAGATTGCTGGGTTTTGTTTACGCATCCATTCTGTTAGTCTGTGTCTTTTTATTGGAGAATTAAGTCCATTGATATTGAGAGAGAGTAATGACCAGTGGCTGTTAGATCCTTTGAACTTGATGTTGGCTGTGGTCATACGGTTGTGTGCTTGGTTGTTTTTTGTTTTACTGTAGTAGGGTTATTTCCTGTGTTTTCTTGCATGTAGCTAGCTTTCTTGGGTTGTATTTTCCCTTCCAGTGTCTTCTGTAATGCTTGTAGGTATTCTGTAATGTTTGTAGGTATTGTTGAAATTTGTTTTTGTCATTGAATATCTTGTTTTCTCCGTCTATGAGGACTGAGAGTTTTGCAGGGTATAGTAGCCTGGGCTGACATCTGTGTTCTCTTTGGGTCTGCATGATATCTGTCCAGGCCCTAGTCTCTGTCTCAGGTGTGATTCTAATGGGTTTGCCATTATATGTTACTTGGCCTTTTTCTCTTGCAGCTTTTAGTATTTTTTTCTTTGTTCTGTATACTTACAGTTTTAATTATTATGAGGCGGGAGGATTTTCTTTTCTGGTCTAATTCATTGGGTGTTCTATAGGCCTCTTGTATTCTTATTGGCCTCTCCTTTAAGTTGGGGAAATTTTCTTCAATGATTTTGTTGAAAATATTTTCTGGGCCTTGGTGCAGGGAATCTTCTTTTTCCTCTATTCCTATTATTCTTAGGTTTTGTCTTTTTATGTTGTCTTGAATTTCTTGGATGGTCTGTGTAAGGAAATTTTTAGATTTAACATTTTCTTTGACAGATACATCTATTTCTTCCATTGTATCTTCCACACCTGAGATTCTTTCTTCCATTTCTTATAGCCTATTGGTTATGCTAACCTCTGTAGTTCCTGCTTTCTTCCCTAAGTTCTTTCTCTTCACAATTTCTTCCATTTGTGTGTGTTTTTTTTTTTTCCAATTCTATCTTCAGGTCTTGAGCTATTTTGTTGGTTTCCTTCCCCTGTCTGAGTGTATTTTCATGTTTTTCTGTCAATTCCTTCAGCTGTTTGTTTGAACAATCCACTGTTTCTTTTATTTCATTCAGTGATTTAAGCATTTCCTCTTTAAAGGCCACATACCGTTTGGCTGCAGCTTCTTCTATTTCTTTTCATATTTTATTTGTTTCCTCTGTTATCATCTTCTTGAGCATAGATGTTAGGTCGTCTCCTTGAATTTCATTTATGCTGGGGTGTCTAGGGCTATTTGCCCCTGGATAACTGGCTTCTGGAGATGCCATAATGCTCTGGCTTTTGTTGGTTGAACTTTTACGCTGTCCTCTACCCATTGGGCTATCTTAGTTGTTTGAATTTAGTTTCTGGTTGTTCCTGGACTGTTGTAGTGGAGAGAATCCCTTTGGTAGGAAAATGCTTTTTCCTGAAGGAAGCCTTCTCAGCTTTTTGGGTATAGTCCCTGGATGTCTGGTGTTTTTCAGGAGTTGCTACAGCTCACCTCAGACATAGAGACCTGGGTGGTAACTGTGGTCCTGATTAGTCAAGAGGGCTCTCCTCTCACCGGGAGAAGTACTGGAGACAGCTGCCCTCCTTCTGGATTTTCTTGCTGTAAATTTATTGATCAGCTGCTGTAACCTGTGTGTCCCGTGGTTTGGTCGCTTTTGTTAGGGATAACTGGTTGCCTCTTGGAGCAGTATCTGGGGGTTGATCTCAGGGTTCCCGGTCTTTTGTAGGTCTGAGGTTGGGGCTCTGTGCCCCAGAACCCAAGAGATAATCTGTGGCAGGTGAGTACTGCTCCGGTGTCTTGGGGCACTCGGTTCTGTCTGTAAGGAGTAGTTGCTATAAAGCAGGCCTCTGAGCTGGTGGAGCATGCGCCCACCTGCTAGTCTGCAGGAGCTTAGTTTCCAATCACTCTGTGTTCCCTCTTTGGGCCCAGATCTGTGATGGGTGGCTGTACTCACCTGTTTGCAATTTGCAGTCTGCTAGACTTTCCCTAGGTGACCCCAGCAGCACGGTTTCTTCCTTCTCTGTGGGGTCCTCTCCGGACAGGGGTTCCCAGTCCCTGTTGTACTGGGGCGCGCAGCTTGTCTGTACTGCTGAGCTGAGCGCAAAGCTCTCCGTGCACGGCAGGAGCTCGACTGTGATGGCGGCAGAGACCTTCCGGGGAAAGACTGGGTGACCTGCGATCAGACCCACAACCCTGCTTCCCTGTGGGGTTCCCCCATGACTGGGACTCCCAGTCTCATGTACCCTTGTGCCCACAGATCAGTCTGGGAAAGTGACTGGGACACGCCTGCTTGCGGCTCCAACCTGGATACCCAAAGCCTGCATTACCTGGGATTTCTTCCGGGTTCTGGCTGAGTAGCTGTGAGAGGACCCGACCGATTCCCATGCTGTGGGAGCCTCCCCTCACCTGGGAAACACAATCGATGTAGTTTCAGGGCCCTGAGTTCAGTCTCCTGGTCTCTGCACGGAGAGTGCTGTCCTGCTTCTCAGACGCGCTGTTCTCCCGGCGCCGCCATCTTGGCTCCCCCTAAAAATAATTTAAATGAAGGATACATTTCCAGTATTCTAAATATCATGCTTTCTGTTGTACATGTGTGTGTATATTTTAGACAGCATTGACCTACAATGATGTTCATGTGAATTTCACTCGAGAAGAGTGGGCTTTGCTGGATCCTTCCCAGAGGAATCTCTACAAAGATGTAATGCTGGAGACCTACAGGAACCTCACTGCTATAGGTAGGACAGTGAACTTTTTTTTACCTTTTAAAATATGCGGAAAACTCTTTATTCATTATTGAAGTGCTTCTGCAATTTCTCTTGAGGATGAGCAAGAATGAGGTGAATGGTTCTTTCATTGACCATAGAGCACGACTTAAATTTTGTCTTATTTCTGATAATGAATCATACATATTGTGTTATTGTATTTTAGGCTACAATTGGGAAAGTCATAATATAGAAGAGCATTTTCAAAATTCTAGAAGACATGCAAGGTAATTTTTATGAATGAATATTGTTCTGAGAAAATTTTAATATGTTCTGGAAGTTTGAAAGAGAAGGGAGAGTGTAAATGAACTGTTTTAAGGGTATTAATTGATGATGTCTAACTTGTTACTAAACCATGTACCTCCATGTTAGGTATTTGATGTGTGCTTGCAAGGCACTCCTCTAAGAAAGAATGCAAGGAAATCATACTTACACAAGATCAATGTTTAAATAGTTTACTCATTAGCGCTGTGAGGTAAAAGTGAAATTTGTTTAGTCTCCTACAACTCAGATATGTGTGAATGCATCATGAAATTATGTTATTTATTATTATTCTTTAATAGTGATATAATCATGTATCACAATGTATACAAGTCATTATAACATATGTATATTGAAAGAAACAATGTACCACCCAGAACAACTAAAAGGTATAGTAGTCCCCATTTTGAGTGGATGTTTAAAAATTGATACCTATTATACTTTATATGCGCTATTTAGAGCTGCCAGCAGTACAAATAATGACACAGAGGCTTTTTCATATTTTAAAGCTTAGGCAATTTAACTGGGCAGATTCTGAACCCTTTTTTTCCCTAACACAAACCTAGCACAGTGTCTGGATGCATGGCCAGCTCTACTTCTTTGTTCGTGGTCATGTCCATCTGTTAACCTCACTGTCATGCTGGTGAGTAGCCTATCATTTGCTTTCTTCCCAGCAACCCTCTCTCACTCAGAAGTTCTGTCCTCCATTTTGTGCAGTGCTATCACTTGTTAGCTCTTTATTATTTCCAATAGATAAGTAAGGAAGGACAAATGTTTACAAAATATATGACAGGTGATCAGCCATAGAACCAACAATAATATGATTTCGTCAGTACTTAGCTGGTTGCTGGCTCATCAATCAGCATTCACCTGTACTGGCACATTTTCACAGAATATACACTAACATCATTTACCTGGCTATTCACCTTCATTAGGAATTCTCATAAAATCACACTGCAAAAAATATAAGTTTTAGGAATATACAAATTATTCTTTTTCTAACAATTATCTTTACATATTTAGTTTGGCGAACAATATAGGGAAAGTTATTAATCCAGTTAGTGTGTTAAAGCTGAGGTATTCTAGTTTTTATAAATATGTGGTAAAACATCCTATAGAAGAAAGTATATGATAAATGTGTGCCAGGTAAAAAAAATATTTTTACCATCACAGGTATTTTCAAATATGCAAAACAACCCGTAGAGAAGAACATCATAAATATAAAAATAATGATGAAAACTCAAAATGTAATTCTTCTTTACCTTTAATTCAAATTGCAAAATTAAGTCATGTGTCAAAAACATCCATTCGTGTAATGAATGTGGAAAAGTTGTCAAATGTATGTGCCAATTATCTTTGCAGGTATGAAAACAATCATTGTGCAGACAAACTCCCTGAAGATACTCAATATGAAGTCTTTGCACATCACAGTAGTCCCCACACATGTAAAAGTATGCATACTGGTGCAGATCACTATGAATGTAGCCTATATAGGAATGCCTTTGCACATAAAAGTCATCTCCTAAGACATAAAAGGATACATAGAGGAGAGAAACATCATGAATGTAACCGATGTGGTAAAGCCTTTCTATGTAACAGTCATCTCCTAATACATAAAACAACTCACACTGGAGAGAAACTATGAGTGTAATGAATGTGGTAAAGCCTTTGCATGTAACAGTCATCTCCTGCTACATAGAAGAACTCACAGTGGAAAGAAACCTTATGAATGTAACCAATGTGATAAAGCCTTTGCACGTAACAGTAGTCTTCTAGTACATAAAAGAACTCACACTGGAGAGAAACCTTATGAATGCATCCAATGTGGTAAAGCCTTTGCACAGAACAGTAGTCTTCTAGTACATAAAAGAACTCACACTGGAGAGAAACCTTATGAATGTAACCAATGTGGTATAGCCTTTGCATGTAACACTGGTCTCCTAGTACATAAAAGAACTCACAATGGAGAGAAACCTTATTAATGTAACCAATGGGGTGAAGCCTTTGCACGTAACTGTAGTCTTCTAGTACATAAAAGAACTCACACTGGAGAGAAACCTTATGAGTGTAATGAATGTGGTAAAGCCTTTGCATGTAACAGTCATCTCCTGCTACATAGAAGAACTCACAGTGGAGAGAAACCTTATGAATGTAACCAATGTGGTAAAGCCTTTGCATGTAACAGTAACCTTCTAGTACATAAAAGAACTCAAACTGGAGAGAAACCTTATGAATGTAACCAATGTGGTAAAGCCTTTGCATCGAACAGTCATCTCCTAAGACATAAAAGAACTCACACTGGAGAGAAACCTTATGAGTGTAATGAATGTGGTAAAGCCTTTCCATGTAACAGTCATCTCCTGCTACATAGAAGAACTGACAGTGGAGAGAAACCTTATGAATGTAACCAATGTGGTAAAGCCTTTGCATGTAACAGTAACCTTCTAGTACATAAAAGAACTCAAACTGGAGAGAAACCTTATGAATGTAACCAATGTGGTAAAGCCTTTGCATCGAACAGTCATCTCCTAAGACATAAAAGAACTCACACTGGAGAGAAACCTTATGAGTGTAATGAATGTGGTAAAGCCTTTCCATGTAACAGTCATCTCCTGCTACATAGAAGAACTGACAGTGGAGAGAAACCTTATGAATGTAACCAATGTGGTAAAGCCTTTGCAGATAACAGTGTTCTCCGAAGACATAAAAATTCATGTTGCAGAAAATCCTTATGAATATAACTGATGTCATGAAGTCTTTTCATGTAAGACTTATCTTGAACAAGAACACTTATTGGAGTGAAACCCTATAAATATAACCAATGAGTGAAAAAGTTTGCATGCCATAATAATCTCCATGTACATAGAAGAAGCACACTGGATATAAACTTTATGAATGCAACCAATGTGATAAAGCATTTTGACATAATAGTAATCTCCTATGACATAAAGAAAGCAAACTGGAGAGAAGCCTTATGAATGTAAATAAGGTGATAAAGCCATTGCATGTAACAGTAGTCTCCTACTACAAAAAAGAGCTCACACTGGAGAGAACTCTTATGGATGTAATCAATGTGTGAAAGCCTTTGCATGTAACAGTCATCTCCTAATACATAAAAGACCTCACCCTTGAGAGAAACCTTAATAATGTAATCTATGTGGTAAAGCCTTTTCACAAAACAGTCATCTCCTAATAAAAATTTGCTGTTCACAATTATCTTCAATGTCATGAAAGAATTCATACTGGAACAAAAGACTATGAGTGTATTTACATGGTGAAGCTACTCCACATTTGTATAATCTTCGTCATCAGGAAAGAATTCATACAGAGAGAAAATTTATGAATGTGTTAAAATGGGAGACCTTTGCACATATCTATATTCTACATCATCATAAACGTTTCAAAATGGAGAGAAAAATCTGAGAATATAATGAATATGGTAAGGCTTTTGTGTTCTTCTGTCCACTGAATCCATTATAACTCAAACAGATCAATACCGATAAAAAATATTGTCATCCAGTTTGATGAAGGACACATAATGTTTAACTGTGATGCCTACCCATCCAATGAGCCAGAAAGTTACAGAGGTTCTGAGCTTGAAAATCATAAACATCTTTAGCGTTTTACAACTGAATTATTTCCATTAGTCATGGTTTAGGGATATGGGATTTGTTTATGTCTTAGAGGAAGTCACCTGATGCAAAATGTAGGTTTAACAGTCAAAACAATCATATCCATTTGTTCTTTTGTGGTTAGGAAAAGGTATTGTGTTTTAATAAAGAGAATTTGTGGTTTGGGTCAGTCATTATGTTAGGGGACCAGAAATCATGGTATGGAACAGTCATTTTGGGCAGCAAAAGTTAAGTAATTAAAGACGGTCAGCTATTGAGAAGTCTACAGCTTTCCTAGGGACTATGAACTTGAACTTATGTTCACCCTATATATCAATGAATGCTGGTAACTAAAAGGAAATACTTAGGACAAATTGCTTTTGCATGTTCCCACATACAATTTGCTTTTACATGTTTTGCATATCAAAGTCATCTTCAAGTATACAAACGGTCAGATAGTAGAGAGAAACCTTATACATGTCTTCAATGTGATAAAGCCTCTTCTTAATACAGTTATCTCCAAATATATAAAAGAAAACACACTGCAGGGAAACCCTCTGAATAAGCAATGTGGTAAATCCTTTTCATAGGGTTTTCCTTGAAATCATGAGAAAAAGTCATGCTGCAGAGAAAAACCATGAATATAGTCAGTATGATAAGGTTTTCTGCTTCATGCTACCATTATATAAGAGTAAAAGCTTTACTCTGTGGGCTACATCTTAAAGCCTTTGCATATCACAGTAGCCTTTGAGAACCTAAAAGAACTCATTCTGTAGAACATCTATTAGAATATAAGATTTGTAAAGGTCTTTGACCCACCAACTTGCATTCAATTACACTAGATTAGTTTGGAGGAAAATTCTAAGAAGTGTCAACGATGTATGCATGTGTTTGTGACATCCATCCTTATTTTGTTTCCAATTGAAATCTCATGGACCAAAGGCATATGGATTGAAACAGTAAGATAATCCATTTTTATTTCACAATTCACTTCAATTACATGAAATAAATCATCCAGTTGTAAAATTTATGTGTGCATATTAGTGCATTTTCTGTGACCAAACACAATGTCTATGGCAACTTCCAAATGTGTTTACTTTGCCTTGTGATATGGGAGAGGATATGGGATCACTTTAAATTGGGCAAAACAAATGTCATACATGGCAGATAAAGTAGGAAGCTTGGAGCTCACAACCTCCACCTGCAGCATGAAACAGAGAGTGGGAACTACAGATGGTATGCAGCTGAAAACTATCAAGCCCACCCCAAGTAACATACTTTCTCCAGCAGGGATACATTTTTTTAAACATTCCCAAAATGATACCACCAACTGAAAAGGATTCATTTCTCTGATTTCAAACCTACATGTTTGATTTCTGTTACATGAAGGAATTCATGATGAAGATATTTGTAGATAAGCCTGTAGTTCCCTCAACACCTGAGTTCAGTAATGAATGCTTATACAAGTAAAACATGAGTATATTTAAGAATTTGTTCTAATTTCTCTTACGTGATAACAGTTTGTCTTTGTCTGTTCATGTGCCTGTCCACTTTACTTTCCATATAGACCAGACCCACTGATTTTCTCATAACAAAAATTATAGAAAGTTGTCAAAAACCTGACCTAGGTCCTGGGAATGAACTTGTCTTAACTGCAAAACCATGTATCCAGTACTGTAAATATCTTAAATATTAATATATCATCTTGATGTCAGGAAGTAGAAAAGAATTCGTAGAAGAGAGCAATCTTATTTATGCAAAAGTGTTTATTACTTTGGACATAATAAATGTATTCATTTCCAAGAAAAGAAACTATTTTGAATCTGTTTTTATCAGAGCCTCAGAAGAAGTAATTATTTACCATGTTCACTTCATTATAATGGAGGAGATCACCAATTGTGGTTGTGGTCTGAATTTTGAAACATTGGAGTAGGTATTAAATTTGCTGTGCGTGTAGCAAATCCATTCACAGAAGTTTATTAGGTTGTTCTGATATTCCTTCTGTGGTGGCTGTTCATGTTCTAATGCATTTCCACTTGGTTATAGGTATTTTTCTGCTGCAATGCATAGAATGGAATCCACATCCTCTATGTGGCGCATTGCTCATTTATATCAGACAGTGTGAGATCATAGTTTTCAAGAAAGGGTCTATGAGAACTTGTACTTTTTTATGTTTTCACAAATTCATTTAAGATGTTTGTTTTTAAGCCTTGCTTGGATATAAATAATTAATTGATGCTTAATAGTATGTGTGTACGTATGTATGTATATATTGTTTGAAGATTCATGCTTCTACATGTTCCCATATTTATTATATGGCACATCATCTTGAAGTATTGCCTTCTTAGAGATTTATCTAGAAGTGAAAGTTAATGTAACAGCAACAAGATTTATTTCAAAAAGACATGTTATGTGTGGGATGGACTATTCATTCTTAGGCTATGACAGATATACGAAGAGTGTGGGATCTATTTTCGTCATGGTTCTATGATCTTCAAGGTATGTGGTCTCTTTTGCATACCACAAACACTCCCCACTAAGCTCATTGAGACTCATAAAACTTACTTGAAAAATTACATCAGTACAATATTGTCTTCTATTCTGATTATGAATATATTGTCATCTGAGGATGGAAGAAAAAGAAATTATTTGAATAATAAATTCTACTTGCAAATGAAAATTATACACTCCTGTCTTGTTTTGGAATGTGTTAGTTCCTTCTTAGGAGTAAAGACTTATTCTTAAGAATTTCTCAAAACTGCAATTGAAGGTCAGAGAATTGTCTCAGTGGGTAAATTTAGTTATTGCTAAGCCTGATGATTTGAGATCAATCCCTGATCTCATATCAGTAGTTCATATCAGTACTATAGATTTTTCTAATGTTTCTATAGTTGGGCTGCTGTATATGCAAAATCACACACTAGCGTATATGTAAATATATTTTCAGGCTAAATAAGGGCCAGTGTGGTCACTGGCCAAAAGACTCATTGTGTTCCATGTCAAGAACTTATATATGGGATGTAGATAATAAATAGCAATAAGTTGTACTATATCACATATACACAATAACATGTATGTATACACAAACACACTCCAGCATTTTTTAATTCATTTTTATTTCTATTGATTACAGTTTATTCACTTTGTATCCCTGCTATAGACCCCTCCTCTCCCCTCCCAATCCTACCCTCTCTCCCTCTTCTTCTCCTATGCCTCTCCCCCAGTCCACTGGATAGGGGAGGTACTTCTCTCCTTCCATCTGAACCTAGTATATCAGGTTTCATGGGGACTGTCTTCATTGTCTTCCTCTGTGGACTGGTAAGGCTGTTCCCCTGCAGGCAGAGGTGATCAAAGAGCCAGGCCCTGAGTTCATGTCAGAGACAGTCCTTGTTCCCATTACTAGGGTACCCTCTTGGACACTAAGCTGCAATGGGCTAAATCTGTCGGGTATTACATTATCTCCATTTGTGGTTCTTGTTTGGATTATGAGTCTCCAAATATCCCTGTGTGCAGAGTTTTTCATTCTATTTCTCTCCTCATGGAGTTCCTGTCCCCTCTAGGTCTTTCTATCTCCACCTTCTTTCATTAGATTACCTATACTGTGCCCAAAGGTTGGTTATGAGTCTCAGCATATGTTTTGATACTCTGCTGGATAGAGTCTTTCAGAGGCCCTCTGTGGTAGTTTCCTGTCCAGTTCCCTGTTTTCTCTGTCTTCTGATGTCCATCTCGTTTGCCTTTCTGAATGAAGATTGAGCATCTTACCCAGGGTTCTCCTTCTTGATTAGCTTCTTTAGCTGTACAGATTTTAGTATTATATACCTTATATCCAGTTATAAATGATCAAATTAACAAAGCAATGGAGCCACTTATAGATGACAGAAATTATTTGTAGAATTTGAAGACTTATTGTTGTTCTTGAAAAGGAAAATGGTTCCTCTGTACATCTTATTTTATCCTTTAATTTATTGATTCAAGGATAGATGACTTAAAAATCATAGCTTGGCTCAGAAGTGCATCCTTGTCACCCTAAACCTAGGATTCAGTGGCAGGCTGATCTCTCTGAGACTGAGGCCAGATTGTTCCACAGACTGTATTCTCAGTTTTTTTTTTTTTTTTTTTTTTTGTTTGTTTTTGAGACACAATTTTCTTGTGTAGCTTTGATTGTTCTGGACTCACTTTGTAGATCCAGCCATCCTCAAAATTACATAAATCTGTCTGCCTCTTCCTCCTTGAGTGCTGGGATTACAGGTGTGTGCCACCATGCCCAACTCCACGGACACTTCTAAAACAGGCCTGGTTATGTAGGAATATCATGTATCAAAATGATTTCAAAATGCAAACTATCTTTCAAGTAATACATTTTTTTCCTGAGGGATAGTGTACACAGCGATGTTAGAAGTTTTCTGAAATTGGGATCTCTGTCCTTTCTGTGAGTGAAAACTGTAGCATTGTAATATCCCTCTTATAGATCAGATATTATTACCAGTTGTCATTGCTCCCTGAAAAATCTACTTTCATGGCCTCATTTACTTCATTTTCAGCTAAGAACTGTGGTCAAAAGTAAACATTCCAGAGGCATTTCTGTCCATAATTTTAAAATTTTTACATCTATTTCTGCCAAGAAATGCCAAGAGTGCCTTTTTATCTCTTATTTTTACATTATTTTCACATTCAGAATAGGACTTAATTTAGAATGTCTCTGAGTAGACAAACCCACATTTGAACTTATCCATATGCCATAAGTTAAATTCCGGTGCTTGCTTTCTTGAAGCAAACCATTGCTTTGGAAAGGACTCTTATGCTCTTCTTGCCTGTGCCAGGAAAATCTCTTTCTCAGGTCTTGTGTCTTTGCTGGTGTAACAAAACACCAAAAACACAGGCTCTAAGAGCTACAATCAATAAGTGGGACTTCATGAAACTGAAAAGCTTCTGTAAAGCAAAGGATACTGTCTACAGATAGGGAAAGGATGTTCACTAACTCTATATCTGACAGAGGGCCAATATCCAGAATATATAGAGAACTCAAGAAGTTAAAGACCAATAAATCAAATAATCCAATTTAAAAAAGGGGGGGTACAAAGCTAAACAGAGAATTCTCAATAGAGGAATGGCAGAGAAACACTTAAATGCTCAATGCCCTTAATCATCAGGGAAATGCAAATCAAAACAACCCTCAGATTTCACCTTACACCCATCAGAAGAGCTAAGATCTAAAGCTCAAGTGACAATACATGATGAAGAGGATATTGAGAAAGAGGAACCCTCCTGCACTCCTGGTGGGAATGTAAACTTGTACATCACATTGGAAATCAATCTGACACTTTCTCAGACAATTAGAAATACTGCTTCCTCAAGATTCAGCTATACCACTGCTAAGCATATATCCAAAAGATGCTCAAGTATACAACAAAGACATTTGTCCAACCATGTTTGTAGCAGCTTTATTAGCTTTATTTATAATAGTTAGAAGTTGGAAACAACCCAGATGCCCCTCAACTGAGGAGTGGATTCAAAAATTGTGGTACATCTACATAATGGAATATTACTCAGCAACAACAACAACAAAAACAACAACAAAAAAACCCAAGGAAATCATGAAAATTGCAGGCAAATGGTGGGAACTGGAAAATATCACCCTGAGTGAGGTATCTCAGCAGCAGAAAGACACACAGGGTGTATACTCAATCATAAGTGGATACTAGATATACAATATAGGATAAACATACTAAAATCTGTACAACTAAAGAAACTTATGAAGGAGGAGGACTCTAGCTAAGATGCTGAATCCACATTCAGAAAGACAAAGAGGATGGACATCAGAAGAGGGAGAAAACAGGGAACATGATAGGAGCCTGCCACAGAGGGAATCTGAAAGGCTCTACCCTGCAGGGTATCATAGAAGATGCTGAGACTTGTAGCCAAATTTTGGGCAGAGTGCAGAGTACTTCATGAAAGAAGTAGGAAATAATAAGACCTGGAGAGGTCAGGTGCTCCACAAGGGGAACAAGTGAACTAAAAAAAATCTGGGCACAGGGGTCTTTTCTGAGATTGATACTCCAACCAAGGACCATTGATGGAGATAAACTAGAAACCTGCACAGATGTTGCCCATGGCAGTTCAGTATCCAAGTGGGTTCCATTGTAATGGGAACTGTGACTGTCTCTGACATGAACTGATTGGCCTGCTCTTTGATCACCTCCCCCTGAGGGGGAAGCAACCCTACCAGACCACAGAGGAAGACAGTGAAGCTATTCCTGATGAGCCCTGATAGACAATGATCAGGGGAAGGGAGAGGAGGACCTCCCCTATCAGTGGACTTGGGGAGGCACGTGTGTGGAGAAGGAGGAGGGAGAATGGGATTGGGAGAGGAGGAGGGAGGGGGCATGGAGGGATTCCATGTGAATAAAGTGTAATGAGTAAAAATTAAGATTAAAAATGGAAAGAAAATAAAAGACACAGAAGCCAGATTTATAAGCTCTCATTGGTCAAATGACAAAACAATTTAAACATCAAAATGATACGTATATCTATGTCCTCCCAAAATTCCTATGTTGAAGTCCTAAGACCCAAAGTAACAGAGCTGCATGAGGTCTTTGGGAGGTACACAGGTCTGGGAGGTGAAGCCCTTATAAATAGGTTCATAACCTTATTGAAGAGATCCTATAACACTGAGTTTAAATTGAGAACAGGACTAGATAAGCATGCCCCCAACTAGACCTCATAATTTAACTTTAGACTTTCCAGAGTTCACAACTCTGAAAAGTAAAGCCTTTGTTTATAAATCATTTGTCACTTAGCCGCAGCAGACTAAAACAAAAAGTAACAGTCCAGTCCACTACAGAAGGCACATAAATCATGAATCCATATTGATGTAAGTGTATGGCAAATGCATTAACATTCTGATGAGGACCATGACACAGAGTGTCAAGGCACTCATGGGGGTGCAAGGTATTAACTGTGTAGTAGAAAATCCTGGAAAACACTGATTACAAGTAATCAAAGTCAAAATATGTACCACCTGATAGGACACAATGTGTTATACTTTTGTGATACCCTTGTCCCAGTTTATGTATTGATCTATGAGAACACAAAGAGCTTAGAGAGAGTCTATGAAAATAACTAACCTGGGATATTAGCCATATAGCACAAAATAACCATGGTACAGCCCACAGACCTAAATAAACTAGGTAACATGGAGGGTAGAAGAGAGGATACTTGAATCCCACTAAGAAGGGGACAGACATGGGAAGTGGAGTGAGAGAGGAAGTGGGTGGGAGAGGGGGGTGAAGAGAGGAACAGGAGGGGGGATCATGTGTGGGTAAAGTGGAGATGGGGGAGTAAGAGGGCTAAAAAAGAAGGGAAATTGGTGTTGAGGCATCTCTGAGATAAGATGAAGACCTGGAATTTTGGAGGTGCCTGGGAAGATATGAGGTTGACCCTGGCTGAGACTCCTAGCAGCAGGGATATTGAAACTGAAGTAGACACATCCTGTAGCCAGAGGAGGGAGGGGGACCCCAACCATCTCACAAATCCCTCGACCGAAATTTGTCATCTACAAGATATGCAGGAATAAAAGATGGAACAGAGATTGAGGAAATGGCCAACCAGTGACTGGCACAATTTGAGACCCAACCCATAGAAAAGACTCAACTTCTGACACTATTAATAATACTCTGCTATGCTTGTAGACAGGACACTAGCATAACTATTATCTGAGAGGCTTCATCCAATAGATAATGGAAACAGTTGCAGAGACCCACAGCCAAACAAACATTAGGCAGAATTTGGAGAGTCCTGTGGAAGAGTTAAAGCAAAGATTTAGGGAGCTGGGAGGGGGTAGTACACCACAAGACTTACATAGCCAGCTCACCTGGGACCATGGGGACTCATAGAGACTGAAGAACCAATAAGAGTACATGCCTGGACTAGTCCTAGGATCCCTCCACATATGAAATTGATGGGCTGTTTGTCCTCAAGTGGGTCCCCTAACAACTAGAGCAGGGGCTGTCTCTGACTTGGGCTCCTATCTCTGTTGCTTCCCTCTGGATCCCATTTTCCTTGCAGGGCTGCCTTGTCTTGCCTCAGTGAAAGAGGAGGTACTTAATACTGATATAACTTGATGTGCCAGGGTGGGTTGGTTGGGGGCTATCTGGGGAATATGGGTGAGTGGGATGAGGGCAGGACTGGGAGGAGAGGAGGGAGTGGGGTTGTGAGATGTAAAATGAACAAATAAATAAATTAATGAAGAAAAAATATAACTGACCCACAGTCATTACAAGTGACAGGATTATGAAAAAGATGACAGAACTATTCCATATTGAAAGAGACTAAAAAGATAAGGAAACAATGCAACACTTAAATGTACCCACTTCCTCGACAATTATGTGAGTAATAACATAGTCAATACAACCCAAATTAAATGTAATACTGTGTCAGTGTGAATTACCAAATTTGATAACTGAACTGTCATTATGTAAGACAAAGTTCTTGTTTGTATACAATCAACACTAGACCATTCTGAGTGACAGGGCATAAGGTCAGCAGCTTCCTTTCAAAATGTGCAAAGTAAAACAACAATTAACTGTACATACTTGGAACTATCTTCAAGTTTGTTATTGTTTCAAAATTGTTGTGGGGAAGTTATGTGTGGTCTTTAACTCCAGCACTTGGGAGGCAGAGGAAGGCAGATCTCTGTAAGTTCAAGGCCAGCCTGGTCTACATAGGGAAGCCCAGGACAACCAGGTCTCTGTAGAGAGAATTTGTGTCAAAAAAACAAACTAAATAAAATTGTTGTAAGGAGAAGAACAATGTAACTGAAAACTGAACAAGATTAAAAACAAAGCTGATTCTCCACACTGGCAGTCTGGGTAAGACTATGTCTGTAAGAGATTGAAAAGTGAAATGACATGACATTTTGGAGCAGCAAGAAGATTCTCTAAATACAGCCCACAGTCTTCTTTTGTTATTGTGTATGTGTGTGGGGGGAATGTTCATGATGTGGGTAAAGGATGAATATCAGTGAACATATGGGAAGGTCAGATGACAACTCTGTGCAATCATTTTTTCCTTCCACCTTTTCAGGAATTCAGGGATCAAACTCAGGTTTCCAGGCTTGCCCAGCAAGCCATCCTACCTACCTGCAAGTGATTCTCTTAAATGACTTCAATTAGATAATAGTGAGAAAAAAATGTGAAGGGTCCCTGCTCTTAAACAATTTCTTAGGGATGAATAAATAATAAAAAAGAGATGAGTAGAACATTAGTACACTAGTGCTATCAACGATTAACAATCATCCAAACACAACCAAGCACCTCCTGAGACAAGGGGCTGCAGGGCTGGTATCTAAAATTCCTTGCAAGTGTAAAACTGGAATAAACCTGAAATAAAAGAGCTTTCCCAGCTCTACAGTAACCTTGTTATTATATCCTGATTATCTACACATAGCAACCCAAAGAAATACAAATAGGAAAATAAGTCTGTGTGAACCATGTATACTCCTGGTTGTGCAAGTCCATCAAAGCATAAACAGCAGTGTATCTGCCAAACTGTTCTTTATGAAGAATTCTCTGACGAATTAAGAGAATAATAAAATCACATGGAAGCTAAGTGAAAGAGAGCACCTGCAGTGGCTGTCTTTACTTAAAAAGAGTCATTTCATTCTGGAATGCCAGCACACATGTCCTGAAAAATGTTCCTAGAAATGTGCACGGATCCTGTAGCCTTTCCAAGTACCCTGCTTCCTTTCGCCCCGGATGTCCAAGCTCCCCCACCCGATGAGCCCCAGGGTAGTCTGGAGGCAGCACCGGACTCTGCATATCCTTTCCTGGAGGACTGGCCCCAGCATCACTCTTCCTCAGGCTGCAGGGCCCAAGTGTTTCCCTAGGAGCTCCACACAGTGTGCTCCTGCCCTCCCAACCAACCCCTGCGGCCAGAGGGCGCAGTCCCGGGTACCAGCAGCCACCACAGAAGCTCTTGGCAGGATTCTGGCACGCTCTCCCGACCCGCCCAGTCCCCAGCTGCACCGCCCCGACCTTGCCATGCCACCGCTGTCCTGCGGGTCCCTCACACATGCCCACAGCCAGACAGGCTCGCCTGCAACCTGATGGCTTATACCCGTGGACCCGCTGTGCCTCCACCAGGGGACCCAACCCTCTCGCCTTGCAACCTCCCAGCCGCGATGCCAGGCTCCGCAGAGCCCACTGTACAGCGACCAGGCAAAGGAGGGAGGCGGAGCCCGGGGGCGGGGGCGGAGCCCAGGGAAGGAAGGAGGCGGAGCCGGAGTTCTGGGTGGGGCAGAGGTGGAGTCTGGGGAGGAGGCGGAGCCCGGGGCCAGAGGGACTTGGAGCCCGGGGGTGGAGGCAGAGCTCAGGCGGCCCCCACCCCACAGCCTTACTTGGCTTCTCCTGGTCTCAGCCTACCACGATGAAGTAGTCCACTAGCCGAGCCATGACAGCCGCCACTGTGCCCGGGAAGAGGGTTCCCGACGCTGCCCTCGCCGCCGCTGCCGCCCACCAGGCCCAGGAAGAGCTCAGCGTTTTCCCTTAGGCTTACATAGCCATAGCAATGGCGCTTTGGTCACTTGACAATGGATGCGTGCACTGCGCCTGAGCTGCACCTCATGAAAGCCCCTCCCCCGCCCCACCCGAGAGGGCTAGGCCTTCTGGGTTGGGGTGCTCTGAGGCTTGAAATTCCTGAATTCTTACTGTTAATTTTACAGGACACAAAGATCTTTGAGATAAGTGTACATCAAACCATTTCTCTCCTGTTTTCAAACCCCTTGTCTTAGCTACTTTTCTATCACTGTGCTAAGATACCATGACCAATGCTGCTTACAGAAGAAATGGTTGGGTACCTAGAGTTTCAGAGGGTAAGTCCATGACCATCACGGCAGGGACCATAGTGGCAGACAGGAATGGCAGGCAGAGCACCAGAGAGAACAGTGGCTGTGAGCCTACATCCTGATCTACAAGTATGAGGCAAAGAGCTAACTGAGAACGGTGTGGGATTTAAAAACCTCAAAGCCCACCCACAGTGACACACCTCTTCAACAAGATCACACTTCCTAATTTTTCCACCAATGGGGGGACCATATTTTCAAACATATGAGACTTTAGGGGTCATTTTCATTCAAACAACTACACTCCTCAATTGCTTCCTATGTAGCCAGGAAATAAGTTAAAAAATGTCAATGTCCAAAAGCATCCCAGGCACTCAGATTCTTGTGATGTTTTGTTGTTGTTGCTGCTGTTTTGTTTTTGAGACAGTTTCAAATAGTCCAGGTTGACCTTCATTCCTGACCTTCCTGATGCTCCATTTACAGACATGTGTCACCACACTTGATTTATGATCTTGTTTGTTTGTTTTTGTTGTTTTGTTTTGCTTTTGAAGACAGGGTTTCTCTGTGTATCTTTGGCTCTGTAGACCAGGATGGCCTCGAACTCACAGAGATCCTGTGTGTCTGACCTCCTTTTTTTTTTTGAGGGAGGTATTTTTATCTTTTGCATAGATGAATAATAAGAGTATTTTACTTGCACGTATATCAGCATACCACATGAGTGCCTGATATTACAGGAGGTCATATGGCATCAAATTCCCTAAAACAGGAGCTACAGAAGATGGTCAACCACCATGTACATGCTACGAACTCTAAGAAAAAAGGAGAGAATGTTTTGTTTTAAATTTTATTATTATGTATACAATGTTATGTTTGCATGTACAACTGCATGACAGAAGAAGGCACCAGATTTCATTATAGGCGGTTGTGAGCCACTATGTGGTTCCTGGGAATTGAACTCATGACCTCTGGAAGAGCAGCCAATTTTTTTAACCTCTAAGCCATCTCTCCAGCCCCAGAGAAAGTATTTTTCATCACTAAACCATGTCTTCAACCCCTCTGACTTCCTTTTTAATTATTATTATTATTATTATTATTATTATTATTATTATTAATTTTTTCTTTAAGGTCACCCTTGCTTTTCTTTTGCTTTCATAGTGGATTTTATAGTGATGTATATATTTTTATGCATGGTCTATGGTGGATTACCCCACAAGACTGTAAGCTTATAGAGAAAGAATAGTGTTTGCATGAATCATTTTTTTGTGTGTTCAGGACTTAGCACAGTATTGGGTATCTAATTCACAAACAATAACTATTTGTGGAAGGACAAATAATCTTTTAAACAATAAATACCTTTAAGAAAGTCTTCATAATCTGATAGTAATAAAGAATTCCTACCTAGAGCATGGGAACATGTAACATTTTATTTGTTAACGCCAGCCATTGTATCACCTGTAATAAACTTCTCCTGAAGTCTTTTTATCTTGTTCTGTTACTGCTGTAGGATAGCCTCCTCCATGCCTATTGCCTTCTCTGTGTTCTCTTTCAATTATCCCATAGCAAATTACTTCCTTTAAGCTTTAGTGAGGTTTAGCATCTGGCTTTATCATATGCAAAGACTATCTGTATCTACCTGTTTTGTATAGAATCTAGGAATACAGCTCAGAACATATGTTCCACAAATACGAGATAAAAAAGGAGGAGGAAGAGGAGGAGAAAGAAAAGGAACAGGAGAAACAAAGCATTGCTTTTCTTTATGCAGATGCTCTGCCTTAAATACAGGTGTTAACAGTCTTTCTGTCTCTGCCTTCCAAACAAGATAGAAATTCCAGATACAGCAACAGTGATACTCATTTGGTGTTAGTTTTTAACCTGGTCCCTTTCCTGACATTCACTGTGTACCTGCTATATACATAGTTGGTTTTATGTACATGTTCATTTTCTGGGAAGAATCTATGCTTTCATTAGGTTTTATGGGAGGTTAGATCCTCAGAAAATGTCCTGAGTTTTGCACCCTGCCATAACTATCCCTGGGAGACCATATCTCCAAAGCTGATTATGTCCTCTTTGTATATCATTTGATGTTATGACTTCAGGATGCATCTTGAGCCTTGTTTTCAACAAAATGTTGTAAACATGACCTAAGCTTAACAGGCATTTTGTGCCTCATGAAAAAAAAAATCATAAAATGTCTTGTCTGAAAAGAGCATCTGAGAATATTATACAAAGTACTGGGTTACTTTCATTTTGGTCATTAACACTATTAGTAATTCTTACTGTTTTCCATTACTATTTTTAGAAACCCAAGTATGACAACCCTCGTGTAAGGGACTGTGTACACACTATTAACCAAGAAAATAAATCCACACATTCAAAACAAGCAAAACCACCAAATATTGATAAGAATTAGGTTTAGATTTAGGGCCCAAAAACAATTCAGTTGAAATGTGAGGAAGACATTAAAACACCATTATTCAGCAAGCATTTAGTGTATAAATATGCATGTAAATATGATGACAAGATGTACACATAAACACAACTTAAGAATTCTTGGACATACACACAAAAGGTGGAACTTAATTAAGCAGGAATTTTTTTCCATCTTGTTTTCTTGCCAGGAAATTTTTGAACATGTTCCTCCCATCCCCTCCCCTTCCATTTCTTCCTTGCTCAGTGTGAACTTACAAACATTGCTCTTGAATGGATGCAGTTCTGTGAAAGCATTGCCCAAAAGATACTGCTGACTCATGTCTAGACCTTCAACCCCAAATGCATTCTAACTATTTTTTTTCTTGCATTGGTGATTAAGTAAAGGAACTCATTTTCAGGGGGAAGGGGAGATACCCAGACATGTTTAATTAATCATCTATCCCCCTCTTATGTTCTTTAGCACTTTGGGGAGAACATTGACAAAGGTTCTCCACCCATGCAAACCACAATCATACATATGCTATCTAAGATTTTCTAACAAAATTCTTCTAGTTGGGACCTTGCCTAAAAAAAAAAAATGGCTTGATTCTCAAGCGACAATCTCTTAAGTGCCAACGCAGGGAAGAGCACCCCGGCTAATAAGCTATGTGCCAAGGTGCTCAGGTGGGTATTCTTGCTCAGGTGGGTATTCTTGGCACATTGCCAGGACACAGGCTCAGACCCAGGAGCTCAGTGGAGCCAAGCCTTTCTTATTTGAGTTCGGTTCACTTCCTTGTTGAAGCCACCTATGACTCAAAAAAAGAAGTTTGTGAGATTGGGAGTGTAACTCACTTGATAAGAGGTGGAGCAGACGGATCAGAAATTCAAGCTGTTTAGTATAAGGCCAGGCTGGGCTACAGGGGACCCTAACCACGTAATAATAATAGTAATAACTATAATACGTTTCAGGTAAAAGCATTATTTGGCAGTCATTGTTCCAAGCCAGCAATAACCTCAGGTCACCAACTTTCCTCAGAGAAGAAGCAAGGAGATAACGAGGTCCAGCCCAACAGGATTTTCTGCACACCCATCCCTCTCCAACTGAGATTTCCCAGCCAACCATGTGGAAATGTGTGCTCCCACAGGAGACCAGAGGTGCCCCAGCTTGTAGCGCTGGCAGCATGGGGCAGGCAAAGTCACCATGGATCACAACTGTTTTGTCACCAGCCCACTGAGACCATCACAAAGAAACAAAACCGCAAAAGAACAACACAAGAAAAAATGTACTGGGTACAATGCGTGCAAAGAAAATGGAAGAAGAAAATACCAAAACTCAAAACAGTGGCCTGTCTCTCTGTGTGCCCTCTATCCTATTCCATTAGTGGTGACCTACCCCGAAATCAGGATCCACCCAACTACACCAGAGTTTGGAATGGTGTCCTGCATTCAGCCAGACCAGAGAATGAAGCAGTAAAATATCTGTTGATCTCTACCAGACCAGAGTCCAAACACCAGCCAAACTCTGCCAGACCAGAGACCACAGCAGCAGCAAATCTTGGCCAGATCAGAGTCCAGTGCAGGGGCCAAGCTCTGCCAGACCCCAGGCCAGAGTAATGGCTAAGCTCTGCCAGACCAGAAACCAGAGAACATTGGCAGAGTTGCCAAGCCTGGGGCTCCACATACTGTATCCATCCCTTGGCACCTCCTCGAACCTCTTACTGGAACCTGTGGAGCACGGCTCAGCTTCCCTGAAATGGGAAAGAATCAAGTCTAGAGGGATAGAAGGATTCTGTCCCATGTCCTCAGTCAGTTCCAGGACAAAAAAAAAATTGGCCACAAGGGACAAAACAGTTAAACAAGACACAAACAGCTAGATCCCATTGCTTGTGCAGCAGAAAAATACACAGAGCCAGACAGCAGATTCCACCACTCCTGCAGGGGAAAAAATGAAAGTAGGATATCAGAGAATCTCTGCTGCAGGAGATACCTGCATTGTCCTTGTCCAACGATCTAGAGATCACAGAAAACTGGGTACTTTACCACACTTTACAGATAGGGACACATTCATCCTCTCTGAGGTCCAGAGATCACAAAAATCTCAGTGCTCAACTCCTTTTACAGATTTGCCCCTTTTAGGGGTGTCTGGAAAGTCTTCCAGCCCCCCTCAGGCCCTCAGCTATCCAAAGCATCAGCTCTAACCTTTCTGACCACACAGATTACACATTTTGCCCCAAGGCCCTAAAAAGGAAACTAGAGAAACACAGAGAAATACACAGACAGACAGAGTGCTCACTTACTGGCTATTGTTCAGCAACATGTGCCTGGGAGACTTGAGGATCCAATATGAGAACCCATAAGTTATGGCCAGATCTTAGGGTCACCAAAGATCACCAGGAGCCAGACCACATATGCAAGAGCAAAGAGTTTTATCTGGGTTTAAGCTGGGTCTCTCCATCATCACCAACATAGTGGATCAGAGTTGAGAGCCCTGAACAGCTGATGGCAGGGTTTTGACTTGGGTTTTAGGAAGGACCAGGAAGTTCCAGTTTAACAGTTACAGGATTGGGTGACATTCAGCAAGGGCAAGCTTTTTACAAAGTGATTGGCTAGCTAACATAACTAATATTGAGAGAGCTATCTCTTGGCCTCAGAAATGTTAGGTATTTTCTGTGTCATTGAATGTTCTACTACAAGGTTGGTGGGTTGCTCAGGACAAATGCTTCACTTTGAGATAAGATACCTTCCCATCCTTGTGGTTATCCTCAGGCTGTTCCTTGGGTAGGGAATCTTATGACCTTGTTTTGGGAAATGGTGACCCATGACCTAGTTCCGGGTGACCTTATGGTAGAGTCACTATTCTGGTGACCTTTAGGTGACCTTTTTTAGTCCTAGTTCCTGTTGATCTTTGGGGGTGTCAGGTAGGTTCTCTAAGTTCTAAACGATCCATTTGGATTTTGTGGGGGTTGTAAATGATATGTCCTGTGTCAGAGAGCACTCCAATATCAAGCTTTCATATAGAAGAGTAGAACTGATGATGTAAAGTATTTCCTATTGCTGAGAAACTAGTGGCACCAGTTAGAATTTAGCTGAGGGAAGACTGCCTGTAAAACAATCCACTTATAAGTAGTATGCTAACCAGGAATGCTAGAGAATAGGATCCTGAGATACACATGTTTGCTCACCAGGATTGTCTAGAAATGTTCCAGGGTGATGTCTTTTTAACTTGTAAATTCCCAACATGTATTTATTAATTCATGAATGCAAATGAAAGCAGACCAGATTTGTGGGTGTACAATTTGGGTCAGGTACCTTGATCCAGTAAATATTGAATTTCAAATTAAGAGACTGTCCTATGCCCATATGTAAAATCCTCATTGACACAGTTCTGTCAGTTCAAATTTGAGACACAGGCTATTGGCTAGAGCTGTGTCTGTCAGGTTACAGGTCCCAGCAGCTACTATTGTACACAAGCACAACATCAAACAGTATCTTATAAATGGATTTCCCTCTACAAGAAAATGGCCTGTGTTTTTCAAAGTCAGTATGCCTATGTGTTTTTTTAACTAAGAGGTTAAGAGCACTGGATACTCTTCCAGAGGTCATAAGTTCAATTTCCAGCAACCACATGGTGGCTCACAACCATTTATAATGAGTTCTTTTGGCGTACAAGTGTACATGCATGCAGAACACTGTATATATACTAAATAAATAAATCTTTAAAAAAGTCAGTTGTTGGTATTATTAAATTTAATTTTGTTGATGCATCATTGCTCTAGTCTCCTATTAATATTCTCTGATAATCCTCAGTCATTAAGAATTTTATTCCTTTTTCTCTAGTGCTTTGATTTTTGTTTTGTTTAAAGCAATGTCTCCTATAGACCAGTCTTTCACATGTTATGTAGTTTACACTTTATTTAAACACTGAATGCTACCTCTACAGCCCAGTGCCTAGAACATAATCCTGCAACTCTTTTCAGGTGGGCCCTGTCTGGTAAGTGTGAAGTAAAAGAGATCAGTGAATGAGTGTCCACTGACCTCCCTGGGTTTTGTTTGTTTGTTTGTTTGTTTGTTTGTGGGTGATTACAAATAAAGAGGGACCTATGTAAGAATTGAGTTCCCTGACCTACTTTGAAGCTGGTGTTGTCACAACACACAAAGGGAGGGAGAGGAGGGAAGATGGCAATGAGTCAGGTAATCAATTTTAGATGGTCATTAAAAGTGTAAAGTGTACACTTAGGGCTGGGAGTCATACACAAAGAGAATCAAGAATATGGATTAGTTGCTGAACTTGTTTCTGGAAAGCAAATTTCCACATTTACACTAGTTCAAATACAAAGAACATCTCGACAAAGCAGTGTTTTAGTGCCTAACAGGAATGCTTTTCCCTCCCTCCATTTGAAAATGCACAACCTGAGAGAAAAGGTGTGAGTAATAGATTGTGTGCTCTAATATATACTTGAATTTCCTGAAGAATATTGGACCATAAAGCCATTTTCAACTTTTAAAAATAATTTTTGAGATTATAATGAAATCATTTCAACCTTCTCATTCCTCTCTACTCTTATGTCTCAAATGCTGGGATGAATGGTTATGGTGGCTACTTAACAATCAAATAGACGTGGCTGTCAGGTTCTCCCAGCATCCCTCAATCCTTACTTGTTACAAGGTATGGGTGTCAAACACAGATTTCTAGCCCAGGAGTTGAGTTGCCCTCCTCCCAGCTGTCCTTCCTTATGTATTCTAACCGTTTTGATTACCTGGTCTTTTTCATTTATCATTTATCCTCCTGGCCCTTTGTTCTGGCTCTCCACTTCCCTCTCTCCTCTCATCTCACATAGCTTGGGGTCATGTCAACTCTAGACTGTCCCAGATTTACCTGTGTTTGACTATGTTCTCTCATCTATCTATAAATAAACTTTCTACTCCAACATTCCTAGGTACAGCCATATCCTTTTTGTTTTATTTCTCATTTTCATTGAGCTCCCATTTACTACTCATTGCTTTCAAATTCATGGCCATTTTTTTTTTATTTAATGGTTGTTACTGTTTGGCTTTGACTGAAGTTTGGCTGAAGGACTTCCCAACTATGAGTTAGAGATGATTGCACTGGACACTGATCGTGTAATGGAATGTGCAAAATAAATGACCTGTATCTTGGAAGATGAGCAGGTGACCTGGGAAAGTGGAAGACTGTATTTTAAAACGTTTCCACCATGAGGTTGTTGCAGGATATTTGATCCCAGTCTGATCCCTTAGATTGTGAACTGTAAAAACCTGTGCTTTTTTTGGTATGGTTGAGGCCTAACACAAACCTTAATTCCAAGAACTTTCTGTTTATTCTAAACAGGTGATTATGGTATGGTTCCGTCAGCCCTGGAACATACCTTTAATTCAAAAGCTCTCTGTGCACTGGATTTAATAATGTTAACCCTAGATCAAGAGGCAAAGCAAGAAGCCAGCTGACAGGGATTAAAGAGTAAGTGGAACTTTCAGCTGAAATGTATTTAAGACAGAGTGTAAAAGTGGAAGGAGTTTTAGCATGGTAGATTTTGGGCTTTTTGAGCTTTGAGCTAGAAAGCCTTTGGCCTTGGGTTCCTTTGGCCTATTCCCCCTGATCTGTCATCTGAACTGGTGAGCTTTTGGGGCTTTTTCCTCTTGGAGTTGAGGTGAGTAGGATGGTCAGATGGGTGCTTTCTCTGCCTCTCTGCACTAGAAGGTTTTAAAATAGAATAATTGGGATTTTCATTCTTTTATAATAACACTAGTGTTCTGTGTGCCCATAGGGTTTAGGGCAAAGCTAGAATGCCTCTGTTATCAGCATCATTTGATATTTGATTCACTGGTAGAGGAGCTACTACTGTCCTAAGACTCAGCTGTATTGTTCAAGCTAATGAGGGACTCTCGGCAGGCCTAGCAGTCAGGAGCAATAGTGGGAGGTTGTTTATGGGTTTGTTTTGGGATTTTCCTCTGATGTAGCTCTAAAGAGCTGTGAGTGAGACCAGAGGCCATGTCATGCTGAGTGTGGGGCCATTGTCCCCAGGCCAGGAATAGCAGGCTGCTGAGCTATCACATCCTGATCTGCTTTGGCCGAGATGGACTGTGGTTCAGGCTGTGGTTCTGTTGGTCTCCATGTGGTGATCTTGGCAGAGACCCTTGGCCTCTGACCCTTCCTGAATGTTGATTGTCCGGAGAAATGATGACTTTACTGCCAAGCAGTAGAAAGTTATGGTGCTTATAATATCACTATCTAGTGTACACACGCAAGCATTGGTTTTGCAGTGGACAGATTGGAAAACTGAAGGCCTCATTTCTAGAAATGATGAATGTTGTATTCCACATAGAGATTTGCGTAACAAATTTTGCAACTCGTTTTGAAACTGGAAGAAAAGAGGTGGTGGTGGTCATCTTTCAGCAATACTTGATTATGTTTTTTTTTTTTCTTTAACTTTTCAACTACCACCAGTCACAATGGCATAACTTGGGGAAATTCAATTCCAGGGTACAAAGAGAATTTCTGAGATGCAGAACTTTGTCAGGTGTGCCTGGTTTTAAATAAGTGGATAGGAAAGATTCCACATATTGTGACATAAATCATGCAGCAGAAAACAGAAACTAAATTATTCTCCATCATTTTGTCTGCAAGGGCTGGGCTGTGCCTGAACCCACAAGGGAACATGAGGGACTGCAAGCCATAGCCCAGCTTATGATCACCTCCATTTTTTAAGAGACTTCTAAAGCAAAAGGACTCTCTGTAAATGAGGTTAGTAGTAGCTGGAGGGTCAGAAATATAACTGTTTAGGTGTCACTTTGAGTTTGTCTTCTAGCAGTTGTGAAATCTGTGTTTATTTAATTTGTATTAATTAGAAAATCAAAGGTATCTCTGGTCCCATGCAAATTTTTCATGCTAGAGGTTACTTATGTCTTTTCATGTAAACTTGGCTATATTTTAGGCTTATTTTTTTGGCTTTTTTTCTCACCCCCTTATTCTTTCACAAACACTGTACACATTCTTGATGATTGAAGTTTGTGGTAAGTACAAAAGTCACATCATGCCAGAAGATTATGAGATTCATGACAATAGAATCATCCCTTATTTTTCTGTTTTCCTCTGTTTCTTACCAGGTGGCTTTTCTGATATGAGATAGAGATTGTGGATTGTTCTTTAGCAATCACATAAAGACAATTTGCACTTATGTCTGTAGAAGACAGAAGAGATAACATGAAGGTGAGTGATACCAGTTGGCCAGTTTACTCCTTCTCTTTTAACATTTTTTTTGGTGATCTGTCATTTTCTTCAGAAGTTTCATGTGTCCAGTGGTCTACATATTCTGTAGTTGGATGATTTTATTCTCCTGAAAAGATTAAATCAAAACCCTGCCCCATCCCTAATTCAGGGATGAGGGTTGTACCTTTTTAGGCATGTTATATCTTTTAAAGGGCAAAATGATTTTTTGGAAATAGAAAAGTATAATATCTCAATTAAAGTTTAAAAAATCTTTGAAAGTTTACAAATATACCTTAAAGTATATTTATTTCTAGATAATAAAGGGCATTCACTTTGATTTTCAGCCTGCCTTTTATAAGCAGCTTTTAAATAAAATCACTGTAAATCCTATGTGCCTGCCTCTCCCTCCCAGGTGGTATGTAAAAGACATGTGCCTCCCAAATGCTGGGATTGAGGCTATGAACCACCAACACCCTGTCATATTAACTCCTGAATTTAGAAAACAACTAATTAATAGAGAACTGCTTGTCTCTGCTGGGATTAAATGCATGGTCTATCACCATGCTGCTCAAATATGTTATATTCACTCCAAATTATTCCAACTCAAACAAGTTTATTCCTTTGAATTTACTTCAAACATTTTAAACCTCTTAACTGTTTTTAATATGAAACAACAAAAGTATCCTTTTTTATTTAAGAAGAAATCACTAGTCTTTATAAGTTTGTTTGGACTGAATGACCACACTGTCTGATGAACAGTTACCTCTGCTTATTCGGGAGATCTCTACTATTCAAATATAATCATTATCAATTTTGATAGGATCCACCTTTCTTTTCCTGTGGAAACATTTGGTTTTACCAATGAAGAAACAGTTCAGTAATTTCTCACTGTCTACTCCTTTTAGTTTTTTTTTCCTTCTTTTTTTTCTAGAGTATTTAGGTATGCTGTTAAGTTGCTACTAAGAGATCTTTCTGATTATTTTTTCTGAATGTACTTAGTGCTATGAACTGTCTCCTGGTCAACACTTCCATTGTGTTCTATGAGTTTTGATATGTTGTATATTCATTTTATTGACTTCTCGAAAGTTTTTAATTTCTTTCTTTATTTCAGTTTGGATCCATTTTTTATTCAATAGAGTGTTGTTCAATCTCTATGAGTTTGTAAGCTTTCTATTGATTTTGTTATTAGTGATGTGCTGCTTTAAACCTTTGTGGTCTAATAGGATGCAGGAGATTATTGCAAGTTTCTTATATCTTTTGAGAATTCAACTATTCAAGTATAGCATCAATTGGAGAAAAATATATGAGTTGCTGAGAAGAGGGAACAATCTTTGTGCTTTGGTGGATGTTCTGCAAATATCATTTGGGTATATTTAGTTTTTTGATGTTAGTTAGCTGGAGCATTTCTCTGTTCAGTTTGGTCAGGAGGACCTGTCCATTGGTGAGAGTGATATATTAAAGTCTTCCCCTATCAGTTTATGAGGGCCAGGATGTGATGCAAGCTGCAGAAGGATTTCTTTAATAACTTGGGTGCTCTTATGTTTGGGGCATAGATGTTAAGTATTGAAATGTTATATTGCTGGATTATTTTTTAATATGTCATGTCCTTTGCCATCTTTTGATTAGTTGTTTTTGAAGTCTGTTTTGTTAGATATTAAAATTGCTTTACAAGCTTGATATTCTAATTCATTTATTTGGAATATCTTTTCTAACCTTTTACCTTGAGATAATGTCTATCTTGAAGTGAAGCTGTGTTTGATGTATTTAGAAGAAGGGTGGATTTTGTTTTATCATCCATTTTTGTGAGCCTGTGTCTTTTTATTGGTGAATTTGGGTCAATGGTATTAAGAGATATCAAGAAACAGTGATTGTAAATCCTGGTATTTTGGTGAAGGTGGTGGTGGTTTTAGCACCCTGTGTTGGGCTATATTTATAGATACATATTGTTTAAATTTGACCTTATCATGAAACATCTTATTTTCTTCATTTGCTGATTGAAACTTTCAGGGCACGGTTAGTAATTTGTCTTAGCTTCTGTAGTTTTTTAGAGTCAGAAGCACTCTGTCTAAGCTGTTCAACTTCTAGCATTTTTACTGAGAATACAGGATTAATTCCCAATAAATCTGCCTTTTTTGGTTTTTGGTTGTTGTTTTTTTTTTTTTTTTTTTTTTTTTCGGTTTGTCTGATTGGTTGGTTAGTTTGGTTTTTTTTTTTTGTTTTCATTTGCAGCTTTTCATATTCTTTCTTTGTTCTGCATGTTTTGTGTTTTGATTATTCTGTGCTAAGGCGACTTTCTTTTCTGGTCCGGTCTCTTTGGTGTTTTATATGCTTCTTGTGCCTTCATAGACATCTTCTTCTTTAGGTTAAGAAATTTTTCTTCTATGATTTTGTTGAAAATATCTTCTGGACCTTTGATTTCATCCTTCTTCTTCTAATCTGATTATCAGCATGTTTTGTGTTGTCATAATGTCCCCGAGTTCCTGGATGTTTCCTGAAAGTTTGCATGTAGACCAGGCTGGTTTTGAACTTACAGCTCTAACTCCAGTCGAGTGTTGGGATTAAATCTAGGCCAACATGCCTGGCATCAACATCACCATCATTGAGTTCTGAGCATGGAATATAGAGTTTTAGGTAGTTATTGTGTTGACCTTCATCAACATCTTACATTTGAAATTTGGCAGGGAGTATATTTAATTTCTTAGGATGCCATTTATTCATGACACTAACACTATCTGAGCTATCGGAGTCACTGAATAGGAGGTGTGTCACGCTCTTCTTACCTGTTGTATTTGGTTTTTTAAATTTTATTTGTTTCTTTTATTCACATTTAATTTATTTTTAATTTAAATTTGTTTTTTTAATTTATTCTCTGACATGAACTCGAGTCTTTGATCACCTCTTTCTGGTACAGCCTTGCAAGGCCACAGAGGAAGATGATACAGCCATCCTTGATGAGACCTGATAAGCTAGAAGGGAAGAAATTCCTCCCAAATTAGGAGACTAGAGAAAAGGCATAGGGGCAGAAGAAGGAGGGTTGGTGGGCCTGGGAGGAGATGATGGAGGTGGCTATGGCAAGGATACAAAGTGAATACATTGTAATAAATAAATTAATTAAATTAAAAATAATTTATCCAATTAACATCCCAATTGTAATCTTCTCCCTTGACTCTTCCTTGACTCACCCTCAATTCTTTTTTCCTCCTTATCCCACTTCCTATAGCTCAGATACAGGGAGCCCTCCTCTCCTCCCGTCTGAACCCAGGCTATCAAGTCTCACTAGGACTTCCTGCATCCTCTTCCTCTGTGACATAGCAATGCCCCCACCACCAAGGGGAAATGATCAAATAGCAGACAACAGAGTCCATGTCAAAGCCAGCACCTTCTCCCCTTACTATGGATCGAACATGGAGACTGAGCTGCCTATCAGCTACATCTGAGCAGGTGTCTGGTTCCTCTTCATGAATGGTGTTTGGTGTGTCCATCAATCTCTCTAAGTCCCTATGGGCCCAGATTTGTTGTCCTTGTTGGTCTTCTTATGGAGGTCCTGCCAGCTCTGGGTCTTTCTACATTCTATTCTCCCACTCTTTCCTATGATTCCCTGTGCTCTACCCAAAGTTTGGCTGTGAATCTTAGTATCTGTTTCGAACCCCTAATGGGCAGAGTCTTTTGGAGGATATGTATGTTAGGCTCTCATCCTCTTCCCTCTCCTCAGTCACTTCTGGTGTTGATTCTATTTCTACTTTTGCATAAGAATTGAGCATCTTTCATAGGGTCCTCCTTTTTATTTAGCTCCTTTAGGTCTGTAGATTGTAGCATGTTTATCCAATATTATGGCCATTATCCATTTACAAATGAGCATATACCATGCATGTCTTTCTGGTTTTGGAATAACTCACTTAGGATGATCATTTCTAGTTCCATCTACTTGCCTGAAAATTTTATAGTTTCCTTTATTTTTTAAATACCCGAGGTGCATTCCATTGTGTAAATGTACTACAATTTCTGTAAAACAATGGTTTGGTTGAGAGACATGTAGTTTGTTTCCCTGTTATGGCTATTATGAATAGAGATGCTATGAACACAGTTGAGCAAATATCTTTGTTGAATGGTGGATCATCTTTTTGATATATGCCCAGGAATGGTAGAGCTGGGTCTTGAAGTAACACTATTTCCAATTGTCTGAGAAAGCATCGGATTGATTTTTATAGTGGTTGTATAAGTTTGCACTCTCACCAGCAATAGAGGAGTGTTCCTCTTTCTCCACATTCTCACTAGCTTGCTGTCACTTCAGGTTTTGACCATAATCATGATGGGTTAAAAATGGAATGTCATTTGCATTTACATGACTACAGATATTGAGCATTTAATGTCCACCATTTGATATTCCTCCGTGGAGAAATCTCTGTATAGTTCTGTACCCCAGTTTTAAATTGGATTATATGAATTATTGGAGTTTAATTTCTTCAGCTCTTTATATATATTATTTATTAGCTCTTTCATTTGTATGTAGGGTTGGTGAAGATCTTTTGCCAGGCTGTAGGTGGTAATTTTATTCTATTGACAGAGTTCTTTGCTTCATAGAAGCTTTTTGTTTCATGAGATCCTATTCATTAATTCTTGATCTTAGAGCCAGTGTTCTTGGTGTTCTGTTGAGGAATTTATCATCTATGCCAATGAGATCAAGGCTCTTTCCCACTTTTTCTTCTAACAGATTTAGTGTATCTGGTTTTATGTTGATGTCTTTGAACAACTTGGACTGTAGTTTGATGCAGGGTGATAAATATGAATCTATTTTCATTTTTCTACATGTAGACTTCCAGTTAGGCTAGCACCATTTGTTAAAAAGCTGTCCTTTTTCCATTGCATGGTTTTGGCTTCTTTGTCAAAAATCAAGTGTCCATAGATGTCTGGGTTTATTTATGGGTCTTCACTTCAATTCCATTCATCCACCATTCTGTTTTTATTTCAGTACTGTGCAGTTTTTATTACTATTGATTTATAGTAGAGCTTGAGATCAGGGATGGTGATACCTACTGAAGATCAGCTATAGTACAGGACTGTTTTAGCTATTCTGGCTTTTTTATTTTTCCATATGAAGCTGAGAATTTTTTCAAGTTCCTTAAGGAATTGTGTTGATATTTCAATGGGAATATCATTTAATCTATAGATTGTTTTTGGTATGATAGCAATTTTTACTATGTTGATCCTACTGACCCATGAGCATGAAAGATATTTCTATCTTCTGGTATCTTTTTCAATTTCTTTCTTCAGAGGCTTAAAGATTTTTTTTTTCATGCAGGTTTTTCACTTGCTTGTTGAGGATAACTCCAAGATACATTATGTTTTTTTTACTGCCTATTGGGAAGGGTGTTGTTCTCCTAATTCTTTCTCAGTCCATTTGTCTTTTGCATACAGTAGTGCTACTGATTTTTTTTGAGTTAACTTTATATCCAACCACTTTGATAAAGTATTTTTCAACTGTAGGAATTCCCTACAGTAGAATATTTGGGGTCACTTTTATATACTGTCATATATGTGAATAGCAATACTTTGACTTCTTCCTTATCAATTTGTATCCCCTTGATCTCCTTTAGTCGTCTTATTCCCCTAGATAGGACTTTGAGTACTGTTATGAAGAGATTTGGAGAGAGTGTGTGGCCTTGTCTTGTCCGTGAGTTCAGTGGAATTGATTTAACTTTCTTTCCATTTAGTTTGATGTTAGCTATAGGATTGCTGTATATTGTCTTTACTATTTTTAGATCTGTGCCTCTGTCCCTAGTCTCTCCATGACTTTAAACAAGAATAACTGTTGGATATTGTCAAATGTTTTTTTCAGCATCTAAGGAAATGATCCTGTTTTTTTTTTTTTTTTTTCAATTTGTTTATATGACGGATTAAGATTCCCTATATTGAACTATCCCTGTATGCCTGGGATGAAGCCTACTTGATAATGGTGGATGATATCTTTGATATGTTCTTGGACTTGGTTTGCGATTATTTTATTGAGTATTTTTGCATCATTGTTCATAAAAGAGATTGGTCTGAAGTTCTCTTTCTTTTTGGGGGTCTTTGAAGATTTAACAAGGTGACTGTGGTCTTACAAAAGGAGTTTGGTCATGTTGCGTCCATTTCTATTTTGTGGAATAATTTGAAGAATATCGATATTGACTCTTCATTGACGGTCTTGTAGAATTCTGCTCTGAAATCATCTCACTCTTGGCTTTTTTTGGTTGCAAGTATTTAAATGGCTGCTTCTATTCCCTTAGGCAGTAAAAGACTATTTAATATCTTTACCTGATTTTGATTCAACTTTGGTAAGTGGAATCTAACAAGAGAATTGTATATTTCATTTAGATTTTTAAATTTTGCGGCATATAGGTTTTTGACATAAGATCTAATGGTTCTTTGGATTTTCTCAGTGTCTGTTATCTCTCTCTCTCTTCCTTTCAGACTGTTGATTTGGATAGTGTCTTTCTGCCATTTACTTAGTTTGACTAAGAGTTTGTCTATGTATTTGATTTTCTCAAAGAACTAGCTCTTGGTTTTGTTGATTCTTTGAATTATTCTCTTTGTTTCTAATTTATTGATTTCAGCCCTGAGTTTGGTTAGTCCTAGTAGTCTACTCCTGTTGACTGTGTCTGCTTCTTTTTTCTAGGGCTTTCAAGTGTGCCATTCAGCTGCTTGTATGGGATATCTCCAATAGCTTATGAAGGCCTTTAGTGCTATTAAAACTCCTCTTAGGACTGCTTTCATTGCAGTTTGGGTATGATGTACCTTCATTTTCATTGAATTATAGGAAGTACTTTCTTTATTTCTTCCCTGACCTAGATTTCATTGAGTAGGGAGTTGTTCAGTTCCCACATGTGTGTAGGCTTTTTGTTATTTGTTATTGTTGAGGTCCATCTTTAGTCCATCATGGTTTGATAGGATACAAGATATTATTTCAATCTTATTGTATCTCTTGAGACCTGGTTTGTGACCTACTGTATGTTCAGTTTTGGAGAAGGGTCCATGAGGTGCTGAAAGAAGATAGATTCTTTTCTGTTTGGGTTAAAAAAATTCTCTAGATATCTGTTAGGTTCATTTGATTCATGACATCAATTTGTGTCATTATCTCTGAGTTTAAGTCCTTTTCCATTGCTCTGTCCCTTGATGATAGTGACATGTTGACCTCTTCCACTATTAATGTACGGTGATAGATATGTTCTTTAAGTTTTATTAATGTTTCTTTTACAAATGTGGGTGCCCTTGTATTTGGGGCATTGTTTCTCAGAATACCGATGCCATCTTGGTGAAATTTTCCTTTGATGAGTCTGAAGTATCCTTCCTCATTTATTTATTTATTTATTTATTTATTTATTTATTTATTTATATTTAGGAGCAATAACTAATATAAGGCAATATTTTCAAAGTTTGAAAGTATGTGAAACAGCATAGTTTTTAAAGAATCTTTCAACATTTTATTGTGTTCTTTTTAAATTTTTATTAATAACAGTTTATTCACTTTGTATCCCCCTGTACCTCCCTCCTTCCTTCCCTCCCAATCCCACCCTCCATCTTTCCCACCCCTGTCCCTTTCCCAGTCCACTGATAAGGGAGGTCCTCCTCCCTTTCACTCTGATCCTAGTCTATCAGGTCTCATTAGGAGTGGATGCATTGTCTTCTTCTGTGGCCTGGCAAGGCTGATCCCCTCTCAATGGTAGGTGATCAAAGAGCAGGCCAATGAGTTCCTGTCAGAGACAGTCCCAGTCCCCATTACTATGAAGCCCAATTGGATACTGAACTTCCATAGGCTACCTTTTGTGCAGGGGTTTCAGGCCATCTCCATGAGTGGTCCTTCGCTGGCATATTAGTTTCAAAAAAGACCCCTGTGCCCAGAATTTTTGGAATTGTTACTGTCCTTGTGGAGCTCCTGTCCTCTTCAGGTTTACTATCTCCCAGTTCTTCCATAAGATTCGCTGTACTTTGCTCAATGTTTGGCTATGAGTCTCAGCATATGCCTTGACACCCTGCAGGGCCCTCTGTGGTAGGCTCCTGTCCTGTGTCTGTATTCTCCCTCATCTGATTTCCATCCTCTTTGCCTTTCTGCATGGGGTTTCAGTATCTTAGCCAGCATACTCCTTCCTGATTAACTTCCTTAGGTGTACAGATCTTAGTATTTTTATCCTATATTTTATATGCTATATCTACTTATGAGTGAGTATATGCCCTGTGACTCTTTCTGTTTCTGGGATACCTCACTCAGGATGATCTTTTCTATTTCCCACCATTTACCTGCAAATTTCATGTTTTCCTTGTTTTTCATTGCTGAGTAATATTCCATCATATAGATATACCACAATTTCTGTATCCCTTCCTCAACTGAGGGCCATCTGTGCTGTTTCCAGCTTCTGGCTATTACAAATAAAGCTATTACAAACATAGTTGAGCAGATGTCCTTGTTGTATACTTATATGCTTAGGAGTGGTATAGATGGATCTTGAGGAGGTGCTATTTCTAATTGTCTGAGAAAGTGCCAGGATTATTTGCAAACTGATAGTATAAGTTTACATTCCCACCAGCAATGAAGGAGGGTTCCCCTTTCCTTAAATCCTATCCAGCATGAGTTGTCACTTGAGTTATTTGTCTCCGTCATTTTGATGGGTGTAAAGTGAAATCTCAGGGTGGTTTTGTTTTGCATTTCCCTGATGACTAAGATTATTGAACATTTCTTTAAGTGTTTCTCTGCCATTATATATTCCTCTATTGAGAATTCTCTGTGTAGCTCTGTACCCCATTTTTTAATTTGGGTTACTTGATTTGTTGCTGTTTAACTTCTTGAAATCTTTATAAATACTGGATATTAACCTTCTGTCAGATATAGGGTTGGTGAAGATCCTTTCCCAATCTGGAGGCAGTCATTTTGTTTTGACAACAGTTTCCTTTGACTTATAGAAGTTTTTCATTTTCATGAGGTCCCATTTATTGATTGTTGCTCTTAGAGCCTGTACTGTTGAAGTTCTGTTCAGGAAGTTGTCTCCAATTCCAATGACCTCAAGGCTCTTCCTCACTTTTTCTTCTAACAGAGTTAGTATGTCTGGTTTTATCCTGAGGTCTTTGATCCACCTGAACTTTAGTTTTGTGCAGAGTGATAAATATGGATCTTTTTGCATTTTCCTACATGTAGACATCCAGTTAGACCAGCACCTTTTGTTGAAGATGCTATCTTTTTTCCATTGTATGGTTTTGGCATCTTTGTCAAAAATCAGGAGTCCATAGTGTGTGGGTGTATTTCTGAGACTTCTATCCAATTCTGTTGATCCACTAGTTGGTGTCTATGAAAGTACCATGTAGTTCTTATTACTGTTGCTCTAATAGTACAGCTTGAGATCAGGGATGGAGAAACCCCCAGAAGATCTTTTATTATGGAAGATTGTTTTAGCAATTCTGGGTTTCTTGTTATTCCATATGAAGTTGGGAATTTTTCTTTCAAGGTCTGTAAAGAATTGTGTTGGTAATTTAATGGGAACTACATTAAATCTGTAAATTGCGTTTGGTAAAAGGACCATTTTTACTATGTTAATCCTGCCAAGCCATTAGCATGAGAGATCTTCTGATATCTTCTGATATCTTCTTCTATTTCTTTCTTTAGAGACTTGAAATTTTTTCATACAAGTCTTTGACTTGCTTGGTTAGGGTCACATCAATATACTTTATTTTTTGACTATTGTGAAAGGTGTTGTTTACCTAATTTCTTTTTCATCACTTTTGTCTTTTGTATACAGGAGGGCTACTTATTTTTTGAGTTGATTTTGTATCCAGCCACATTGCTGAAAGTGTTTGTCAGCAATAGGCATTCCCTGGTAGAATTTTTGGGGTCACTCAGGTATACTATCATATCATCTGCAAATAGTGATATTTTGACTTTGTCCTTTCCCATTTGTATTCCCTTGATCTTCTTTAATTGTCTTATTACTCTAGCAAGGACTTGGAGAACTATGTTGAAGAGATATGGAGAGAGGGGGCATCCTCGCCTTGTCGCTGAATTCGGTGGGATTGCTTTCAGTTTCTCTCCGTTTAGCTTGATGTTGGCTATAGGATTGCTGTATATCGCCTTTACTATGTTTAGGTATGTGCCCTGTATCCCTGATCTCTCCAATACTTCAAACATGAATGGATGCTGGATTTTTTCAAATGCTTTTACAGCAACTAAGGAGATTATCATGTGTTTATTTTTCTTTCAATTTGTTAATATGGTGGATCATAACGATGGATTTTTGTATATTGAACCACCCCTGTATACCTGGCCTGAAGCCTACTTGGTTGTAGTGGATGATATTTTTTATGTGTTTTTGTATTGGGTTTGCAAAGTATTTTTGTTGAGTATTTTTGCATCAATGCTCATAAGAGAGATTGGCCTGAAATTGTCTTTATGCTGGGGTATCCAGGGCTGCTTGCTCCTGAATAACTGCGTCCTGGAGATGCCATATTGCTTTGTCTTTTGTTGGTTGAGCTTTTACACTGGCCTCTACCCATTGGGATATCTTAGGTGTTGGGTGTTACTTTCTGGTACTTCCTGGAATCCTGTGGTGGGTCGAATCCCCTTGGCACGAAGATGATTTTTTCCAAAGGAGCTCTCCTCCATTTTTTAGGTATGGTCACTGAATGGCAGGTGTTTTTCAGGAATTGCCACAGCTCATCTCAGGCATACAGACCTGAGTAGTAATTGTTGCCTTTGTTATTAAAGGGGGGTATCCTCTCACCCAGAGTAGTTCTGGAGACAGCTTCCCTGCTGCTAGGTTTTTTGCTGTAAATTTAGTGAGCTGCTGCTATAACCTGGGTGCCTTGTGGCTTGGTCAGTTTAGTTAGGGAAAACTGGTTGTCCTTTGGAGCAGTATCTGGGGGTTGTTCTCAGATAATCCAGGCTTCTGTAGGTCTGAGTTTGGAGCTCTGTGCCCCAGTACCCAGGTGGTAATCAGTGTCAGGTGAACACCACTCTCATGTGTACAGCAGGAGGCTAGAGTCTGGAGCCTGTAGATAACCAGAAACTTTTCTGGAGCTAGGTGTCCTGAGGTAGGGCCAGATATTCCCCCACCTTTGGGTTTTCTCCCAACAGAAAGACCCAGTCTGTACTGTTGGGGGGGGTGTAGAGTACATAGGCACTAGCTTGCGAATGGTGGCTCCAAGCTGGTGACAGGACAGGAAACTGGGAACTTTTTCTGACAATATTCCCATACGTGGTGGTGGTAGTGGTGGTGGTAGTGGTTGTGGGAGGGTCAGCTGAGTGGTCTAAGCTGGGACCTGCTGTTTCCCTCCCTGTGGGGTTTTCTTTCTACAGGGAAACCCATCCTTTAGTGCCCTGGGGTACACAGTTCTGTCTGTGATGGAGAGTTGGTTACGTGGGTCTGGCAGCTGAAGTCTCACTCAGGGCTGGCTGCTGTGCACCTGCAAGTCTACAGGACCTTTTCCATGGATAGACTGGATGACATTCAGTCAGTCCCACTTGCTTCCTTCCCTGTGGGTTTTTCTTGAGAGTGGGACTCCCAGTCTCTGGTGCTCTGGGGTGCACAGTTAAGCCTGGGAAGGTGATCAGGACACACTTCTTGGGTCTATTTCCTTGAAAACCTTATTCCTGCCAAAACAGCCCAGGAAATTTTCCAGGGATTAGCTGGGTGCTCTGAGGTTGAACCCAATTGTTTTTCTCATCATTGGGTTTCTTATCACCTGGTAAACACAGTCAATGGTGTTTGGGGGCCAACAGTTCCAACAATTTGTCACTGTGCAGTCTCTGTTACTCCGCTGATCATTATGCAATCAGCCCTGCCATCTGGAATCTGTTTTTAATTTTTACTGAATATGAGTATTTTGATTGTAGTCATGAATATGAACCTCTTGTGTGCCTGATCGTCACAGTAGTCCAAAGATGTGTTCAGAACACATGAACTTATAGCAATTGATAATAGTGGGTCCCAGTTAAACACTGACATTTGAGACCAATCATTTGCAAGAGCAGCAAGAGCTCCTTACTGATGAGCCATCTCTCCTGCCTTATGTTGCTTACATATATCATAATTTAGATTGCTAATATTTTCATCTTTCTATTTTTAGCTATTTAAGCATGCATTCCTTTTAGTAAGATCTTATTAAAGTTACAGTTTAAGCTAGGGCATTGTAGATTTCTGGAAATTGAATACACAACTGGAATGAATGTATAATTCCTTGTAGAAGCTTCAGTAAATACCTCTCAGTTCTTTCCATCTTTTATGTTTGTTTTATTGACTTAAAGGGGAGACTCTGTCTTACTATATAGGTCTGGCTGTCCTAGAACTCTTTGTATAGATCATGCTGGCATCCAGTTCAATAAGATATACCTGTGTCTGCCTCCTGAGTGATGGAATTAAAGGCATGACAGAATATACCCAGCTTGTCCATCATTTTTTTTGTAGTTAGTAACTGTTCATAAATTTCTCTGATGTGTACTTAGTACTGTTCATCTATTAATTTATCTCTGTGTGTCTCTGTCTCTCTCTTACTATTTTGCTCTCTTCTTTCTGTTTGTCTTTGTCCACATTAATTGCCATGACTGTTCCAAACCTCTATCCTATTCAGATATGACACAGTTAAACTTTGTTAAACTTTTGTTCCGTTTTCCTCTAAAATGACTTAGTGATAACATTCACACTTATTTTTTTAATAGAAAAGTTTTAATCTTTATTTTAAACTATACACTATACATGATTTAGAAAGGAAAACATACAAAACAATGATCAAAGAATAATCATGTGTTCTATGCCTTTTATTTTGTCTGGGAACTCAGAAATATGATGTTATCAGCTATGATTATTGTTGCTTGCCACTCACATTATTTTTATCCATCTATTCACTGTAGTACAATTTCCATTCCACAAATATATGAGCCCCCATTTTCATATACTGGTATGCCAAATCTCTGATCCCTGGTCAAAACATGATATCCAATGCCATGTTGTCTTTTGACTGACACCACCCATCTGTTCACTGTCACCTAATAGCCACATCTCATTTGTTGCTAGATAAAATATGATGACTGTATTTTTTCCTTCCACCTGTCTCATGACAGGGTGCTGACCTACTCACCCAAGTAACTGAAGATGATTCATAGATTGCTCAAGAACCCAACTAATAACTACTTTATATTCATGTCTTACAAACTGATGAAACACAGGTTTTTGAAGCACGCCTTCATATTTCACATGTTTCTGGATGTGAGATGGTCAATTAAACATTGTCTTGTGAGTGGGACTCTGCAAAATGAATTATACTTAGTGTTAATTTCACAGTAAGTTTTCAGGCAAGCTTCAGGGTATGGAGTCTTCTGACCTGAGCAGAGTGGTCTATGGAGAAGTAATAAGAGCAGAAATATTATTTCCTTGTTTTAGTAGCTGAGTAGTATTGTGATAAGACATGGGTGGATGGCAGAGGAAGGAAACTCACCTTTTGAGTGGACTAGGGGAAGAGGATAGAGGGAAGAGGAAGGATAGGACCAGTAGGAGTTGAGGGAGGGGCCTTCAGCCAGGATATATAATGAATAAATTGTAAAAAAATTAAAAATACTTAATAAAAGAAAAAAGAATTAGAAAAACAAAACCAGAGAGCAAAAATTTGAGTTCAGTCTGGGTAACTGCCCTTGCTCAAAAAAAAAAAAAGATATAAAGAAAGAAAAGATTAAGCATCTTAGCATGGTCTTCCTTCTTGATTACCTTCCCTAGGTCTACAGATTTTAGTATGAGCATCCTATATTATATGTCTAATATCCACTTATATGTGAGTATGTACCATGTGTGTCTTTCTGCTTCTGAGATACCTTACTCAGGATGATAATTTCTAGATATCATCATTTGCCAGCAAATTTCATGATTTCTTTGTTTTTAATTGCTGAGTAGTATTCCATTGTGTAAATGTACCGCAATTTCTATATCCATTCCTCAACTGAGGGACATCTGGCTTGTTTCCAGCTTCTGGCTATTACAAGTAAAGCTGCCATGAACATGGTTGAGCAAATATCCTAGTTGTATACTTGAGCATTTTTTGGATATATGCCCAGGCGTGGTATAGCTGGATCTTGAGGTATCACTATTCCTAATTGTCTGAGAAATAACAGGAGCCTATCACAGAGGTCCTCTGAAAGACTCTACCCAGCAGGGTATCAAAACATATGCTGAGATTCAGAGCTAAACATTTTGCAGAGTGCAGGGAATGTTATGAAAGAAGGGGGAGATAAAAATATCTGGATGGAACAGGAGCTCCACAAGGAGAACAACAGAATCAAAAGGTCTGGGCACAGGAGTCTTTTTGAGACTGATACGCTAAACAAGGACCATGCATGGAGATAAATTAGAACCCCTACACAGAAATAGTCCAGTGCATCTCTGTATCCAAGAGGGTTCCCAATAATAGTACTAGGGACCATCTCTGACATGAACTCATGGGCTAATTCTTGAATCAGCTCCACCTGAGTGGGGAACAATCCTTCCAGTCCACAGAGAAAGACAAAGAAGCCAGTCCTGATGAGCCCTGATTGACTATAGTCAGATGGAAGGGGAGGAAGTCCTCCCCTATCACTGGACTGGAGGAGAGACATAGGAGAAGAAGAGGGAGTGAGGGTGAGATTGAGAGGGGATGGTGGAGGGGCTACAGCTGGGATGCAGAGTGAATAAACTGTAATTATTAAAATAAAATAAAAAAGAAAATAAAAATTTAAAAAATGTTTAATAAAAGAAAGGAGAATCAAAGATGGTGGTACCAAGAGGACAGTATCTGCAGAGCAGTAGAGCAATGACTACACAGCAAGCAACAGACCAAACTCTGAGCCCTAAAACAACAGCAATTGTGTTTCCAAGTTAAGAACATACCCCACGGAGTGGGAAGTAATTGCTTCTTTTCTAAGGCCACCCAGATAAACCATGGAAGAGTTCCTGGGTCCCTGCAGGCAATAGGTCACCAGCCCAGAGCCACATGACTGTGTGCTCTGGTCACCATCCCAGACTGTACTGTGGGCCCCACAACACCAGAGATTGGGATTTCCAGGCTAGAGAAAACCTCATGGAGTAGGAAGCAATCAGGACTGACCTCAGGTCACCCAGAAAATTCCTGAAAAAGGTCTGGGCTCTAGAAGGTGCTCAGGCCAGAGAGCTGCTTGTATGCCCAAATCACTGTCACACACAGAACTGTGGGCACCAAAGCACCAGTGACCAGGTTTCCTGTTGGGAGGAAACCCCACGGTGAAAGAAACATCAATTCCAACTTCAGGGCATCCAGTGGAATTCCCCCAAACTCCCCCAACAAGTTTTCATGAAAAGTTTTTGGGTTCCTTCAGATGCCCAGTCAGCAGCATAGAGCCACTTACCTGATCCTGTTTGTTCTACTCAACATCTTAGACTGAACTGTGGACCCGAAAACAGGACAGACTGGGTCACCCTGTTGGGAGGTAACCATAGGGTGGGGGAAACATCAGTTCCAAACTCAGGACAGCAGTTCAGGAAGTTTCTGGGTTCCCACAGGCTCCAGGATCTAGCTTCCTGCTGCATGCATGACTGCTGCACTCACCTGCTGCTGATTACCACTTGGGTACTGAGGCACAGAGCTCCAACCTCAGATCTACAGAAGCCTGGGACCCACAGGATCAGCCCTAGACAAAACAGTAATTAATTATTCACTTTTCCTTTTGCTAAGGGGAAAAGGCCCTGATGAAGGACATGTTTTAAAAAGCAGTCCCAGCATGATTCTTAAAGCTCTAGCAGGGTGGCAGGTCTACCCTAGCCTCGCCCTAACAACAGAGGAATCACTCTGTCTGTACACCCTCAGCAACACAGGGCTAAAGTCAGGTTCACTGTTATCTGCAGTCTGTGGCCTGGAACACAAAATGAGGACCTGAAACTATTCAAGAAATAGACTGGCAGGCATGAAGGTTCAGACTTATATTTGGAGGACAAGAAGCTGGGGGAGGATGATGAGTTCCAGACCAACCTGGGCTTCATGTTTCCAACTGCTTGTCCCATCAAAACACAGAGAACTGGACTGAAGAGATGGCTAAGTAGTTAAGACAAATGCTGATCTTGCAGAGGACTGGGTTAGGCTCCCAGAACCTGTATCAAGTGGATCACAATGACCTCTAGCTCTTGGGCATATCTTACCCTCTTCTGGCCTTTGCCAGGTATGTATACCCACATGCACAGAGATAGATAAAATAAGTCTACTTAAAAACTGAGAATGACAGACAGAGAGAGATGGACGGATGGATGCAGCATGACCTCGCCCTGCACTGGAGACTACTACTGTACTACTGTGCCTGCCAAGATGCTGTGACCATCGACCTGCTGCAGCTCCTGCTAACCCTACTATCAAGTCCATCAAATCTTCTGCTACTTTCTCTGTTCATCAGTGCACACTAGTTCACTCTTTTTTTCTTTCTTGAGGTGGTGTCTCATAAAACCTGGCTGCCCTTAATCTCGGTCTGTAGCTGAGGGTGACCACAAGCCTGAATAGTCTTTTGAGCTTTTGATCTTAGCCATTCTGATGGGTGTAAGGTGAAATCTCAGGGTCATTTTGATTTGCATCTGTCTGATAACTATGTGCATTGAGCATTTTTAAGTGTTTCTCAGAGATATTCCTCTACAGAAAATTCTGTTTAGCTCTGTCCCCATTTTTGATTGGATTACTTTTGATTTAAAACATTGTTTTTGAACAATTTTTGAACCACATTTCTCTGGAAGAAATGACAGATTTTCACAACAATATGTGTGTGTAATAGATATATGACAAAGGTGGTAGATGATAGATGTGAGATAGATGGCTAGATAACTGTAATAATATGTGTGCAACAGTAGGAAGGATACTTGTATAAAACATCGTGATAGGCTAGGGTCAAATAGAAGGGGAATAGGACCTTGCCTATCAGTGGACTATGGGAGGGGCTTAGGCACAGAAGAGGGAAGGAGGATGTGAGCAGATGGAGATGAGGGAGGGGGGCACAACCACAGTACAATTTGAATAAATTGTAATAAATGATAATAATAAACAGTAATATAAAAAAGCATCGTGAAATTTATATTCATCTCCAAAGATTATGAATTCCTAATTCCTTTAAACTGTTAAAGGTCCATGTGAAAAAAGGCAGCATTCAAAATCATTAAGACTGTGAACCTTAGAGTATAACACATACAAAAATCACAGAAGATTTTAAAGATAAATGCACTGTACTGAGATATAGTCAGAAAGTTTCATGCACAAAGAAGTCAGAAAGTTTTGAAGAGTGGAGAGGACTACATATGCTTATTAATATATAGTAAATTTTATATATTAATCCTAGAGACACAAAGAATTTTGACTGAAGAGATATTCTGTCAATTTCATAATAAAATATGTAGTATACATTGGACATATAATAATCATGGACAAATTATTCAAAATTAGAATGCCTGTCTTTAAAATGATTGTATTTTGGTAACATTAAAAATTTTTAGCTCTTGCAAAGAGTTTAATTTCATTAACACATGTCATTATACAGTTCTATTTAAGATAACATAATTCCACCAGACTGTAAAGTTCCTCAATAAGATATTCTACTGAATAATAGTAATATTAAAATTATGACATTTGGTTATGAGTCTCAGCATCTGCTTTGATACACTGCTAGGTAGTCTTTCCAAGGCCCTCTCTGGTAGGCTCGGGTCCATTTCTTGTTTTCTCCTACTTCTACTGTCCATCCCATTTGACTTGCTAAGTGAAGACTGACGATCTTACTCTAGAACCTCTTCTTGTTTAGCTTCTTTAGGTATACAGATTTTAGTATGTTTATCCTATCTTATAGGTCTAATACCCACTTATAAGTGAATATATTCCATGTGTGTCTTTCTGCTGCTGGGATACCTCACTCAGGATGATCTTTTCTAGATTCCACCATTTGACTGCAGACTTCATGATTGCCTTGTTTTTAATTGCTGAGTAGTATTCCATTGTGTAAATATACCACAGTTTCTGTATCCTCCATCCTATGAGTGACATCGGGGCCATAACCAAACTTTGGGCAGAGTGTAGGGAATCATATGAAAGAAGGGGAAGTTAGTAAGACCTGGAGAGGATGGAGCACCACAAGTACCAAATACATCTGGGCACAGGGTTCTTTCCTTAAACTTGATTCTCCAACCAAGGACAATGCATGGATATAACCTAGAACCCCTGCTCAGACATAGACCATGGCAGCTCAGCATCCAAGTGGGTACCCTAGTAAGGGGAACAGGGACTGTCTCTGACATGAACTCAGTGGCAGACTATTTGACCTCCCCCCCAACTCCTGAGGAAGGAGCAGTCTTGCTAGGCCACGGAGGAAGACTTGCAGCCAGCCATGGTGAGAGCTGATAAGATAGGGTCAGAGGGTAAGGGAGAAAGACCACACCAATCAGCAGACTTAGAGAGGGGCAGGGAGGAGATGAGGGAGGGTGGGATTGGGATGGAATAAGAGAGGAGACTACAGCTGGGCTACAAAGTAAACAACATGTAATAATATAAAAAATAAAAATTATTAAAAATGTATGACATTTAAATGTTGGAAACAAAAACATATCAGTAGGAAATCTATGTAATGGCATGTCATAACTAAAGCCATTACTATTTAAAAGGACATGAATAGGTGTGATGAAAGTAATCAGGCATTCCAAATAGTTGAAACTAGCTAGGTCCCAGGGAGCACACATATTCAAAAATGCCAGTCCTATACTTGCTCAACATGCATTATCAAAGGAATTCTGGTGATTATAACCAAATAAGCAACAACAACAACAACAACAAACATATAAAAAACAGCATTCAGCAAAAAATTTGTGAAATACTTCTTGTCCATCAAAGTAACCATTCTCCTTGCTCCAACAAAAGGGACCTGAGGATCTGTATTGACCTGTGGCTCCTATCAGGATACCGATACCCATGGTGGCCTCCTGCTTACATGAAAGGGAAGTAAATGTACTTGTTACACATCTCAAAACACACATCTAGATTCCTGTCCCTTCCCAAACATCCTAATCTCCCTTTGCACTATCTGAATCTCCTAAATATTATTGAAATACCCTGTCTTTTTTCCACTAATTAATTTATTAAATTTATATCTTCAACATACACCCCTCCATTCTCTCCTCACAGTCCCACAATCATTCTCCCTGCTCCTATTCCTTCTTTCTCTTCAGAGAGACACCCTAAATGTACCAACCCACTCTGACACATCACATCAGGCAGGACTAAGACCATTGTGTCTCACTAAGGACAGGCAAGACAGCACTGCTAGGGGAAAAGAAACTAAGGGCAAGAAACAGAGTCAAAGAAAGCTCTCAGTCTAATTGTTAGGGGACCCATGTGTTGAGTAACATACACATCTGCTACATATATGTAGAAGGACTTAGGTCCAGCCTGTGCATTTATGAAAGCACAGTTTGTCTCTGTGTAAACTATCTCTACTTTTCTCTTAATAGTGTCTATTCTCTTCTAGATAGTCTTGGTCATATCAAGTCTGCCTCTTTTACTCTCTGCTCTTAACTCTTCCAGGTGCCTCTGAACATTTTCCCTCTCTGACCCATAATAAAAACATTCCCTGTAATAACGGAGTGGCTACTATTTTGCTGGTCTCTTTGCTGTCCCTGCTCATACAGTTTGAATATTTAAAGTGCATATTTTATTAAGTGAATATTACTATGTGTAAATCATGTTACAGAATTCATGGAATATGTACTGAGAAGCCACAGTTTTTACTTGGGGAGGATTAAAGATACCTGTGAATAGAAGAGTCAAAGAGAGGCATCAGCAATGGTTGACATCAAACACACCAGGCAACAATGTAAAGGTATTTTATAAAATATTGTCAACTCAGTTTTATGATGAATTTGAAATTAAATGCATATGTCTGGAAAGTCATTCCTATCTAGCTGAATCAGTGTTAAAATACTGACAAATAAATGTTTAAAACCAGAATGTTGTTGGACTTTGGGCTGAAATCTGACCAGTTTCCAACAAATCTTTATTGGCATAGTGGGTAAAACAATTAGATGAAACAGAAAATAATCTCTCTTAACTTAGGCAGATAGTTTCGAAGATGCATAGATATCATTCTTTTGTATAGCTCAGAGCATACCTTTCTGACATAACTTAGTTTCTTTGGGGTAATGGTATTGACTATTTCTAACAGGAGTAGTTGTCATGAAGCAACTTTTCAGAATTAGTTCACATTTTCTAGAGAAATCAAGACCGAACACTTCCTGAAACCAGTAGTTTATCAAGAGAATAACAATACTCATTTTAAAAAAATACCTTTACAGTGGCGCCTGGAATAGAGAAACTCTCATTGAGCATGAAATTCTACTTTTCTTTGCTGGTGCTAACCAAAATGACTACATCAGTCTGTATACAAACCACTGAAGTGTAAACATTCTGTAGTAGTCAGGGGGAGAAACCACTGTGATGTCAACATTCCAACGCTCAGGCCATAACTGACAAAGTGACAGATGCATTTCATTTCCTTCAAACTTTTAACTTTAAATCACTCTTTTTGATCAATTTTTGAAACACATGTTTTTGGAAGAAATAACATTTTCACAACCTTGTGTGTGTGTGTGTGTGTGTGTTTGTGTGATAGATATATGATATAGATGATAAACAGATGATAGATGTTAGAGAGAAAGCTAGATAACTGTAATACTATGTGTGCAACAATAGGAGGAATACTTGTATAAAACATCATGATAGGCTAGGGTCAAATAGAAAGGGAGTAGGATCCTGCCTATCAGTAGACCAGAGGAGGGGCTTAGGGGCCCCAGAAGAGGGAAAGAGGGTGTGATCAGATAAATATGAAGGAGGGGAACACAGCCACAGTACAATTTGAATAAACTGTAATAAATGATAATAAACAGTAATGTAAAAATAAAGCATCGTGAGATTTATATTCCTCTCCAAAGATTATGAATCCCTAATTCTTTTAAACTGTTAAAGGTCCATGTGAAAATAAAAGAACAACAAGGCAAGAATTCCAGAAAAACCAGAGAGTGTAATCTTGACTCCTTAAAAGGACATAAAGATCCCATTTGAGGCTTACTTATCAAGCATTATTAACTACTCATACAATGTCTTTGAGTCCTTTAACAATGTCTTCAATAGCTTCAAACCTCATTATCACAAGTAAACAGTGAACAAGTCATACAACTTGCTAAGAGAGAAGAAAAAAGGAGACTAGGCCACCAATCTGCAATCAAAGGCATTAACCTGTTTTCCAGTAAAGCCACATTTTCCCAAGGTGTTACCTGATTAGTACTTGTAGCTGAAAAGGAATGACAAGGCTTTGAAATTCTTTAGCAGTGATTCCCTAGACTTCAACACTAAAACACAGTGTTTACAGCTTCCTGAAAGCTAATTCTGGTGGACATGATACCTATTTCTCCTAATTTTACTTACAGAATACAAAGAAAAATTATTCTATTGTTTTTGGAAATACTGAATATTAGATTAAGTTCTGTGCTTTCCTTTCCTAAGGTAGAATGTACACCTTATGAAACTAAAACCTGCTTTACTTATGGAACTGTATTCCCTGTTTTTCTATCGTTTAACCATTGTCCTGGTTTGTTTCTCTATTGCTATGATAAACACTGATCAAAGCAACTTTGGAAAGGGTTTACTGGCTTATAATCCATCGAGGGAAGACAGGGCAAAAACTCAAAGCAGGGACTGAGGCAGAAACCATGAAGGAACAACACTCATTGGCTTGCTCAGTTACCTTTTTTTATACAACCCAGGCCCACTTGCAGGAATGGTACCATCCACCTGCAGGAAGGTACTTCCACAATTGACTGGGCCCTCCTACATCAATTAGCGATTGCCCCCATGGCAATCTGATGGAAGCCAATTTTTATTTAAAGTTCCTTTCTCTCAGGTGAGGCAACCTGACAATTCAAGTTAGCTATTATAACAGTCTTTGCCTATAGAAAAAAACATGGCTGGTCATATAGCTCAGTCTGGTAGGAAGGTAAGAAGAGGGGGGGTAGGAAAGAGAGGGAGCAAGAGAAGGAGGAAAAAGAGAGAAAAAAAATGTGTGTTTTCTGGGCACAGTCCCTAGTACAGGGAAAAAAAGAAGGGAAGAAGAGAGGAAAAGAAGAAAGAAAAGGAAATAAGGCAAAACAAAGCCTCCTAATACTCTCCAACACCCAGGACTGAGAATTGAACCTGAGGCCTCACTAGGCCGGTGCTTCCCTATACTGAGCTATGGCCATAGACATATATATATTTGGTTTGAGATTAAGTTTCCCAGTCAGGCCTTGAACTCATTCTGTAACTCACAAAAGCCTTGAACTTGGCATCTTCCAGCATCTGTCCCCCAAATAGCTGGGATTATAGACATGTACCACCAGGCTGAACAAAGAAATTGTTTTAATGAAAAAGATTTAAACAAAGAAAACTACGTGAAGAGAGGACAAAAAAAGAATTATGGTGCAATAAATGGTAGAACAATGGGGACAACCAGAAACTAGAAGAGATGAATGTTCTTCTGCAGAAGCCCTCAAAGGAGGTTACCTCCCAACAAGTAAATTTCAAAGCAACGCATCAAAATTATACAAGAATAACCACCTGTTGTTTTAAGCCTCCACATTTATGATACTTTGTTATAGCAGCCCCCATGCTGAATACTACCTTGTAACTAGTATGTAATATATCATTAAGAAACAGATTTAAGCCTGATTGTGATGGCCAACACCTTTAGCTCCAGAATTTGCGAGGCAGAAGCCAGCAGATCTGAGTTATGGGACAACCAAGACTACACAGAGAAACCCTATTTCAAAAATTTAAAATATAAAAAGTGAAAATGAAATAAACTGAGAGAGGAAGATAAAATGTTTTTAAAAATAAAGATTTGCAGTTGGGCATCTTGGCACAAGCCTACAATTCCAGCAACTCAGGGAAGCAGAGGCAGGTGGATCTTTGTGATCTCCAGGCCAGCCTGGTCTACAAAATGAGTCCAGAATAGCCAAGCTACAAAATCAATCCTGTCTCAAAAAATATTTCCTTTGTATTTTCCTCTTAAAATGTAATGTTTGCAAGTACTGGTGGCAACTACCTAGTGAATTACAGGCCACACTAGGCTGCAGAGATCTTGTCTCAGAAGGAAGGAAGGAAGGAAGGAAGGAAGGAAGGAAGGAAGGAAGGAAGGAAGAAAAGTAAAAAGCCAGACCACACTAGTACATGGAACTGGTCTTTTTAAGTTTTAATAAAACACTTTCAAAGTTTTCCAAACATATGTTCATACCTATCACAATGAGATTTCTCACATGGGCGTGTTTAATCAGCTAACCTCAATTCTTATCATTTCTTCTACCAATATTCTGCAATTTGGTTAGTAAAAACAACTGTAAAATAAGAAAAGTCAGAGTTAAAAATGATCCTTTATGCCAAGCAGTGATGGCACACACCTTTAATCCCGGCAGTGCTCAGGAGTCAGAGACAGGTAGATCTCTGAGTTTGAGAACATTCTTAATTTACAGAGGAAGTTCCAGGATAGTCAGGGCTACATGGAGAAACCCTATCTTGGGAAAACAAACAAACAAACAACAACCAAAAACTGAAAAAAAAGGGGAAAAAACCTGTATAAATTCTCAGAATTGTACATCATTCATTAGAGTAAACTTGCAGCTCATGATTTGTTGTTCAGTGATGGAGTTAATTACTCACAAGAAAAAATGGGAGGCCACAGGAAGGAGGGAGGCTTTACAGCCTTGTCCTTATCTGTACATTGCATATGTGTAGATCATCTGTACATTCAACCACAAAGTTCTTCAATAACTGCTTCTCTCAGTGATGCCCTCAACTGGTTACACATAACACTGAAAAACATTCCTTCACTATCTATGTCCTTGGATCCTGATAACCCATCTTGTCACCTTGGACCTGTTTTGACAGCATGAAACCGAAAACTCAGATTTATAGTGCTTTAAACATATAATGTTATTATTTATCACGTTAAAAACAGTTAAAAACAAAGAAAAACAAAACACAAAGCAGCTATCTAGATCAGCTATGGCAACCCTACTGTTAGTCATTAGTTATCCAGGATCTTTCTAGCTCTTTGCTCTGTTACTCTTACCCAAGATGGCTGCTACATCTCCAGTCCTTTGCTTGTTTGCTTGCTTGCTTACTTGGTTGGACTGGGTTTCTCTGTGTAGGTTTTCTGGCTGTCCTGGGGCTAGATATATAGACCAGGATGGCCTTTAATGCAGAGATCCAAATGCCTCCACCTTGCCTCCCAAATTTTGGGATTAAAGGTGAGCAACCACCTCCCAGCTGATCCCCAGTCTCAGCTAAAGAAAGTCTGGGAATACACACCATTATCTCCTTAGAACACTTTTGAAACATTATATTCATCATTCTGTTTATATTCACCTAATTTAGACATTGTCACATGAATATATCTGTTAAAAATTTAAGGAGAGCTGGCGATGACTCGGTGATTAAGAGTACTGAATATTCACCAAGTGGTGCAAGCCTTTAATCCCAGTGCTTGTGAGGCAGAGGCAGGTGGATCTCTGTGAGTCTGAGGCAGAGTTTCAGAACAGCCTGCAATACACACACAGGGATACCATGTCTTGTCGACCCCTTCCCTCTCCCACAATAAAAGAAGGAAAAAAAGAAAAAAATAAATCTAAAAAAATTGTTTTAATTTGAAAATTTTCTCTTCTGTACAGCCATGTAACTAGACAAAAATTATGGCTCATATCACCTACAAGAAAAGTAATATCTCTTAGGGAGAGCTGAATATCTCTTTCAAGTTCGCCAAATGCATTTTCTGCTCCTCTTTTTTCATCCCCTAAGCAATGGTGTACCCCAAAGCTTGGGCCCTTGCCAATTATTCATATCTCTGCTATGCTTGTAGACAGGAGACCAGCATAACTGTCATCTGAGAGGCTTCATCCAGCAAATAATGGAAACAGTTACACAGACACACAGTCAACAAAACATTAGGCAGAACTCTGGGAATCTTGTGGAAGAGTTACAGGAAGGATTGGAGAGGTAGGAGACCATAAGAAAACCTACATAGTCAGCTCACCTGGGACTATGGGGCCTCATACAAACTGAACCACCAACAAATGAACATGCCTGGCCTAGCCCTGGGCCTCTTACACATATGAAACTGATGGGTTTCTTGTCCTCAAGTCAGTCCCCTAGCAACTAGAGCAGGAGCTGTCTCTGACTTGGACTCTGTTGCCTCCCTTTGGATCCCATATTCTTATCCAGGGCTGCCTTGTCTTGCTGCAGTGAAAGAGAAGGTACTTAATCCTGATATAACTTGATGTGCCTGGGTGGGTTGGTTGGGGGAAGTACAGGGAAAGTGTTTGGGAGTTTGGGACTGGCAAAAGATGAGGGAGTAGGATTGTGAGTGGACTGTAAAATGAACAAATAAATAAATTAATGAAGAAAAAATGTTACTGACCTATAGTCATCAAAGTGACAAGATCATGAAAAAGTTGAGGGAACTGTTCCATACTGAAAGAGACTAAAGAGATAAAAAAAATGAAACACTTAAATATACCAGCTTCTTTTGACATTTTTGTGAGTAATAACATAGTCAATAAAACCCACATTAAATGGAATATTATGTCAACGTGAATTTCCTATTTTGATAACTGCATTGCCATTATGTAGGACAACATTCTTGTTTGCATAAAATTGACACTAAACCATTCAGAGTGACAGGGCATAAGGTCAACAGCTTCCTCTCAAAATGTCCAAAACAGCACTTAACTGTGTACCATACTTGGAACTTTTTTCAAGTTTGTTATTGTTTTAAAATTGTTGTGGGGGAAGCTGGGCATGGTCTTTAACCCCAGCAATTGGAAGGAAGAGGAAGGTGGATCTCTGTAGGTTCAAGACCAGCCTCTACTACATAGGGAATCCCAGAACAGCCAGCCAGGGTTCTGTAGAGAGAATTCTCAAAAAAACCCTAAATAAAATTATTTTAGGGGGAAGAACAATGTAACTGAAAACTGAACAAGATTAAAAACAAAACTGAATCTCCACGCTAGCAGTCTGGGTAAGATTATGTCTGTAAGAAACTGACAAGTGAAATGACATGACATTTTGGAGCAGCAAGAATATTCTCTAAATAAAGCCCAATGTCGTCTTTGTGTGTGTGTGTTCATGATGCTGGTGAAGCATGCATACTAGGGAACACATAGGAAGGTTAGAAGACAACTCTGTGCAATCACTTCTTGCCTTCCACCTTTTCATAAATTCAGGGATTGAACTCAGGTCTCCAGGCTTGCCCAACAAGAGCTTTTATCTGCTGAGCCATCTCATCGACCTGCAAGCGGTTTTTTAAGTGACCTCAATTAGGCAGTAGTGAGAAAAAACTGGGAAGAATCCCTTCTCTGAAACAAATTCTTAGGAATGAATAAATAATAAACATTGGTACTCTAGTGCTACCAACGACTAACAATCAGCAAACACAACCTAAGCACCTCCAGAGACAAGGGGATGCAGGGCTGGTAGCTAAAATTCCTTGCAAGTGTAAAACTGGAATTACCCTGAAATAAAAGAGCTTTCCCAAGTCTTTAGTAACCTTGTTATTATGTCCTGGTTATCTATACATAACAACACAAAGAGATAAAAATAAGAAAATAAGCCTGCGTGAACCGTGTATACTCCTGGTTATGCAAGTCCATTAAAGTATAAACAGCAGTGTATCTGCCAAACTGTTCCTTATGAAGAATTCTCGGACCAATAAACGGAACAATCAAAACTCATGAAAGCCCAGTGAGAGAGAGCACTGGTTCTCTTTACCCAAGAGTCTGGCTGTCTACTTAAGAAGAATCATTTCATTCTGGAATGCTGGCATATACATCCTGAAAAAAATAATGTTCCTAGAAATGTGCATGGATCCTTTAGCCTTTCCAAGTACGCTGATTTCTTTCAGCCCAGATGTGTAAGCTCCCCACCCCACGAGCTCCAGAGCAGGGGGGAGGCAGCACCGGACTCTCTGCTCTTACTTTCCAGGAGGACTGGTCCCAGCATCACTCTTCCTCAGGATGCAGGGCACAAGTGTATCCCTAGGAACTCCACACAGTGTGGTCCTGCCCTCCCAACTCAGGCGGCCCGAGGGCGTGGCTCCGGGTAGCAACAGCCTCCACAGAAGCTCATGGAGGAACTCGGGCAGGCTCTCCCGACCCGGCCAGCCCACCAGCCTCCAACTGCACAACCCTGGCCTCCTCCACAACCGCCGTCCTGCGGGTCCCTCACATATGCCGACAGCCAGCCAGACTCAACCGCTCCGAGATGGCCGACACCCGTGGACCCGCCGCTCCTCCACCGGGGGACACAACCGTCTCTCCTCCTCGCCTCCCAGCCAGGACGCCAGGCCCAGCACCATCTAGCCCAATGGATGGCTGCTAGGGGCGGAGGCTGAGCCCAGAGGCGGAGGAGGGGGAGGAGCCCAGGGCAGGGACAGAGCCCGAGGGGGCGGAGGCGGAGCCCGGGGCGGGGAAAGGGGAGGAGCCCGGAAGATGAGGGAGGCGGAGCCCGCAGTAGCAGAGGCGGAGCCTAGTGGAGGCGGAGGCGGAGCTCGGAGCGGAGACGGGGAGGGGCCTGGAAGCGGAGAAAGGCGGAGCCCTGGGAGGTGAAGGCGGAGCCCAGGGGAGGAGGGACGCGGAGCCCGGGGCGGAGGCGGAGCCTAGAAGGCACCCGCTCCACACCCTTACCTGGCTTCTCCTGGTCTCAGCCTACCATGATGAAGTAGTCCACTAGCTGAGCCATGACCGCCGCCATCGTGCCAGGGAAGCGGGTTCCGGTCCACCAGCCCTCGCCGCCAGCGCCCACCAGGCCCAGGAGAGCCCAGCGTTTTCCCTTTAGCGTCTGTAGCCATAGCAACGGCGTTTACGCCAAGCTTGACAATGGAGGCGCGCACTGCGCCTGCGCTGCGCCTCGCGCAAGCCCCTCCCCCGCCCCATCTGAGAGGGCTCGGCCTTCGGGTTTCCCCGAGGCCGCTTGGACCCTGGGCTCAGGAAGTGGGCGGCTGCTCCGAGGGGGAGCTCTTAGAGTCCGCTCTCTGCCTCAACGCCCCCCTCCCCTATTCTTTATTTTCCTCTATCAGGGGTCTTTCCTTCCGCCTTCTCTCTCCCTTTTGCAGTGGGAGGAGAAGGGCTTGGAGGATCGTGAGGTCACTGGAAAGCTTGCTCTTTGCTGCCTGCTTGCCACTGGCCGCGCAGCAAAGATTCTCCCGCCCTCTGCTGGAAGCTTGTAATTTGCACCACCGAGGCTTTCTGGCTGCACGTTTTCTGTTTATGTTGTGCAGATTGGGATTTTAGAAACATGCCACCGAGCTGGCCGGGGGGGAAAAAGACTTGCGCAATCTTCAGAGACACCTATGGTTTCTGGGATTCCTGGGCTGGGAGCGTTCACCTTGGGCTTTCCTCTGAGTGCCCAAGAGAGTTGGGTTCCACCTAAGAACAGGGCATCCCAGGGATCCTCCTGAAATGGTCCTGTCGCTCCCCAGGGAGCCCTGCCCACCTGAATTTCACTGCTTTTTTGTTTCAAAGCTCTGGTAGCTGAAACAGGTATTAACTTCCAAGTTGCTCTATTGCAAAAGTGCAATCAGATAAATTCATGGGGCTCTTTGTCCAGTCTAGAGATTATCCTAGTCGATTGAGTTTATTTTTTATTTCTTTTTTATTTTTTTTAATTTTCATTAGTTACAATTTATTCACTTTGTATCCCCCCTGTAGCTCCCTCCCTCCTCCTCTCCCAATCCCACTCACCCTCTCCCTTCTCCACCCATGCCCCTCTGCCAGTCCACTGATTAGGGGTGGTTTTCCTCCCCTTCATTCTGATCCTAGTCTATCAGGTCTCATAAGGACTGGCTGCACTGTCTTCCTCTGTGGCCTGGTAAGGCTGCTCCCTAAAGGGGAGGTGAACAAAGAACAGGCCAGTCAGTTCATGTCAGAGACATGCAAAATCCATACACATAAAATAAACAATCTTTTTATACTTGGAATAAATTTATATATCATAAAAGTAGATATACACTCCATTGGCATTTAATATATGTCACCATTGGACAATGAATACAGCTGTCTTGTTTCAAACCATTTTCATCACCCACCCAAAATCCATTAAATATACACTACCATTTCTCTCTCTAGGCCCTGGCAATAACCACTCACCTTCTGATTCTATGGGTTTGCCTGTTTCTTATAACTTGAATTAATCTTGTCTGGAATATTGTTTCCTAGGTTTTGGGGTTTTGCTTTTGGGTTGGTTGGTTGGTTGATATTTTGAGTGAGGGTCTCTCTGTGTAACCTTGGATGTCCTGGAACTCTCTTTGTAGACAAGACCTTGAACTCACAGAGATCTGCCTACCTCAGCCCCCTGAGTGCTGGGATTAAATGTGTGAGCCATCACACCACCACCTGGCTTTTTTCCTAGTTTTATCCATGCTCTATCATTAGTGCTGCCTTGTACTATATCAGAGCATCAGTACTGCATTCTCCTTTACTGTTGAATAACCCTCTTCTCTATGTACAAATCAGGCCTTGCTTATCCACTGGTGATTTAGAGCATTGTTTCTGTCTAGCGCCATGACCATGTATAGAAAATATGTGAGTGGGGCTAAAGAGATATCTCAGTGGTTAAGAGTACTGGTTGCTCTTTCAGAGGTCCTGAGTTCAATTCCCAGCACCCACATGGTAGCTCATAACCATCTGTACTGAGATCTGATGCCCTCTTCTGCCATGCAAGTGTACATACAGATAGAGCACTCACATACATAAAATGAATAAATCTTAAAAGAAAAAAAAGTGCCTGAGTACCAGTTTGCAATTCTCTTGGTATATCCTTAAGAGTAGCACTAATGGACAGTAGTAAATTACATATGGTAATGATTTTACCTACCAACACTGAACAAGAATTCTAACTTTATTTCTATCTTTATATCTTTGTCAGCAGTTGTTTCCTTGGTTGTTTCTTTTTTAAATATTATAGATATCTTAAGAGGTATAGATTACTGTTTGTTTGTTTGTTTGGGATTTTGTTGTTTTGCTTTACTTTTTTAGCTTGTTTAAAAAAAAGGGGGGTTTTCTCTGTGTAGCCCTGGCTGTCCTAAAACTCACTCTGTAGACCAGGCTGGCCTCATACTCAGAGATCTCTCTGCCTTGTAATCCTGACTGAGTGCTGGGATTAAGACTGTGCCACCACTGCCTGGCCCAATAAGTGTGAATTATTAATTTATGCTGTTGCTCTTAAGACAGGGTCTCACTAGAGACCCAACTAACCTGTGACCTAGTTTACTCTTGTACTCTGGATCCTCCAGCCTAATTTTCACCCCCAATACTGAGGTTAACAGCATTGAATTAACCACCAGGCCTAGCTGAGTAGATGTCTTACTGTCCTCCTGATTTATATTTCTTTAATGACTCATGGTGTTCAGCATATTTTCCTCTGTATGTCTGCCATTTCTAAATCTTCCTTGGAGAAATATCTATTCTAGTCCTCTGCCTAACTACACCTTTACCACACCCTGCTGAGGTGTCTAACCCTTGGCTTCCCCCATGCTAGGCAAGCTCTGTTGTACTGAGCCATATCCCTAGCCCAGCCCTGTTTGTTTTTGTTGTGTTTGTTATTCTAAAAACTAGACTTCTGTCAAATAAAAACTCTGCAGACTTTCTTTCTGTAGACTGTCATGTTATCTTCTTGATATTACACTTTGGTTCAAAAAAGTATTTTACTTTGATGAAGTCCAAAGTTTTATTGGTTTTCTATGATTTTTGTGTCATATTTAAAAATTAATTATTGAATTTAACATCATGAAAGTTCACTTCTATGTAACCTTTACACTTATAGCTCTTATATTTTGGCCTTTGATCCATTTTGGGTTGACTTTGTAATGATAGGGTTCTCATTTTATCTTTTTTAAAAGATCTATGTTTATTTTGTGTGTGTATAACTCTTTGTGTGTACGTATGTATGTGTGTGCATGTGATGACCAAAAGAGAGTGTCAGAGACCCCAGATCTAGAGGGAGAGACAACTGTGAGCATCCAGCATGGATGCTAGGAACTGAACTTAGTTCTTTGGATGAGAATCAAGTTCTCTTAACCACTAAGCCATCTCCCCAGCCCCCATTTACTGTTTAAATGCATATTGTTTAAATTCTCTTTGAAAATATTGACATTAACCTGAGGTAATCATTGTTCATCTAATCATTGTTCTACTAATACTAAACTACATTCCCAACTTGCAAGTTTATTTTAATTTCTTTCTTTTTCTTTATCGAAGTTGTTTTCCAAATCTAGAATTGAGAACTACCTTCTTGACTATGTTTATTCTATTAATGTCTTAGATAGACTAGTGGACATTTAAATGGCTGTTTTGTAAATGAAGTTTTCCCATGACATAAGGTAAAGGCCTAAAAGTACTGTGTGTTTCTATCTATGCATGAACACATTAACATCCACTGAAGATATACTTTGGTTTCTCACCTAACAACTGCCAGGCTGCTGAAACTAATAAGCCTGGACAGGACAGCCTGATTGATGAGGCTGGCTAAAGGCCATTCCACCCCCTAAGATAACTACCATCATCTTTCACTAACAAGGGAGAGAAAAATCCAAGTCCAGATTTGTTTTGCTGAGGGCTGGGAGCCTCAAGTGATAAAGCTATGCAAGAGAGAAGACAGCCTTTCTTGCCTTACAAGACAAGATGAAGCTGATTCCTAGTGTGGGGGGGATTTCTCAGCCTGATACTCCCCATGTGGACTGTGGTGGGGTAAGTGGTTTCACTGTACAGTCATTGCCAATGCTTGCTGTGGTTAGCCACTACAGTTTAGGCAGGCAGTCTGAGAGTTGGATTTGATCACATTTCCTGCAGCCACAACCAGGGCTCCTTCAGATTTCTTCTCCCAATCCATAACTTAGGAGACTGAGAGATGTGGAAATTTCCCTGATGACTGCCATATCTCAAAACACACAGTTGCCTAAGCAAAAATCTCAATGACTGCTACCCTCGATACTGGCCTTTCACTCAGGCCCACATTCGTCTTTCAGTCCTGTTGCTCCTACTTCCCACATGTCCATTTCACACTCACATCATTGTCATTTCCCATCTTGATAGTTTATAATACCTTCCTTACCCTTTTCCCTCTTCATTGGTTCCATGTGTGTAAAAAAATGGCTTTTTATATGTAAAACTTATTTTTTAAAATCAGGTTTTACTTATCTCAGGCTAGCCTCAAAAATTCCAAGCACATTAAGATGATGCTGAACTTCTGATGCCCCTGACTGCACCTCCTTATTAGGATTACAGGTGTGTACAAAACACGAGGTTTGATGGATGCAAGGCAAGCACTTTACCAACTGAGCTATGTTCCAAGTCCTTATATAGAAAACCTAAAGACAAAAAGCAAGATATTGACCCAGTCTTAAAATTAAGTCTGTAAGCCTGGAGCAGTGGCACACACCTGTGAGCCCGCACTCAGAGAAGCAGAGGCAGGTGGGTCGCACTGAGTTCAGGGCCAGCCTGGTCTACACAGAAAAGCCCTATTTTGAGAAAAAAAAGTTAGTGTACCAAGCACACATTTTCAGTTTGAACTATGTTTGGAGTGCAGGAAAGAGAAATCCAGAGATGGCTGACAGACTGTATCTTAGGCCATTGTGTCTTGACATTTTTTTTTTTCGAAATATCTGGGACTGCAGTGGTCACAGTGGTACTGAGAGGCTTTGCAGGCTGTTCTTATATAGACTGAATATTTGGTACACAGGCCTTGGTTACATAATTTGCAGAGTCCAGTGCAAAACAAAAGTGAAGGATCCCTTGTTCAAAAGTTAAAGATTTCAAAAGCTTTAGCAGAGCATTAGAACAAAGGTGGGCTCCTCTGAGTGCAGATCCCTAGTACCTGAACAGGGTATGTTTCCACAAAGCTGACTCTGTTGGTGCAGTCTGTGTGCATGCTGGAGTAGAGAGGGGGGGTGGTTGCTGGGAATTGAGCTCAGGACCTTTAGAAAAGTAGCTAGTGTTTTTAACCTCTGAGCCATCTCTTCGGCCCATTTTTTTTTCTTTTTTTGATTTTGATTTTTATGTCTATGAGTTCTCTACATGCATATACACCTGCATGCCAGAAGAGGGCATCAGATCCCTGTATAGTTGGTTGTGAACCACAATGTGGTTGCCAGGAATTGAACTCAGGTCCTCTGGAAGGACAGCCAGTTCTATTAGCCTCCAAGTCATCTCTCCAGCCCCAATATTCTGCTTTGGTTGTTTGGTATTTTGGAGATAACAACAAAACCTAGAACCACCTTGTGCATTCTTAGCACATGATTTACCACTGAGCTACATACCCCAGCCTCAAAACAATCTCTAGTTGTTCTAGTCTTGTCATTATTGTTGAGATGATCTCACTACATAGCCCAAGTTCACCATCCTTCTGCCCCAACCTCCTAAGAGCCAGGATTACAGAAGTGTACCATTACACCCAACACTCATAACTATTGTTTCTAAAGTGTGTGTGTGTGTGTGTGTGTGTGTGTGTGTGTGTGCATATTTTCAGCTTTTAGGAACTTTATTTTCATTCCACCTTTTCTGTTTGCACAGGTTTCTGCAGAGGAGCTCAAGACCCCTCAGGGGTGGCTCCAACCCAATCAATGGCCTATGCTGTGGGAGCTGTTCACCAGTCCTCAGTGTCTGGCTGGACACTCCAGTCTTCAGTAGGGAACTTCTGGATGGGTACAGAGGGCACCTGCATACCCTCAGACCGGTCTGCCACCTCGGGATGAGCGACAGTGAACTCAGGAGCTGGCACAGTCCATTCACCCTGGAATTCCTCCTCGGTCATGGCCTTCTCAGCAGCAGCCTGCTATTCTTTCTCAGTCTCCTCTGGGTATATGTAGAAGTAAAGATCAAGCATAACCTCCCATGACTGCTCACAGGAGATAGTGCCATGCATGAGGTGTACTTCCTCGGCCAGCATCCACCACTGAGTGAACTCCCTTGTTACGTGGATGGCAATGTTCACATAGTGCAGAGAATCTGTCTTGCACTGAGCAATGGTAGGCAGGTTGACCTAAGCAGCGTCTGGGAAGGGCTGGTTTCAGCCCTGAGATCAGTTACCACTAGAAGCCATGGCTCCCTGAAGCTGCTTGCATCTGGTTAGTGAAGATCCCAGGTGTGAAGGGGGCAGCAATTGGAGTGGCTACAGTGGTAGCGGCAAACTTCAGCACAGCTTGCTCACCAGTGTTCCTGGAGGCGATGACACTGCCATCAGCAAGGTTCTCAATGGCAACAATAGCCTGAGCTGCAAACAACAGGTCCTTTTCAGATTTATGATGTAGATACCATCACTTTCCTTTTGTAGATGCATTGCTCCATCTGAAAGTCAAGGTTCCTGCCACCTAACTGGGTTCCTGTGGCAAGGCACTTGAGGACATCCTCCTACTTCATCTGCAGGACATCAAGGGCTCAGAACATTGTGTAAGTTTCCCCTTTAAATTATGCTGGGAATCAAGAACAAGACCATATGGACCCATCCACAGGCAGTGCATAAAAGTGTGTGTATGTTTAAATTTTTGTAATCTTACTATTAAGTTTATAGGACAAAAAGATCTTTGAGATAAGTGTACACTAAATCATTTCTATCCTATTTTCAAACCACTTGTCTTAGTTACTTTTCTATCACTATGCTAAGATATCATGACCAAAGCAGCTTATAGAAGAAACAGTTGTTTGGGTACTTAGAGTTTCAGATGATAAGTCCATGAATATCATGGCAGGGACCATGGTGGCAGACAGTAATGGCAGACAGAGCACCAGAGAGAACAGTGGTTCAGAGCTTACATCCTGATCTATAAGTATGAGGCAAAGAGCTAACTGAGAATGTGTGGGATTTTAAAACCTCAGAGCTGACCCACAGTGACACACCTCTTCAACAAGATCACACTTATTTTTCCAAAATTGTTCCACCAATGGGAGACCAGATTTTCAAACATATGAGATAGTAGGGGTCATTTTCATTCAAAGAACTACACTCCTCAATAGCTTCCTATGTAGCCAGGAATTAAGATAAAAATTTGAATGTCCCAAAGCATCTCAGGCACTCAGATTCTTGTGCTGTTTTGTTGTTGCTGCTGCTGTTTTGTTTTTGAGACCGAGTTTCATATAGTCCAGGTTGACCTTCATTCCTGACCTCCCTGTTGCTCCATTTACAGGCATGTGTCACCACACTTGCTTTATGATAGTTTTTGTTTTGTTTTGTTTATTTGTTTGTTTGTTTTGGTTGGTTGGTTGTTTTGCTTTGCTTTTCAAGACAGAATCTCCCTGTGTAGCTTTGCCTGGACTGGACTAGCTCTGTTGACCAGGATGGCCTCAAAATCACTGAGATCCAGTGTGTGCCACCATGCCTGCTGACCTCTTTTTTTGAGGGGGTATTTTTATCTTTTCTTTAGATGAGTGATAAGATTATTTTACTTGTATGTATATAAGTGTACCACATGTGTGCCTTATATCCCAGGAGGCCATATGGCATCAAATTTTCTGTAACAGGAGTTACAGAAGATTGTGAACCACCATGGACATGCTAGGAACTCTGCAAAAAAAAAGTAGAGAATGTTTTGCTTTGTTCTAAGATTTATTATGTATACAATGTTGTGTTTTCATATACACCTGCATGCCAGAAGAGGGCAACAGATTTCATTGTGAGCCACCATGTGGTTGTTGGGAATTGAACTCATGACAAAAAGCAGCCAGTCCTCTTAAGGAATGAGGCATCCCTCCAGCCCCACAAAAAATACAGAAAAATACAGAAAGTATTTTTCATCACTAAGCCATCTCTTCAGCCCCTCTGGCTTCCTCTTTAATCTTTGTTATTTCTTTTTGAGAAGCACATGGTGGGAGTGTAGCTCAGTTGATAAGAGGTGGATCAGACGGATCAGAAATTTAAGCTGTTTAGTATAAGGCCAGGCTGGGGTACAGGGGACCCTAACCAAGTAATAATAATAGTAATAACTATAATACGCTTCAGGTAAAAGCATTATTTGGCGATCATTGTTCCAAGCCAGAGCTAACCTCATGTCACCAACTTTCCTCAGAGAAAAAGCAAGGAGGCAACATGGTCCAGCCCAACAGGATTTTCTGCATACCGATCCCTCTCCAACCGAGATTTCCCAGCCAACCATGTGGAAATGTGTGCTCCCACAGGAGACCAGAGGTGCCCCAGCTTGTAGCGCTGGCAGTATGGGGCAGGCAAAGTCACAATGGATCACAACTGTTTTGTCACCAGCCCACTGAGACCATCACAAGCAAACAAAACCGCAAAAGAACAACACAAGAAAAAATGCACTGGGTACAATGCGTGCAAAGAAAATGGAAGAAGAAAATACCAAAACTCAAAACAGTGACCTGTCTCTCTATGGGCCCTCTATCCTGTTCCATAAGTGGTGACCTACACCGAAATCAGGATCCAACCAACTACACCAGAGTTTGGAATGGTGTCCTGCATTCAGCCAGACCAGAGAATGACGCAGTAAAATATCTGTTGATCTCTACCAGACCAGAGTCCAAACACCAGCCAAACTCTGCCAGACCAGAGACCACAGCAGCAGCAAATCTCGGCCAGATCACAGTCCAGAGCAGCATCCAAACTCTGCCAGACCTGAGGCCAGAGTAGTGGCTAAGCTCTGCCAGACCAGAGACCAGAGAACATTGGCAGAGGTGCCAAGCCTGGGGCTCCACATACTGTATCCATCCTTTGGCACCTCCTTGCCACTCTCATGGGAGCCTGTGGAGCATAGCTCAAGCTTCCCTGAAATGGGAAAGAATCAAGTCTAGAGGGATAGAAGGATTCTGTCCCATGTCCTCAGTCAGTCTCAGAGACAAAAAAATGGCAACAAGGGACAAAACAGTTAAACAAGACACAAACAGCTAGATCCCATTGCTTGTGCAGCAGAAAAATACACAGAGCTAGACAGCAGATTCCACCATTCCTGCAGTGGAAAAAAATGAAAGTAGGATATCAGAGAATCTCTGCTACAGGAGATACCTGCATTGTCCTTGTCCAACGATCCAGAGATCACAGAAAACTGGGTACTCTACCACCCTTTACAGATAGGGGCACATTCATCCTCTCTGAGGTCCAGAGATCACAGAAAACTCAGTACTCAATTACCTTTACAAATGTGCCTCTTTGAGGGGGGTCTGGAAAGTCTTCCAGGCCCCCTCTGCCCCACAGCTGTCCAAAGCATCAGCTCTAACCTTTCTGACCACACAGATTACACATTTTGCCTCGAGTCTTGAAAAAAGAAACTACAGAAACACAGAGCCAGACACAGAGAGATACTGACAGAGTGCTCACTTACTGGCTGTTGTTCAGCTCCATGTGCTGGGGGTGCTTGGGAGACTTGGGAATCTAATATGAGAACCCATATGTTATGGCTAGCACTTAGGGTCACCAAAGATCATCAGGAGCTGGACCATATATGCAAGAGCAAAGAGTTTTATTTGGGCTTAAGCTGGGTCTCTCCATCATTACCAACACAATGGATCAGAGAGGAGAGCCCTGAGCAGCTGCATGGCAGGGTTTTGATTGGGGTCTGAGGAAGGACCAGGAAGTTGTAGTTTAACAGTTAAAGGATTGGGTGACATTCAGCAAGGGCAAGCTTTTTATCAAGTGATTGGCTAGCTAACATAACTGTAGGCCTCAGGAATGTTAGGTATTTTCTGTGTCATTGAATCTTCTACAAGGTTGGTAGGGTGCTCAGCACAATTGTCCCACTTTAAGATACTTTTCCATCCTTGTGGTTATCCTCAGACTGTTCCTTGGGTAGGGAATCTTATGACATGGACCAATTCCTGGTGATCTTGGGGTAGAGTCACTAGTCTGGTGACCTTTAGGTGACCTTTTTTAGTCCTAGTTCCTGGTGATCTTTGGGGGTGTCAGGTAGGTTCTCTAAGTTCTAAAAGATCCATTTGGATTTTGTGGGGGTTGTAAATGATATGTCCTGTGTCAGAAAGCACTCCAATATCAAGCTATGATATAGAAGAGTAGAACTGATGATGTAAAGGATTTACTATTGCTGAGAAACTAGAATTTAGCCGAGGGAAAACTGCCTGTAAAACACTACACAAATAAGTAGTATGATAACCAGGCCTGTTAGAGATTAGGATCGGAGGATGCACATGTTTGCTGACCAGGATTATCTAGAAATGTGGCAGGATGAGTTCTTTTAATTTGTAATTTTCCAACGTGTATTTATTAATTCATGAATGTGAATGAAAACAGACCAGATTGGTGGGTGTACAATTTGGGTCAGGTAGCTTGATCCAGTGAATATTGAATTTCAAATTAATGGACTTTCCTATGCCCATATGTACAATCCTCATTGAAATAGTTCTGTCAGTTCAAATTTGAGCCACAGGCTAGTGGATAAAGCTGTGTCTGTCAGGTTACAGGTCTCAGCAGCTAATATTGTACACAGGGACAACATTAAACAGTATCTTATTAATGGCTTTCACTCTACAAGAGATTGACCTGTGTTTTTCAAAGTCAGTATGCTATATGTATTTTTCAACTAAGAGGTTAAGATCACTGGCTGCTCTTTCAGAGATCACAAGTTTAATTCCCAACAACCACATGGTGGCTCACAACATCTATATGAAATCTGGTGCTCTCTTCTGGCGTGCAAGTGTACATGCATGCAGAACACTGTATACATAATAAATAAATAAATAAATAAATAAATAAATAAATAAGTCAGTTGTTGGTATTACTAAATTTTATTTTGTTGATGAATCACTGCTCTAGTCTATTAGTTAATATTCTCTGATAATCCCCAGTCATTAAGAATTTCATTCCTTTTTCTTTAGTGCTTTGATTTTTGTTTTTGTTTAAAGCAATGTCTCCTGTAGATCAGCCTTTCACATGTTATGTAGTTTACACTTTATTTGAACACTGAATGCTACCTCTACAGCCCAGTGCCTAGAATATAATCCTCCAACTCTTTTCAGGTGGGCCCTGACTGGTTAGTGTGAAGTAAAAGAGATCAGTGAATGAGTGTCCACTGACTTCCCTGGGTTTTGTTTGTTTGTTTGTTTGGAGCTGGGTGATTACAAATAAAGCGAGACCTGTGTAAGAATTGAGCTCACTGAGCTACTTTGAAGCTGGTGTTGTCACAACACAGAAAGGGAGGGGAAGAGGGAAGATGGCAATGATAATGGTAATCAATTTTAGATGGTCAGTAAATGTGAAAAGTGTATACTTAGGGCTGGGAGTTATACACAAAGAGAATCAAGAATATGGATTAGTTGCTGAACTTGTTTCTGGAAAGCAAATTTTTACAGTTACACTAGTTCAAACACACAGAAGATCTGGACAAAGTGGGGTGGTAGTGCCTAGCAGGAATGCTTTCCCCTCCCCCCATTTGAAAATGCACAACCTGAGAGAGAAAAGGTGTGAGTAATATTTTGTGTGCTCTAATACATACTTGAATTCCCTGAAGAATATTGGACCATAAAGCCATTTTCAACTTTTAAAAATAATTTTTAAGATTATAATGAAATCGTTTCAACTTTCTCATTCCTCTCTACTCTTACATCTCAAAAGATGGGATAAATCCTTAAGGTGGCTACTTAACAATCAAAGCAGATTTGGCTGTCAGGTTCTCCCAGCATCCCTCAGTCCTTACCTGTTACAAGGTATGGGTGTCAAACAGAGTTCTCTAGCCCAGGAGTTAAGCTGCCCTCCTCCCAGCTGTCCTCCCTTATGTATTCTAACCGTTTTGGTTACCTGGTCCTTTTCATTTATCATTTATCCTCCTGGCCCTTTGTTCTGGCTCTCTACTTCCCTCTGTCCTCTCTTCTCACATAGCTCAGGGTCATGTCAACTCTAGACTGTCCCACATTTCCCTGTGTCTATCTATAATAAACTTTCTACTCCAACATACCTAGGAACAGCCACATCCTTTTTGTTTTATATCTCATTTTCGATGAGCTTAACTACTCCTTGATTCGAATTCATGGCCGTTTGTTTCTTTAATGGTTGTTACTGTTTGTCTTTGACTGAAATTTCGATGAAGGACTTCCCAACTATGAGGTAGAGATGAATGCACTGGACACTGAGTGTGTAACATAAATTACCTGTATCATGGAAAATGAACAGGTGCCCTGGGAGAGTAGAAGACTGTATTTTAAATTATTTCCAAAATGAGGGTGTTGCAGGATTTGATCCCAGTGTGATTCCTTAGATTGTGAACTGTAAAAACCTGGGCTTTGTTTGGTATGGTTGAGCCCTAACACAAATCTTAATTCCAAGAACTTTCCATTTATTCTAAACAGGTGATTATGGTATGAATCCGTCAGCCCTGGAACATACCTTTAATTCAAAAGCTCCCTGTGCATAGGATTAAATAATGTTAACCCTAGATCAAGAGGCAAAGCAAGAAGCCAGCTGACAGGGATTAAAGAGTAAGTGGAAATTTCAGCTGAAATGTATTTAAGACAGAGTGTAAAAGTGGAAGGAGTTTTAGCTTGGTAGCTATGGGGCTTTTTGAGCTTTGAGCTAGAACGCCTTTGGTGTTGGATTAGTTTGGCCTATCCCCCCTGAGCTGTCATCTGAACTGGTGAGCTTTTGGAGCTTTTTCCTCTTAGATGTGAGGTGAGTAGCAGGGTCAGATGGATGCTTTATCTGACTTTCTGAACTACCAGGTTTTCTCCCCAGTACCTAGCTCCTGGGTCTGTATTGGTAAACTCAAACAATTGGGATTTTCATTTTTTATAACAACACTAGGGTTCTGTGAGCCCCTAGGGGTTGGGGCAAAGCTAGAATACCTCTGCTATCTGCATCAGTTGATCTTTTATACACTGGTAGAAGAGCTACTACTGTCCTGAGACTCAGCTGTATTGTCCAAGCTAATGAGAGTCTGCATGGGACTAGCAGTAAGGACCAACAGTGGGAGGTAGCTTATGGGTTTGTTCTGGGATTGTACTCTGATGTAGCTGTAGGGAGCTGTGAATGAGACCAGAGCCCATGCCATGGTGAGTGAGGGGCCATTGTTCCCAGGCCAGGCAGAGCAGGTCTGCTAAGCTATCACGGCCTATTCTGCTTTGACCGAGATGGGCTGTGTTTCAGACTCTGATTCTGTTGTTTTCCATGTGGTGACTTCAGCAGAGATCCTTGTCCTCTTACCCTTCTTGAGTGTTGACTGTTCAAGGAGGAGGGGACCCTGTGGCTTGGGCAGTAGAAAGTTGTGGTGCTTATAGTATCACTATCTAGTGTGCACACCCAGGCATTGCTTTTGCTGTGCATTAGATAGATAGATTGGAAAACTGAAAGTCTCATTTCTAGAAATGCCTCATGTTATATTCCACACATGGTTTTGTGTAACAAATTTTATAAATAGTTTTGAAAGTGGTAAAAAAAAAAAAGTGGTGGTGGTCATCTTAAGCAATACTTGCTTATTTTTTTTTAAATTTATTTTTTACCTTTCAACTATCAATGAACACACTGGTGTAATTCAGGAAAATTGAATTCTTGGGTTCAAAAGGATTTTCTGAGGTGCAAAATTTTGTCCGTGTCAGGTGTGCCTGGTTTTAGATAAGTGAATAGGGCAGATTCCACATCTTGTGACATAATCCACACAGCAGGAAACATTAAATTATTCTCCAACTTTGTTTTGGGTGTGAGTGTTGGCAAGGGCAGAGATGTGCCTGAACCCACAAGGCGACATGAGGGACTGAAAGCCATAGCTCATCTTTTTGATCACCTCCACTTTCTAAGAGACATCCAGAACAAAAGGACTCTCTGGAAAGGCCATTAGGAGTAGCTGCAAAGTCAAAAATATAACAGTTTTGGTGTACTTTGAGTTTGTCTTGTAGGAGTTGTGAAATCTGTGTTTATTTAATTTGTATTAAATTTAAAAAAATCAAAGGTATCTCTGATCCAGTGTACATTTTTCATGTTAGAGTTTCTTTAGGTTTTTTCATGTAAAATTGGCTATATTTTAGGCTTATGTTTTTGGCTTTTTTCTCCCACAAATACTGAACATATTCTTGATTGTTGAAGTTTGTGGGGAGTACAGAAGTCACATCATGCCAGAAGATTTATGAGATTAGTGGCAATAGAGTCTTCATTTATTTTTCTGTTTTCCTCTATTTCTTACCAGGTGGCTTTTCTGATATTAGAGTTAGAGATTTTGGATTGTCCTTTAGCAAGCACATAAAGACAATTTGCACTTATGTCTGTAAAAGGCCGAAGAGACAACATTAAGGTGAGTGATACCACTTGACCAGTTACTCCTTTTCTTTGGGCATATTCTTTTGGTGACATATTCTGTCCTTTTTCTTCAGAAGTTTCATGTGGTGGTCCAGTGGTATCCATATTATTTAGTTGGATGTTTTTATTCTCCTGAAAAGATTACATCAAAACCCTGCCCCATACCCATTTTTTATTTAAGAAGAAATCACTAGTCTTTATAAGTTTGTTTGGACTCAATGACCAAGGTCTCTGATGAAGAGTTACCTCTGCTTATTCAGAAGATCTCTACTATTCAAATCTTATCATTATCAATTTTGATAGGATCCACCTTTCTTTTCCTGTTAAAACATTCGGTTTTACCAGTGAAGACACAGTTCAGTAGTTTCTCACTGTCTACTCCTTTTAGTTATGTTTACTTCTTTTTTTTCTAGAGTATTTAGGTGTGCTGTTAAGTTGCTACTAAGAGATCTTTCTGATTATTTTTTTCTGAATGTACTTAGTGCTATGAACTGTCTTCTGTTCAACATTTACATTGTGTACTATAAGTTTTGATATGCTGTGTATTCATTTCATTTACTTCTAGAAAGTCTTTAATTTCTTTATTTCAGTTTTGATCCATTTTTTATTCAGTAGAGAGTTGTTGAATTTCTATGAGTTCGTAAGCTTTCTATTGTTTTTGTTATTGGTGATGTGCTGCTTTAAACCTTAGTGGTCTGATAGGATGCAGGAGGTTATTGCAAATTTCTTATATCTTTTGAGACTTCCACTGTTCAAGTATATCATCAATTTTGGAGAGCAATATATGATTTGCTGAGAAGAAGGAACAATCTTTTGTGCTTGGGTAGATGTTCTGTAAATATTATTTGGGTATATTTAGATTTTTGATGTTAGCTGGAGCATTTCTCTGTTCAGTTTGGTCAGGAGGAACTGTCCATTGGTGAGAGTGATATATTGAAGTCTTTCCCTATCAGTTTATGAGGGCCAGGATGTGATGCAAGCACTGCAGAAGTGTTTCTTTTATAACTTAGGTGCTCTTAGGTTGGGAGCATACATGTTAAGTATTGAAATGTTATATTGCTGGATTTTTTGAATACATCATGTCCTTTGCCATCTTTTGATTAGGTTTTTGAAAGCTGTTTCATTGGATATTAAAATTGATATACAAGCTTGATACTCCAGTCCACTTATTTAGAATATCTTTTTCCAAACCTTTACCTTGAGATAATGTCTATCTTGATGTGAAGCTGTGTTTTTTTGTATTTAGAAAAAGGGTGGATTCTATTTTATCATCCATTTTGTGAGTCTGTGTTTTTTTATTGGTGAATTTGGGTTAATGTTATTAAGAGATATCATTGAACAGTGATTGTTATTTTGGTGGTGGTGGTGGTTTTAGCACCTTGAGTGGGGCTGTATTTATAGATACATATTATTTAAAGTTGGCCTTTTTATGGAACATCTTATTTTCCCCATTTGGTGATTGAAAGTTTCTGGGCATAGTTAGTAATTTGTGTTGGCTTCTGTAGTTTTTTAGAATCAGAAGCACTGTGTCTAATCCCTTCAACTTCTAGCATTTTTACTGAGAATACAGGATTAATTCCAATAGATCTGCCTTTTTTTTGGTTGGTTTTTGTTTGTTTTGGTTTGTCTGATTGGTTGGTTAGTTTGGTTTCTTTGTTTGTTTTTATTTGCAGCTTTTCATATTCTTTCTTCATTCTGTATATTTAGAGTTTTGATTATTCTCTGGTAAGAGGACTTTCTTTTCTGGTCCAGTGTCTTTGATATTTTGTATGCTTCGTGTGCCTTGATAGACATCTTCTTCTTTAGGTTAAGAAATTTTTCTTGTATGATTTTGTTGAAAATGTCTTCTGGACCTTTGATCTCATCCTTCTTCTTCTAATCTGATTATCAGCATGTTGTGTGTTGTCATACTGTCCCGTAAATCCTGAATGTTCCCTGAAAGTTTGTATGTAGACAGGCTAGTTTTGAACTTACAGCTCTAACTCCACTCAAGTGTTGGGCTTAAATGTAGGCCAACATGCCTGGCATCAACATCACCATCATTGGCTGCTGATCATGGAATATACGGATTTAGGTATTTATTTTGTTTTGTTTTGTATATGTAAGCATAGGTTATTGTGTTGATCTTCATCAACATCTTGCATTTGAAATATTGGCAGGGAGTATATTTAATTTCTTAGGATGGCATTTATTCATTGACACTAACACTATCTGAGCTTTCTGAGACATTGAATTGTGGGTTTGTGACGCTCTTCTTACCTGTTGTATTTTTTTATTTTATTCGTTTGTTTTATTCACATTTAATTTATTTTTAATTTAAATTTGTTTTTTTTTTTAATTTATTCTCTGACATGAACTTGAGCCTTTGATTACCTCCTCCTAAGTGTTGCAGCCTTGCAATGCCACAGAGGAAGATGATGCAGCTATCCTTGATGAGACCTGATAAGCTAAAAGGGAAGGAGTTCCTCCTCAATTAGAAGACTAGAGAAAGGGAATAGGGGCAGAAGAAGGAGGGTGGGTGGGACTGAGAGGATATGAGGGAGGGGCTACAGCAAGGATACAAAGTGAACACATTGTAATAAATAAATAAATTAAATTAAAAATAATTTATTCACTTAACATCCCAATTGTAATCCTCTCTCTCGTCTCTTCCTAGTCTCACCCTCCATTCTTCTTTCTCCTTTATGCCATTTCCAATATCTCAGATACAGGGAGCCCTCCTCTCCTACCATCTGAACCCAGCCTATCAAGTCTCACTAGGATTGCCTGCATCCTCATCCTCTGTGGCATAGCAATGCCCCCTCCACCAAGGGGAAGTGATCAAATAGCAGACAACAGAGTCCATGTCAGAGCAGGCACCTTCTCCCCTTACTACGGATAGAACATGGAGACTGAGCTTCCTATCAGCTACATCTGAGCAGCGGTCTAGGTCCTCTTCATGAATGGTCTTTGGTGGGTGCATCAATCTCTCCAAGTCCCCATGGGCCCAGATTTGTTGTCCTTGTTGGTCTTCTTATGGAGGTCCTGCCAGCTCTGGGTCTTTCTATATTCTATCCTCCCACTCTTTCCTATGATTCCCTGTGCTCTACCCAAAGTTTGGCTGTGAATCTTAGCATCTGCTTCGATCCCCTCCTGGGCAGAGTCTTTCGGAGGATATGTTTGTTAGGCTCTCATTCTCTTCCCTCTCTTCAGTCACTTCTGGTGTCGATTCTATTTGCCCTTTTGAATAAGACTTGACCATCTTCCATAGGGTACTCCTTTTTATTTAGCTCCTTTAGGTCTGTAGATTGTAGTATGTTTATCCTATATTATGGCCATTACCATTTACAAGTGAGTATATACCATGCATGTCTTTCTGGTTTTGGAATAACTCACTTAGGATGATCATTTTTAGTTCCATCTACTTGCCTGAAAATTTTATAATTTCCTTGTTTTTTTAAAATACCCGAGGTGCATTCCATTGTGTGAATGTACCACAATTTCTGTAAAACAATGGTTTGGTTGAGAGATGTGTAGTTTGTTTCTCTGTTATTGCCATTATGAATATAGATGCTATGAACACAGTTGAGCAAATATTTTTGTTGAATGGTGGAGCATCTTTTTGATATATTCCCAGGAATGGTAGAGCTGGGTCTTGAAGTAACACTATTTTCAATGTCTGGGAAAGCATCAGATTGATTTCTAAAGTGGTTGTATAAGTTTGCACTCCCACCAGCAATGGAGGAGTATTCTTCTTTCTCCACATTCTCATTAGCTTGCTGTCACTTCACGTTTTGACCTTAGCCATGATGGGTTTAAGATGGAATGTCATTTGCATTTCCATGATGACTACAGATATTGAGCATTTAATGTCCACCATTTGATATTCCTCTGTGGAGAAATCTCTGTATAGTTCTGTACCCCAGTTTTAAATTGGATTATTTGGATTGTTGGAGTTTAATTTCTTGAGCTCTTTATAAATATTGTTTATTAGCTCTTCCTGTTGTATGTAGGGTTGGTGGAGATCTTTTGTCAGGCTGTAGGCAGTCATCTTGTTCTACTGACAGAGTTCTTTGCTTCATAAAAGATTTTTTCTTTCATGAGATCCTATTTGTTAATTCTTCATCTTCGAGCCAGTGTTCTTGGTGTTCTGTTAAGGAAGTTACCTTCTATGCCAATGAGATCAAGCTCTTTCCCAATTTTTCTTCTAACAGATTTAGTGTATCTGGTTTTATGTTGAGGTCTTTAGAACAACTTGGACTGTAGTTTGATGCAGGGTGATAAATATGGATCTATTTTCATTTTTCTACATGTAGACATCCAGTTAGACCAGCACCATTTGTTGAAGATGCTGTCATTTTTCCATTGCATGCTTTTGGCTTCTTTGTCAAAAATCAAGTGGCCATAGGTGTGTGGGTTCACTTATGGGTCTTCACTTCAATTCCATTCATCCACCATTCTGTTTTTATCACAGTACTGTGCAGTTTTTATTACTATTGTTTTATAGTAGAGCTTGAGATCAGGGAAGGTGATACCTAATGAAGATCTGTCTTTGAACATGATTGTTTTAGCTATTCTGGCTTTTTATTTTTCCATATGAAGCTGGGAATAATTTTTTCAAATTCCTTAAGAATTATATTGATATTTTGATGGGAATATCATTGAATCTGTAGATTGTTTTTGTTACGATGACAATTTTTACTATGTTGATCCTACTGATCCATAAGCATGAGAGATATTTCTATCTTCTGGTATCTTTTTCAATTTCTTTTTTGGGTTTTTTTTTTGTTGTTGTTGTTCATATAGGTTTTTTACTGGCTTGTTGAAGATAACACCAAAATACATTATGTTTTTTTTTTTTTTTTTTTTACTGGCTATTTTGAAGTGTGTTATTTTCCTAATTTTTTTCAGTCCATTTGTCCTTTGCATACAGGAGTGTATTTTTTTGAGTTTTCTTTTTCGTTTTTAGTTAACTTTATATCCAGCCACTTTGCTGTAGTGTTTTTCAACTGTAGGAGTTCCCTACAGTAGAATATTGGGGGTCATTTTTGTTTACTGTCATATCATCTGTGAATCAAGATACTTTGACTTCTTCCTTATCAATTTGTATCCCCTTAATCTCCTTTAGTTGTCTTATTGCCCTAGATAGGACTTCGAGTACTGTATTGAAGAGATTTGGAGAGAGTGTGTAGCCTTGTCTTGCCCCCAACATTTTTTTCATTTAGTTTGATGTTAGCTATATACTATTCTGTATATATTCTGTATATTCTGTATATATTCTGTATACTATCTTTACTATTTTTAGATATGTGCCTTTGTCCCTGGTCTCTCTAAGACTTTAAACAAGAATAACTGTTGGATATTGTCAAATGCTTTTTCAGCATCTAAGAAAATGGTCTTTTTTTTCAATTTGTTTATACAGTGGATTACATTGATGGATTCCATATACTTAACCACCCTTGCATGCCTGGGATGAAGCCTAATTGGTCATGGTGGATGACATCTTTGATATGTTCTTGGATTTGGTTTGCAAGTATTTTATAGAGTATTTTTACATCATTGTTCATAAAAGAGATTGGTCTGAAGTTCTCTTTCTTTTTGGGGATCTTTGAGGATTTATCAAGGTGACTGTGGTCTCACCAAAGGAATTTGGTCATGTTGCATCTATTTCTAGTTTGTGAAATAATTTGGAGAATATCAGTATTCGCTCTTCTTTGAAGGTCTTGTAGAATTCTGCTCTGAAATCATCTGGCCCTTGGCTTTTTTTTGGTTGGGAGTATTTTGATGGCTGCCTCTATTGCCTTATTCACTATAAGGCTATTTAATATCTTTACCTGATGTTGATTCAACTTTGCTAAGTGGATTTTAAAGAGAATTGTATATTTCATTTAGATTTTCAAATTTTGGAGCATATAGGCTTTTGACATAAAAGGTAATGGTTCTTTGGATTTTCTCAGTGTATATTATATATTTTTCTTTCAGACTTTGTTGATTTGGATAGTGTCTTTCCGCCATTTACTTAGTTTGGCTAAGAATTTGTCTGTGTTTTTTATTTTCTCAAAGAACTAGCTCTTGGTTTCGTTGATTCTTTGAATTATTATCTTTGTTTCTAATTTATTGATATCAGGCCTGAGTTTGTTTTTTCCTAGTGGTCTACTCTTGCTGGGTGTGTCTGTTTCTTTTTTCTTAGGTCTTTCAGGTATGCCATTAAGTTGCTTGTATGGGATGCCTCCATTAGCTTATGATGGCCTTTGTTGGTATTCAAACTCCTCTTCGGACTGCTTTCATTGCATCCCATATGAAGTTGAGAAATCTTCTATCAAGGTTTGTAAAATATTCTGTTGGTATTTTGATGGAAATTTCATTGAATCTGTACATTACTTTTGGTAAGATGTCCATTTTTACTATGTTAACCCTGCCAAGCCATGAGTATCGGAGATAGTTCCATATTCTGATATCTTCTTCTAATTCTTTCTTCAGAGACTTGAAGTTTTTTTTATACAAGTCTTTGACTTGCTTGGATATGGTCACACCAAGGTACTTTATGTCCTTTGTGGCTATTGTGAACGGTGTTGTTTCACAAATTTCTTTCTCAGCCCTTTTATCTTTTGTATACAAGAGGGCTACTGATTTTTTTTTTGAGATAATTTTGTATCCAGCCACTTTGCTGATGGTGTTTATCATCTGTAGGAGTTCCCTGGTAGAAGTTTTGGAGTTACTCAAGTATACTATCATATAATCTGCAAATAGTGATACTTTGACTTCTTCCTTACCAATTTGTATCCTTTTGGTCTCCTTTAATTTTCTTCTTCTTCTAGCAAGGACTTCAAGAACTATGTTGAAGAGATATGGAGAGAGTGGGCAGCCTTGCCTTGTCCCTGAATTCAGTGGGATTGCTTTAAGTTTCTCTCTGTTTACTTGATGTTGGCTACAGGCTTGCTGTATATTGCTTTTACTATGTTTAGGTATGTGCCTTGTATCCCTGATCTCTCCAATAGTTTAAACATGAATGGATGCTGGATTTTTTCAAATGCTTTTTCAGCATCTAAGGAGATTATCATGTTTTTTTCTTTCAATTTTTTAATATTGTGGATCACATTAATGGATTTCCGTTTGTTGAACCACCCCTGCATACCTGGCATGAAGCCTACATCGTCATAGTGGATGATATATTTGATGTGTTCTTGTATTGGGTTTTCAAAGTATTTTGTTGTGTATTTTTGCATCAATGTTCATAAGGGAGATTGGCCTGAAATTCTCTTTCTTTGTTGGGTCTTTGTGAGGTTTAGGTTACAAAGTGACTGTGGCTTCAATGAATGAGTTTCGTAGTGTTCCTTCTGTTCCTATTTTGTGGAATAAATTGAAGATAGCTGGAGTTACCTCTTCTTTGAAGGTGTGGTAGAATTCTGCACTGAAACCATCTGGTCCTGAGCTTTTTGTGGATTGGAGTCTTTTGAGGAATGCTATTTCCTTAGTGGATAAAGGACTATTTTATTGATTCAGCTTTGGTAAGTGTAATTGATTAAGAAAATTGTCTATTTCATTTAGATTTTCAAATTTTATGGCATATAGACTTTTGAAGTAAGTCCTAACGATTGTTTGGATTTCCTTAGTGTCTTTTGTTTTGTCCCATTTTCATTTCTGATTTTGTTAATTTGGACAATCTCTCTCTGCCTTTTAGTTAGTTTAGCTAAGGTTTGTCTATCTTGTTAATTTTCTCAAAGAACCAGGTCTTGGTTTCATTGATTCTTTGAAATGTTTTATTTATTTCTAATTTATTGATTTCAGTCCTGAGTTTGATTATTTCCAGGTGTCTCTTCTTTTTCGGTGTGTCTGCTTCTTTTTTTCTAGGGCCATTAGATGAGCTATTAAGTTGATTGTGTGAGATGTTACAAATTTCTTCTTGAAGGCACTTAGTGCTATGAACTTTCCTCTTAGCACTGCTTTCATTGTCTCCCATAAGTTTGGTTGTGTTGGGTCTTCGAATTCTAGGAAAACTTTAAGTTCTTTCTTTATTTCTTCCCTGACCCAGCTGTCATTTAGTAGTGAGTTGTTTAGTTTCCATGTGAGTGTAGGCTTTTTGCTATTTCTGTTGTTGTTGAGGTCCAGCTTTAGTCCATGGTAATTAGATAGGATACAAGGCATTATTTCAATCTTCTTATATCTGTTGAGATTCACTTTGTGACCAACGACATGGTCTATTTTGGAGAAGGTTCCATGAGGTGCTGAGAAGAAGGTAAATTCTTTTGTCTTTGAGTGTAAGATTCTGTAGATATCTGTTAGGTCCATTTGATACATGACCTCTATTAGAGATATTGTTTCTTTGTTTAATTTCTGTTGTTTACTTGTCCTTTGTTGAGAGTGGGGTGTTGAAGTTTCCCAGTAGTAATGTATGGGGATTTGTGTGCGGTTTAGGTTTTATTGATCTTTCTTTTACAAACGTGGGTATCTTTGTATTTGGAGCATAGATGTTCAGAATTATGATTTCTTCTTGGCGGAATTTTCCTTTGATGAGTATGAAATGACCTTCCTCATGTCTTTTGATTAATTTTGGTTGAAAATCTACTTTATTAGATATTAAAATGGCTACTCCTGCATGTTTCTTGGCTCCATTTGCTTGGAACCTTCCACCTTTCTATTTTGTGACTTAGATGTGTTTCTTGTATGCAACAGATTGTTGGGTCTTGTTTACATATCCATTCTGTAAGTCTGTGTCTTTATTGGAGTGTTAAGTCCATTGATGTTGAGGGAAATTAATGACCAGTGGCTGTTAGTTCCTTTTATTTTGATGTTGCTTGTGGTAGTGTGTTCGTGTGCTTGGTTACTTTTAGTTTTGCTCTAGTGACATTATTTCTTTCCTGTGTTTTCCTGAATGTAGTTAGCTTTCCTGGGTTGTAGTTTTCCTTCTAGGAGCTTCTGTACCCCTGGATTTGTGGGTAGGTGTTGTTTAAATTTGTTTTTGTCATTAAATATCTTGTTTGCTCCATCTATGATGACTGAGATTTTGCTGGGTATAGTAGCCTGGGTGGTCATCTGTGTTCTCTTAGGGTCTTCATGATATCTGTTCAGGCCCTTCTGGCTTTCATAGTCTCTGATGAAAAGTCAGGTGTGATTCTTATGGGTTTGCCATTATATGTTAAGTTGGCCTTTTTCCTTTGCAGCTTTTAGTATTTTTTCTTTGTTCTGTATACTTACTGTTTATTATGTGGTGGGAGGATTTTCTATTCTGGTCTAATTTATTGGGTGTTCTGTAGACCTCTTGTATTCTTATAGACCTCTCTTTTAAGTTGGGGAAATTTTCTTCTATGATTTTGTTGAAAATATTTTGTGGGCCTTGGAGGAGGGAATCTTCTTTTTCCTCTATTCCTATTATTTTTAGGTTTTGCTTTTCATGTTGTCTTGGATTTCTTGGATGGTCTGTGTCAGGAATTTTTTAGATTTAACATTTTCTTTGATAGCTACATCTATTTCTTCCATGTGTCTTCCACACCTAAGATTCTTTCTTCCATCTCTCGTAGTCTATTTCTTATGCTTACCTCTGTAGTTCCTCTTTTCCTCTCTAAGTTCTTTCTCTCCACAGTTTCCTCCACTTGTGTTTTCTTTAATTTTTTTCCAATTCTCTTATCAGATCTTGAGCCATTTTATTGATTTCCTTCACTTCTCTGACTGTATTTTCTTTCAATTCTGTCAGCTGTTTGTTCGAACAATCCTCTGTTTCATTAATATCTTTTCGTGATTTAAGTATTTCCTCTCTAAAGGCCACAAATTGTTTGGCTGCAACTTCCTGTATTTCTTTAAGGATGGCCATAATCTGTTTGACTTTATCTTCCTCCATTTCTTTGCAAATGGCAATAATCTGTTTGACTTTATCTTCATCTAGGTCTTTACGCAGTTTATTTTTTTTTTCCTCTATTATCCTGTTCATAAGCACAGATGTAAGGTCATCTTCTTGAATTTCATTTACCCTGGTATGTCCAGGGCTGCTTGCCCCGAATAACTGGGTTCTGGAGATGCCATATTGCTTTGTCTTTTTGAGCTTTTACACTTGCCTCTACCCTTTTGGCTATCTTAGGTGTTGGGTGTTAGTTTCTGGTGCTTCCTGGAATCCTGTGGTGGGGATAATCCCCTTGGCAGGAAGATGATTTTTCCTGAAGGAGGCCTCCTCAGCTTTTGGGATACAGTCACTGAATAGCAGGTATTTTTCAGGAATTGCCAAAACTCACCACAGGCATAGAGACCTGAGTGGTAATTGTGGTCTTTGTTAGTCAAGGGGGCTCTCCTCTCACCCAGAGAAGTCCTGGAGACAGCTGTCCTGCTTCTGGCTTTCTTGCTGTAAAGTTAGTAAGCTGCAGCTGCAACCTGGGCACCCCATGGTTTGGTCTGCTTAGTTAGGGATAACTGGTCGTCCCTTGGAGCAGTATCTGGGGTTGATCTTGGGGATCCCAGGCTTCTGTATGTCTGAGGTTAGAGCTCTGTGCCCCAGTACCCAAGCAGTAATCCATGGCAGCTTGGCACTGCTCTCCCATGTGCAGCAGGAGGCTAGAGTCTGGAGCCTGTGAATAACCAGAAACTTCTCCAGAGCTAGGTGTCCTGAGGTAGGGCCAGATGTTTTCCCCACCTTTGGGTTTTCTCCCAACATGAAGACCTAATCTGTGGTTTTTGATATGGTGTGTAGAAAGGGTAGGCACTTGCCAGATGGCTACCAAGCCGGTGACTGGGAAAGAACCTGCGAACATTTCCAAGAATGTTCCCATTTGTGGTGGTGGTAGTGTGTGTGGGGGGGAGGTTGGCTGAGTGCTCTAAGCTGGGACCTGCTTTTTCCCTGTCTGTGGGTTTTTCTCCAGACAGGGAAACCTATCCTCTAGTGTCCTGGGGCACACAGTTCTGTCTGTGATGGAGAATAGGGCATGCCGGTCTAGTGACTGGAGGCCCACTCAAGGCTGGCAGCTGTGCACCCACCAGTCTGCAGGATCTTTTCCAGGGATAGACTGGGTGACCTGAGGTCAGTCCCACTTTCTTCTTCCCTGTTTTTTTTTTTTTTTTTTTTTTGACACTTGGCTCCCAGTCTCTGGTGCCCTGGAGCACACAGTTTGGCCTGGGAAGGTGATCAGGACACACAAGTGTATCCTGAGCCTGGAATATTTTCCAGGTTCTCACTGAGTGACCTGAGAGTGGAACTGAGTGATCCCCACACCATGGAGTTTCCTCTCACCTGGGAAACACGATTGCTGTTGTTTTAGGGCCCAGAATTCAGTCTTTTAGTTGCTGTACCAATATTGCTGTCCTGTTCCTGTCCTGTTCCTGTTCTGTTCCTGTCCTGTTCCTCCTGGCAATGCCATCTTGGATTCCCTCTTTATCATCCCTTTCAATTAATTTTGGTTGAAAGTCTGTTTTATTAGATATTAGAATAGCTACTCCTGCTTGCTTCATGGGTCCATTTGCTTGAAAACCTTATTCCTGCTGCAACATCCAAGAAATTTTCCCAGAGATTAGTGGGGTTCTCTGAGGTTGGACCCAATTGTTTCCCTCATCATTGGTTTTCTTCTTACCTAGGAAACACAGTCAGTGGTGTTTGGGGGCCCACAGATCCAACTATTGGTCACTGTGCAGTCTCTGCTACCCATCTTATCAGAACAGTGTGAAATCAGTCCAGCCATCTGGGATCTATTTTTAGTTTTTACTGAATATAAGTATTTTGATTGTATGCATGAATATGCATCTCTTCTGTGCCTAATCCTCACAGTAGTCTGAAGATGTCTTCAGAACTCATGAACTTATAGCAATTGAAAGTAGCGGGTCCCAGGTAAACACTAACAATTGAGCCCAATTATTTGCAAGAGCAGTAAGAGCTCCTTACTGCTGAGCCATCTCTCCTATCTTATGTGGCTCTTTTATGATCAGCATTTACACTGCTAATATTTTTGTCTTCTATTTTTACCTGTTTAAACATGCATTCCCTTTTAGTAAGATATCATTGCAGTTGCAGTTTAAGCTGGGGCAGTACAGATTTCTGGAAAATAAATATACAATAGGAGTGAATGTATAACTCCTTGTAGAAGCTTCAGTAAAGACCTCTGAGTTCTTTCAATATTTTGTGTTTGTTTGATTGACTTTTAGGGGAGGCTCTGTCTTAATATATAGGTCTGGCTGTCCTAGAACTCTTTGAATAGATAATGCTGACATCCAGTTCAATAAGATACACCTGCATCTGCCTCCTGAGTGATGGAATTGAAGGCATGACAGAATACACCCAGCTTGTCCACCATTTTTTGTAGTTAGTAACTGTTAATAAATTTCTCTGATTTGTACTTAGTATTGTTCATCTGTTAATTTCTCTCTCTCTGTGTCTCTGTCTCTATGTCTCTGTCTCTCTATTTCACACTCTTCTCTCTGTTTGTCTTTGTCCACATTAATTGCCATGTCTATTTCAAAGCTATATCCTCTTCAAAAAGTTTAGATATGATACAGTTAAAACTTGTTATTCCATTTTCTTCTAAAATGACTTAGTGATAACATTAACACTTCTTTTTTAATAGAAAAGTTTTAATCTTTATTTTTAATCTATAGACTACATTATTTAGTAAGGAGGATATACAAAACAATGATCAAAGAATAATCACGTGTTCTATTCCTATTCTTTTGTCTGGTCACTCAGAAATATGATGTTATTGGCTATGATTGTTGTTGCTTGCCACTCCCATTATTTTTATCCATGTATTCACTGTAGTCCACTTTCCCTTCCACAATTATATGAGCCCCCCTCTTCACATACTGATATGCCACATCCCTGAGCCCTGGTCAAAACATAATATTCAGTACCATGTTGTCTTTTGACTGATGTTACCCATCTGTTCAGTGTCCCCTGATCAATACATCTCATTTATTGCTATATAAAATATCATGACTGTGTTTTGTCCTTCCACTTGTCTCATGACAGAGTCCTGACCTACTCACCCAAGTAACTGAAGATGATTCATAGATTGCTCAAGAACCCAACTAATGGCTACTTTATATTAATGTCTTACCAACTGATGAAACACAGGTTTTTGAAGCATGCCTTTTTTTTCAATCTAACCCTTAGGCTTTTTCATCTCCCCTACTGCACATCACGCACAGCACCCAACTATATAACAGTCACACTTCTGTGTCAGAAAATAAATTGAAGAAGCAGTAGAATTATATGATTATATTGACAATGAAGTATAAATTTATATTGTTGCCACTGTTTCTGTTGTACAAATGTATGGCATATTTTAGAATTCAGTGACCTTCAATGATGTGCATGTGAAATTCAGCCAAGAAGAGTGGGCCTTGCTGGAACCTTCCCAGAAGCAACTCTACAAAGATGTGATGCTAGAGACCTGTGAAAACCTCACTGCTATAGGTAAGACTGCAATTTTTCTTTCACTTTTAAAATAAAGAGACAACTCTTACTTTGTTATTGATCCTCTTCTGTTATTCCAATTGAGAATGAGGAGGAATGAGGTAAATAAATCAGGCATGGTTCTAAGGATCACAGATCATAGTGATTTAAGTTTTGCCTTAATAATAACATGATATTTCCAATAATATATATTTTCTCATACTATATTTTAGGCTACAATTGGGATGACCATGATATTGAAGAACATTTTCAAAGTTCTACAAGTAATAAAAGGTAACTTTATGTACATGTTGACACAGATGTAAATCTTAAATTTTAATGTGTCCTGGAAGTTTGGTGTTTTTTGTTTGTTTGTTTGTTTGTTTATTGGCTGCTTTTTATTTTCTGTTTTTGAAATATATTTTTTTCTGGGTATCTGTGATTTTCTTAGACTTACTTGTTAGACCAGCCTGACCTCAAAATCACAGAGATATGCCTGCTTCTGCCTCCACAAGTGCTGGGATTGAAGGCATGTACCAGCACACATGGCTGTGTCCTGGAAGTTTTAAAGAAAAGCAACAGTGTAAAAACAGCACTACTTTAAGTGTACTGATGATCATTAAAATCTCATAATTCCATGTACTTCAATGTCAGGTATCTGATTTGTGTTTACAAGGCACTCCCCTAAGATAGAAGAAAATAAAATAATGTTGTAACAAAAATAACATTTGAATCATATGGACATTACAGCTACTGACTTGAACTGCCAATCTCTTTAGTCTCATTCTGTCTATTCAGATATTGTAAGAGGTATACACACTGAATTGGTGATCAGTATGTGTCCAAAACCTTCTAATAAGCAAAAGTTTCATAGTAGACCCAGTGCTACTCATTTTCGTGCAGTAACATTGTAAAGTTTAGTGAAAGGAGCAGCTTATGAGAATCAAGAATATTGTTGTGGAGAAATCTTAATCCCTATATGACATGTCTATGATGAACAAAAAACAAAATGTTTTAATTCAATGTGGGAATCTTTATTATTTTTGTAAATTAAACTGGTATATCATATGTCAAAATGATTCTAAGACACAGGAACATAGGGTTATTGAAAGAAGCAGTGTCCCTGTCTTTCTCCAAGAACAATTGATTTGGTAGTAGTCCCCACTGTGAGTAAATTTTCTGAATGTGATAAATGGTTACTGTTAATTGGTTTTGCAACTTCACTGAGAATTCATTAGCAAACACATATTGCTGAAAATATCTATGAATACAAGGAATTTGGAACTTCTGCTTGTCTTGGCTCACATTGTAAATGAAGTATCATTCATACAGTACAAAAATTTGTGAATGGGATTGCTGTGGTAAAACTCTGAATTCTTACAATACTCTTCATATATAGGAGAAAACCTCATATAGAAAAATGATGCTATAAAAGTGATCCACATAACAAATGCTCTTACCATCACAGGGATCTTCAAAAATACCCATAATGAAGGCGAATACCGTGAAAGTAAATAAAGTGATAAAACTTTAAAATTTGATTCTTCTTTACCATTAGACCAAATTATGATATTAATTCATATAGATAAATATATTTATTAGTGTAATGAAATCACTGTGGTAAATCTTTCACATGTGTCAATTTTCTTTGCAGGCATGAATATAGTCATACTGGAGAGAAACCCTTTAAATGCACTGTATGTCATAAAGCCTTCCCGTATAAAAGTTTTCTCATACGGCATAAAAGAACACACACTGGAGAGAAACCTTACGAATGTAACCAGTGTGGTAAAGCCTTTGCAGAAAAGAATAATCTCATATGGCATAAAAGAACACACACTGGAGAGAAACGTTATGAATGTAACCAGTGTGGTAAAGCCTTTACACGAAACAGTCATCTCATAAGACATAAAAGAACACACACTGGAGAGAAACCTTATGAATGTAACCATTGTGGTAAAACCTTTGCAGAAAACAGTACTCTCTTAAGCCATAAAAGAACACACACTGGAGAGAAACCTTATGAATGTAACCAGTGTGGTAAAACCTTTGCAGAAAAGAATAATCTCATACGGCATAAAAGAACACACACTGGAGAGAAACCTTATGAATGTAACCAGTGTGGTAAAACCTTTGCAGAAAAGAATAATCTCATACGGCATAAAAGAACACACACTGGAGAGAAACCTTATGAATGTAACCAGTGTGGTAAAGCCTTTGCAGAAAACAGTACTCTATTAAGCCACAAAAGAACACACAGTGGAGAGAAACCTTATGAATGTAACCAGTGCGGTAAAGCCTTTGCACAAAACAGTGCTCTCATAAGCCATAAAAGAACACACACTGGAGAGAAACCTTATGAATGTAACCAGTGTGGTAAAGCCTTTGCACAAAACAGTGCTCTCATAAGCCATAAAAGAACACACACTGGAGAGAAACCTTATGAATGTAACCAGTTTGGTAAAGCCTTTGCACAAACCAGTACTCTCTTAAGCCATAAAAGAAAACACACTGGAAAGAAACCTTATACGTATACTCAACATGATAAAGCCCTTGCACAACAGAGTAGTCTCCAAAAACATGAAAAAACACACAGTGGAGAGAAGCCTGGTGAGGGTAATTAGTTTGATAAATTCTTTGCATGTAACAATCATCTCCTAAGACAACAACACATTCTGGAGGGAAACCATATGAATATAATTATGTGGCAAAGCCTTTGCATATAACATCTCTTAATACATAAAAGAGCACATACTGGAAAGAAGCTGTCTCACTGCATCCAATGTGAATAAACTTTTGCACTTCAGAATCATCTTCAAACTCATGAAAGATATCCTAATGGACAGAAAGCCTATGAGTCCTTTTAACATGGTGAAACCATTCTATATTTGTACAATCTTCATCATCATGAAAGGATTCATACTTGAGAGAACTTATGAATATGTTAAAATAGTGAGGCCTTGCACAAATCTAGAGTCGTCATCATCATCATAAAATTATCCTTACTGGAGAGGAATTCTGTGACTATAAGCAAGGTGGAAAGCCCTTTGTGTACTTTGGTCCACTGAGATGCAACAGAAGTGTAAAACTAGCACATTGGAAATGACCTCACTTTTCTGAAGGGGAAAGGGAATAGAGGCAATAAGAATGGAGGGTAGTAATGGGGGAGTGAAAGGGGGGAGACTTAAATTGGAATGTAAAGTAAATAAACTCATTTTTTAAAAGAATACAATGGATAGTGAATATGAATTACACGCAACAGTATTATATGATAAGGTGTTTATGGAAGACTTATTGATAATCCTGATTCTCAACATTTAGTGTTTTCTTTTTTTTTCCTACTCCATCATTTATTTTTCCATAATATGTAAGAACAAAGCATCGAGAGCATGATAAAGTGGGGAGCAGAGAGTGTTTTAATCATCACCTCTTGAAGGATGGAGTACATTTAGATAGTTTCAAGGTTGAGGGCCATTACCTCCCTACACAGATGTGAAGGGGTTGCTCGACTCCCTACCCTTCCCTCTTTTTCAGCACCCCTGGGGCAAGCTGTGAAACTCATGGTGTTCTCCTGAGAAAGGTATTGCATGCCTTCTTCTGCCATTGTGCAATCACAAAGGACAGGACACAGAACTTATCATACTATAGCATATCTTAGGGAACAAAAATACATTACAAGGAACAAAAATCAAACTTAATTGCCGCACTTTACACAAGAAACTGTTAGTTCAGTGGATGAATATGTAGGAAATGAACTTTCACCAGCCAGGAAGTTCTCTGAGAGTATCACAAGATTGGTAGCCTGTAGAAGTTTCTTTGTGTACATCTACCTATTGTTCCAGGGGTACTATTGAAAAAAATCACTTTTTTTTCTATGTATGACTGCTTCTGGCCTAGATGGGTAACCATGTCAAGGGTGTGTTTTCTCTGCCTGACTTCATCTGGAGAGTATCTTTAGACATGGAAACCACCAATCAAATTTGATAGATGGCCTTTGACACAGATCCCTGATAACTCTCCCCTCCCTTCAAATATAGGATAATTTGGTTCTGTGTTCTTGTTCTTCTTATTCATATAATAGGAATGTGCTGTTTAATGCAAATCTAGCATTCTTGAATTTCCTAGTATTAAACAATTATCTACACCTATGCTTGGAACATCCCTGGTACTCCCCAAGGGATACAAGCCACTGTGTTCTGTTTTCTGGAATTAAAGTTGAACTTACTTTCTGAAGTGGTTCCCAGAGTGGCTAACCAATGTTATGCTTGTGAGCTTTCCAAGCTTTATACTACTCATCTTCTGCCCCTCATGCCTTCCTGGGCTGGTGGGAAACAGCCATCCAGGTAGCAAGAGAGTCACATTCTCTGAAATGCCTGTGATAAAATATTTCAGACTGCATAGCATTTCAAATTTCACATGTTTCTGGATTTGAGATGGTCAATCAAACAGTATCTTGGGATGGGACTCATTAAAATGAGTTATACTTATTGTTTAGTTCAAGGTAAGGTTGCAGGCAAGCTTCATGGTATGAAATCTTCTAAGGTGAGTACAGTGGCCCATGGAAAATAAATACAAGCAGAAATTTTATTTTTCTGTTTTTAATAGCTGAGTATTGTTCTGATAATGTAAGGGTGAATGGCAGGCGAGAGGAACTCTCCTTTTGAGTAGTCTATGGGAAGGGGATGGGGGAAGGTGGAGGGAGGGACCAGTAGGAGTTGAGGGAGTGACCTTCAATCAGCATATATAATGAATAAATTGTGAATAAATTGTGAAAAATAAAAACAATTGATAAAATAATATATAGTAAAGAAAACAAAGCAAAACAGCAAAAATTTGAGTCTAGTTTGGGTAACTGCCCTCCCTCAAAGAAAAGAAAGAAGATATATAGAAAGAAAAGAAAAACAGAATCTTTGTCTTTGTCACCTTTCTTCCCTATGAGCTCAGTTGAAGATCATTATGCAATGGAGACCATGATTCTCTCTCTGAAGTTTATGTTACCATAGAAGTAGGATTCAAACCTGAAACTAATGGCAGAGTTTCCTAGTTAACATATCAAATCAAACCCACCTGCCATTTTCTCTCAGAAATCCTTCAGTCCTTCCATGTTATCTGGCCATCCAGGCTAGTACAGCCCATGCATTACCCTGAATTCTCCTTCCCAGGTCCTGAGATAACCTTACCCCCCCACACACATATAGGCAAACTATTTTGGCTACCTGGTTCTGTCAAGCGCCATGCAGGAGCAACAGCAGAACAGCTGTAGAACTCATGGAATGTGGCTCCCCTGTTAGCATAATCATGATGAGTTTGTCTTGGAGAAGCATAATCCCAAAAACTGATTTTCCAGATGAATTTGTGTTCTTATGTAGCATATCTCTGCTTGTTGCCCTTATGATGTCCATAATCCTTATAACATGAGTTGTATGAAAACTTTAAGAAGGCTTCTAGCTCTTCACTGGGAAATATCACTGACATTTAAAATTAACAATGCTTGATCTCTTTTCACATGTTAACTGGAGCAGATTAATGAATTAACCACTGTCCTTGAAATGAGCCATAGATATAGATTGTTAGCAATGACCATTATACTTAGAAACAATTTGGAAAAATAGATTGTTTCACAAGGTCAGGGAAGATGTTTGGCTCTGATGTAAAAAATCTTAGAGAACAATTTAAAGTTAAGAAAAGTACACTATTAATAGTAAATCCAGGGATATTTTAAGGTTGATGAGCTGAAACAATAGCCCAAGGTAGCATTGGCCGTCTGGGCACCCGCAAACTAGGTCTAAACCTGAGACAGCAGTTGATTCCCTTATATTTGTTTTTCCCCTCAGCTTCTTGATATGATTTAATAAAAATGATTAATGAGTAGATGCACACCCCTTTAAGATTTAAAGTACAGGTGCCAGTACCATGCCATTTTTTATTACTGTTGCCCTATAGTACTACTTGAGATTGTGGATGAAGATACCTCCAGAAAATATTTATTGTGCAGGCATTTTTTTTAAAATCAATTCTGGGTTTCTTGTTTTTCCATATGAAACTGAGAATTGTTCTTTGGAGGTCTGTAATGAGTTGTGCTGGTGTTTTGATTGGAATTGCATTGAGTCTTTAGATTTCTTTTGGTAGAGTGGCCATTTTTACTATGTTAATCCTACCAATTCTGGAGTATGGGAGATTTTCTGATATCTTCCTTGAAGTTCTTTTTTTTCATACAAGTCGTTCACTGGCTTGATTAGAGTCACACCAATGTACTTTATATTATCTCTGGCTTCTGTAAAGGGGTTTTGTTTCCCTAATTTCTTTCTGAGCTCATTTGTCTTCTGTATACAGGAGGGCTTCAGATTTTTTTAAATTTAATTTTGTATCCAGTCATTTTGCTAAAGTTGTTTATCAGCTGTAGGAGTTCCCTGGTTGAATTTTTAGGGTTATTCATGTATACTATCACATTATCTGCAACACAAGCTGGACTGGATATGGAGAAAAGGGAACCCTTCTCCATTGCTGGTGGGAATGTAAACTTGTACAACCACTTTGGAAATCAATCTGGTGCTTTCTCAGAAAACTATGAATAGTACTACTAGAATATTCAGTTATACCAACTCTGGGCATATATTCAGAAGATTATCAAACAAACAACAGGGACATTTGTTCAACTGTACTCATAACAGCTTTACTGATAATAGCCAGAATCTGGAAACAACTTAGATGTCCCCAAACCGAGGAATAGACATAGAAATTGTGGCACATTTATACAATGCAATACTATTTAGCAATTAAAAACAAGGAAATCAGCAGGCAAATGGATTGAACTAGAAAAGATCACTCTGAGTGAGGTATCCAGAAGCAGAAAGACACTCATGGTATATCCTCACTTATATGTGGGAATTAGTCAAATAATGTAGGATTAAAATACTAAAATTTATAGTCCTAAAGCAACAGGAAGAACCCTAGGGAAGATGCTTAATCCTCGTTTAGAAAGGCAAATGGGATAGACATCAGTAATGGGAGAAGACAGGGAACAGGGCACGAACCAACCACAGAGGGCCTCTGAAAGAATCTACCTAGCAGGGTACTGAAGCAGATGGTTAGCCACAAAGCCAAACTTTGGGCAGAGAGCATGGAATAATATGGAAGATTCAGGAGATAGAAAGACCTGGATGAGAGAGGCCCTCCACAAGGAGGCCAATTGAGCCAAAAAATATGGGCCCAGGGGGTCCTTTTCCAACCAAGGACCATGCATGAAGAACACCTAGAACCCCTGCTCAGATGTAGCTCATAAGTATCTCGGTTTCCATGTGAGTTCCCTATTAAGGGTAACAGCAGCTGTCTCTGACATGAACTCAGTGGCAGGCTCCTTGATAACCTACTCCTGGAAGGTGCAGCCTTGCCAGGCCACAGAGGAAGATGCAGCCATTCTTGGTAAGACTTGATAAGATAGGCTAGGATAAGACAGTAGGGAAGTAGGACTTCCCCTATCAGTGGACTAGGAGAGGGGCATAGGGGTAGAAGAGGGAGGTAGGTTGTAATTGATGGAAGATGAGGGAAGGTCTTACAGCCAGAAAACAAAGTGAATAAATTGTAATAATCAATAAAAAAGAAAAAAAATAAGTTTTTTTTTCCTGAAATGGCTGCACTCAGGCAACTGTCTCTTAAAAACAACTAGAAAGAATAGTATTTCACCTCTTCACATTTTCCTTTTTCCTGTATATAATAAATACCCTTGATAAAATTCAGTGGTTTGTTATATATTCCTAGTATTATAATATTATAAAATATTTTACAAATCAAATTTTGATATATTAAGTGTGTAAAAATAGTTTATGAAAAAGTGGCTTGAATTTTCAAAAGAGCAAAGAATGTTTACTCAAAACTCAGGAGGGTGAAAATGGAAGGAAAATTGATGGAAGAATAAATAATATATAAATAAATATCTCTTACACAGTAATTATAACATTTTGATTATTGAGATTTAAAAAAAATATACAGAATATTTCTCAAGTAAACAATGTAAGGTATTAGTAATAGCTCTTATGCATGTACCCTGAGATATTTCTTTAAATTATTCCTCTTGTCACTTAAATGTGTTCTTTGACAAGTCATGCCACTACACCCTGATGTTCAGGCTCTAATACTGACTTTTCAGTTCTTATTTCAGTGTACTGACTTCTTTTAGCCCAATTAGGACTGAAGTCATACAATGTTTGATTTCTGCGTCTAGCTAAGGTCACAATTTTTGATGATACATTTTTAGTTCATCCACAATTTCAAAGTAAAATGATTGCCTTTCTTAAAATGTTAAATGTTCTCTCTCACACACATGCGCACACACACACATAATGCATGATACATGTAATAGTAGTTATTGGAAACACAAGACTTGAAATTGAAAGAACCAAAAGAGGGCTGTATGGGAGATTTTGTATGTGGGGAACAGAGAAATGAGAAAAAAAAATGTGATTATATTAAAATCTCGAAAAACAAATGTACATGTTTTCTATGAATAAAAAAATTGAATAATATAATATTTTGCACTGATGTGATTCAGGACAATCAGGTGTATTCTATCTTAGCACACAGTCAGCTGTGTTTCAGTAAACATGAGTATATATGTGTGCTGGACCTGCCCAAGTCATCTGTTGTTTTTATGTGGATAATGGTAGAACTCCTCATTCAGTGTGTACAGTATATATTCTCTTTTAAATTGACTCAAGAATTTTAGGTATTTTGTGTGTGTGAACTGTATAAAATAAAGCGCCCCTAAACTTCTTTCTTGGTCCACTTTCTTCTACTGTCTCCTTCCATCCTTTTACACAAAAATGCTATCTAATGTGGATGGTACAGAGTGTTCCGTAGATGCAGCAGAAGAATGGACATTTTTTGTCTAGTCCATTCTGTTAGTTCCTGTCTTTCTATTGGAGAATTGAACATTCAAGTTGAGAGTTTTCAATGAACAATGTTTATTATTTCCCTTTATTTTGTAGTTATGGTGTGGGGAGTTTACTTCTTTATATTTGATGCTTGGGATTATTCACTTTTTGTCTGTTATTGGGTGTGGTTAACATTTTTAGATAGGAGTTTTGCTTTGATTGGCTTCTGTAGTGAAGGAGTTTTACAGAGATATTGCTCATATTTGGTTTAATTGTGCAATATATTTTTATTCACCATTTATTATTGAAAGTATACTGGATATAGTAATAAGGATCCCTTAAAGATTATATACAATTTGTCTCAGCCATTCTAGGTTTAGAATTTTTCTTGAGAGATCAGGAGTTACTCTAATGAGCCTGAATTTATATGCAACTTAGTCTTTTCAACTTGCAACTTTTAATATACCTTCTTTGTTTAATATAATTTTCTTTACATTTAGGGTTTTGATTTTATATGCTGAGCACAATTTCTTTTCTGGTATGCTTTGTTGTTTTCTATACTTTTTGTACTTTTATAGGCTACCCCGTCTTCATTAGGTTAAGGATATATTCTATTATTTTGCTGAAAATATTTCAGGGATTTTGATGTGAGTTTTGTCTTCTTCCTCTATTTCTATTATTCATAAATTATTTTTTTGCACTTTTTAGATATTCTGGATCTTTTGTGCATGGCTATTTAACATTTCTTTTGATGCAATTATCCAGTTGTTGTTGTTTCTTTATTCTTGTTGTTCATAATCATCTTCAACTTCATCTCTTCGTCCTCCTCCTGCTTTTCTTCTTGCTCCTCCTCCTCCTTTTTTTCTTTTCAAAATAGTCACTTTACTCATATATTCACCCTGATTAAAGTTTTCCCTTCCTCTAATCCTGGCAATTCTTTCCCATCTCCCCTTCTATCCTGTTTAAATTTACCCTCATATAAAACAAGAAGGGCTATAATGTATAATAAGAAAGTAAAATAGAGAAAATACAAAAACAATCACATCTTATTATAAAAGACCAACAAAAGAAAAAGAGCTCAAGGGGGGAAAATATGTAGACTTGTTCACACATGCAGAAATTTCATAAAATATTAAACATGAAACAGTAGTACACACAGAGGGTCCATGTAGCTTTAAAACTAGGAAAAAACTCTTCAGCAAATTAAAATGAGAAATGTGATAAAATTTTTAAAATGCATACCAGAATTACAGGACATGGAAATCCAAACGTGCCAGTGAGTGAAATTTTTGGCCATCTACCTTTTGGAATGTATGCTTAAAAGTACAATTAAGTGTAGTTCATTGGATAAAATGAGTGCACCTTGGAGAAAACTACATTTTCATTTGCAAGCACTTATCAATTAGAGATAGGGCTAGGGATAACATTAAATTCCTTTTGCATGCTGCCTCAGTCTCTCACAGCTTATATATTCTTCAGTCCTCTTAATTTATAATGCTTTCTTCTTTGATATCCTCTATCCTTTCTGGCTCTTATACTCTTCTGGCTGAATTACTGAAGAGTCTGAAGGGCATATTCTGAGGTCTCTCACTGACTGTCTATTTTCTCTATGGGTCTCTGAATTTGTCTCCATCAGATGCAGGATGACTTTTTTTTTATGATGGCTGAACAAGATACTGGTCTATGAGTATAGCAGAATGGTGTCAATGGTCATTTTATTACTTTTAGTAGAATGCAGTATTTGCTTTTCCCCCAGAACCATGGTCTGTGTAATTTCTTTTTCTTGATCAATAAACCAGTGTCAGGTATGGATTCCATCATGTGAAGTGGGCCTTAAGTCAAACTATAGATTGGTTATTTACTCCTACAACTCTTGCACTAATATGTCTTACAGGTAGGAAACTGTCATAGTTCAAAAGTTTGGTAGCTGGCTTAGTGTTTGTATTTCTCCTCTTGTAGTTGCAGTATACTTCTCATATCAAAGTTGCTAGAATGTAAGTGTGAAGGTTCTATGTAAGCACAAGCTCTATTTATCTATGTTCCATGTAAGTGTAAGTGTTATCTCCAGCAAAAGGGCACTGCAGTCAATTTGTGGAGAGCAGCCTATAGTCTTGGCAAAAGCCTATATTGTTTTGGCATTACAATCACACTACTTTGGCCAATACCTCAGTTAAATATAGACTATTACCAGTACTGGATGCTTTACTTAGTGACAAGAGATTTCCAGTTGGGACTTTCTTCTCTGGTGATTTCATTTATATTGGCTCTTAATATGAACATGATTTAAAATGTTTCTATTGCATTAGGTTTCCACTGTACCAAACAAATGACCCTTAATTTTACCTGTCTTTCCTCATGTTACCTTTTCATTGCCCTCTTCCTTTCCCAATATCCTTCAATTCTATCTTTTTAGCCCACCTTCCATTTGTTCCAAGTATTTTATTTCCCTTTCCTATGGAGAAATCTCTGCCTCCCCTAACCTCCAGTTTTTAATTTGTATGTATCCCCTGTGGTATTATGTCCAGTTGCTTGCATATCATACATCTTGCAACTAATATATATGTAAAAGCAAATACATACCCTATTTGTCTTTGGGGGTCTAGGTTCTCTCACTCTCAGTTACCTGCAAAGGTGCATTTACCTTCATGTTTCATGATTTGATTTTTTAAATGTCTGAGTAATGTTTTATTATGTAAATGCACTAGTACTATAACAAAAATAGTACTATGACAGAAAAACAGTTAAAATCTTCACAAATGATGCTGACCAAACTAGATGTCTATATGTAGAAACATGGAAATTGATGCTTATTTTCACTCAAAAGTCACCTCCAAGTGGATTAAAACCTCACAAAAGTTTATATACACTTAAAGTCTTGAAGTCAGCACAGATATTTGACAAAGATCAAGCATATCTGAGTTGCATGTTACAATAGCCTTCATACTATCTTTCAGCCTTGGTCTTGATCTCCACTTGCTACATGCTTAGAGGGCTTTCAATACATGTACAACCTGGGGCCATTGGAGCAATGGGAATTTTTTTCATGAATCATTTATGCCTTCACCCTGGAGTACTGCTTCTTAGCTTCTCCAGAAAAATCCTGAGCATACTGCTCCTCTCATATTTAGGGGAAATATCCATTATCTGGCCCTACATAAATGTCTTTCTCATAAAAATGTCAGAAAACTCCTTATGAGACTTTAGCTTCAAGATAGTCTTGCAAAATCTACCCCTGTGTTTCCTCAAGAAGAAAATAATCAGAACATACTCTTAAAAAGGCAAACAAATTTTCTAGAGCCAGGAGAGTTGATAGTATTTGAGATTAAATACCTTGTACTGCTGTATCCTCAGATGAATACTTGGCATATAAGATTAGGAGTTACATATGGTATGCCCTCAATGATTAGATAAAGATGTAAATGAATGACTGGAGACATCTTCACCTTACACTAGGGTCTGTAATGATGGACAAAGAATGTTTTATAAAAATGATTTTTAAAGTGAGGTATTAGGACCTCCTTTTCCTAGAAATATCAGCTTTCACATTATCACTGTGATGTTGTATGACCAAAATAATGAAAGAATACTTAGATTTAGCACCTAAGTAAATTCTACAAAGATATGAGATATAGACAATGCATTATGCCAGGAATTTAATAACAACTGTTGCTGCTTTGGCTTAAATTGTTTTTCTTGAGGCTGTCCATTAAAATATGATAATATACTAATTGGGACAAAGCAATATGCCCAGGCTGGCTTGAAGATTTTCTACCTATTGCCATTGAATCTGAGAATGCATCCAACCTGAGAATGGGGTTTCAGGCTGTGGCAAATATGCCTCCATATTCTCAAAAATGTCAGGTTATGGCATTGATGAAGAAAAATGATAGTAAAAAGATAAGGTTTATCAATGATGACTAAATTTATGACAGATAAAACACCTGTCTGGAGACAAAAAGGATATAATCTATGTTTTAGAAGAATGCGAATCTATCTTTTATTATTGAAATCTGTCTAAATAAAGAAGTACTCTGACTGCCAGTCCATCAAGACTTTAAGTTTCTTTGGACAACCATGTCTGACTCGTTTCTGCACCAACTTATTCTTCTCTCCCTCAACTGCTGGGGCTGATCCCCAGTCTTTTGCCACACTCTTTCTATTCTTTCACAGTAGGGTGAATAATCACAACTGAAGATCTAGAACTATATTCTTCAGAGTAGATAGGACATGTGATATCTGTTTTCTGGATTTGAGTTACCTAAATCAATATCGTCATTTATATTTCTATCTACTAATGTGCATACCATTTCACTTATCTATATCAGTTGAAGGATATTTAAGTGTTCTCATTTTGTACCTATTGTGAACAGAATAGCAATGAGTATGGTTGAGAAAATATTTTTGAAGGAGTATATTGAGTCCATTGTGCATAAGTCAATGAAAGTCATAAGTGGTTCATATGGTAGATTTATTTTCATCATTTTGAGAATTCTGAACACTGATTTCTGCTATGGATGTACAATTTTGCAAGCTCCCTTTGCCATAGGTCCAGGTTTTTGTCTGTCCAACAGAAGATGTTAACTGTCAACCTAATTCCTGTTTTCTCCAGAAAAAAAAATACTAAGGAAAAATATATAGTACCTGTGTTATTTATCACAATTACTATTATGTAATTAAAATTTGAATACTTATATTGTCCACAAATTAAAAAGTAACATGTATAACTTACTAAAATGTGTTTTCAGAAGTAGTTTATATTCTGAAATAGAGTGTATCTATATAACATTGCTTAAATGAAGGGCTCTTTTAGTTATGGTTAGATATACATTTTATATAAACTTACTAAAATTAAGGGTAAATAATTTCATTTGAAGACACTAAGGTATTTTATTATAGTCCAGTTATTGGACTTAATGATGGGTAGGTCATGGTGCTTGAGAAAGATCCCCAAAACTATAGCTGTGCTGACAGATAAACACAAAGCCATGCAGGCCAGGACCAAACCCAGAGGATCCTCAAATGACAGGAAGGTCACTGCCATGGGCAGGCACTTGTTTCTCTCAAGGTTTGGGTACTCTTGAATTCAGCAAGGGATACACTCCTGCTGATCTGTGGGGAGAAAGTAAATCAACATCTCAACTCCTACAAGTCACTCCATGTTCAGTGCATGAAGAAAGATTTCCAATGATACTGTGTGCATCCTATCACATTCTCTTTTACTATAGTACCAAGAAGGACACTAAACATACATTATTTGTCATTTGAGGTAATGGTTGCCTAAGGTTTTTTTTCTAGCTAGATCTATGATTAAAGATGTGAGTATTTTTTGTGTTTTTCTCAGTCAATTGTGTTATTTATGCTTTATTCTGTCACCCTTGTTTATCATTAATTTTTACAATTTATTCACTTTGTATCCCAATTGTAGCCCCCTCTTTCTTCTCCTCTAGGTCCCAGCATCCCTCCCTACTTCTCTCCTATCCTTCTCCTGTAGTCCTCTGATAGGGAAGGTCCTATCAGACCCTGTCCTATCAGGTTCCTTTAAGACTCCCTGTATCCTATTCATCTGTAGGTTGACTAGGTGGTCCCACCAGGGAGAAGTGATCAAGAAGCAGGCAGCCAAGTTCAGAGACTGTCTCTTCTCCCCTTACTAGGGATCCCATAGGGACACTGAGCTGTCTATGTGCTACATCTGAGCAGGGGGTCTAATTCCTCTCATGCTCTTTGGTTGATGCATGAGTCTATGCAGGGCCCCAGGACCCAGATTTTTTTTTGTCGGTCTCCTTGTGTGACTCCTGTCCCCTTTAGGTCCTTCTATCTCCCACTTCTTCAATAAGACATTTTGTGCTCTATACAAAATTTTGCTGTGGGTCTCTGTATCTGCTTCAATCACCTCTTGAGTGGAGTCACTTAGTGTTCATCTGTGAAAGGCTCCTATCCTGTTCTCTCTCTTCTATGCGTTCTGGCGTCTATCCTGTTTTCTTTTCTGAATGAGAATTAAGCATCTTCCCTATGTTTCTCTGTTTCTCCTTGTACTTTAGGTTTTTAAGGTCTGTAGATTTTAGTATGTCCAATCTATATTGTATGGGTAATAATCACTTGTAAATGAATATATACCATACATGTATTTCTGCTTCTGAGATATATCACTCAGGGTGATTTTTTTTAGTTCCATCCATTTGCCTGCAAATTTCATGATTTTCTTGTTTTTAATATCTGAGTAGTATTTCCTTGTGTAAATGTACCACAATTTCTGTATCCATTCCCCCATTGAGGGACATCTAGTTTGATTCCAGATTCTGGCTATTATGAATAAAGCTGTTATTGTCATAGTTGAGCAAATGTCCTTGTTGTATGGTTGAGCATCTTTCTGATATATGCCTAGGATTTTTTTAGCTGAGTCTTGGGGTAGCAGTATTCCCAGTTTTCTGAAAAAGCACCAGACTGATTTCTGAAGCAGCTGTACAAGTTTAGATTTTCACCAGCAATGGAGGAGGGTTCTCCTTTCTGCACATCTTCTCCAGCATGAGTTGTCCCTTGAGTTTTTTCTCTTAGTCATTCTGTTGGGTGAGAGGTGGAGTCTCAGAGTCGTTTTGATTTTCATTTCTCAGATTTTTAAGGATGTTGAGCATTTTAAGTGTTTCTACACCATTCAATATTTCTCTGTTGAGAATTTCTGTTTAGCCTTGAATCATATTTTAAATTGGATTATTTGATTTGTTGGGTTATTTATATATTCTGGATATTAGCCTTCTGTCAGATGTAGAGTTGGTGAAGATCCTTTCCCAGTCTGTAAGCCATCCTTTTGTTCTGCTGACAGTGTCCTTTGCTTTAGGGAAGATTTTCAGTTTCATGAGATCCCATTTATTGATTGTTGATCTTTGAGCCTGTGCTGCTGGTGTTCTGTTCAAGAAGTTGTCTCCTGTGCAAATATGTTCAAGCCTCTTCCTCAATTTTTTTAATAACAGATCAAGAATGTTAGTTTTATGTTGAGGTATCTGATCCACAAGGAATTTACTTTTGTGCAGGGTGATAAGTATGGATCTATTTGTATGTGTGGACATCCAGTTAGACAAGCACCATTGATTGAAGATGTTCTTTTTTCCATTGAATGGTTTTGGCTTCTTTGTCAAAAATCAGGCATTGTAGGTGTGTGGGTTTATTTCTGGGTCTTTGATTCAATTCCACAGATCCACCAGTATGTTTCTATGCCAGTACCACACCGTTTTTACTGTTTTTCTGTAGTACAGCTTGAGATCCAGGATGGAGATACCTCCAGAAGTTTTTTATTGTACTGAATTCTTTTAACTATTCTGGATTTTTTGTGTTTTTTATGTAATGTTGAGAATTGTTATTTCAAGGTCTGTAAAGAATTGTGTTGATATTTTGATGGGAATTGCATTGAATCTCTACATTTCTTTTGGTAGAATGGCCATTTTGCTGTTTTTTCTTACTGGTCAATGAGTATGGGAGATCATTCCATCTTATGATATCTTCTTCAATTTCTTTCTTCAAAGACTTGAAGTTTTTTATACAGATTTTGCACTTGCTTGGTTAGTCACACCAGTGCACTTTATGCTATTTGTAGCTATTGCAAGGTTGTTTTTTCTCCCTAATTTCTTTCTCAGCCCTCTTGTCTTTTCTATACAAGAGGGCTTCAGATATTTTTTAGCATCTTTGTATACAGCCACTTTGCTGAAGGTGTTTATCAGCTGTAGTACTTCTCTGGTAGAATTTTTAGGGTCACTCATGTATACTGTCATATCATTTGTGAATAGTGATACTTTGACTTTTTCCCTTCTGCTTTGTATCCCCTTGATTTCCTTTAGTTGTTTTACTGCTGTAGCTAGAACTTCCAGTACAATGTTGAAGAGAAAGGAGAGAGTGAGCAAAGTTGGCTTGTCTCTGATTTCAGTGGGATTGATTTAAATTGCTTTCCATTTAGTTTGCTATAGGCTTGTTGTATATTATCTTTGCTGTGTTTAGGCATGTGCCTTTTATCTGTGATATCTCCAAAACTTTAAATATTAATGGAACTTGGATTTTATTAAATGCCTTTCAGCATCTATTGAGATGATTTTGTGGTTTTTGTTTCTCAGTTTGTTTAAGTCGTGGATTACACTGATGGATTTCTGTAGATTGTACCTCCCCTGCATGCCTAGAATGAAGCCTACTTGGTCAGGATAGGTGAGATATTTGATGTTTTCTTGGATTCATTTTGCGAGTATTTTATTGAGTATTTTTGTTTCAATATTCATAAGAGAGATTGGTTTGAAATTATCTTTTTTAGTGTATCCCTGCCTTTTAGTTAGCCTTCGTGAGGTTTAGGTATCAAGGTGAATGTGGCCTCATAGAATGAGTTTGGTAATGTTCCTTATTTTTCTGTTTTGTGAAATAGTTTGAAGAGTATTGGTGTTACCTCTTCTTTGAAGGTCTAGTAAAATTCTGCGCTGAAACCATCAGGCTCTGGGCTTTGTTTGGCAGGGAGAATTTGATGATTGCTTCTATTTCATTAGGGCATATGGGTCTATTAATTTAGTTACCTGATCCAGATTCAACTTTGATAAGTGGAATCTAGCAAGAAAATATTCCATTTCATTTAGATTTTCAAATTTTGTGGCATATAGACTTTTAAGGTAAAACCTAATGATTTTTGAATTTCCTCAGTGTCTGTAATTATACCTCCTTTTATTTTCTGATTTTGCTGATTTGTATAGTGTCCCCCTGTGTTTTAGTTAGTTATGCTAAAGGTTTCTCTATCTTTGTCATTTTCTCCAAGAACAAGCTCTTGCTTTTGTTTATTTTTTGAATTGCTTTCTTTGTTTCTAATTTATTGATTTCTGCCCTAAGTTTGATTATTTCTAGCCATATACTCCTCTTGTGTATGTCTGCTTCCTTTTGACTAGGTCTTTCAAGTGTGCTGTTATGTTGATTTGAGATGCTTCAGATTTCTTTATGAAGTCACTTAGTTCTATGAACTTTCCTCTTAGAATTACTTTCATTATGTCTCATTAGTTTGGGTGAGTTGTGCCTTCATTTTTGTTAAATTCTAGAAAGTCTAATTAGTTTATTTTTTCCATAATCCAGCTGTCATTGAGTAGAGTTCACTTTCCATGCATATGCAGGCTGTTTACTATTTTTGTTACTATTAAGGTCTATCTTTAGACCATGTTTTTCTAATATGATACAAGGGATTATATTGGTATAATGTTTTTTTTGGATGTATACAATTTACCCTTATTCATTCAAATGCTGATTTCTCTATTCCACTGCCTGGTTTCAATGCAAATATTGCATTGTGATGCTTTTTCTAAGCATCGCCTGTCTCAAGTTTGCATAAACATGCCACCATTTGTTCTCTATATTGTCAATTAAAACAACCAGCCCCAATACTGAATAATGGAGAGGATAAGGTGAGACATCCTGGTCCAGAGTGGGAGGAAGAGAAAGGAGACAGGAGAGGAGAGGAGGAGAATCTGCAGGAGAGGGCTTGGCACCACATGCAGAAATTAACTGGAACTAAAATATCACAAAAAGCAAGTATGATGGGTGAATCTGAATCCGAGGAATCTCTGCGGGCTTGGAGGTTTAGGATGGAGTAACTGTTAGCCAACATTGTGCTCTAGGTTAATTAATTAAATCCTAGTCTCTGTGTGGTGATTTGGTTATACAGCTGTTTAGGAATAACCACTGCTTAACCAAAAGATTTACCAATAGTAAATATTAATAATCTACAACAAATGGCACTCAACTAATCTAAGTATCCACACCCTTTAAATCCTACTTTAATTTAATTTGGTGGGGGAGAGGAATAAGCTCTCAGTGATACAACCCAAACTTTAAACCTAAAAACTCCCAGATAAATTACTGGCTCTTTAAAAGAGACTCTTAAACATGCCTCAGAGCAAAAGACAGCCTACTGTGGGCAGACCTGAGACTGAACAAAACTGGTTGCAACTACAGTCTAACAGGATGAGAGATAAAACAGACTTCTTTGAGCTTGGCTGATAATCTCTTCTACAGTTTTAAGACAGAAATAAAGGAAAGTTTAGAAATTATGACCATGGTTACATTCATATTCCTCAATTTAACTTTAAAAATTGATTTAGCCTTTTATGTGTTCTCAAAGGCAAAGGCTTTCGAAAAGATACTGGAACAACACAAAGAACAAGTAGAACAATATGAAGAAAAAAATGAAGGTTGGAAACAGGACATAAAACGAGATACAAAAACTTACAGAACATGATAAACAACAGGAAAAGAGGGCAGAGGTTTTAGAAAATATACTGGAAAACACAAAGAACAAGTAGAACAATATAAAGAAAAAATTAAAAGTTAGAAGCAAGGCATAAAACAAGACATTCCAGAGATTATTGAACAAAACAAAAAAATAGAGAGATGGGTGTAAAATATGGGTACAGACCTTAAAAAAAGAGTTTAGAATACTAAGTAATACTCAGGCAGACGCAAAAGATAATAATATAGAAAGCCAAACAAAGTTGGTTAGAAAACAAATGTTAGCTTATCCAGTCAGTGTACAACAGAGACCAGCAGATGATTACCCACAGGATTACCATGAGGCTGAATGGCACCCTGTGGAAGTGCTAGACCTGAGAAAGTTTAAAGAGAGTGTCACCAATTTTGGAATGCATTCACCATTTGTTAAACAAATGCTGACTTCCTGGCCAATCAGTATAGTAATCCCAAAGGACTGGGAGGATATGGCAAAGACAATAAAAGAACCTGAGCCATATTTACAATGGCTATCATGGTGAAGAGAAGAGGCTAGAGAGATAGCATACAAAATAGAGCCAGGGCTGTTGGTATTTTTAAGGAATGGCTGCTTGGTGATGGCCAATAGGCTCACACAGAGATACAAGCTGTATATAATGAAGAAACCTTAGTATTATGTCACCTAGCAGCCTTAAATACCTGGGACAAGGTTGAGGGATCAGGAAAAAGGCTTGAGCCATTCTCTCAGGTCATACAAGCTCCAAGTGAAACATTCACTAATGTTTTGCAAAGCTGGGGATACAAGTATATCAGATCCACTAGCTAGAAAAGCACTAATAGAACCTTTAGCTTTTGAAAATGCAAAGATTTTGATTGTAAAGAGGTAATACGGCCATTAAAAGCAAGGTGTGCACAAATAGACGAATGTGTTATAAATAGGATTGACATCAGACCTCAATTTGACCTTGATAGGAGAAGCTACCCCTAAAAACATTGGGAAATGTCTTAATTTTGATGAGCAAGGTTGCTGCAAATGGAGTTACCAGGAAAAACAAAATAATTCAAAAAGGGAGCTTATACGTCCTAGAATATGCAGAAGATGTGCAAGGGTTGACATCGGATAAGTGAATATAGAGCACAGATAAATGGGGTAATTCTTTATCAAAAAATGCCTGAAGGGGCCTGTCTCAAGCCCCAATACAGGACAGGGATACTCCTCCACAAGAAAGATAAACACCACTGCTCTGGGAATAAACATTAAAAATTTCAACAGTGAGGCCAGGGTAGGTTTTATAGGTAAATAAATAAAAAAAAAAAGGAAGGGAAGGGAACAAAAAAGCAAATATATTGGCAAACCTCTATAAATGATCATAGGGCAAAGTTAAAGATAATTTTAAATAGTATTGAAATTGAATGTGTGGTGGATACTGGGACTGATGTCACAATTATTACTTGTAAATCCTGGCCTCCAAATTGGCCACTTCAGGAGGTGGATATTCAATTCCAAGGAGTTGGGACTTTATCTAAAGTGAAACAAAGTGTTAGATGGTTTAAATGTACAGAACCAGAAGGTCAAATAAGAAAACTAAGACCATATGTGGCTGAGATAGCCATAAACTTATGGAGAAGAGATGTGTTACAATAATGGAAGACCCACATTAACATCCCCCCATGTTATGAGGCAAAAAACAGGTAATACTCCTGATAAAGAAGCTAAAATTATTTTAAAATGCCATCAAAAACAGTTTCAGACTGTCCAGGCTGTCCATAAACAAAATACAGCAGAGGCCATTTTTTCAACTGCCTGTTGGAAAGCCACTGCTGATAAAATTCCCACAGCCTTACCACTAAGGTGGTTGGAAAACCAACCTATTTGTATTGAACAATGGTCTATGAGTAAAGAAAAATTACTGGCACTAGAACAGCTAGTCCTGGAACAACTGGAGGCTCAGCATATAGAGGAGTCCAACAACCCTTGGAATTCTCTGGTATTTGTCATCAAGAAGAAATCTGGCAAATGGAAGATGTTAACAGATCTCAGAGCCATTAACAAAATTATTCCAGCAATGGGGTCATTACAATCCGGAATCCCATTGCCTTCCGTGTTACCTAAACAATGGCCTATTACAGTGATTGATATAAAGGATTGCTTTTTCACAATTCCTTTACATGAGTATGATAGGGAAAGGTTTGCTTTCTCAGGACCCACTTTGAATAGAAGCTGTCCAATAAAGAGATACCACTCGAGGGTCTTACCACAAGGGATGTTGAACAGTCCTACTTTGTGCCAATATTTTGTACAACAACTGTTGGAGGTAATTTGTAAGCAGTTTCCTCAATGAATAATTTACCACTATATGGATGATATCTTATTGGCTGATTCAGATAGAAAAACATTAGAAAATATATTTGATGAAATAAATAGAACTTTGCCTTGTTGGGGTTTAGAGATTGCGCCCGAAAAAGTACAAAGAGGAGATTCTATTAATTACCTAGGATACAAAATAGGTCTACAAAAAAACTCAACAACTTGGAAGAACCCAATTAAAAACTCTCAATGATTTTCAAAAAATTACTGTAAGATATTAACTGGCTATAGCCTACATTTTGTTTAGCTACTCAAAGCTAAATAACTTATTTTATACCTTATATGATGATAAGGACTTTAAATGTCCAAGAACGTTATCAACTGAAGATGAAAATGAATTGGCTCTGGTAGAAAGGAAATTACAAGATGCATATATAGACCATATTGATCCAAAGATGGCCTATATTTTGGTTATCTTGCTTTTCACTCATTCTCCCACAGGAATTCTAATGCATAAGGTGGACTGTGTCTTAGAATGGGGTATTTTTGGTACACAAGCAAAATAAAAAAAAATTAAAAATCGATATAGAAAAGTTCCTGAATTACTCTTAAAAGGAAAAATGAGACTTCATCAGTTGGCTGGAATAGATCCATCTGGAATTGTGGTGACCTTTCCCAATGCTGAGATTGTATCATTATGGGCAGTGAACGGATATTGGCAAAGAGCTTGTTGTGAGTTTTTTGGAGAAATCAGCAACAGATACCCCAAAATCAAGTCACTTCAGTTTATAAAAAGAAACAATTGGATTCTTCCTCATATAATAAAAGGAACTCCAATTTTTGGAGCTCCCATATTTTATACGGATGCCAATAAATCAAAAATGGCAGGTTCTAAGTCAGAAAATCTGAGTAAAGTGATGGAGAGTGCTTATGATTCAGTTCAAAAATCAGAATTATATGCAATTCTCTTGGTGTCATCAAATTTTCAAGAATTTCTTAATATAGTCACTGACTCAATATGCAGAAATTATTGTTCTACATATAGAAACTTCTGATCTAATTCAGGATTATTTGGACTTAACTTCACTGTTTCTTCAATTACACCGAGTAATAAGAAATAAAAATAATACATTGTATATAACATAGATCAGATCTGATATGCATCCACCAGGCACTCTAGCACAGGCAATGATGAAATTGATCAACTATTGACAGGAAGTTTGTTTGAGGCCTCAGAATTTCATTTTAAAAACAGTATGTTAACAGCAAAGGTTTAAAAAGAGAGTTTTCTATCACTTGGCAACAAGCCAAAGAAATTGTGCGAAAATGTCCCACTTGTTCTTTATATAATTAAACTCCACTACCTGCAGGAAGTAACCCAAATGGTAAACAAAGAAATGAAATTTAGCAAATCATGTGTTTTATTTTATAGAGTTTGGTAAACTGAAATATGTGCACCATACTATAGACACATATTCAGGGTTCTAATGAACAAAAGCCACAAGTTCTTTTTTCTTTTTTCAATGCAGTTTATTCAGGAACCTTGAACAATCATCTGACCCTGGGAAAAGCCAGCCCACAGGTTAAATATCCTCTGGGTAGCCAACCTCAGCATGCCACGTGGGCAATGAAGATAGGTCCACATACATGGAAGCAAGCCAGATCCTCAGCCTTAGCCAAATGCGGAGTTGTTTGTGACAGAGAGCACTCACCATCGGGAAGGTGGAAGGCGGAAACCAGCTCCATCTTTCAGGCGAAGCCACAAGTTCTAAGAAGGCTGATTTAGTTATTACAAATTTATTAGAAGTTCTGGAAGTTATGGTTATGCCTACACAAATCAAGTCTGATAATGTTACAGCATATGTCTTTAATAAAATGGAAAGATTTTTTTACATATTATAAGCTAAAACATGTAACAGGTATTCCGCAGAATCCTGCCAGTCAAGCAGTCATTGAAAAATTGAATCATACTTTAAGGGACATGCTTAACAAACAGAGAGGGGTTTTAACCCCCCCCCCACGAGATAGATTACATAATGCTTTTTTGACCTTAAATTTCTTAAATGTTAATGAACAACAAACAACAGCTGCACAAAGACACTGGGTTATAGAAAAAAAATTGCTGAATTATTTCAGCCTATATATTTCAAAGATACCCTAACTTCACAATGAACAGTAGGGGATGTATTACATACTGGGGAAGAGGTTTTTCATATGTTCATACAGGAGAAGAGAAATTATGGGTTCCTTCAAAACAAATAAAAATCAGATATCACAGAGGAAGACCACCCGAAAACCTTGGTCACACACAAGAAGAAAGAAATTAAGAATACCAAACAAAACAGGCAATATAAATTGATAATCGCTTCACATAATTCTAAAGCTGACTGAGACATAAAAAATGTCTCTAGCCAGAACTTCAGCAGTACATGACCAATAAATCCTTGGCTATAATATCCTCAATTTTTATTATGTCATTCTTTTAATTGGCATTGATAAAATTGGTTTACAGTTTAATTTCATTCTGAACATCTCATACATTTATAATTTTAGAACTGTATAATGCTTGTGAGAAATTATATGTTTGCAGAACAAAAGGAGTGAATACTGGAGATGCTGGACCAAACCTGACAGAATTTTTCTTCCAGCATGCTGAGATATTGACACATCTGTTTGTATCTTGCATGTTCCAGAATTGTGCTTGTTCCTGCCTCAACAACTTCAATTGCTGTTTCTCATCACGGATTGCTCCCAAGAGAGCTTTGAAGAAAGCTACAAATCTTAATTGGTCCAGCATTTTAAACTGTTCTAAACAGGACTTTTATTATTTTCTCAACATTCAAAGAGTGGACCACAAATATTGCTTACTTAATTAAACATTTTTCCAATTTTCTTTGGGCCCCCAACAGGATTTCTGCATGTCCAAAATGTCAGCTAGAAGAAATCAATGAGAATGATGTCATATTTTCCTTAAGGGGGATTGGGTAGGTTTTTGGTTGTTTTCTGTGGCTACAAGTGTTTATTGTCATTGGGAGATGTTTATAAATTACTAATGGTATTATTCAGAGTGAAACTGTTATGCCATTTTAGGAAACCCAAAAGACCTGGGATACACTCTGCTGTAAATACATGAGGTTTTTAAAATTGTATACGTGTTCAGACATGGGACACAAACTTCCTGTGGACACAGGACAGGAATGTAGCCCTGAGATCTAGGGAAGCAAGGTTTTTATGGGGCAAAACTGCAAGCAGGGACTTACATGCTTTGGCTTTACATGATTGTGTAATGGAAACTCAGTTTGAAATGATTGGTTACTTTGGGCATCAAGACCACAAACAGTTCTGGCCTGGTCCTATGGGCCAGTTTCCTAGCAACTGTATAATTAGTGGGCAGGAAAGAATGCAGTAAGGTTAATTTGTCCCCTTAAGGCTAGTTCTTCCCCAAAGGAGGCTGGACATGTTTCCAACTAACTAGGCTTTATTCATGCTTATGCTTTAAACTTTAAAACAATACCCACTGATTTTAAGTCTTTGCTCTCTCAAATCCACTAAGAATTAATGTAATTGAGATTTTAAAAATGAAATAAAATGAAGTTTCAAATCTTTCTTCCATCTGCTATTTTTCCCATAAACTCTACTGTGTGCCTTCCTTGGGAAAGGAACCTGTTTCTGACAATGTGCCAGCAGGCCTGGCTCTGATTTTTTTAATTTCAATCTTATTATTATTATCATTATTATTATTAATTTGGGTTTTTGAGACAGGTTTTCTCTGTGTAGCCCTGGCTTTCCAGGCCTCATTGTATACCAGGCTGGCCTCGAACTCCCAGACATACTCACAGACATCTACCTGCCTCTGCCTCCCGAGTGTTGGGATTAAAGGTGTGTGCACTGTGCTTGGCAGGACTTTCTTATAGCCTGGTTGAAGTCATACTTTATGACTTAGGACATGTGAGTGTGAAGAGCTGGCAGGGGTGCAAACCCTTCCTTTTGGAGAGAGGGTTTCTCTTGTGGCCTTGCATGTCCTGAACTCGTTTTGCAAACCCAGATGGCCTGGAACTCACACCAGCCTCTGCTTGCCCCACTGACAGCCACAGGCATGCAACACCACACCTGGCTTCTTGTTATAGTCTTTAAGAATGATTAATCTCTGTCTGCCTTCCTGGGACCAGCTCTGTTTTGACTGGGAGAGTTTGCAATCACTAAAAGAAAGGGGGGCAGGGACCCCAGGATTCCTTCTGCAGTGAGCAGGGACTGGCTGGGCCCTGGCTGAGCAGGGAATTTAAACTGGACACATTTAAACTGGGAATACATAAATTTAAGCTGGGGCTGTGTGTGCAATAAACTAGCTTTACTTACTAATGGACCCTTGTGCTTTTTTCCCTTCTTCTAAGAAGTGTAAATCCCATCTATTTGTTTATTTTTACACGTATGACTGTTTTGCCTGCATGGATAGGTGTGCCTGTGTACCAGGTGGATGCCTGGTGCCTGAAGAGGCAGCATTGACAACCCACAAGTATACCTTTGAGTTTTTCTTTTGCCATCTATTGCTTCTCATGGGACCTACACATTAGTCTGGTTTGTTGCCTCAATGAGAGTCCCTTGGAGAAAAATAAGATTTTCATTTATTATCATTGTTATTATTATTGTTATTATTATTATTAAATAGGGAATGAGTGTTCTTTTTGGAGGGATGGACACTTTATTTATGATTCATAGTGTAGTTCTCTTTATTATGGAAGATTTTTTTATTATTTGTACACTATTCTGTCTGTATGCCAGAGGAGGGCACCAGGTCTCACGATAGATTGATATGACCATGTGGGTGCTGGGAATTGAGCTCAGAAACTCTGGAAGAGCAGCCTGTGATCTTAAACTCTGTGCTATCTCTCCTGCCCCCTTATTTCTTATTTTTATTTTTTAAATTTTTATTTATTCATTTTACATCCCTGTCTTAGACCTCCCCTTCTTCTCATTCTCCTTCCAGTCATACCCTCCCTTTTTTCCACTATCATCCCTCACCTGGCTCTTCAGAAAAGAGGATCACCCTGCCTCTCCTGTGCATACCCACCCACCCCAGCATATCAAGTGGCATCAGGACGGAACACATACTCTTTGCCTGTTGAGGCAACCCCAACAGGGGAAAGTGAAAGAAAAGATAGCTTGTGGGTCAGGGTGCATTCATATGTGTATTGGTCCTGCTGTGTTTACAAGGCCTTGTTACCCTTGTGTCCTTCATCCAATCTGGCGCTTACACTCTGCACACAGAGTTTCTTGAGCCCTTAGGGGCTTAGGGTTTCTTGCAGACATCTCATTTAGGGTGGAATGGTCCAAGGCTTCTCACTGTTTGCATATCAACTGGATGTGGGTCTCTGTATTTATTCCCATCTCCTGCAGGAGAAATTTCCAATGATGGCCTAGCAAGGCACTAATCTGTGAGTATGGCTGTGCTCCTTTAGCACAACTGTAGCATTTAGATTTCTCTTATGTCCTTGGCCTCTGTAGACTCAGGTTCCTGGCCAATCAAGCAGTATTGGATCAAGGTTCCTTCTCATGGAGTGGGCCTCCTGAAACCCAACTAGATATTAGTTGGTCTCTTCTGTGACCTTTATACCACAAGTGCACCAGAAAATCTTGTAGGCAGGTCACTGTTGGAGAGTGAAGGGTGTATGGCTGGGTTGGTGTGTACTTTTCTCTTCTGGTGGCATGCAGCGTATGTTCCTGTATCGCAAACAGCAGTCTATAAGGGTGAAGGTTCTCGGTAGGGGCCAGCTGGGATTCGCTGTGTCCAATGACTTGTGAAGGTGTTGTCCTCAGCAACAGAATCTTACCATCAGGTTGGGGAGAGCACTGGAGGATGGACACAGGTGGGGGGGCCCAGGCCCTGCTTTGATCTAGCACAGAGACCTCCTGCGTACCGACTCCACAGGACTCTGGGAAGCCTGCTCTCAAGACACGCCCTTGTCTGTTCTTATTAAATTGAAATAAATACATAGTATTAAATGAAAACATCATATATATAAAGCTAGTTATTAAGTGACACGTGTGCTCCACCAGAGGGCACCAGATTCCTTGACAGATGGTTGGAGCGCCACCGTGTGGTCCCTGGGATGGAACCTGGCACCTTGATAAGAGAGGGATTTTCTGTGTCTGATGGCTGTTGCGATGACAAAGGTCGGCTTGTTTTTTTAAGATTCATCCATCCATGTATTCATTCATCCATTCATTCATTCTGCTTGTGCACCAGAAGAGGGCACCAGATCCCATTACAGCTGGCTGTGAGCCACCATGTGGTTGCTGGGAATTGAACTCAGGAACTCTAGAAGAGCAGCCAGCGTTGTTAACCTCTGAGCCATCTCTCCTGCCTCCAGTTATTTTTTAATATTTAAAAGACATTTATTTTCCCTGTGAGCGCGTTTCTGCCTTCCCAAGACTAGTCCTCCTTTGACTGGGCGACTCAAAATTAATTTTCAAAAGGGGGAGGGACCTCAGGATCCCTTCTCCAGGGACCAGGGACCAGCTGGACTTCCTCTGATCAGGAGAATTCAAAGCGCTCATTTTTCCTGCACACAAGTGCAGCAGCCCTGTGTGTTTACTTCCGGTACCAGGGGGCGGGGCGATGGCATCACAAATTGGCTTCGAAAGGCTCCTGAACCTGAAGACTGCGAGGGGCACAGGGCAGGGACATTGACAGAACACCAGGGACCAGGGAAAACACTGTGCGCTTTGTGACGACGGGGAAAGCGCTTCCGGGGGATACTTCTGGGTCCTGACAGAGCTCTAGGCTAAGTAGGGAGGAGGAGGATAGCTTGTGAGGGTGTAATGCGATAAATACAGCATTCTGGGAATTGTATTTTTGCGTCTGCAACTCGGCAAAGCGACGATATAGTGAGACCTGGCTATGTTACTACAAACAATCCCAGAAGTCCTTGCTCTGAGACAGTTCTCACTGAGGCTCCCAGCAGGCACAATGCACTCTGGGATTATTTGTAGTTCCCTGGCTATGGAGTGCTTGGCTTTAAGAATTTCCGTGTCTGGGACATTTCATCATGAATTCAGTAAGGATGTTCACAATCGTACAAGATAAAACAGATAATTTTTTTTTTTTTTTGTCTATGAGACACTTATAATACAATGTGAGTGGCTGGAAGTGCAGCTGAGATGCGGTAGATAGATTTAAGATTGATTTAAAGCCTGGACAGCTCCTAAGAGGGTGGATGGGGTATTGGAGCTTTTGGACAGGACTGTGCTGGATGTTAAGTGGAACGCAAGCACCCACAAGCATACATGCCATGTCTTCAATGTGTTATGTACTGTTGAAAAAGCAGGCGCTTGAGGACAACTATAAGTTTATATTCCAAGAAGCTGGCAGTTGGCGTAAATTCAAAGTTCAAGAGTTAGCACAGCACCTCTTCATTTTCCTAGTTCCTCATTCTGCATCCTGTTATTTTCAGGTATTTCAGACCGAACAAACAGCATCTTTTCAGGCTGAAAATGGACTGTAGTTTTCAGTTCAGATAGGTAGTAGCATATGATTCTTGAGGATTCTCTTAGAAAACCCTTCCCAGTAACTCAAAAGTTGACTTCTCATGCCTGGTGTTGGAGTTTTTGTTAGATGGAGGGACAATTGTCATCACAGATGGCAAAATTTCATTTAAACTAAATTTTAGTTTTATACAATAGCTTACATGGATTATACATATCTTAGATAGTTACTAATATTATTCCATATTACTTTTTCAGACATCCTTACCTTACCATCTTCCCTTTTGTATTTCTTTCTGTCTTACCTCCGAAATTATTATACCCCCTTCAAGTTTTTCCCATTTCCTCTTTCAAATCTCTATACCTTTCTACTTCCTTCTGCCCCCACACACTTCCATTCTCACCTTGGAAATGGTCACTATTTCATTCTTGGTTTTTTAATTACTGCCGGATATAGACTCACATATGAGTACACACATATTCCGTTTAAAGCTGGGAAACTTAGAAGAGAGAATATGTGGAATTTGTCTTTCTGTGTTTGGATTACCTCATATAACATGATTTTTTTTTTCTAGTTCCATCTATCTACCTGCAAGTTTTATGTTTGCATACTACTCAATAGTGATACATTTTAAAATCATGACCTAAAGAGCTTATATTTAATTCATTTTAAGGTTATTTAATAATTACATCATTTTGTGCCTTCTCTTTTCTTCCCTCCAAACCTTCCCACAGACCTCTCCTATTTCTCTTTCAAATTCATCTTCTTTTTTCAAATTTGTATTATGCTCTTAATATAAGTTGCTCAGTTTAATAATGTTACTTCCATGCATGTTTTCAGGGTTGATTGCTTGGTATTGGATAACTAAATGATTTTATGCTCTTTCCTGGAAAGATTTTTTTTCTCATACTCTCAGCATTTATTAGTTCCCTGCAGATTTTTGTGTAGGATTAAGGACAATGGTTTCTTCCTAGACCACTTTTGCATGTCTATTAGCATTTTCAATTTTTAGTTCGTTTTTATACAGGTATATTGGTAAGCCTTTTTTTCTTTATTTTTTTTTATATTGGCCCATCTTATGGGTGTAGCTTCTGGTATTATTAGGAGACACATTACCAGACCATACTCTGATCCTCTGCCATATATATATATATATATATATATATATATATATATATATATATATTTACCTCCTGTTATGCATGATCACTGAGTCTTAGATCTGGGAATTGTTTTGTAGATGTATCAGATGTGACTGTTCTCCAGAATTCTGCCTTGTGATTGGTTGTGGTTTTCAGTCATGATTGTGGTTCAAGGAAAAGCTTCCTTGGTCAGTGGTGAACTATACTTATCTATGTGCATTATTAAAAGCATTTAGGTTGCTACATGTTTATATTCATGCATGTACTTACATGTATTATAGGGATTTATGTAGATAATTCACAGTATGATTGCTTAAAACTCTTTAAAAAATTTACTGTTATTTTACCTACTTCCTTCTTTTATATTTATCCTGTAAAAGACCTGGGGTCTTACAGCTCAGGAGTTCAAGATCGCACTCTTCTCAGGAATTCCCACAGACCACAACTCAATGCAAAAGCAAGAGCATTTTTTTTATTTCAATCGCGATAGGGTCACCCCTCAAAAGGCAGGAGATGGCCCCAAGCATGCAAAGCACCGGGTTTTTATACTTAAAAATCTGGCCACTTTTGCTCTATACATTGATTGGTCAGCAAGAATAGCATGAAGATAGTTTATGCCTAGTTGTTTGCAGTTTTTGGCCATTTGTGAGTTTTCTCAAAACAACTCACCCTGCCCTTCAAGAGCTACCTGCCTTTGGCTTCAATTCAAGGCTATCTCAGAGCAGTTCATCCTGCCATTTGAGACCTATGTGCCTCTGGCTTTAATTCAAGAATGGGAATGGTCACAGCTGTTTTTCTTTTACAGTTGTTTTCATTCTCGGGTGAGCTCTCATCCCCCTTTTCTTTGTGCTCCAATTTTAACCCTAAAATTGTGGATCAATCTCAGAGAGAGATCGATACTGCCTCTGGAGCATCAGGACCTGAACCACACTTACACATTCCCTGACAAAGGCCAGTAATTGGTTAACAATACAGGGTAATATTGTGACAAGGAGCAAAAGGGTAGCAAAAGGTCCCAGTAAGAGAAGCACATAGGGGAGCATACCATTAAACCCATTCCAAAAAGGATATTCTATTAATTCTCATCTTCTGTTTTCAAGATCTTTTTTTTAATCTTTCCTTTAACAATGCCTGATTTATTAGTGTAAAAAACGGCATTTCTCCTGTGGGGCTAAGCAGATTCCTCCTTTTTCAACCGTAAGGAGGTCTAATCCCCTCTGGGTCTGGAGAACTACTTCTGCTAAGGAATTGAGCTGGTCTTGGAGGTCATTGATGGTGCTCGAAAGCAATTGTACATCATTAATTAACTGTTGGGACAGTTTGTTGTATTTATATAATAAAACACCCAAGCCAGCTGACCCAGCGCCTATGGAAGCACTCAGCCCAGTTCCCACTAACAGAGGAATGAACTGAATGGCTCTCTTCATTCTTCCAGCCATTAAGTCAAAGGTGGTGACTAGGACTGGCTCATCCCCTGGAATGATGCTAAGATCAGGGAGTTGCCTGTACACAGGTCCCAGTCCAATCTGTGGGCAAGAATGTATAGGCTTTATTATTCCTGCATAAGAAAACAGTGTTATTGTCAGGGCAGAGAGCTGTGGAGATGTCAATTGCTGAATCACAAATGGCAAAGGTAGCATCCCCTACAGGTAGAGCTGAGCTATCATTTTTGTAGGGTTTTGTCAAACAAGTAACATTTTGCTTGAAGAGAGGCTGCACTCTCAGAGAGGGTGCTGAGTGTCAGGACCCCTCAGCAGTGGAATAAGTGGCGTTGGGGGGGAGCTCCAGAGGAACAGGCTGCCCTTGTCAGAGGCGGAGCCAGAAGTCACTTGCAAGCGAAGGGTTGGTGTCATTTAGGAGGCTATGAGTGGCAGTAATAACATCTACAGTCTGGGGGTCTAAAATAAAGTTTCCTCTACTATCAGGAAGAACCAGAGGGTGGTAATTGAGGGACGAGTATTCTTTTTTCTATTAACCCTTCAATGCATTGTTTAACCTGTTCTTGTCTGGCCTGATCCTGCACCCCTCCTCCATCTGAGAGGTGAATGGGAGGTACCTTTCTTCAGCGTACAGGCTTTCCTACCATCCCAGAACAAGGGGCTTGGAGTAATTAAGATCCATGGACTCCTATTGGCATACTGTGGAAACAATCGTCTATCCTCATCTCCTCCCTGACTTGGTTCAATATGGCAGTGAAATAGGTGATGTTATCTTTTCCAGTACATTGTTGCACAACCCTATAGCAACTGCTATGCACAACCTGTTGATAGGTATCACAAGGGCAAGGCACGGGGCACCCATTTACATAAGGAATCATCTTAGGCTTAGTTACACAATGCCATTCTAAACTTGGGGTACTCCCTGAAGGTTGTAGGGCTCTATATGCCCATGTATCGCCAAACTCAACTTGAGCATAGGCCTTGTTGGGGCTCCAAATCTTACCAATAAGTAAGGCTCTGCCATTCATCACACCACCCTTGCAATCACAGGGTTTACCATACATTGCTTCCAGGGCCTTGTGAGCCTGGTGAGGATCACCAAAACTCCAATTGAGTAAAAACAGCACCACCCAGAGGTACCATTGTCTGTCCACTTTACTGGTCAAAGAGTTCATTGTCCCTGATGAGTTTCAGTTTTAACAGGTTGCTGGAGGCTTGGACTTTCCAGGTGTCAGAAGGTTTATGAAGAGCAGGCTTGACATATGACCCATGGATCCAAGCTGCAATGCTCTCTACTTTGACGGCTGTTGGGGTGTTGAGCAGGACACAATAAGGAACCTTCCAATGAGGTTCCAAATTCTGGCTGCGGTGTCATAACAAGTACACCATCTCTCCAACCTAGAACTAATGGGGGACCTCCAAGGACCTGGGCGCATATGCACTACCAACCTTGCTCCAAATCTCTTTCTGAATAAGTTGCAGTCCTTTTCACCTGGACAACAAGTCAGAGTTACCACTAATTATGTCAATGGGGTCCCCAAGAAGAGTCAGGGTAGCAGGAACCCCATATAGTAGTTCAAAGGGAGTTAAACCTAGTATGGAGGGAGTACTTCTGACTCTAAAGAGGGCCAAGGGAAGGATCACTGCCCAGTCACCATCAGTCTTCATGGTCAATTTAGTGAGAGTCTCTTTGAGAGTTCTATTCATTCTCTCTACCTGTCCTGAACTTTGAAGTCTATAAGCACAATGTAACTTCTAATCAAGTCCCAGAAACCTGACCACCTCCTGGTTTACCTGAACAACAAAGGTTGGCCCATTGTTTGACCCAATTACCTTTGGAATACCAAACCGAGGAAAAATGTCTTCCAGAATCTTTTTGGCCATGACCAGGGAGGTTTCTTTCTTTGTGGGAAAAGCTTCCACCCATCCTGAGAAAGTGTACACAAAAACCAGGAGATATTTATTGCCATCTCTAGATGGTCTACTTTCAGTGAAATCCACTTCCCAATGCATTCCAGGTCTAGTTCCTTGTCACTGGCCAGCAGTGACACCTGAATACCACCTGAGAGAGGGCTGGGAAAGAGAGAGAGAGACAGGGTGACACAGAGAAGGACACTGAGTCTACATGCTGATCCAAGTGTCAGTTTAATGGACGTCAGGTTAACACTTAAGTAGGCCAAAAAGTACAAGCAGTTTCTCCTGTAGGAGCTTTACATGGTCAAAACATAGGAGAGCTCACTCAAGGTTACACAGTGCCTGCTGTCTGGTTACTATGGTTGCACACAGTTTCGCAGGGTCAGAGCTGTTTGCTGTAGGACCACCAAGGTCAGTTTATAAGAAATTGGACTTTGGAAAATAGCCAAAGCCAAGAGGCCAGATTCCACTGTTCAGATGCCATTAACTCCAAATTTGCCATATACTCCAAAAAGGCTGCCACAGTTCCTCTCAGCTGCTTCCCTGGAAGCAGCTCTGGAAACTCTTACCTATGTTTACCTACTGGCAAGGTTCACATGCCCTAGTCACTGTCTCAGTCAGGGTGGTGAGGTTTAGTATTCAGTACTGGGATGGGTAGGCAATTTCAGCTAAATTCTTTGCCCGCAAGTGAGTCCACTTACACATCTGAGTAATTTATCTCTCAGCGTCTTCCTGTGGTAGAATGATCTTACCTTTAGAGTCAATCCATGCCCCCACATAGGTGTCAAATATCCCCTGTGTTTTACCATATTAACTTTAAGTCACTTTCTGAGTAGTTTAGTCATTCTTCTCTGGGCAGTTCAGCAGTTAGTACCACTAGGACAGTTCCTCTAGCAGCTGCTTTAGCCTCCTGATCGGCCATGTTATTCCCCTTTCCTGCCTCAGAAATCCCCTTCTGATGTCCCAGACAATGAATAATGCTTACCTTTTCCAGCAGCAACAAGGCATTGAGCAAAGTCAGAATCTCATTTTTATTTTTTATCTCTACCAGCTGATGTTAGCAGAAATCTCTGCTGATAGATGGCCCCATGTACATGGGCTGTTGGTAAGGTGAACCAACTATCAGTGTAGATGTTTATCTTTTTAACCTTTTCCAGTGTTAATGCCTGGATTAAAGCAATCAATTCAGCTCGCTGAACAGATGTGCCCTCCGGCAACGCCTGGGCCCATATTACCTGATGTCCATCTACCACCACTGCCTCTGCCTTTCTCTTCCCGTTCTACAAAAAACTGCTCCCATCCTTATAGTGTGTCACCTCAGCATCAGGAAGAGGTTGATCTTTCAAGGCCTTTAGCCATCCCTGTTCCTCTGCTAGAACCTGTAAGCAATCATGCTCCAGGGGCTGGATTTCTGGATCTGGCAATCAGGTGGCTGGGTTTAGCCCTGTAGCCGGGGCAAAGGTGACTCTATCATTATTCAAGAGCAAGGCCTGGTAATGTGTCTTGCTGGCATTCATGAGCCAGAAATCAGGTGGCTGCCTTAAGACACTCTCAAGGGCATGAGGAGCACAGATGATGAGGTCCTGTCCCAGAGTCAGTTTGTCTGCATGTTTTACTAGTGCCGCCACTGCTGCTATTATTTACAGGCAGGTTGGCCATCTTGCCACTACTCAATCAAGTGTTTTGGATAGATAGGCTACTGGTCTCTTCCAGGGTCCAATTTTCTGTGTTAGCACCCCATTGGCCATTCCCTGATTCTCATACACATAGAGATGGAAGGGTTTGGTTACATCAGGGAGTCCCAATGCTGGGGCCAATATTAAGGCTTGTTTGTTATTACCAAATGCAGCTTGTTCATCCTTTCCCCAGATGAAAGAGTCACTGCCCTTTGTAAGGGCATGCAGAAGGGCTGCCATGTTGGCAAATCCCGGGATCCACAGCCGGCAAAACCCCGCTGTACCTAAAATTTCCCTCAGTTGTTCAGTAGTCTGTAGAGGGGGAATATGAAATACAGTCTTTTTTCTAGCCTCCGACGGCCATCTCTTTCCCTCTTTTAATATATATCCCAGATAACTGACCTGTTTCCTGCAGAGATGGGTCTTTTTCTCTGTAGCTGAGCTTACCCATCTCTTGCAACAGCTGATCGATGGCCTCAAAACAGGTTTCTTTACAATTTGCAGCTAATAGAATGTCATCCACATATTGGAGAAGAGTTACCTGTGGATTGGTGGCCCGGAGGTGTGCCAGGTCCCAAAGAAGGGTTTCATCTTCCTTTTGGGACAATTCTTGATCCAGTGTCCTTTCTCCTTGCAATAGGCACACTGATCCTTAGACAGAGGGCCCTCTGATTTCCAGGATCTCTCTCCCTATCATTATGACTGCACTGCGGTGGCCAGGATCTTAGTCAACTTTCTGTCTTGCCTCTTATCCTTTCTCTTTCTCTTGCTTCCTGCTCTTTCTGCTTTCTTTCCTCTTTCTCTTCTTCCATCTCCCAGCTGTAGAAAACCTTTTCTGCTACCTGCACTAAATCCTTAAAGAACTTGTCCTGTAAACCCTCTATTTTCTGGAGTTTTCTACAAATATCTCTGGCTGACTGGTCTATAAAGGTAATAGTCACCATTGGTTTATGCTCATCTATGATAGGGTCATAGGGCGTAAACTGACAGTATGCCTCTATCAGCCATTCCAGAAAGGCTGCAGGAGATTCATGCAGCCCCTGAACCATCTCTCTTACCTTCATCAAATCAGTGGGATTTCAAGCAGCCCCATGGAAACCCGCAATTAGAGTCTGACGGTAGACCTCCAGTCATTCCCTACCTCCAGATGTGTTGTAATTCCCGTTCAGTGGGTGAGGGGAAAGCCATCATCAATCTCATTAGGGAGGATAGAAGGCCTCCTGTCCATTCCAGGCACAGTCTTTCTCTTCCCAAGGAGGACCCGTCTCGTTCCTCAGTAGTTAAGAGGGCCTGCAAGCGTTTCTGGCAATCATCCCAAGTGGGCTGGTGAATAGGACAGATTCAAACAAATATGTGCCTTTTATCTCACCTCCAAGAAATGATAGTCACCGCCTGTCCCATAATAAAGTCGTCCATCAAGAAAGTCAAAGAAGCAACAATGATAGAGACAAAGAAAACAAGAAAGGCAGTTACACAAGGACATCCTTACGGGTGGTACTACAGAATTCTGATTGAGAGGCTGCCTCATGGCGGCTGTCTCTGAAGAGAAACAGATGGGAGGAAAACCATCCCGGAACTAGCCTCCCAAATGGAATCTGGAAGGTCCTCCAGTTCCCAGGCAACCGATATTCTGACAAGTTTGTCTATCGCAGGGAATGAGCAGATGACCAAAAATGTCTAGATAGGTGACTAAAGAGAAACAGTGGTATACCAAAAATCAGACTAACCTGTTCTGAGCTCACTTCTGAGCCCAGCCAGCTGAGTGTTAAGGAAGGGCACACTGTTTTCCGGGCAACGCACCAAAATGGAAGACCTAGAGTCTCACTTCTCAGGAGCTCAGGATCTCGCCCTTCACAGGAAAACTCACAGACCACAATTCAATGCAATAGCAAAAGGTTTTATTGCTGTTGAGATAGGGCCGCACCTACAAAGACAGGACATGACCCTGAACATACAAAACAGGATTTTTATGCATGAAAATCAGATCACTTTTGCTCTACACTTTACAGCTGGTTGTTCCTCAGAACAGTTCACCCTGCCCTTCAAGAGCTATCTGCACCTGGCTTCAATTCAAATAATAACAGTTGTTTTTCTCATTCCCAGGTGGTCCCTCATTTGTTCTGATGATGAAATCACTGAATAATGTCATGTTGCAGTGTTAAGGGTGAAGGGATCTGTTTAGGAGCCTGTGCAAAACAACAGCCTCATTCACTAAGGTAATTCAAGGCCCTGGAGAAGACTGTTCACCAACTTCATACAGAGATTGGATTCAGCTCTAAAGAGGGTAGTACCGGACTGACACCAGATAAGCACTGATGTCATTCTTGGCGCATGATACTGCAAATACCACATGTAGGAGAGCATTTAGAGCATGAAAAGGAGGAGCAGCCCCAAGAGAAGATTGATTAAGAGAGACAACTGCTATTGACTCTCAGGAACATCATGCCGACCTCACAGGACAAGCTACAGCTAGAGTTCCCAGTTCTCAAAACACCTGGTGTGCTATTTTGGGTGAATCCAGGAATTTACCAAAAGAACTGTGAGGTTAAAATCTCTAGAATGCAAAATAGGAGGTGTGTTAACACAGAGGCAAGTTGTGCCTTTACTCACAGAAGGGAACAAGCAGATTTTGGCTCCAAGGGAATTCAAAGGTTCCCGGGGTTTCATGGCAGCTGTGGCAAGGGAAAGCACAGGTCTAGGGATTACTGCTCTGAGAGGGACAAACAGGCTAACCTCTTGCCATCAGGAAACCAACAGAGGGGCCTGTCAGGCTTAGGCCCCTCATGCAACAATACGAGCTGTCTCCCATCACGCAGCCATGAGGTACTAGGCAGGTAGGAAAATCTCAACTGAGCGCAGCTTTGCATCTGGCTGCATATAAACCTCTGACCCTAAGCACAAGGGTTCTATGTCACAAAGGAAATACAGCTGTTTATGGACCTGTGTATTCAGGGATGCTAAAGAGGATCTCTGGAAGAAGCAGAATAACTTCTACAGGATCTATTGTACACCCAGTTACTGTAGATGGGGACTGCAAGGAAGAAGTTAAAATCATGGTGCATGTAAAACACGAGATGCAAAAATAAGGCAGGGGTAGAATTGCTCAGCTGTTACTGTTCTCCTCCATCTAGGGCAAAGCCGAACCCTTAGGAAGGACAGGCACATTTGGCAGTACGGGAAATTGTGTGTTCTGGAAAGCAGTGTCTAATGATCAGAGATCCAAATTAATGGCAGCAACAAGTGGTGTTCATTGAAATGCAGGAGATGACTTCAGTATCCTCTCCCAAAAGTCTTGGGATCCACAATGTGTGCTTCTGAAGGTTCATATACAGTTTCTAGGAATCTGTAAAATTTCTCCAGTAGGACAAAGTGTATGGGGGATTAAATAGGTGGAACCAGAGGGTCCAAGAGGGAAGTTGACACCTTCTGTAGCCTGCCACTGAAGGAGAAATTCAGAAATAATTCCAGGAATCTTTCTGCAGGATAAGTCTCCTCTCTGCCCAAATGCTTATACTTGCAGTTTCCTAACCATATTTAGATTGTTGAAATCATACACTGGGAGACTGAAGCTGAAAGGAACTTAAGGCAGAAGCACACGCAGAATGCAAGATCTGTTCTAGCCACGTTCCTCCTTGAGCATCAGCCAGAGCTGAATGAATGACTTCGTTAAAGTAGGCAAAGACTGCTCCTGGCTTCTGCCCCTTCTCCTTGCCTGATCATCAGAAGCCGTGCCTTAGACTCTCCCCTCAAACTCCTTGTGGGCCAACACAGGTGCGTACTGTGAGCTAAGCAGTGGAATTTGGGTAGAACACAAGACCACCTGTATCTGGAAAGGGTGCTTTAGGGTGGGATATGGGAAAATTCGCAGGAGGAAGGAAGGGTTTCACAGTTTGGAAGCAGAAGGGCGTTCCACGGTTTAGCCTGTAATTGGAAGCCTCGAGGGAGTGGGTGGTGCCTAGGTCGGTATTTAAGGGTGAGCAGCGGACCCCTTTACGCATTTGCCATAGCCTGCACTGTCCTGGGTGTTGTTCTGAGTACACACTGGAGAGGAAGAACCCCTGTCAAAGTGTCCTCGGCAGGATGGAAGATCAGGCAGATGTGAGTGGCTGCAGTAAGACAAAGACATCCTTGCGTCTAAAAACTGTTTGGCAGGCTAAGCAGAAGGAGGTCTTGCTCTCAGTTTTCGCCAAGACACTTTAACCGAGCTTCAGGACCAGGCAGGAACTGGCCAGGGAATTTGGGGTTCCAGAGTCCTGCATCTGCATGTGGTTTCAAAACTGCAGAAATAAGACTGGCGTGTCGAGGAAGACCTCAAAACAGACCACCGCAGGCTCCAGCCTTGAAGCCTCCCAACAGCCTCCTGAAAAGCTTGTCGCCAGGGTACAACAAGCAAGAGGCCCGCCCTCAGAACGGAGAAGGCCTCGAACGCGGCTTAGTCCAGCGCAGATCAGCATGCTAATCTTTTGAGATCTCTCCATCCCCAGACTATGCCACGAGAGTGCAACTGGCACTGAGCACAGGTTTGCCTGAGGACACCGACCACATATGGTTCCAGAACAGAAAGGCCGCGCTGGAGGCAGCACAGCTAAAGGTGAGGACCTGCCTGCCTCTCCTGACCCAGAAAGGGCTCCTGGAGCATCGTATTGCATTGAGCAGGAGGCTTCCCGCGACAGCTTGTTGACACCGGGTTCTGCAGGAGGCGAGTATGGAGAAACGTTGATGCCAACATCCGAGCTCACCTTCTCCACAGAGGCCTACCCAGAACCCAGCAACTCCTGCCCTGTCCAGCTCTTCCTGGATCAACTGCTGAGTACAGCGGAAGTCAAGGAACAGGTACCAGCTGCTCTGGACCCAGATGACCCATGAGAGCAGATCGAACCAACACTTGAGGCTCCTCTCACGGAAGAAGAATATCAGTCTCTGTTGTATGATATTTGACCCCATTGGTAACCCCTAGAATTAGGACTGTAAAACTCTGTTGCTTGGACCCTCACCTGACCATTGTCTCAGAGACTCCAGCCAGAAATGAGCTTGGACAGATGCTCAGGCTTGCACCTATGAAAGGTGCAGAGCTCTAGCGATCCTGAGTAAGTGTTGGGAAAAAGATGGAAGGCCCTGGAGGTGCGAGGAACCTCACAAGAAGACCAACAGAAACAGGTGACCCAGACCCCAGGGGGCTTGCAGAAACTGAGACATCAAATAAGGAGCATGCTTGGTCTGGACCTAAGGACCCTGCACACACGTAGCAGGTGGGAGGTGAATCCTTGGGCTTAATGTGGGTTGCCCTATGAGGGAGGTGTTGTGGAGTGGCACAGCGGCGGTGGAAAGTTGTTTCTAGCCTGGACTTTGTTGTTTCTAACCTGGACGGTTTTTGAAGGACAGTTATATCATGTTAGCTTCAATTATGATGAGTATAAATATGTAATTTGTCTGTTATTGTACTCTGCATCATTAAATTACTTTTAGGCATTACTATGACCTGGTTATTGTTTTCATTTGGAAGTTAATGTAAAGAGGAGATATGATTATCTTTCAAGCTGAAAAGAGGTGTGATCATGAGTCTTGGTTTTTAACTTGACTGCATGTGGAATTAAGCAAAACACCTAAATTAAGGACACAATTGTGAAGTACTCTTCCTTATTTGAAGTAGTCTTCTCTACTTCTCTTCTGGATCTATAAGGCTGAAAAACACACCTTTAATCCATATCTTCATACTGCAAAACCAACCACTCACCTTTGCCTCATCTTCTACTGGAAACCTATACAAGGACATGGAAGAAGGAATGTTTTACTCTTTGCCTGTTCTTTTTCGCTTTGGTAGCAAGTCTATTTCTTCATTGACTATAGAACCTTCTTCTTGAGGATTTCAGTGTATTTGAAGGTGAGTTGCACCAACCAGCCTCATGGACCAAGCCACTGATAGATTCCTTGATTTTCCATTTTTAGCCATCCACTGTTGAATTAATTGACTCACAGATTGTAAATCATTCTCATAAATTTTTTCCTATAAAGAGAGAGTTAGAGGGAAACATAAACTATGCGTATAATTATCTTTCACATAGAACTACCAAATTTTCTGCTTTTAATAATGTTATGTAATTCATTCAGGAATCACTTAAACAACAGTAATTTTCATATGAGGAGTTATAGAAAAAATATTCATCACCATGCAAAATCAAAATGCTACATAACTTTTTGGGTATATTGATGGACTAGGAATTAATTTTTTTGATGCAGTTATATTCTAAAATATCGTAATTGAATTACAAGTATTTTAATTTTTTGCAGCATTTATATATAGTTTATTTTTACCTCAAATTAATCCCTTCTTTGTCTTAATTCCCTCAACACACATTAAAGTGTGTTCATTTTTCATTTTCATAGGTTACAGAGATTCTATTTTATATGGGGATGACATCATGAAAATTAACTGTTCTATGCATGACACTGCTAATACCAAAACATCATTCAAATAATAAGTAGACCTATCAGAATCACACTAGAATTCTCAGCAGAGATTATGAAAGCCAGAAGGGCTTGGATGGATATCATGCAGACACTAAGAGACCACTGATGCCAACCCAGACTACTATACCCAGTATATATGCAGCCATCCAGCCCTACAGAAGATACTAGAAGGAAAACCCCAACCCATTAATATTAAATACACTCCAGAAAACACATTGTGGCCCACACCATGAGGGGAAGTCCATGCCTGACACTGCCTGGATGACCATGAACCAGAGTCAAGATAACCTAGAGACACACAATATCTGTAAACATGACAGGCAAAAAAATGTCAATGAAAGATACTCCGCTATAATCATATATGAGTGCCTAGCCCAGTTGTCATCAGAGAGACATCACCCGGCATCTGATGGGAGCAGATGCAGAGAACCACAGCCAAACACAATTATGTATCTAGGGGAACGCCACAAATGATGGAATATGTATTGTAGGAATCAGAGATATCAAGGACAGAACAAGAACATGGCTCACTAAGTCAACTGGGCTCATAGGGGATCACAGAGACTGAAAGAAAAAGGCAAACATTCTATGAGTCTTGTGAGCTAGGTTGTCTGCATACATCTTAGATGTTGCTGAGGGACTTCCAACAGTGAGTGTGTGTGTGTGTGTCCGTGGGTGACTCTGACTCTTTTTCCTGCTCTAGCTACACTTTCCTCATGTATTGCTTTGACCAACTCTCATGTGAGGGATTGTTCCTAGTCTTATTGTAACTTGTTATGCCATCAGAATTTTTTTCATTGAAAATAAAGAAGCAGTGGATCTGAAGGAGAGGTGAGTTGGGCAGAGTAGAGGTGGATAGATTGTGGGTAGGAGGAATGGAGGAACAGGAAACTGCAGTTGGGATGTAGTGCATGAAGCAAGAACAAAAAATAAAATGCTAAAACAAAATAAACTATCAGCAGCTAGGGCTGTTGGTGAGTACCTGCAGTGCTAGCACTCAGGAAGTTAAAGGTAGGTGGGTCTCTGTGAGCACAGAGAGCACAGGCTGTTCTACAAACAGAGTCCAGGACAGCCAAAATTATTCAGAAAAATCCTGTCTTCAAACAAACAAAAAACTGTCAGCATTTTGTGTTTCATCTTTAGGAACTTTGTTTTATGTCCTACTTTTTTTAATTTTTTATTTTTTAATATGAGATACAGTTTCTTAACTTTGTATCCTAGCTGTAGCCCAGTCCCTCATTTCGTCCCTTTCCCACCCACCCTCTCATCTCCTCCCTACCCCTTTCCAAGTCCACTGATAGGGAAGGGCCTCCTCCTGTTCCAACTGACCATAGCATATCAGGTATCATCAGGACTGGCTGTAATGTCCTCCTCTGTGGCCTAGCAAGTCTCATCCTCCCTTGGGAGGGGGGAGGTCAAAGAGCCAGCCATTGAGTTCATGTCCAAAATAGTCCCTGTTGCACTTAGTATGGTACCCACTTAGATACAGAGCTGACATGGATATATTTGAGCAGGGGTGCTAGGTTACATGCATACATGGTCCTTGGGTAGAGATACAGTCTCATAGAAGACCCCTGTGCCCTGATATATTTGGTTCTTGTGGAGTTCCTTTCCTTTCCAGGTCACACAAACAACCCCTTCTTTCATATGATTCTCTGTGCTCTGCCCAAGGTTTGGTTATGAGTCTCAGCATCTGCTTTGATACACTGCTAGGTAGAGTCTTTCACAGGGCCTCTGTGGTAGGCTTCTGTCCTGTTTCTTGTTTTCTCCTATGTCCATCCCATTTGTTTTTTTAAGTGAGGATTGATCATCTTAACCCAGGTCCTCTTTCTTGTTTGTCATCTTTAGGTGTACAGATTTTAGTATGTTTTTCCTATGTTATAGGTCTAGCATCCACTTAAAAGTGAGTGTATACCATGTATGTCTTTCTGCTTCTGGGATACCTTACTCAGGATGATCTTTTCTAGATTTTTTTTTTGTTTCTTTATGTTTATATCTCATGATTTCTTTGAATGGACTAGATAAAAACCTGTCTGTTGCACAGCTGGTAAATAGGTTTCCCATTTTATAAGCTGCTTCACCACCTAAAGAATGGATAGCAAAAGCATTTTAGTCTCCTGTTGTTAGACCTGGAGTCTCACTGCTCAGGAGCTCAGGATTGTGCACTTCCCAGGAACACTCAGAGACCACAACTCAATGCAAAATCAAGAGTTTTATTCCAATTGTGATAGGGTCGCCCCTCCAAAGACAGGAGATGACCCTGAACATGCAAAGCACAGGGTTTTTATACCTGAAATTCAAACCACTTTTGCTGTATCCATTGATTGGTCAGCAAGAATAGTATGATAGTGTACAGCTGATTGTAGATAGTGTACAGCTGGTTGTAGATTGTGTACAGCTGGTTGTAGATAGTTTTTCTCAGAACAGTTGACCCTTCCCTTCAAGAGTTATCTACACATGACTTTTCAATTCAAATAATCACAGTTGTTTTTCTCATGCTGAGGTTGTCCCTCACCCCCCCTTTTTTCCTCAATTGTAACCCTAAAATTGTGGATCAACGTCAGGGAGAGGTTGATACTGTCTCTGGAGCATCAGGAACTGAACTGCACTTATAAGTTCCCTGACAAAGGCGAGTTCTGGTCGGAGAGTTTATTGTCCTTGATGAGTTTCAGTTTTAGCAGGTTGTTGGAGGCTTGGACTTTCCAGGTGTTGCAGGTTGATGAAGGGCAGGCTTTACATGTCACAGGTGGACCTGAGCTGTGATGCCCTCTACTTTGACATCAGTTGGGGTGTTGAGCAGGAGGTAATAAGGACCCTTCCACCCAGGTTCCAGATTTTGTCTGCAGTGTCATGACACATATACCAGATCTCCAACCTGGGATTGATGGGGCACCTCCAAGGACTCAGGTGCATATGCACTGCCATCCTTGCTTCAAATCTCTTTCTGAATAATTTGCAGTCCTTTTAGCATGGACAATAAGTCAGAGTAACCACTACTGATGTCAAGGGGGTCCCCAAGAAGAGTCAGGGGAGCAGGAACCCCATATCATAGTTTGAATGGAGTCAGGCCTTGTACAGAGGGAGTATTTCTGACTCTAAAGAGGGCCAAGGGAAGGAGCACCACCCAGTCACTGCCAGTCATCACTGTCAATTTGGTGAGAATCTCTTTTAACAGTCTATTCATTCTCTCTACCTGTCCTGAACTTTGGGGTCTATAAGCACAATGTAACTTAGAGTCAAGCCCCAGAAACCTGGCCACCTCCTGGCTTACCAGAGCAACGAAGGCTGGCCCATTGTCTGACACAATTACTTTTGGAATACCTTACTGTGGAAAAAATGTCTTCCAGAATCTTTTTGGCCATGACCAGGGTTGTTTCTTTCTTTGTGGAAAAAGCTTCTTCCCATCTTGAGAAAGTGTCCACAAAAACCAGGAGATATTTATTGTCGTACCTGGCTGGTTTAATTTCACTGAAATCCACTTCCCAATGCATTCTGGGTCTAGTTCCTCTCAGCTGCTTCCCTGGGCTCTGGAAATTCTTACCTATGTTTACCCTCTGGCAAGGTTCACATGCCCTAGTCACTCTCTCATTCAGGATGGTGAGTTTTAGTATTTGGTACTGGGATTCGTGGGCAACTTCAGCCAATTTCTTTGCCCTCAAGTGAGTCCATTTATACATCTGAGTTATTAATCTCTCAGTGTCTTCCTGGGGTAGAATAATCTTACCTTTGGAGTTAATCCATGCCCCCAAGTCAGTGTCAAATATCTCCTGTTGTTGCCATATTAACTTTAAGTCACTTTCTGAGTAGTTTAGTCATTCTTCTCTGGGCAGTTCAGCAGTTAGTACCACCAGGACAGAGTTTCCTCTAGCAGCTGTTTTAGCCTCTTGATCAGCCATGTTATTCCCCTTTGCTGCCCTGGAAGTTCCCTTCTGATGTCCAGGGAAATGAATAAAGCTTCGCTTGGCAGGCAGCAACAAGGCATTGAGCAAAGCCAGAATCTCGTTTTTATTTTTTATCTCTTTACCAGCTGATGTTAGCAGGCCTCTCTGATGATAGATGGTCCCTTGCACATGGGCTGTTGCGAAGGTGTACTGACTATCAGAGTAGATGTTTCTTTTTACCCTTTCCCAGAGTTAATGCCTGTGTTAAAGCAACCAATTCAGCTCGCTGAGCAGAAGTGCCCTTCAGTAACGCCTGGACCCATATTAACTTATGTCCATCTATTACTGCTGCCATTGCCTTTCTTTTCCCATTCTCCCAAAACTGCTCCCATCCATATAGTATGTCATCTCACAGTAGGGCAGAGGCTGATCTTTCATGTCCTTTCGCCATCCCTGTTCCTCTGCTAGAACCTGGATTTGTGGATCTGGCAATAAGGTGGCAGGGTTTAGCCCTGTAGCCGGGGCAAAGGTGACTCTATCATCATTCAAAAGCAAGGCTTGGTAATGTGTCATGCGGGCATTCATGAGCCAGAAATCAGGTGGCTGCCTTATGACACTCTCAAGGGCATGAGGAGCACAGATGGTGAGGTCCTGTCCCAGAGTCAGTTTGTCTGCATGTTATACTAGTGCCGCCACTGCTTCTATTATTTCCAGGCAGGTTGGCCATCTTGCCACTAGTGAATCAAGTGTTTTGGATAGATAGGCTACCGGTCTCTTCCAGGGTCCAATTTTCTGTGTTAGCACCCCATTGACCATTCCCTGATTCTCAGCCACATAGAGATGGAAGGGTTTGGTTACATCAGGGAGTCCCAATGCAGGAGCCAATATTAAGGCTTGTTTGATATTATCAAATGCAGCTTGTTCATCCTTTCCCCAGATGAAAGAGTCACTGCCCTTTGTAAGGGCATGCAGAAGGGCTACCATCTTGGCAAATCCCGGAATCCACAGCCAGCAAAACCCTGCTGTACCGAAAATTTCCCTCAGTTGTTCAGTAGTCCCTGGAGGGGGAATGTGAAATACAGTCTCTTTTCTAGCCTCCGAAGGCCATCTCTTTCCCGCTTTTAATATATATCCCAGGTAACTGACCTGCAGGATGGGAGTTTTTCGCTGTAGCTGAGCTCACCCATCTCTTGCAACAGCTGGTCGGTGGCGTCAAAACAACTTTCTTTACAATCTGCTGCTAATAGTATATCATCCACATATTGGAGATGAGTTACCTGGGGATTGGTAGCCTGGAGGTGCGCCAGGTTTAAGTGTAGGGCTTCATCTTCCATTTGGGACAATCCTGGATCCAATGTCCTTTCTCCTTGCAATAGGCACACTGATCCTTAGACAGAGGGCCCCTCCGATTTCCAGGAACTCTCTCCCTATCATTATGACTGCACTGTGGTGGCCAGGATCTTAGTCAACTTTCTGTCTTGCCTCTTATCCTTTCTCTTTCTCTCACTTCCTGCTCATTTTGCTTTCTTTCCTCTTTCTCTTCTTTCATCTCCCGGCTGTAAAAAACCTTTTCTGCTACCTGCACTAAATCCTTTAACGACTTTTCCTGTAAACCCTCTATTTTCTGGAGTTTTCTACAAATATCTCTGGCTGACTGGTCTATAAAGATTATAGTCACCATTGCCTTATACTCATCTGAGGTAGGGTCATAAGGTGTAAACCAGCTATATGCCTCCATCAGCCATTGAAGAAAGGCTGTGGGAGATTCATCTGGCTCCTGAACCATCTCTCTTACCTTCATCAAAATGGTGGGCTTTTGAGCGGCCCCATGGACACATGATAGTAGAGTCTGGCGGTAGACCTGCAGGTATTCCCTACATCTGGATACGTTGTAATCCCAGTTGGGGTGGGTGAGGGGAAAGCCATCGTCAATCTCATTAGGGAGGATGGAAGGCCTCCTGTCCATTCCTGGCACAGTCTTTCTTGTCTAAAGGAGGACCCGTCTCCTTCCTCACTAGTCAAAAAGGGCCTGCAAGAGTAGCTGGCAATCATCCCAAGTGGGCTGGTGTGAGAATAGGACATATTCAAAGAAATATGTGCCTTGTATCTCACCTCCAAGACATGATAGTCACAGCCTGTCCTATAATAAAGTCATCCATCAAGAAAGTCAAAGAAGCAACAATGATAGAGACAAAAAGAACAAGACGGGCTATTTGACAAGGACACCCTTTTGGGTGGTACCACAGAATTCTGATTGAGAGGCTGCCTCACGGCAGCTGTCTCTGAAGAGAAACAGATGGGAGGAAGACCATGCAGGACCTAGCCTCCCCAAATGGAATCCGGAATGTCCTCCAGTTCCCAGTCAATCGATATTCTGACAAATATGTCTATCGCAGTGACTGAGCAGACGACCAAAAAGGTCCAGTTAGGTGACTAAAGAGAAACAGTGGTATACCAGAAATCAGACTAACCTGTTCCGAGCTCGACCTCTGAGCCCAGTCTGTTGAGGGTTAAGGAAGGGCACGCTGTTTTCTGGGCAACGCACCAAAATGTAAGACCTGGAGTCTCACTGCTCAGGAGCTCAGGATTGCGCCCTTCACATGAACAATCACAGACCACATCTCAATGCAATAGCAAAAGGTTTTATTGCTGTCGAGATAGGTCGCACCTCCAAAGACAGGACATGACCCTGAACATGCAAAGCACAGGGTTTTTATGCCTGAAAATCAGATCACTTTTGCTCTATACTTTACAGCTGGTTGTTTCTCAGAACAGTTCACCCTGCCCTTCAAGAGCTATCAGCACCTGGTTTCAATTCAAATTATCACAGTTGTTTTTTTTTTTCATTCCCAGGTGGTCCCTCATTTGTTCTGATGATGAAGTCACTGAATAATGTCATGTTGCAGTGTTAAGGGTGCAGGGATCTGTTTAGGAGCCTGTGCAAAACAACTGCCTCATTCAGTAAGGTAATTCAAGGCCCTGGAGAAGACTGTTCACCAACTTCATACAGAGATTGGGTTCAGCTCAAAAGAAGGCAGTAACAGACTGACACCAGATAAACACTGATGCAATTATTGGCACATGATATTGCAAATACCACATGTAGGAGAGCATTTAGAGCATGAAAAGGAGGAGCGGCCCCAAGAGATGAATGATTAAGAGAGACAACTGCTATTGGCTCTCAGGAGCATCATGCCGACCTCACAGGACAAGCTACAGCTAGAGTTCCCAGTTCTCAAAACACCTGGTGTGCTATTTTGGGTGAATCCAGGCATTTACCAAAAAAAAAAAAAACTGTGAGGTTAAAATCTCTAGAACCCAAAATAGGAGGTGTGTTAACACAAAGGCAAGTGGTCCCTTTACTCACAGAAGGGAACAAGCAGATTCTGGCTCCAAGGGAATGCAAAGGTTCCCGGGGTTTCATGGCAGCTGTGGCAAAGGAAAGCACTGTACTAGGGATCACTGCCCAAGAGGGACATACAGGCTAACCTCTTGCCATCAGGAAACCAACAGAGGGGCCTGTCAGGCTTAGGCCCCTCATGCAACAATACGAGCTGTCTCCCATCACGCAGCCATGAGGTACTAGGCAGGTAGGAAAATATCAACTGAGGATTTTAGACTTGATACACACCACTGCATGCAGCAGCACAGCTTTGCATCTGGCTGCAGATAAACCTCTAACCCTATCCACAAGGCTTCTATGTTACAAAGGAAATACAGCTGTTTATGGACCTGTGTATTCAGGGATGGTAAAGCGGATCTCTGGAAGAAGCAGAATAACTTCTACAGTATCTATTGTACACCCAGGTACTGTTGATGGGGACTGCAAGGAAAAAGTTAAAATTATGGCACATGTAAAACATGAGATGCAAAAATAAGGCAGGGTTAGAATTTCTCAGCTGTTACTGTTCTCCTCCATCTAGGGCAAAGCCGCACCCTTAGGAAGGACAGGCACATTTGGCAGTACCGGAAATTGTGTGTTCTGGAAAACAGTGCCTAATGATCAGAGATCCAAATTAATGGCAGCAACAAATGTTGTTCCTTGAAATGAAGGAAATGACTTCAGTATCCTCTCCCAAAAGTCTTGGGATCCACAATGTGTGCTTCTGAAGGTTCATACAGTTTCTAGGAATCTGTAAAATTTCTCCAGTAGGACAAAGTGTATGGTGGACTAAATAGGTGGAACCAGAGGAACTGCCACACCCACGCCAGTGTCGCCATAGTAGCATAAGCTACAGGGCGGGGGATATGATTTCCTCGGAAATAATGCCCCCTGCAAGGTCCCTGGCAAACTCATCCCACTTGGAAAAGAGACGTGTTCTGAGATTTCTACGCTTCTTCAGTTGTGGCTCTGGGGCTAAAATAATAAATTCTTTGATCTTTCCCTGTGATACCTGAAACAGCACAATTAACTTTATAAAGAAATTTATTATTAGTAGATTGTTAAAGGCTTTAATAAAAATAAGTTTAAGAAAAGTAATGAATTAAATTTAGTATTAATAGGCATTAAGGATAGTAAAATAATAATAGGCTCCTTCTTAAGAAATAGTAGCATGAGAGGTGCAGCTGGCGGGAGTTTCCCCCTCCCTTCAGTGCCTTGTTCCTAGAGAAGATCATAAATCTTGGGCAGGACATATGGGAGGAGGGTTAACAAAGATGTAGTTAGATTTTGATATAGAGAAGGAACTTTGGCAGGCATCTGATTTAGCTCCTGACTTTCCTCTTCATTGGTTAGCAATAATAAAACTATATTTGAGGTTTCTTTTCCTTTGTTTGCTCTGATCAAAAAGTTTCTAGGCCAAGATTATTTGTGGGTACTGCTTTATGTTTAATTGCATTTTGAGTTAAAATGTAAACTTTGTATTCTTGGTGAAAGTCTGAATGTTCTGGAAAATATGCCAATTTTAAGGTGCCTTTTGTGAAATCATTATAAAAATACTAGCTTGATTTCAGTAAAGTTGCAGCAGAGTCAAAACCATCAAGGTGTCTCTATCAATTCTTTGCCGAAACCGTGTCTCCCTGTCTAAAGCCTTGTTCTCCCGCGGAAGACAGGAGCCAGACTGGGCCGGTCCGTGGCAGGGAACCAAGAGGGAACTTGACACCTTCTGTGGCCTGCCACTGAAAGAGAAATTCAGAAATAATTCCAGGAGTCTTTCTGCAGGATAAGTCTACTCTTTGCCCAAATGCTTAGACTTGCAGGGTCCTAACCATATTTAGATTGTTGAAATCATACACCGGGTGACTGGAGCTCAAAGGAACTTAAGGCAGACGGCACACGCAGAGTGCAAGATTTGTTCTAGCCACGTTCCTCCTTGAGCATCAGCCAGAGCTGAATGAATGACCTTGTGAAAGTAGGCAAAGACTGCTCCTGGCTTATGCCTCTTCTCCTTGCCTGATCATCAGAAGCCGTGCTTTAGACTCTCCCCTCAAACTCCTTGTGGGCCAACACAGGTGCGTACTGTGAGCTAAGCAGTGGAATTTGGGTAGAACACAAGGCCAACTGTTTCTGGAAAGGCTGCTTTAGGGTGGGATATGGGAAAATTCGCAAGAGGAAGGAAAGGTTTCACAGTTTGGAAGCAGAAGTGCGTTCCACGGTTTGGCCTGTAATTGGAGGCTTCGAGGGAGTGGGTGGGGCTTCAGGTCGGTATTTAAGGGTGAGCAGCGGACTAATTTACGCATTTGCCATAGTCTGCACTTTCCTGGGTGTTGTTCTGAGTACACACTGGAGAGGAAGAACTCCTGTCAAAGTGTCTTCAGCAGGATGGAAGATCAGGCAGATGTGGGTGGCTGCAGCACGGCAAAGACATCCCGGCGTCAAAAGACTGTTTGGCAGGCCAAGCAGAAGGAGGTCTTGCTCTCAGTTTTCGCCAAGACACCTTACCCGAGCTTCAGGACCAGGCAGGAACTGGCCAGGGAATTCGGAGTTCCAGAGTCCTCCATCCGCGTGTGGTTTCAAAACCGCAGAAACAAAACTGGCATGTCGAGGAAGACCTCAAAGCAGACCACCGCAGGCTCCAGCCATGAAGCCTCCCAACAGCCTCCTGAAAAGCTTGTCGCCAGGGTACAACAAGCAAGAGGCCCGCCCTCAGAACGGAGAAGGCCTCGAACGCGGCTTAGTCCAGCGCAGTTCAGCATGCTAGTGCAAGCTTTTGAAATCTCTCCATCCCTAGACTATGCCACGAGGGTGCAACTGGCCCTGAGCACAGGTTTGCCAGAGGACACCGTCCACATATGGTTCCAGAACAGAAAGGCCAGGCAGAAAGGCCGCGCTGGAGGCAGCACAGCTAAAGGTGAGGACCTGCCTGCCTCTCCTGGCCCGGAAAGGGCTCCTGGAGCATCGTGTTGCATTGAGCAGGAGGCTTCCCGCGACAGCTTGTTGACATCGGGTTCTGCAGGAGGCCAGTGTGCAGAAGCGTTGATGTCAAGACCCGAACTCACCTTCTTCACAGAGGCCTACCCAGAATCCAGCAACTCCTGCCCTGTCCAGCTCTTCCTGGAGCAACTGGTGCGAATAGTGGAAGAGGAACAGGGACCAGCCGCTCTGGACCCAGATGTACCATGGGAGCAGATCGAACCAACACTCGAGGCTCCTCTCACAGAAGAAGAATATCAGGCTCTGTTGGACGATATTTGACCACATTGAGAACGCCCAGAATTGGGACTGTAAAACCCGGTTGCCTGGACCCTAACCTGACCATTGTCTCAGAGACTCCAGCCAGAAATAAGCTTGGACAGATGCTCAGACTTGCACCTAAGAAAGGTGCAGAGCTCTAGCGATCCTGAGTAAGTGTTGGGGAAAAGATGGAAGGCCCTGGAGGTGCGAGGAACCTCACAAGAAGACCAACAGAAACAGCTGCCCCAGCCCCCAGGGGGCTTGCAGAGACTGAGCCATCAAATAAGGAGCATGCTTGGTCTGGACCTAGGGACCCTATATACACATAGCAGGTGGGAGGTGAATCCTTGTGCTTAATGTGGGTTGCCCTATGAGGGAGGTGTTGTGGAGTGGCCCAGCGGCGGTGGAGAGTTGTTTCTAACCTGGACTTTGTTGTTTCTAACCTGGACGGTTTTGAAGGACAGTTATATAATGGTAGCTTTAGTTATTATCAAGATAAATATGTAATTTGTCTGCTGTTGTACTCTGCGTCATTAAATTATTTTTAGGCATTACTATGACCTGTTATTCTTTTCATTTGGAAGTTAATGTAAAGAGGAGATATGATTATCTTTCAAGCTGAAAAGAGGTGTGATCATGACTCTTGGTTTTTAACTTGACTGCATATGGAATTAAGCAAAACACCCAAATTAAGGACACAATTGTAAAGTACTCTTGCTTGTTTGAAATAGTCTTCTCTACTTCTCTTCTGGATCTATAAAGCTGAAAAATATAACTTTAATCCATATCTTCATACTGCAAAACCAACCACTGATCTTTGCCTCATCTTCTACTGGAAACCTATACAAGGACATGGAAGAAGGAATGTTTTACTCTTTGCCTGTTCTTTTTCGCTTTGGGAGCAAGTCTATTTCTTCATTGACTATAGAACCTTCTTCTTGAGGAGTTCTGTGTATATGAAGGTGAGTTGAGCCAACCAGCCTCATGGACTAAGCCACTGATAGATTCCTCGATTTTCCATTTTTAGGCATCCACTGTTGAATTAATTGACTCACAGATTGTAAATCATTTTCATAAATCCTTTCCTATAAAGAGAGAGTTAGAGGGAAACATAAACTATGCATATAATTATCTTTCACATAGAACTACCAAATTTTCTGCTTTTAATAATGTTATGTAATTCATTCAGAAATCACTTAAACAACAGTACTTTTCATATGAGGAGTTATAGAAAAATATTCATCATCATGCAAAGGCAAAATGCTACCTACATTTTTGGGTATATTGATGGCATAGGAATTAAATTTTTTGATGCAGTTATATTCTAAAATATCATAATTGAATTACAAGTATTTTAATTTTTTGCAGCATTTATATATAGTTTATTTTTACCTCAAATTAGTCCCTTCTTCGTCTTAATTCACTCAACACACATTATAGTGTGTTCATTTTTTATTTTCTCAGGTTACAGAGATTCTATTTTATATGGGGATGACACCATGAAAATTAACTGTTCTATGCATGACACTGCTAATACCAAAATAGCATTCAAATAATGAGTAGACCTATCCGAATCACACTAGAATTCTCAGCAGAGACTATGAAAGCCAGAAGGGCTTGGATGGATATCATGCAGACACGAAGAGACCACCGATGCCAACCCAGACTACTATACCCAGTATATATGCAGCCATCCAGCCCTACAGAAGATACTAGAAGGAAAACCCCAACCCAATAATGTGAAATACACTCCAGAAAACACATTGAGGCCCACACCATGAGGGGAAGTCCATGCCTGACACTGCCTGGATGACCATGAACCAGAGTCAAGATAACCTAGAGACACACGATATCTGTAAACATGACAGACAAAAAGTGACAATGAAAGATACTATGCTATAATCATTGATGAGTGCCTAGCCCAGTTGTCATCAGAGAGACATCACGAGGCATCTCATGGGAACAGATGCAGAGACCCTTATCCAAACACAATGATGTATCCAGGGGAACCCCACAAATGAGGGAATATGTACTGTAGGAACCAGAGATATTAAGGACACAACAAGCACATGGCCCACTGAGTCAACTGAGTTCATAGGGGATCAGAGACTGAAGGACAAAAACATAAACATTCTATGAGTCTTGTGAGCTAGGTTGTTGGCATACACCTTATGATTATTATCCTGATTTCGCTGAGGGACTTCCAACAGTGAGAATGGGGGTGTCTCTGACTCTTTTTCCTGCTTTAGCTACACTTTCTCTCCTCATGTATTGCTTTGACCAACTCTGATGTGAGGGATTGTTCCTAGTTTTATTATAACTTGCTATGCCATCACATTTTTTTTTCATTGAAAATAAAATAAATGGAAAAAAAGCAGTGGATGAAGGAGAGGTGAGCTGGGCAGAGTTGGGCAGAGTAGTGGTGGATAGATTGTGTCTGGGAGGAGTGGAGGAAGAGGAAACTGCAGTTCAGATGTAGTGCATGAAACAACAACAAAAATAAAATGCTAAAACTAAATAAACTGTCAGCACCTAGGGCTGTTGGTGAGCGCCTGCATTCCTAGCACTCAGGAAGTTAAAGGTAGGTGGATCTCTGTGCGTTCAAGCACAGGTTGTTCTATAAAGAGAGCCTGGGACAGGAAAATTGTTCAGAAAAAAAATTCTGTTTTCAAAGAAACAAAAAACTGTCAGCATTTTGTGTTTCATCTTTAGGAACTTTGTTTTATGTTCCACTTTTTTACTTTTTATTTTTTTAATATTAGATACAGTTTATTAACTTTGTATCCAAGCTGTAGACCAGTCCCCTCATTCCCTCCCTTTCCTACCCTCCTTCCCTCATCTACTACCTACACCTTTCCAAGTCTACTGATAGGCGAGGGCTTCTGCCTGTTCCAACTGACCCTAGATTATCAGGCATCATCAGGTTTGCTGCAATGTCCTCCTCTGTGGCCTAGCAAATCTGATCCTGCCTTGTGAGGGGGGAAGTCAAAGAGCCAGCCATTGAGTTCATGTCTGTAATAGTCCCTGTTCCACTTAGTATGGTACCCACTTGGAGACAGAGCTAACATGGACTATATTTGAGCAGGGGTGCTAGGTTCTATGCGTACATTGTCCTTGGTTGGAGATACAGTCTCATAAAAGACCCCTGTGCCCTGATATATTTGGTCCTTGTGGAGTTCCTGCCCTCTCCAGGTCACACTAACTCCCCCTTTTTTTATATGATTCCCTGTGCTCTGCCCAAGGTTTGGTTATGAGTCTCAGCACCTGCTTTGATATACTACTAGGTAGAGTCTTTCCCAGGTCCTCTGTGGTAGGCTAGGGTCCTGTTTCTTGTTTTCTCCTATGTCCATCCCATTTGTCTTTCTATGTGAGGATTGATCATCTTAACCCAGGTCCTCTTTCTTGTTTATCTTTTTGTTTATCTTCTTATAGATTTTAGTATGTTTATCCTATATTATAGGTCTAGCCTCCAGTTAAAATCGAGTATATACCGTGTATGTCTTTCTGCTTCTGAGATACCTCACTCAGGATGATCTTTTCTAGATTGTTTGTTTGTTTGTTTCTTCATGTTTACATTTTATGACTTCTTGAATGGTCTAGATATAAACCTGTCTGTTGCATAGCTGGAACAGTGGTTTCCCATTTTATAAGCTGCTTCACCACCTAAAGAATGGATGGCAAAAGCGTTTTAGTTTCATGTTGTTAGACCTGGAGTCTCACTGCTCAGGAGCTCAGGATTGTGCACTTCCCAGGAACACTCATAGATCCACAACTTGAGGCAAAAGCAAGAGTTTTATTCCAATTTCTATAGGGTCCCCCTACAAAGACAGGAGACAGCCCTAAATATGCAAAGGACAGGGTTTTATACCTGAAATTGAAACCACTTTTGCTCTATACATTGATTGTTCAGCAAGAATAGCATGAAGATAGTTTACACCTGGTTTTAGGTAGTATACAGCTGGTTATAGATAGTTTACAGGTGGTTGTAGATAGTTGTTCTCAGAACAGTTGACCCTTTCCTTCAAGAGTTATCTACACCTGACTTCAATTCAAATAATCACTGTTGTTTTTCTCATTCCCAGGTGGTCTCTCACCCCCCCCCCTTTTTGCCTCAATTTTAACCCTAAAATTGTGGATCAACCTCATGGAGAGGTTGATACTCTTTCTGGAGCATCAGGACCTGAACTGCACTTATACTTTCCCAGAAAAAGGGGAGTTCTTGTCTGAGAGTTTATTGTCCCTGATGAGTTTCAGTTTCAGCCGGTAGCTGGAGGCTTGAAGTTTCCAGGTGTTGCAGGTTGATGAAAAGCCGGCTTAACATGTGACACGTGGATTCAAGCTATGATGCGCTCTATTTTGACGGCAGTTGGCGTGGTGAGGAAGATGTAATAAGGACCCTTCAACTGAGGTTCCAGATTCTGGCTGCCATTTCACTGCACATATACCAGATCTTCAACGTGGAACTGATGGGGCACCTAAAAGGACCCAGGCACATATGCACTGCCAACCTTGCTCCAAATTTCTTTCTGAATAAGCTGCAATTCTTTCAGCCTGTACAAGTCAGATTTACCACTAGTTTTATCAAGGGGGTACCCAAGAAGAGTCAGGGAACAGAAACCCATATAGTAGTTCGAAGGGTGTTAAACCTATATGGAGAGAGTATTTCTGACCCTAAAGAGGGCCAAGGGAAGGAGCACTGCCCTGTCACCGCCAGTCTCCATGTTCAACTTGGTGAGAATCTCTTTGAGAGTTCTATTCATTCTCTCTAAATGTCCTGAACTTTGGGGTCTATAAGCACAATGTAACTTACAGTCAAGCCCCAGAAACCTGGCCACCTCCTGGCTTAACTAAGCAATGAAGGTTGACCCATTGTCTGACCCAATTACCTTTGGAATACCAAACCGAGGAAAAATGTCTTCCAGAATCTTTTTGGCCATGACCAGGGAGGTTTCTTTCTTTGTGGGAAAAGCTTCCACCCATCCTGAGAAAGTGTCTACAAAAACCAGGAGATATTTATTGCTGTACCTGGATGGTTTACTTTTAGTGAAATCCGCTTCCCAATGCATTCCAGGTCTAGTTCCTTGTCACTGGCCAGCAGTGACAGCTGAATACCACCTGAGAGAGGGCTGGGAGAAAGAGAGAGACAGGGTGACACAGAGAAGGACACCAAGTCTACATGCTTAGCCAGGTGTTGATTTAATGGACGTCAGGTTAACACTTAAGTAGGCAGAAAAGTACAAGCAGTTTCTCATGTAGGAGCTTTACTTGGTCAGAACATAGGAGAGCTCACTCAAGGTTACACAGAGCCTGCTGTCTGGTTACTATGGATGCACACAGTTTCTCAGGGTCAGAGCAGTCTGCTGTAGGACCACCAAGGTCAGTTTATAAGAAACTGGACTTTGGAAAATAGCCAAAGCCAATAGGCAACGTTCCACTGCTCAGAGGCCATTAACTCAAAATTTGCCATATACTCCAAAAACGCTGCCACAGTTCCTCTCAGCCACTTCCCTGGGCTCTGGAAATTCTTACCTATGTTTACACTCTGGCAAGGTTCACACGCCCTAGTCACTCACTCACTCAAGGGGATGAGGTTTAGTATTAGGGACTGGGATTGGCGGACAACTTAGGCAATTTCTTTGCCTTCAAGTGAATCCATTTATACATCTGAGTTATTAATCTCTCAGCATCTTCCTGGGGTAGAATGATCTTACCTTTGGAGTTAATCCATGCCCCCACGTCGGTGTCAAATATCCCCTCTTGTTTTTTTTTTTTTTTTGTTTGTTTTTTTTTTTTTTTTGGCCATATTAACTTTAAGTCACTTTCTGAGTAGTTTAGTCATTCTTCTCTGGGCAGTTCAGCAGTTAGTACCACCAGGACAGAGTTTCCTCTAGCAGCTGCTTTAGCCTCCCGATTGGCCATGTTATCCCCCTTTGCTGCCCTGGAAGTCCCCTTCTGCTGTCCCGGGAAATGAATAATGCTTACCTTGTCGGGCAGCAACAGGGCATTGACCAAAGCCAGAATCTCATTTTTTAATTTTTATCTCTTTACCGGCTGATGTTAGCAGGCCTCTCTGCTGATAGATGGCCCCATGTACATGGGCTGTTGGTAAGGTGAACCAACTATCAGTGTAGATGTTTGTCTTTTTACCCTTTTCCAGAGTTAATGCTTGGATTAAAACAATCGATTCAGCTCCCTGAACAGATGTGCCCTCCGGCAACGCCTGGGCCCAGAATACCTTATGTCCATTTACCACCACTGCCTCTGCCTTTCTCTTTCCGTTCTACAAAAAACTGCTCCCATCCATATAGTATGTCACCTCCGCATCAGGAATTGGTTGCTCTTTCAAGTCCTTTCGCCATCCCTGTTCCTTTGCTAGAACCTGCAAATCATGCTCCATGGTCTGGATTTCTGGATCCTACAATAAGGTGGCAGGGTTTAGCTCCATAGCCAGGGCAAGGGTGACTCTACCTTTATTCAATAGCAAAGCCTGGTATTATGTCATACAGGTGTTCTGAGCCAGCGATCAGTTGGCTGCCTTATGACACTCTCAGGGGCAAGACGAGCATAGATGGTGAGGTCCTGTCCCACAGTCAGTTTGTCTGCATCGTTTACTAGTGCCGCCACTGCTGCTATTATTCACAGGCAGGTTGGCCATCCTGCCACTGCTGAATCAAGGTTTTTGGATAGATAGGCTACTAGTCTCTTCCAGGGTCCAATTTACTGTGTTAGCATCTGTTGGCCATTCCCTGATTCTCGGCCACATAGAGATGGAAGGTTTTGGTCACAATCTGAGTACCAAAGCTGGGGCAGACATTAAGGCTTGTTTGATATTATCAAATGCAGCTTGTTCATCCTTTCCCCAGATGCAAGAATCAATGCACTTTGTAAGGGGATACAGAGGGGCTGCCATCTTGGCAAATACTTCTTTACTTAAAATTTCCCTCAGTTGTTCAGTAGTCCATGAAGGGGGAATATAAAATACAGTCTCTTTTCTAGCCTCCGATAGCCACCTCTTAACTGACCTGTTTCCTGCAGAGATGAGCATTTTTCGCCGACAGTCTATAGCCAAGGTCACCCAGCTCTTGCAACAGCTGATCTGTGGATTCAAGTAAGGTTTCTTTATAATCTGCAGCTAATAGTATATGATCCACATATCAGAAAAGAGTTACCTGGGGATTGGTGGCCCAGAAGTGTGCCAGGTCCCGGTGTAGGGCTTCAATTTTCTTTTGGGACAATTCTTGATCCAGTGTCCTTTCTCCTTGCAATAGGCATACTATTCCTTAGACAGAGGGCCCCTCTGATTTCCAGGAACTCTCTCCCTATCATTATGACTGCACTACAGTGGCCAGGATCTTAGTCAACTTTCTGTCTTGCCTCTTTTCCTTTCTCTTTCTCTCACTTCCTGCTCTTTCTGCTTTCTTTCCTCTTTCTCTTCTTCCATCTCCCAGCTGTCTAAAACCTTTTCTGCCACCTGCACTAAATCCTTCAACGACTTGTCCTGTAAACCCTTTATTTTCTGGAGCTTTCTACAAATATCTCTGGCTGACTGGTCTATAAAGATTATAGTCACCATTGGCTTACACTCATCTGAGGTAGGGTCATAGGTTGTAAACCAGCTGTATGCCTCCATCAGACATTCAAGAAAGGCTGTGGCAGATTGCCTTCTACACGCACAAAGTGTATGGTGGACTAAATAGGTGGAACCAGAGGGTCCAAGAGTGAAGTTGACACCTTCTGTAGTCTGCCACTGAAGGAGAAATTCAGAAATAATTCCAGGAGTCTTTCTGCAGGATAAGTCTACTCTTTGCCCAAATGCTTAGACTTGCAGGGTCCTAACCATATTTAGATTGTTGAAATCATACACCGGGTGACTGGAGCTCAAAGGAACTTAAGGCAGACGGCACACGCAGAGTGCAAGATCTGTTCTAGCCACGTTCCTCCTTGAGCATCAGCCAGAGCTGAATGAATGACCTTGTTAAAGTACGCAAAGACTGCTCCTGGCTTATGCCTCTTCTCCTTGCCTGATCATCAGAAGCCGAGCCTTAGACTCTCCCCTCAAACTCCTTGTGGGCCAACACAGGTGCGTACTGTGAGCTAAGCAGTGGAATTTGGGTAGAACACAAGGCCAACTGTTTCTGGAAAGGCTGCTTTAGGGTGGGATATGGGAAAATTCGCAAGAGGAAGGAAGGGTTTCACAGTTTGGAAGCAGAAGAGCGTTCCACGGTTTGGCCTGTAATTGGAGGCCTCGAGGGAGTGGGTGGGGCTTCAGGTCGGTATTTAAGGGTGAGCAGCGGACTAATTTACGCATTTGCCATAGTCTGCACTTTCCTGGGTGTTGTTCTGAGTACACACTGGAGAGGAAGAACTCCTGTCAAAGTGTCTTCAGCAGGATGGAAGATCAGGCAGATGTGGGTGGCTGCAGCACGGCAAAGACATCCCGGCGTCAAAAGACTGTTTGGCAGGCCAAGCAGAAGGAGGTCTTGCTCTCAGTTTTCGCCAAGACACCTTACCCGAGCTTCAGGACCAGGCAGGAACTGGCCAGGGAATTCGGAGTTCCAGAGTCCTCCATCCGCGTGTGGTTTCAAAACCGCAGAAACAGAACTGGCATGTCGAGGAAGACCTCAAAGCAGACCACCGCAGGCTCCAGCCATGAAGCCTCCCAACAGCCTCCTGAAAAGCTTGTCGCCAGGGTACAACAAGCAAGAGGCCCGCCCTCAGAACGGAGAAGGCCTCGAACGCGGCTTAGTCCAGCGCAGATCAGCATGCTAGTGCAAGCTTTTGAGATCTCTCCATCCCCAGACTATGCCACGAGGGTGCAACTGGCCCTGAGCACAGGTTTGCCTGAGGACACCGTCCACATATGGTTCCAGAACAGAAAGGCCAGGCAGAAAGGCCGCGCTGGAGGCAGCACAGCTAAAGGTGAGGACCTGCCTGCCTCTCCTGGCCCGGAAAGGGCTCCTGGAGCATCGTGTTGCATTGAGCAGGAGGCTTCCCGCGACAGCTTGTTGACATCGGGTTCTGCAGGAGGCCAGTGTGCAGAAGCGTTGATGTCAAGACCCGAACTCACCTTCTTCACAGAGGCCTACCCAGAATCCAGCAACTCCTGCCCTGTCCAGCTCTTCCTGGAGCAACTGGCGAGAACAGTGGAAGAGGAACAGGGACCAGCCGCTCTGGACCCAGATGTACCATGGGAGCAGATCGAACCAACACTCGAGGCTCCTCTCACAGAAGAAGAATATCAGGCTCTGTTGGACGATATTTGACCACATTGAGAACGCCCAGAATTGGGACTGTAAAACCCGGTTGCCTGGACCCTAACCTGACCATTGTCTCAGAGACTCCAGCCAGAAATAAGCTTGGACAGATGCTCAGACTTGCACCTAAGAAAGGTGCAGAGCTCTAGCGATCCTGAGTAAGTGTTGGGGAAAAGATGGAAGGCCCTGGAGGTGCGAGGAACCTCACAAGAAGACCAACAGAAACAGCTGCCCCAGCCCCCAGGGGGCTTGCAGAGACTGAGCCATCAAATAAGGAGCATGCTTGGTCTGGACCTAGGGACCCTATATACACATAGCAGGTGGGAGGTGAATCCTTGTGCTTAATGTGGGTTGCCCTATGAGGGAGGTGTTGTGGAGTGGCCCAGCGGCGGTGGAGAGTTGTTTCTAACCTGGACTTTGTTGTTTCTAACCTGGACGGTTTTGAAGGACAGTTATATAATGGTAGCTTCAGTTATTATCAAGATAAATATGTAATTTGTCTGCTGTTGTACTCTGCGTCATTAAATTATTTTTAGGCATTACTATGACCTGTTATTCTTTTCATTTGGAAGTTAATGTAAAGAGGAGATATGATTATCTTTCAAGCTGAAAAGAGGTGTGATCATGACTCTTGGTTTTTAACTTGACTGCATATGGAATTAAGCAAAACACCCAAATTAAGGACACAATTGTAAAGTACTCTTGCTTGTTTGAAATAGTCTTCTCTACTTCTCTTCTGGATCTATAAAGCTGAAAAATATAACTTTAATCCATATCTTCATACTGAAAAACCAACCACTCATCTTTGCCTCATCTTCTACTGGAAACCTATACAAGGACATGGAAGAAGGAATGTTTTACTCTTTGCCTGTTCTTTTTCGCTTTGGGAGCAAGTCTATTTCTTCATTGACTATAGAACCTTCTTCTTGAGGAGTTCTGTGTATATGAAGGTGAGTTGAGCCAACCAGCCTCATGGACTAAGCCACTGATAGATTCCTCGATTTTCCATTTTTAGGCATCCACTGTTGAATTAATTGACTCACAGATTGTAAATCATTTTCATAAATCCTTTCCTATAAAGAGAGAGTTAGAGGGAAACATAAACTATGCATATAATTATCTTTCACATAGAACTACCAAATTTTCTGCTTTTAATAATGTTATGTAATTCATTCAGAAATCACTTAAACAACAGTACTTTTCATATGAGGAGTTATAGAAAAATATTCATCATCATGCAAAGGCAAAATGCTACCTACATTTTTGGGTATATTGATGGCATAGGAATTAAATTTTTTGATGCAGTTATATTCTAAAATATCATAATTGAATTACAAGTATTTTAATTTTTTGCAGCATTTATATATAGTTTATTTTTACCTCAAATTAGTCCCTTCTTCGTCTTAATTCACTCAACACACATTATAGTGTGTTCATTTTTTATTTTCTCAGGTTACAGAGATTCTATTTTATATGGGGATGACACCATGAAAATTAACTGTTCTATGCATGACACTGCTAATACCAAAATAGCATTCAAATAATGAGTAGACTTATCCGAATCACACTAGAATTCTCAGCAGAGACTATGAAAGCCAGAAGGGCTTGGATGGATATCATGCAGACACGAAGAGACCACCGATGCCAACCCAGACTACTATACCCAGTATATATGCAGCCATCCAGCCCTACAGAAGATACTAGAAGGAAAACCCCAACCCAATAATGTGAAATACACTCCAGAAAACACATTGAGGCCCACACCATGAGGGGAAGTCCATGCCTGACACTGCCTGGATGACCATGAACCAGAGTCAAGATAACCTAGAGACACACGATATCTGTAAACATGACAGACAAAAAGTGACAATGAAAGATACTATGCTATAATCATTGATGAGTGCCTAGCCCAGTTGTCATCAGAGAGACATCACGAGGCATCTCATGGGAACAGATGCAGAGACCCTTATCCAAACACAATGATGTATCCAGGGGAACCCCACAAATGAGGGAATATGTATTGTAGGAACCAGAGATATTAAGGACACAACAAGCACATGGCCCACTGAGTCAACTGAGTTCATAGGGGATCAGAGACTGAAGGACAAAAACATAAACATTCTATGAGTCTTGTGAGCTAGGTTGTTGGCATACACCTTATGATTATTATCCTGATTTCGCTGAGGGACTTCCAACAGTGAGAATGGGGGTGTCTCTGACTCTTTTTCCTGCTTTAGCTACACTTTCTCTCCTCATGTATTGCTTTGACCAACTCTGATGTGAGGGATTGTTCCTAGTTTTATTATAACTTGCTATGCCATCACATTTTTTTTTCATTGAAAATAAAATAAATGGAAAAAAAGCAGTGGATGAAGGAGAGGTGAGCTGGGCAGAGTTGGGCAGAGTAGTGGTGGATAGATTGTGTCTGGGAGGAGTGGAGGAAGAGGAAACTGCAGTTCAGATGTAGTGCATGAAACAACAACAAAAATAAAATGCTAAAACTAAATAAACTGTCAGCACCTAGGGCTGTTGGTGAGCGCCTGCATTCCTAGCACTCAGGAAGTTAAAGGTAGGTGGATCTCTGTGCGTTCAAGCACAGGTTGTTCTATAAAGAGAGCCTGGGACAGGAAAATTGTTCAGAAAAAAAATTCTGTTTTCAAAGAAACAAAAAACTGTCAGCATTTTGTGTTTCATCTTTAGGAACTTTGTTTTATGTTCCACTTTTTTACTTTTTATTTTTTTTAATATTAGATACAGTTTATTAACTTTGTATCCAAGCTGTAGACCAGTCCCCTCATTCCCTCCCTTTCCTACCCTCCTTCCCTCATCTACTACCTACACCTTTCCAAGTCTACTGATAGGCGAGGGCTTCTGCCTGTTCCAACTGACCCTAGATTATCAGGCATCATCAGGTTTGCTGCAATGTCCTCCTCTGTGGCCTAGCAAATCTGATCCTGCCTTGTGAGGGGGGAAGTCAAAGAGCCAGCCATTGAGTTCATGTCTGTAATAGTCCCTGTTCCACTTAGTATGGTACCCACTTGGAGACAGAGCTAACATGGACTATATTTGAGCAGGGGTGCTAGGTTCTATGCGTACATTGTCCTTGGTTGGAGATACAGTCTCATAAAAGACCCCTGTGCCCTGATATATTTGGTCCTTGTGGAGTTCCTGCCCTCTCCAGGTCACACTAACTCCCCCTTTTTTTATATGATTCCCTGTGCTCTGCCCAAGGTTTGGTTATGAGTCTCAGCACCTGCTTTGATATACTACTAGGTAGAGTCTTTCCCAGGTCCTCTGTGGTAGGCTAGGGTCCTGTTTCTTGTTTTCTCCTATGTCCATCCCATTTGTCTTTCTACGTGAGGATTGATCATCTTATCCCAGGTCCTCTTTCTTGTTTATCTTTTTTATAGATTTTAGTATGTTTATCCTATATTATAGGTCTAGCCTCCAGTTAAAATCGAGTATATACCGTGTATGTCTTTCTGCTTCTGAGATACCTCACTCAGGATGATCTTTTCTAGATTGTTTGTTTGTTTGTTTCTTCATGTTTACATTTTATGACTTCTTTGAATGGTCTAGATATAAACCTGTCTGTTGCATAGCTGGAACAGTGGTTTCCCATTTTATAAGCTGCTTCACCACCTAAAGAATGGATGGCAAAAGCGTTTTAGTTTCATGTTGTTAGACCTGGAGTCTCACTGCTCAGGAGCTCAGGATTGTGCACTTCCCAGGAACACTCATAGACCACAACTTGAGGCAAAAGCAAGAGTTTTATTCCAATTTCTATAGGGTCCCCCTACAAAGACAGGAGACAGCCCTAAATATGCAAAGGACAGGGTTTTATACCTGAAATTGAAACCACTTTTGCTCTATACATTGATTGTTCAGCAAGAATAGCATGAAGATAGTTTACACCTGGTTTTAGGTAGTATACAGCTGGTTGTAGATAGTTTACAGGTGGTTGTAGATAGTTGTTCTCAGAACAGTTGACCCTTTCCTTCAAGAGTTATCTACACCTGACTTCAATTCAAATAATCACTGTTGTTTTTCTCATTCCCAGGTGGTCTCTCACCCCCCCCCCCTTTTTTGCCTCAATTTTAACCCTCAAATTGTGGATCAACCTCATGGAGAGGTTGATACTCTTTCTGGAGCATCAGGACCTGAACTGCACTTATACTTTCCCAGAAAAAGGCGAGTTCTTGTCTGAGAGTTTATTGTCCCTGATGAGTTTCAGTTTCAGCCGGTAGCTGGAGGCTTGGAGTTTCCAGGTGTTGCAGGTTGATGAAAAGCCGGCTTAACATGTGACACGTGGATTCAAGCTATGATGCCCTCTATTTTGACGGCAGTTGGCGTGGTGAGGAAGATGTAATAAGGACCCTTCAACTGAGGTTCCAGATTCTGGCTGCCATGTCACTGCACATATACCAGATCTTCAACGTGGAACTGATGGGGCACCTAAAAGGACCCAGGCACATATGCACTGCCAACCTTGCTCCAAATTTCTTTCTGAATAAGCTGCAATTCTTTCAGCCTGTACAAGTCAGATTTACCACTAGTTTTATCAAGGGGGTACCCAAGAAGAGTCAGGGAACAGAAACCCATATAGTAGTTCGAAGGGTGTTAAACCTATATGGAGAGAGTATTTCTGACCCTAAAGAGGGCCAAGGGAAGGAGCACTGCCCTGTCACCGCCAGTCTCCATGTTCAACTTGGTGAGAATCTCTTTGAGATTTCTATTCGTTCTCTCTAAATGTCCTGAACTTTGGGGTCTATAAGCACAATGTAACTTACAGTCAAGCCCCAGAAACCTGGCCACCTCCTGGCTTAACTGAGCAATGAAGGTTGACCCATTGTCTGACCCAATTACCTTTGGAATACCAAACCGAGGAAAAATGTCTTCCAGAATCTTTTTGGCCATGACCAGGGAGGTTTCTTTCTTTGTGGGAAAAGCTTCCACCCATCCTGAGAAAGTGTCTACAAAAACCAGGAGATATTTATTGCTGTACCTGGGTGGTTTACTTTCAGTGAAATCCACTTCCCAATGCATTCCAGGTCTAGTTCCTTGTCACTGGCCAGCAGTGACAGCTGAATACCACCTGAGAGAGGGCTGGGAGAAAGAGAGAGACAGGGTGACACAGAGAAGGACACCAAGTCTACATGCTTATCCAGGTGTTGATTTAATGGACGTCAGGTTAACACTTAAGTAGGCAGAAAAGTACAAGCAGTTTCTCATGTAGGAGCTTTACTTGGTCAGAACATAGGAGAGCTCACTCAAGGTTACACAGAGCCTGCTGTCTGGTTACTATGGTTGCACACAGTTTCTCAGGGTCAGAGCAGTCTGCTGTAGGACCACCAAGGTCAGTTTATAAGAAACTGGACTTTGGAAAATAGCCAAAGCCAATAGGCAGCGTTCCACTGCTCAGAGGCCATTAACTCAAAATTAGCCATATACTCCAAAAAGGCTGCCACAGTTCCTCTCAGCCACTTCCCTGGGCTCTGGAAATTCTTACCTATGTTTACACTCTGGCAAGGTTCACACGCCCTAGTCACTCACTCACTCAAGGGGGTGAGGTTTAGTATTAGGGACTGGGATTGGTGGACAACTTAGGCAATTTCTTTGCCTTCAAGTGAATCCATTTATACATCTGAGTTATTAATCTCTCAGCATCTTCCTGGGGTAGAATGATCTTACCTTTGGAGTTAATCCATGCCCCCACGTCGGTGTCAAATATCCCCTTTTTTTTTTGTTTTTTTTTTTTCCATATTAACTTTAAGTCACTTTCTGAGTAGTTTAGTCATTCTTCTCTGGGCAGTTCAGCAGTTAGTACCACCAGGACAGAGTTTCCTCTAGCAGCTGCTTTAGCCTCCCGATTGGCCATGTTATCCCCCTTTGCTGCCCTGGAAGTCCCCTTCTGCTGTCCCGGGAAATGAATAATGCTTACCTTGTCGGGCAGCAACAGGGCATTGACCAAAGCCAGAATCTCATTTTTTATTTTTTATCTCTTTACCGGCTGATGTTAGCAGGCCTCTCTGCTGATAGATGGCCCCATGTACATGGGTTGTTGGTAAGGTGAACCAACTATCAGTGTAGATGTTTGTCTTTTTACCCTTTTCCAGAGTTAATGCTTGGATTAAAACAATCAATTCAGCTCCCTGAACAGATGTGCCCTCCGGCAACGCCTGGGCCCAGAATACCTTATGTCCATTTACCACCACTGCCTCTGCCTTTCTCTTTCCGTTCTACAAAAATCTGCTCCCATCCATATAGTATGTCACCTCCGCATCAGGAATTGGTTGCTCTTTCAAGTCCTTTCGCCATCCCTGTTCCTTTGCTAGAACCTGCAAATCATGCTCCATGGTCTGGATTTCTGGATCCTACAATAAGGTGGCAGGGTTTAGCTCCATAGCCAGGGCAAGGGTGACTCTACCTTTATTCAATAGCAAAGCCTGGTATTATGTCATACAGGTGTTCGTGAGCCAGCGATCAGTTGGCTGCCTTATGACACTCTCAGGGGCAAGACGAGCATAGATGGTGAGGTCCTGTCCCACAGTCAGTTTGTCTGCATCGTTTACTAGTGCCGCCACTGCTGCTATTATTCACAGGCAGGTTGGCCATCCTGCCACTGCTGAATCAAGGTTTTTGGATAGATAGGCTACTAGTCTCTTCCAGGGTCCAATTTACTGTGTTAGCATCTGTTGGCCATTCCCTGATTCTCGGCCACATAGAGATGGAAGGTTTTGGTCACAATCTGAGTACCAAAGCTGGGGCAGACATTAAGGCTTGTTTGATATTATCAAATGCAGCTTGTTCATCCTTTCCCCAGATGCAAGAATCAATGCCCTTTGTAAGGGGATACAGAGGGGCTGCCATCTTGGCAAATACTTCTTTACTTAAAATTTCCCTCAGTTGTTCAGTAGTCCATGAAGGGGGAATATAAAATACAGTCTCTTTTCTAGCCTCCGATAGCCACCTCTTAACTGACCTGTTTCCTGCAGAGATGAGCATTTTTCGCCGACAGTCTATAGCCAAGGTCACCCAGTTCTTGCAACAGCTGATCTGTGGATTCAAGTAAGGTTTCTTTATAATCTGCAGCTAATAGTATATGATCCACATATCAGAAAAGAGTTACCTGGGGATTGGTGGCCCAGAAGTGTGCCAGGTCCCGGTGTAGGGCTTCAATTTTCTTTTGGGACAATTCTTGATCCAGTGTCCTTTCTCCTTGCAATAGGCATACTATTCCTTAGACAGAGGGCCCCTCTGATTTCCAGGAACTCTCTCCCTATCATTATGACTGCACTACAGTGGCCAGGATCTTAGTCAACTTTCTGTCTTGCCTCTTTTCCTTTCTCTTTCTCTCACTTCCTGCTCTTTCTGCTTTCTTTCCTCTTTCTCTTCTTCCATATCCCAGCTGTCTAAAACCTTTTCTGCCACCTGCACTAAATCCTTCAACGACTTGTCCTGTAAACCCTTTATTTTCTGGAGCTTTCTACAAATATCTCTGGCTGACTGGTCTATAAAGATTATAGTCACCATTGGCTTACACTCATCTGAGGTAGGGTCATAGGTTGTAAACCAGCTGTATGCCTCCATCAGACATTCAAGAAAGGCTGTGGGAGATTGCCTTCTACACGCACAAAGTGTATGGTGGATTAAATAGGTGGAACCAGAGGGTCCAAGAGTGAAGTTGACACCTTCTGTAGTCTGCCACTGAAGGAGAAATTCAGAAATAATTCCAGGAGTCTTTCTGCAGGATAAGTCTACTCTTTGCCCAAATGCTTAGACTTTCAGGGTCCTAACCATATTTAGATTGTTGAAATCATACACCGGGTGACTGGAGCTCAAAGGAACTTAAGGCAGACGGCACACGCAGAGTGCAAGATCTGTTCTAGCCACTTTCCTCCTTGAGCATCAGCCAGAGCTGAATTAATGACCTTGTTAAAGTACGCAAAGACTGCTCCTGGCTTATGCCTCTTCTCCTTGCCTGATCATCAGAAGCCGAGCCTTAGACTCTCCCCTCAAACTCCTTGTGGGCCAACACAGGTGCGTACTGTGAGCTAAGCAGTGGAATTTGGGTAGAACACAAGGCCAACTGTTTCTGGAAAGGCTGCTTTAGGGTGGGATATGGGAAAATTCGCAAGAGGAAGGAAGGGTTTCACAGTTTGGAAGCAGAAGAGCGTTCCACGGTTTGGCCTGTAATTGGAGGCCTCGAGGGAGTGGGTGGGGCTTCAGGTCGGTATTTAAGGGTGAGCAGCGGACTAATTTACGCATTTGCCATAGTCTGCACTTTCCTGGGTGTTGTTCTGAGTACACACTGGAGAGGAAGAACTCCTGTCAAAGTGTCTTCAGCAGGATGGAAGATCAGGCAGATGTGGGTGGCTGCAGCACGGCAAAGACATCCCGGCGTCAAAAGACTGTTTGGCAGGCCAAGCAGAAGGAGGTCTTGCTCTCAGTTTTCGCCAAGACACCTTATCCGAGCTTCAGGACCAGGAACTGGCCAGGGAATTCGGAGTTCCAGAGTCCTCCATCCGCGTGTGGTTTCAAAACCGCAGAAATAGAACTGGCATGTCGAGGAAGACCTCAAAGCAGACCACCGCAGGCTCCAGCCATGAAGCCTCCCAACAGCCTCCTGAAAAGCTTGTCGCCAGGGTACAACAAGCAAGAGGCCCGCCCTCAGAACGGAAAAGGCCTCGAACGCGGCTTAGTCCAGCGCAGATCAGCATGCTAGTGCAAGCTTTTGAGATCTCTCCATCCCCAGACTATGCCACGAGGGTGCAACTGGCCCTGAGCACAGGTTTGCCTGAGGACACCGTCCACATATGGTTCCAGAACAGAAAGGCCAGGCAGAAAGGCCGCGCTGGAGGCAGCACAGCTAAAGGTGAGGACCTGCCTGCCTCTCCTGGCCCGGAAAGGGCTCCTGGAGCATCGTGTTGCATTGAGCAGGAGGCTTCCCGCGACAGCTTGTTGACATCGGGTTCTGCAGGAGGCCAGTGTGCAGAAGCGTTGATGTCAAGACCCGAACTCACCTTCTTCACAGAGGCCTACCCAGAATCCAGCAACTCCTGCCCTGTCCAGCTCTTCCTGGAGCAACTGGCGAGAACAGTGGAAGAGGAACAGGGACCAGCCGCTCTGGACCCAGATGTACCATGGGAGCAGATCGAACCAACACTCGAGGCTCCTCTCACAGAAGAAGAATATCAGGCTCTGTTGGACGATATTTGACCACATTGAGAACGCCCAGAATTGGGACTGTAAAACCCGGTTGCCTGGACCCTAACCTGACCATTGTCTCAGAGACTCCAGCCAGAAATAAGCTTGGACAGATGCTCAGACTTGCACCTAAGAAAGGTGCAGAGCTCTAGCGATCCTGAGTAAGTGTTGGGGAAAAGATGGAAGGCCCTGGAGGTGCGAGGAACCTCACAAGAAGACCAACAGAAACAGCTGCCCCAGCCCCCAGGGGGCTTGCAGAGACTGAGCCATCAAATAAGGAGCATGCTTGGTCTGGACCTAGGGACCCTATATACACATAGCAGGTGGGAGGTGAATCCTTGTGCTTAATGTGGGTTGCCCTATGAGGGAGGTGTTGTGGAGTGGCCCAGCGGCGGTGGAGAGTTGTTTCTAACCTGGACTTTGTTGTTTCTAACCTGGACGGTTTTGAAGGACAGTTATATAATGTTAGCTTCAGTTATTATCAAGATAAATATGTAATTTGTCTGCTGTTGTACTCTGCGTCATTAAATTATTTTTAGGCATTACTATGACCTGTTATTCTTTTCATTTGGAAGTTAATGTAAAGAGGAGATATGATTATCTTTCAAGCTGAAAAGAGGTGTGATCATGACTCTTGGTTTTTAACTTGACTGCATATGGAATTAAGCAAAACACCCAAATTAAGGACACAATTGTAAAGTACTCTTGCTTGTTTGAAATAGTCTTCTCTACTTCTCTTCTGGATCTATAAAGCTGAAAAATATAACTTTAATCCATATCTTCATACTGCAAAACCAACCACTCATCTTTGCCTCATCTTCTACTGGAAACCTATACAAGGACATGGAAGAAGGAATGTTTTACTCTTTGCCTGTTCTTTTTCGCTTTGGGAGCAAGTCTATTTCTTCATTGACTATAGAACCTTCTTCTTGAGGAGTTCTGTGTATATGAAGGTGAGTTGAGCCAACCAGCCTCATGGATTAAGCCACTGATAGATTCCTCGATTTTCCATTTTTAGGCATCCACTGTTGAATTAATTGACTCACAGATTGTAAATCATTTTCATAAATCCTTTCCTATAAAGAGAGAGTTAGAGGGAAACATAAACTATGCATATAATTATCTTTCACATAGAACTACCAAATTTTCTGCTTTTAATAATGTTATGTAATTCATTCAGAAATCACTTAAACAACAGTACTTTTCATATGAGGAGTTATAGAAAAATATTCATCATCATGCAAAGGCAAAATGCTACCTACATTTTTGGGTATATTGATGGCATAGGAATTAAATTTTTTGATGCAGTTATATTCTAAAATATCATAATTGAATTACAAGTATTTTAATTTTTTGCAGCATTTATATATAGTTTATTTTTACCTCAAATTAGTCCCTTCTTCGTCTTAATTCACTCAACACACATTATAGTGTGTTCATTTTTTATTTTCTCAGGTTACAGAGATTCTATTTTATATGGGGATGACACCATGAAAATTAACTGTTCTATGCATGACACTGCTAATACCAAAATAGCATTCAAATAATGAGTAGACCTATCCGAATCACACTAGAATTCTCAGCAGAGACTATGAAAGCCAGAAGGGCTTGGATGGATATCATGCAGACACGAAGAGACCACCGATGCCAACCCAGACTACTATACCCAGTATATATGCAGCCATCCAGCCCTACAGAAGATACTAGAAGGAAAACCCCAACCCAATAATGTGAAATACACTCCAGAAAACACATTGAGGCCCACACCATGAGGGGAAGTCCATGCCTGACACTGCCTGGATGACCATGAACCAGAGTCAAGATAACCTAGAGACACACGATATCTGTAAACATGACAGACAAAAAGTGACAATGAAAGATACTATGCTATAATCATTGATGAGTGCCTAGCCCAGTTGTCATCAGAGAGACATCACGAGGCATCTCATGGGAACAGATGCAGAGACCCTTATCCAAACACAATGATGTATCCAGGGGAACCCCACAAATGAGGGAATATGTATTGTAGGAACCAGAGATATTAAGGACACAACAAGCACATGGCCCACTGAGTCAACTGAGTTCATAGGGGATCAGAGACTGAAGGACAAAAACATAAACATTCTATGAGTCTTGTGAGCTAGGTTGTTGGCATACACCTTATGATTATTATCCTGATTTCGCTGAGGGACTTCCAACAGTGAGAATGGGGGTGTCTCTGACTCTTTTTCCTGCTTTAGCTACACTTTCTCTCCTCATGTATTGCTTTGACCAACTCTGATGTGAGGGATTGTTCCTAGTTTTATTATAACTTGCTATGCCATCACATTTTTTTTTTCATTGAAAATAAAATAAATGGAAAAAAAGCAGTGGATGAAGGAGAGGTGAGCTGGGCAGAGTTGGGCAGAGTAGTGGTGGATAGATTGTGTCTGGGAGGAGTGGAGGAAGAGGAAACTGCAGTTCAGATGTAGTGCATGAAACAACAACAAAAATAAAATGCTAAAACTAAATAAACTGTCAGCACCTAGGGCTGTTGGTGAGCACCTGCATTCCTAGCACTCAGGAAGTTAAAGGTAGGTGGATCTCTGTGCGTTCAAGCACAGGTTGTTCTATAAAGAGAGCCTGGGACAGGAAAATTGTTCAGAAAAAAAATTCTGTTTTCAAAGAAACAAAAAACTGTCAGCATTTTGTGTTTCATCTTTAGGAACTTTGTTTTATGTTCCACTTTTTTACTTTTTATTTTTTTTAATATTAGATACAGTTTATTAACTTTGTATCCAAGCTGTAGACCAGTCCCCTCATTCCCTCCCTTTCTTACCCTCCTTCCCTCATCTACTACCTACACCTTTCCAAGTCTACTGATAGGCGAGGGCTTCTGCCTGTTCCAACTGACCCTAGATTATCAGGCATAATCAGGTTTGCTGCAATGTCCTCCTCTGTGGCCTAGCAAATCTGATCCTGCCTTGTGAGGGGGGAAGTCAAAGAGCCAGCCATTGAGTTCATGTCTGTAATAGTCCCTGTTCCACTTAGTATGGTACCCACTTGGAGACAGAGCTAACATGGACTATATTTGAGCAGGGGTGCTAGGTTCTATGCGTACATTGTCCTTGGTTGGAGATACAGTCTCATAAAAGACCCCTGTGCCCTGATATATTTGGTCCTTGTGGAGTTCCTGCCCTCTCCAGGTCACACTAACTCCCCCTTTTTTTATATGATTCCCTGTGCTCTGCCCAAGGTTTGGTTATGAGTCTCAGCACCTGCTTTGATATACTACTAGGTAGAGTCTTTCCCAGGTCCTCTGTGGTAGGCTAGGGTCCTGTTTCTTGTTTTCTCCTATGTCCATCCCATTTGTCTTTCTACGTGAGGATTGATCATCTTATCCCAGGTCCTCTTTCTTGTTTATCTTTTTATAGATTTTAGTATGTTTATCCTATATTATAGGTCTAGCCTCCACTTAAAATCGAGTATATACCGTGTATGTCTTTCTGCTTCTGAGATACCTCACTCAGGATGATCTTTTCTAGATTGTTTGTTTGTTTGTTTCTTCATGTTTACATTTTATGACTTCTTTGAATGGTCTAGATATAAACCTGTCTGTTGCATAGCTGGAACAGTGGTTTCCCATTTTATAAGCTGCTTCACCACCTAAAGAATGAATGGCAAAAGCGTTTTAGTTTCATGTTTTTAGACCTGGAGTCTCACTGCTCAGGAGCTCAGGATTGTGCACTTCCCACGAACACTCATAGACCACAACTTGAGGCAAAAGCAAGAGTTTTATTCCAATTTCTATAGGGTCCCCCTACAAAGACAGGAGACAGCCCTAAATATGCAAAGGACAGGGTTTTATACCTGAAATTGAAACCACTTTTGCTCTATACATTGATTGTTCAGCAAGAATAGCATGAAGATAGTTTACACCTGGTTTTAGGTAGTATACAGCTGGTTGTAGATAGTTTACAGGTGGTTGTAGATAGTTGTTCTCAGAACAGTTGACCCTTTCCTTCAAGAGTTATCTACACCTGACTTCAATTCAAATAATCACTGTTGTTTTTCTCATTCCCAGGTGGTCTCTCACCCCCCACTTTTTTGCCACAATTTTAACCCTAAAATTGTGGATCAACCTCATGGAGAGGTTGATACTCTTTCTGGAGCATCAGGACCTGAACTGCACTTATACTTTCCCAGAAAAAGGCGAGTTCTTGTCTGAGAGTTTATTGTCCCTGATGAGTTTCAGTTTCAGCCGGTAGCTGGAGGCTTGGAGTTTCCAGGTGTTGCAGGTTGATGAAAAGCCGGCTTAACATGTGACACGTGGATTCAAGCTATGATGCCCTCTATTTTGACGGCAGTTGGCGTGGTGAGGAAGATGTAATAAGGACCCTTCAACTGAGGTTCCAGATTCTGGCTGCCATGTCACTGCACATATACCAGATCTTCAACGTGGAACTGATGGGGCACCTAAAAGGACCCAGGCACATATGCACTGCCAACCTTGCTCCAAATTTCTTTCTGAATAAGCTGCAATTCTTTCAGCCTGTACAAGTCAGATTTACCACTAGTTTTATCAAGGGGGTACCCAAGAAGAGTCAGGGAACAGAAACCCATATAGTAGTTCGAAGGGTGTTAAACCTATATGGAGAGAGTATTTCTGACCCTAAAGAGGGCCAAGGGAAGGAGCACTGCCCTGTCACCGCCAGTCTCCATGTTCAACTTGGTGAGAATCTCTTTGAGATTTCTATTCGTTCTCTCTAAATGTCCTGAACTTTGGGGTCTATAAGCACAATGTAACTTACAGTCAAGCCCCAGAAACCTGGCCACCTCCTGGCTTAACTGAGCAATGAAGGTTGACCCATTGTCTGACCCAATTACCTTTGGAATACCAAACCGAGGAAAAATGTCTTCCAGAATCTTTTTGGCCATGACCAGGGAGGTTTCTTTCTTTGTGGGAAAAGCTTCCACCCATCCTGAGAAAGTGTCTTCAAAAACCAGGAGATATTTATTGCTGTACCTGGGTGGTTTACTTTCAGTGAAATCCACTTCCCAATGCATTCCAGGTCTAGTTCCTTGTCACTGGCCAGCAGTGACAGCTGAATACCACCTGAGAGAGGGCTGGGAGAAAGAGAGAGACAGGGTGACACAGAGAAGGACACCAAGTCTACATGCTTATCCAGGTGTTGATTTAATGGACGTCAGGTTAACACTTAAGTAGGCAGAAAAGTACAAGCAGTTTCTCATGTAGGAGCTTTACTTGGTCAGAACATAGGAGAGCTCACTCAAGGTTACACAGAGCCTGCTGTCTGGTTACTATGGTTGCACACAGTTTCTCAGGGTCAGAGCAGTCTGCTGTAGGACCACCAAGGTCAGTTTATAAGAAACTGGACTTTGGAAAATAGCCAAAGCCAATAGGCAGCGTTCCACTGCTCAGAGGCCATTAACTCAAAATTTGCCATATACTCCAAAAAGGCTGCCACAGTTCCTCTCAGCCACTTCCCTGGGCTCTGGAAATTCTTACCTATGTTTACACTCTGGCAAGGTTCACACGCCCTAGTCACTCACTCACTCAAGGGGGTGAGGTTTAGTATTAGGGACTGGGATTGGCGGACAACTTCAGCCAATTTCTTTGCCTTCAAGTGAATCCATTTATACATCTGAGTTATTAATCTCTCAGCATCTTCCTGGGGTAGAATGATCTTACCTTTGGAGTTAATCCATGCCCCCACGTCGGTGTCAAATATCCCCTTTTTTTTTTTTTTTTTTTTTGCCATATTAACTTTAAGTCACTTTCTGAGTAGTTTAGTCATTCTTCTCTGGGCAGTTCAGCAGTTAGTACCACCAGGACAGAGTTTCCTCTAGCAGCTGCTTTAGCCTCCCGATTGGCCATGTTATCCCCCTTTGCTGCCCTGGAAGTCCCCTTCTGCTGTCCCGGGAATTGAATAATGCTTACCTTGTCGGGCAGCAACAGGGCATTGACCAAAGCCAGAATCTCATTTTTTATTTTTTATCTCTTTACTGGCTGATGTTCGCAGGCCTCTCTGCTGATAGATGGCCCCATGTACATGGGCTGTTGGTAAGGTGAACCAACTATCAGTGTAGATGTTTGTCTTTTTACCCTTTTCCAGAGTTAATGCTTGGATTAAAACAATCAATTCAGCTCCCTGAACAGATGTGCCCTCCGGCAACGCCTGGGCCCAGAATACCTTATGTCCATTTACCACCACTGCCTCTGCCTTTCTCTTTCCGTTCTACAAAAAACTGCTCCCATCCATATAGTATGTCACCTCCGCATCAGGAATTGGTTGCTCTTTCAAGTCCTTTCGCCATCCCTGTTCCTTTGCTAGAACCTGCAAATCATGCTCCATGGTCTGGATTTCTGGATCCTACAATAAGGTGGCAGGGTTTAGCTCCATAGCCAGGGCAAGGGTGACTCTACCTTTATTCAATAGCAAAGCCTGGTATTATGTCATACAGGTGTTCTGAGCCAGCGATCAGTTGGCTGCCTTATGACACTCTCAGGGGCAAGACGAGCATAGATGGTGAGGTCCTGTCCCACAGTCAGTTTGTCTGCATCGTTTACTAGTGCCGCCACTGCTGCTATTATTCACAGGCAGGTTGGCCATCCTGCCACTGCTGAATCAAGGTTTTTGGATAGATAGGCTACTAGTCTCTTCCAGGGTCCAATTTACTGTGTTAGCATCTGTTGGCCATTCCCTGATTCTCGGCCACATAGAGATGGAAGGTTTTGGTCACAATCTGAGTACCAAAGCTGGGGCAGACATTAAGGCTTGTTTGATATTATCAAATGCAGCTTGTTCATCCTTTCCCCAGATGCAAGAATCAATGCCCTTTGTAAGGGGATACAGAGGGGCTGCCATCTTGGCAAATACTTCTTTACTTAAAATTTCCCTCAGTTGTTCAGTAGTCCATGAAGGGGGAATATAAAATACAGTCTCTTTTCTAGCCTCCGATAGCCACCTCTTAACTGACCTGTTTCCTGCAGAGATGAGCATTTTTCGCCGACAGTCTATAGCCAAGGTCACCCAGCTCTTGCAACAGCTGATCTGTGGATTCAAGTAAGGTTTCTTTATAATCTGCAGCTAATAGTATATGATCCACATATCAGAAAAGAGTTACCTGGGGATTGGTGGCCCAGAAGTGTGCCAGGTCCCGGTGTAGGGCTTCAATTTTCTTTTGGGACAATTCTTGATCCAGTGTCCTTTCTCCTTGCAATAGGCATACTATTCCTTAGACAGAGGGCCCCTCTGATTTCCAGGAACTCTCTCCCTATCATTATGACTGCACTACAGTGGCCAGGATCTTAGTCAACTTTCTGTCTTGCCTCTTTTCCTTTCTCTTTCTCTCACTTCCTGCTCTTTCTGCTTTCTTTCCTCTTTCTCTTCTTCCATCTCCCAGCTGTCTAAAACCTTTTCTGCCACCTGCACTAAATCCTTCAATGACTTGTCCTGTAAACCCTTTATTTTCTGGAGCTTTCTACAAATATCTCTGGCTGACTGGTCTATAAAGATTATAGTCACCATTGGCTTACACTCATCTGAGGTAGGGTCATAGGTTGTAAACCAGCTGTATGCCTCCATCAGACATTCAAGAAAGGCTGTGGGAGATTGCCTTCTACACGCACAAAGTGTATGGTGGACTAAATAGGTGGAACCAGAGGGTCCAAGAGTGAAGTTGACACCTTCTGTAGTCTGCCACTGAAGGAGAAATTCAGAAATAATTCCAGGAGTCTTTCTGCAGGATAAGTCTACTCTTTGCCCAAATGCTTAGACTTGCAGGGTCCTAACCATATTTAGATTGTTGAAATCATACACCGGGTGACTGGAAAAAAATACAACCGGATGAAGGAGAGGTGAGCTGGGCAGAGTAGAGGTGGATAGATTGTGGCTGCGAGGAGTGGAGGAAGAGGAAACTGCAGTTCAGATGTAGTGCATGAAACAACAACAAAAATAAAATGCTAAAACTAAATAAACTGTCAGCACCTAGGGCTGTTGGTGAGCGCCTGCATTCCTAGCACTCAGGAAGTTAAAGGTAGGTGGATCTCTGTGCGTTCAAGCACAGGTTGTTCTATAAAGAGAGCCTGGGACAGGAAAATTGTTCAGAAAAAAAATCCTGTTTTCAAAGAAACAAAAAAACTGTCAGCATTTTGTGTTTCATCTTTAGGAAATTTGTTATATGTCCCACTTTTATATTTTTATTTTTTAATATTAGATACAGTTTATTAACTTTGTATCCCAGCTGTATCCCAGTCCCTCATTTTCTCCCTATCCTACCCTCCTTCCCTCATCTCTTCCCTACCCCTTTCTAAGTCCACTGATAGGGGAGGGCCTCCTCCTATTCCAACTGACCCTAGCTTATCAGGTATCATCAGGACTAGCTGAAATATCCTCCTCTGTGGCCTAGCAGTCTGATTCTCTCTTGGGAGGGGGGAGGTCAAAGAGTGAGCCACTGAATTCATGTCTAAAATAGTCCCTGTTCCACTTAGTATGGTACCCACTTGGATACAGAGCTCACATGGACTACATTTGAGCAGGGGTGGTAGGTTATATGCATAGAAGGTCCTTGGTTGGAGAAACAGTCTCATAAAAGACCCCTGTGCTGATATATTTGGTCCTTGTATAGTTCCTGTCCTCTCCAGGTCACACTAACTCTCCCTTCTTTCATATGATTCCCTGTGCTCTGCCCAAGGTTTGGATATGAGTCTCAGCATCTGCTTTGATACACTGTTAGGTAGAGTCTTTCATTGGTCCTCTGGAGCAGGCTTCTGTCCTGTTTCTTGTTTTTGCCTATATCCATCCCATTGGTCTTTCTAAGTGAGGATTGATCATCTTAACCTAGGTCCTCTTTCTCAATTATCTTCTTTAGGTGTACAGATTTTAGTTTGTTTATCATATCTTATAGGTCTAGCATCCACTTGAAAGTGAGTGTATACCGTGTATGTCTTTCTGCTTCTGGGACACCTCACTGAGGATTATCTTTCTGGATTGTGTTTTTTTTTTTTTTTTGTTCATGTTTACATTTTATGACTTCTTTGAATGGTCTAGAATTGAACCTGTCTGTTGTATAGCTTGTAAAGAGGTTTCCCATTTTATAAGCTGCTCCACCACCTAAAGAATGGATTGTAAAAGCATTTTAGTTTCATGTTGTAAGACCTGGAGTCTCACTGCTCAAGAGCTCAGGATTGTGCCCTTCCCAGGAACACTCATAGACCACAACTTGAGGCAAAAGCAAGAGTTTTATTTCAATTTCTATAGGGTCCCCCCTCCAAAGACAGGAGACAGCCCTAAATATGCAAAGGACAGGGTTTTATACCTGAAGTTGAAACCACTTTTGCTCTATACATTGATTGTTCAGCAAGAATAGCATGAAGATAGTTTACACCTGGTTTTAGGTAGTATACAGCTGGTTGTAGATAGTTTACAGGTGGTTGTAGATAGTTTACAGGTGGTTGTAGATAGTTTACAGGTGGTTGTAGATAGTTGTTCTCAGAACAGTTGACCCTTTCCTTCAAGAGTTATCTACACCTGACTTCAATTCAAATAATCACTGTTGTTTTTCTCATTCCCAGGTGGTCTCTCACACCCCTCCTTTTTGCCTCAATTTTAACCCTAAAACTGTAGATCAACCTCATGGAGAGGTTGATACTCTTTCTGGAGCATCAGGACCTGAACTTCACTTATACTTTCCCTGACAAAGGGGAGTTCTGGTCTGAGAGTTTATTGTCCCTGATGAGTTTCAGTTTTAGTGGGTTGCTGTAGGCTTGGACTTTCCAGGTGTTGCAGGTTGATGAAGAGCAGGCTTAACGTGTGACACATGGACCCAAGCTGTGATGCTCTCTACTTTGGCAGTTGGGGTGGTGAGCAGGATGTAATAAGGACCCTTCAACTGAGGTTCCAGATTCTGGCTGCCATGTCACTGCACATATACCAGATCTCCCACCTGGAACTGATGGGGCACCTCCAAGGACCTGGGCGCATAAGCACTGTCAACCTTGCTCCATATTTCTTTCTGCATAAGCTGCAGTCCCTTTAGCCTGGACAAGTCAGAGTTATCACTAGTTATGTCAAGAGGGTCCCCAAGAAGAGTCAAGGTAGGAGAGCAGGAACCCCATATAGTAATTCAAAGGGAGTTAAGCCTAGTAGGGAGTGAGTATTTCTGACTCTAAAGAGGGCCAAGGGAAGAAGCACCACCCAGTCACCCCCAGTCTCCATTGTCAATTTTGTGAGAGTCTCTTTTAGAGTTCTATTTATTCTCTCTACTTGTCCTGAGATTTGGGGTCTATAAGCATGATGTAACTTCCAATCAAGTCCCAGAAATCTGGCCACCTCCTGGTTTACCTGAGCAAGGAAGGCTGGCCCATTGTCTGACCCATTTAGCTTTGGAATACCTTACTGAGGGAAAATGTCTTCCAGAATCTTTTGGTCATGACCATTGTGGTTTCTTTCTTTGTGGGAAAATCTTCCACCCATCCTGAAAAAGTGTCCACAAAAACCAGGAGATATTTATTGTCATACCTGTCTGGTTTAATTTCTGTGAAATCCACCTCCCAATGCATTCTGGGTCTACTTCATCTTAGCCGCTTTCCTGGGCTCTGGAAATTCTTACCTATGTTTACTCTCTGGCAAGGTTCACATGTCCTAGTCACTCTCTCAGTTAGGATGGTGAGGTTTAGTATTCGGTACGGGTATTGGAGGGCAACTTCAGCCAATTTCTTTGCCCCCAAGTAAGTCCACTTATGCATCTGAGTTATCAATCTCTCAGCATCTTCCTGGGGTAGAATTATCTTACCTTTAGAGTCAATCTATGCCCCCACATTGGTGTTAAATATCCCATTTTTGCCATATTAACTTTAAGTCAGTTTCTGAGCAGTTTAGTCATTCTTCTCTGGGCAGTTCAGCTGTTAATACCACTGGGGCAGAGTTTCCTCTAGCAGCTACTTTAGCCTCCTGATCGGCCATGTTATTCCCCTTTGCTGCCCTGGAAGTCTCAACCTTCTGCTGTCCTAGGAATTGAATAATGCTTACCTTGTTGGGCAGCAACAGTGCATTGAGCAAAGTCAGAATCTTGTTTTTATTTTTTATCTCTTTTTATTTTTTATCTCTTTACCAGCTGATGTTAGCAGGCCTCTCTGATGATAGATGGCCCCATGCACATGGGCTTTTTATGAGGCGTACTGACTATCAGTGTAGATGTTTATCTTTTTACCCTTTTCCAGAGTTAAATCCTGGGTTAAAGCAATCAATTCAGCCTGCTGAACAGAAGTGCCCTCTGGCAATGCCTGGGCCCATATTACCTTATGTCCATCTACCACCACTGCCTCTGCCTTTCTCTTCCATTCTCAAAAAAACTGCTCCTATCCATATAGTATGTCACCTCAGCTTTATGAAGAGGGTGATCTCTCAAGTCCTTGCACCATCCCTGTTCCTTTGCTAGAACGTGCAAACAATCATGCTCCAGGGGCTGGATTTCTAGATCCGTAAATAAGGTGGCAGGGTTTAGCTCCATAGCCAGTTCAAAGGTGACTCTATCATTATTCAAGTGCAAAGCCTGGTAAGGTGTCATGCAAGTGTTCGTGAGCCAGCAATCAGGTGGCTGCCTTATGACACTCTCAGGGGCATGAGGAGCATAGATGGTGAGGTCCTGTCATAGAGTCAGTTTGTCTGCATCTTTTACTAGTGCCACTACTACTGCTATTATTCGAAGGCAGGTTGGCCATCTTGCCACTACTGAATCAAGCGTTTTGGATAGATAGGCTACTGGTCTCTTCCAGGGTCCAATTTTCTGTGTTAGCAACTCCTTGGCCATTCCCTGTTTCTCAGCCACATAAAGATGGAAGGGTTTGGTTACATCAGGGAGTCCCAATGCTAGGGCCGACATTAAGGCTTGTTTGATATTATCGAATGTGGCTTGTTCATCCTTTCCCCAGATGAAAGTCTTTGCCCTTTGTAAGGGCATACAGATGGGCTGCCATCTTGGCAAATCCTGCAATCCACAGCTGGCAAAACCCTGCTGTACCTAAAATTTCCCTCAGTTGTTTAGTAGTCCATGGAGGGGGAATATGAAATACAGTCTCTTTTCTAGCCTCTGATAGCCATTTCTTTTCCTCTCTTAATATATATCCCTGATAACTGACCTGTTTCCTGCAGAGCTGGGCCTTTATTGCTGATGCTCTATATCCAAGGTCACCCAGCTCTTGTAACAGCTAGTTGGTGGCTTTAAGGCAGGTTTCTTTACAATTTGCAGCTAATAGAATGTCATCCACATATTGGGGAAAAGTTACCTGGGGATTGGTGGCCCGGAAGTGTCAGGTCCCAGTGTAGGGCTTCATCAAATATAGTAGAAGAATTTTTAAACCTTGAGGAAGTTGAGTCCATGTAAGCTCACCTGAGTCCCCTGAGTCTGGGTCTTTCCATTCAAAAGCAAAAATGTCTTGCCTGGTAGGGCTGAGTTGGAGACAAAAAAATAAAATGTGTCCTTAAGGTCCAGGACCATATACCAAACCCTGTCAGGGGGAGGGGAACTCAACAGGTTATATGTGTTGGGTGCGGTAGGGTGTAAGTCCATGACCTGTTTGTTAACTTCCCTCAAGTCCTGTAGGGGTCAATAGTCATTGCATCCAGGCTTCTGAATTGGCAGCAATAGAGTATTCCAGGCAGAATAGCCCCTTCTGAGAACCCCTAGATCAAGGAACCTCTGTTTGTGAGGGTGGATCCTCACGGGTTATCTTAGACATTGGATATTGTTACACCGTAATGGGGTAGCCTGAGGCTTCAGCTCTATCAGAACTGGAGCTGTTTCTCTGCTTTTCCTAGGCCATCTGTTTCAGCCCATGCCCGGGGAATCTCTGTAGCCACCAGTCAATGTCTTTTTCTGGACTTACCACCTTTTCAGAAAGGCAGCATTCATCTTCCAGTTGAATTTTCAGTACATGAATGGGATCTCCTTTATTGTCTGTCAAATGTGGGCCATCTGGTCTAAAATGGATATGGGCTCCTATCTTAGTTAGAATATCTCACCCTAACAGCGGGTATGGGCATTCAGGGAGAACTAAGAATGAGTGGTATACCCGGTCCACTCCAAGGTCCACCATTCTTCGGGTAGTCCATGAGTATTGTTTACATCCAGTGGCTCCTTGGACCGATGATTTCTTCTTTTTTAGCTTCAAAATCTTGTAACAGAACAGAATGCTGGAAGCCAGTGTCCACCAAGAAGTCGACTGGCTTCCCGTCCATCTTAAGGGTTACCCTGGGCTCTGGGTGAGGGCTCAAACTCTGTCCCCCCCTAATCATTGTCATCATCCAGGGTTAGGACCTGGGTCTCCAGGGCTTGGGCATTCGGTTTTTCTGGCTTTTTCGTCCTTTTAGGACAATCCTTGATCCAATGTCCTTTCTCCTTGCAATATGCACACTGATCCTTAGACAGAGGGCCTCCTGGAGTCTGGAGGGTCTTAATCTTGACAGCAAGGATCTTGTCAAGGTGAAGGGTGCCCTCGTGTGGCCATTCAACCTGAAAAGTAGGCCACTCTGAGGAACAGAAAGTTTGCCATTTTCCCTTTTTAACTTCAACTGAAATGTTATGTGCCCTATATCTCACCTCTGAGAAATGATCAAGGGTGAGGGATAAGGGTGTAGTCACAGTTTGTCCCATAATAAAGTCATCTGTCAAGAAAGTCAAAGAGGAAACACAGATAGAGACAAAGAGAACAAGACAGACAATTAGACAAGGACGCCCTTGCGGGTGGTACCACAGAACTCTGATTGAAAGGCTGCCTGGCGGCAGCCATCTCTAACAGGAAATAGATGGGAGGAGGAGCGTCCCAATCCTAGCCTCCCAAACCGGAGCGTCCTCCAGTTCCCAGTCAAGTGATAGTCTGATACGTCTGTCTATCACAATGAATGATCAGATGACTAAAAAAAGGTCTAGATAGGCGCCTAAACAGAAACAGATTGGTAAGACAGAAACAAGCAAAGCAAAACAGAAATTAGACTAACCTGTTTTGAGCTCAACCTCCGAACTCAGTCTGATGAGGGTTGGGGAAGGGGCACGCCCTTTCCCGGTCAAACGCACCAAAAATGTAAGGCCTGGGGTCTCACAGCTCAGGAGTTCAAGATTGCGCCCTTCCCAGAAATCCCCACAGACCACGACTCCATGCAAAAGCAAGAGTTTTTTGTTTGTTTGTTTGTTTGTTTTTTGTTTTTCCAATCGTGATACGGTCACCCCTCCAAAGACAGGAGACGACCCCAAGCATGCAAAGCACAGGATTTTTATACTTAAAAATCTGGCCACTTTTGCTCTATACATTGATTGGTCAGCAAGAATAGCATGAAGATAGTTTACAGCTAGTTGTTTGCAGTTTTTGGCCATTTGTGAGTTTTCTCAAAACAATTCACCCTGCCGTTATTTTTTAAAACCTATCTCAGAGCAGTTTATCCTACCTTTTGAGAGCTACGTGGCTCTGGCTTTAATTCAAAGATGGGAATAGTCACAGCTGTTTTTTATTTTACAGTTGTTTGCATACTCAGGTGGTCTCTCGGATGGAGATGAAGAGAGAGAGAGAAGGAGACAGCAGGACATGATAGCAGAAGAGAGAGAAGGGGGCACCCCAACAGAGAAGGGGGAGAGCGCAAGAAGGCAATAGCAAGAGGGCGAGAGGCCAAGAGAGAGACAAAGTGGGCAGGCAGATCCTTTTAAGGAGCAAAGTAACCACACCTGCCCTCCCTGGCAGTCAACACGTAATGTCATCACAGGTTGCTAGGAAAGCCAGAAACAGGTGCCTAAATACTAAGAGTTGGCATAGGCCTTTAATCCCAGTACTCTGCCAGGCAGAAGCAGGCCAGTCTCTGTGAGTTCAAGGTCAGGCTGGTCTACAGATCTAGTCCAAGATAGCCAAGGCTAAAAGGAGAAACCCTCTCTCAAAATACCAAAATATTCATATGTATAATTAATATATTCTCACTAAATATAGTAATATAAACCAATATATTTAATAAATATGTTATATATTAATATATACATTTTGTTTTAATCATATGTATATGTTTCAATTTATGTTTTAATCATATAGATATATTATTGAAATAAAAAATCTGAGCCAGGCTTTGTGGCACATATCTCTAATCCTGTCTCTCTAGGAGACACAAGCATGCTGCTGTGTAAGTTCAGTGTCACCCTGGTCTACAAAGCAAGTCCAGGACATGCACGGCTAGAGAGAAACATTGTCTAAAAAAACAGGCTAGATGTGTGGCTAGATATATCTGAAATCACATAGTGTGACAAGGCTATAAGAAAGTCTTACAAGGCATGGTGACACACATCCATAGTCCCAGCACTTGAGAGGCAGATGAAGGTAGGTCTCTGTGAGTTCAAGGTCAGCCTGGTTTACAAAGAGAATCCTGGATTGGCAATGATGCACTGAGATACCATGTCGCAAAAATAAAACATTAAATTAAATTTAAAAAATCAAAGCCTGGCTTGTTGGCAAATGCCTCTAATACTAGCACTATGACTGGCAGAAGGAAATGGATCTGTGTTAGTTTAAGGCCTGCCTGGTCTAGAAAGTATGACAGGTCAGTCAAGGCTATACAGAAAATCTCTTTCTTAAAAAACAATATCCTGGGATGTAAACAAAAAAACCTTCTAGTATCTGAAGGTTGTTTCTTTTTTTTAACTTTTAAAAAATTTATGTTTTTGTAAATTACAGTTTATTCACATTGTATCCATGCTGTGGCTCCATCCTTCATCCCCTCCTTTATTCAAACTCCTAACTTCCTCCTATTTCTGTCCTAAAGTCCACTGATATGGGAGGTCCTCCTCCAATTTCCTCTGACCCTAGCCTATGAGATCTCATCAGAACTGGCTGCATTGTCCTCTACTGTGGCCTGCTACCCCATCAAGGAGAGGTGACCAAAGAGCCAGACACTGAGTTCATATCAAAGACAGTTCCTGTTCCCATTACTAGGAAACTCACTTGGAGACTGAGCTGCCATGGAATATATCTGGGCAGGAGTTGAAGAGGTTCAAGGTTATCTCCATGCATGGTCTTTGGTTGGAGTATCAGTCCCAATGCCCTCCTTGTGGAACTCCTGCCCCCTCAAAAGTCTTCCTTAGTCATCAGGGAAATACAAATCAAAATGAACCCAGGATATCACATTACACCTATCAGAACAGAAAAGATCGAAAACTCAAGTGACAACACATTCTGGAGAGGATGTGTGAAAAGGGGAACACTCCTCCATGTCTGGTCGTGATGTAAACTTGTACAACCACTTTGGAAATCAATGTGGTAATTTCTCAGAAAATTAGGAATAGTGCTACCTCCAGATCCAGCTATACCACTCCTAGGTATATATCCAAAATTTGATCAAGTGTACAACAAGGACATTTGCTGGACCATGTTTGTAGCTGCTTTATTTGTAATAGCCAGAAGCTGGAAACAACCCAGGTCCCACTCCATTGAGGAATGGATATAGGAATTGTGGTACTTTTACACATGGGAATACTACTAAGCATTTAAAAATAAGGAAATCATGAAACTGGCAGGCAAATGGTGGGATCTAGAAAAGATCATCCTGAGTGAGGTATCCCAAAAGCAGAAAGACACACAGGGTATATACTCACTCATAAGTGGGTATTAGACATATAATACAGGATAAACATACTAAAATCTGTACTCCCTAAGAATCTACTAAAAAAAATTTTTTTAATCTGTTTTTCATCATAGCCTTGGAGGAAGTAAATTATTTACCATGTTCACTTATAACGTAATGGAGGAAGTCACCAATTGTGGTTGTGTTCTATATTTTGAAACATTGGAGTAGGTATTGAAGTTTGATGTATGTGTATCAAATCCAATCACAGAAGTTTATTAGGTAAATCTGTTATTCTTTCTGTGGCTGCTGTTGATCTAATGCATTTCCACTTGCTGATAGGTATTTTTCTGCTGAAAAGTATAGAATGGGATTCCCATCATCTATGTGATCCATTGCTTATTTATACCATGTGGTATGTGATCATGCTTTTCAATGAAGGGCCTCTGAGAAAGCATGGTGCTTTTGTTTTTCATTTTCACAAATTCCTTTAAGATGTTTGTTTTCAAACCTGATTTGGATGTCAGTAATTAGGCAAAGCTGCATTTGAAGTCTTGATTCTCATGTCAGCTTTCTGAGTACACGTCCAAGGGTGGAAGATGTTCCCCCAATGTGTTCTATTTTTACCAACATTAATGTTAAAATGCTTAATAGTGTATATGTATGTATGTATATATGCATAAATATATATGAATATATATATACACACATATATATGTTATTTGAAGTTCCATTCTTCTTATGTTCCCATTAGTTACTACATGACACATAATGTTGAAGTACTGCCTTCTGAAAGAATTATCTAGAGGTGCTGAATAATGTAACAGCAATGATATTTATTTCAAAACAGCATGTTGTGTGTGTATGTGTAATCTGACTATGGGTTCTTAGGCCATGACAAATGTATGAAGACTTGGTGACAGCTTTGTGGGGTTTATTTTAGTCATTGTTATATGTTCAAAGTCATGTTGCCAGTTTTGCTTACCACAGACATTCCCCACTGAGTTCATTGATACTCAAATAAACTTAATTGAAATATTACATCAGTAAAACATTGTCTTCTATCCAGATTATAAACCTATTGTCCTATAAGGATGGAAGAACATGAAATAATAATAATAATAATAATAATAATAATAATAATAAATGCTATGTACAAATTAAAATGATATAATGCTGTCATTTTTTTTTGGAATGTGTTAGTTCATTCTTAGGAGTAAAGACTTATTCATAAAACTGTCTCAGATCTACAAGTGAATGTCAGAGAGTTGTCTCAGTGGGAATACTTGGTTGTTTCTAAGCCTGATGATTTGAGCTCAATTTCTGGGTAGCCAATATTACTCCTATAGAATTTTTCTAATATTTCTATACTTGGGCCTTTGTATGTACAAATTCACACACCAGCACATACATAAATCATTTTTAAACCTAAATAAGGGCCAGTTCTTTCACTGGTCAAAAGACTCTTTGGGTTTCATGTTGAAAACTCATATATGGGATGTAAACAGATAGTAAACAGCAATAAGTTGTCCTCTCATGGCACATACATACTCAAACATTTTTCAATGGATGAAATTAAAGCAAAGGAGAAAACCCACTTACTGACAACATCAGAAATGATTTTGCAATTGTAAATAAATGTAGAATTTGAAGACTTATTACTGTTCATTAAAAGAAAAAAAATGTTACCTGTGTACATCTTATTTTATCCATTCATTCCTTGATTCAAGAATAAGTCATTAAAAATATCTTAGCTTTGCTCAGAGATGCATCCCTGTCATCGTAGACCTGGGAGTCCATGGAAACCTAATCTTTCTGAGATTATGGTCAGCTTGGTCCACACAATTAGCTCTCTTTTGTGTTTGTTCGTTCATTTATTTGTTTGTTTTTTAGACAAAATTTCCTTGTGTAGTCTTGGCTGTCCTAGATCTACTTTGTAGACCTGGCTGGCCTCAAATTCAAGTCTCTTCTTCCCTGAGTGCTGGGATTACAGGTGTGTGCCACCATGCCCAGCTCCAAAACTGAGTTCTAAAACAGGCATGGCTATGTAGAAATATCATGTATTTAAATGATCCCCCAAAATGTACTCTGTATCTCAAATTATAGGGTTTTTTTCCCCTCAGGGATAGTGTCCACAGAGCTGGGTCCTGGTACTGTTCCTGGTCCTGGTCCTGGTCCTGGTCCTCAGAGCCTAGCTCTTGGCCCAGCTGTGGCCCCAAAATTCTGCTGTCAAGCACTGGCCCTGTTGGGCTTTTTTTTCTGGGGCTCAATCTATCCCAGTAGACCCCCTGCGCACCAACTACACACCTGGCAGCATCTTCTATAGATGGATGCACATGCCCAACTCGCAGGAAACTCTCAACAAAAACAGGCTCCATACCCCTTGGCTAAGCCACCCACTGTGGGCCGATGGGGAGGCCCCATCTCTGAATACATCACTTAAGTTGAGTAAGCAACACGTTTTAAATAATAATAATATGAAACCAACAACAATAACACAAGAGTGAAAAACAGCAATTTAAAAATATACAAAATTAAGGGAATCTTTTCTCTAAGGGGAGAAGGCGCTGGATGCAGCTCAGCCGGCAATTGTACGAACTATATGTCTACCTCGGGCAGCGGGGACAGGGGAATGGGTGCCCCCAAGTGCACTACAGTGGAGAGAAACAGTAGCTCATCCGCCAAGTCCACAAGGGCCTGTGTGTCCTCTGATGCTAAAGCCAGAGGTTGCACTGGTCCAGCTTCTGGCAAGACTGGGGATCCTGCAGCCATGGGATCCAGGATCTCAGCATCCTCTTTGGGCTTAGCATCTGCCTCCAAAACCAGGCTCCGTTTCTCCTGTACCACCAAGGTGTCTTGCATGGACAGCTCTGCAGTTGAGGCCCCAAGTAGCCCCGGATCTGGGCAAAGAAAGGGGTGAGCCGTCATCTGGGATAAGGGAGCAGCCTGAAGGCACGCAGAATGGGGTGAGCTAACCCAAGATGGCCTCTCCATGCCAGGGAAGGCACAGTCCCCTCTCCTACCCGCAGGACAGTCGATTTGACAGTCTTCCTCCTCTGCTTCCTTGGCCAGAGCTTCAGGACACTTCCCCTGTGGGACACGGGGTTGGAATCAGCTGCTACCTCACTAGGCGCCTCCCTCGGTTCCTCATCCTCCTCCTAATTCTCCTCCTCCTTCTCAGGCTTAAGCTTATCTAGGGCTTATCCATTGCCCGGAGGATCTCCCCAGATTGGCAGTCCGACTCTGCAGTGGGCACATGGATCCTTGCATAGTCCAGCAGCCGTCTCACGATGGCCAGGTCCGGGGGCCCAGAGAAATCCTGGGGGAATTTCTGCAGCCACTGGGACAAGAACGAGAAGATGGCACTGTGGGTGAGAGCAGGGCAAAGGGACACTGTGTCGGGAGTCTGGCCTCTCTTTGGAACTGCGGGGGGGCATTGGTATCCCCCAGGGCCTTTCCTTTTTTGTCTCTCCCTCTGCTGCTCAAAACCTAGGAGCCCAGTGGGAAACCTCTATCCTCTACCAGCAGGTTAGGTCGTGAGGACAGTCCCTAGGTAGAGAACCCCAAAGGTGAGGCTCCTGGCCAAAATTGGCCCTCCACCCTGGCCTTAAACGCCCCTTCCTGCTCACCTCCCCCTCCACCCCAAGCCTACTCATGTCTTTGTCTGCTTTTCCGCCTGAAGGATCTATACCTGTGACAGTTCATGGGGGTGATACCCCTACTGCCCCATGTCCCCAAGCCACCCAGACATCTAGAAGGAACTATTAGAATCTTCCCAGGGATGGGTGTGGGGGTGCTAGGGGCTCCATCCATAACAAACAGTGCAAATGGGGTCCAGAATCCTTTACACAAACGGGGAAAGGTCGCTCAGGGCATGAGAAATGGTGGTGTGTGAGATTCCCTGGGGAAGGTGAATGGCACCTGTGAGAGCCCCACCCTGCCACAATCACCCATGTTTGGCCATGTCACTTTAAGGGGTCTGGCCTGGGACTCAGGCTGCTGGGACTCACACGTCCGGTTCTGTGAGGGCACAGGGCACTGGCCCTGGGAAACAGCAGGAGAAGATCTGAGAGCTGGCTAGATCCCTGGTGGAACCACTCTCCTGCCTTTTCAGCATCAGGTCCAGAACCAACCAGATGGTGGCAATCTTTGGATAAAGGGCCAGAAGGTGGGCAAATAGGGAATCATCTGCTTCACATAGTCCATGTGATCATTGCTGAGCATAAGGATGCCATGAAGGAAGGCTCACTACCTTTCGCTATGAGGAAGGACCAGGGCAGGAGGGAGGCTTTAAGTGTGCAAACCCCGAGGGGCACCAATGACCAATTTCCCTACACCTAAGCGGGAAGCAGGCATGAAAAGCGTTCCTCAGTGTCCCAACAGGAACACTTTTCCAGGCTGCGATCGCGGTGGATGGGGGGTGGGGTGGACCAGAAAGCTTCCCTGCTGCAGGACGGCCCTGGTTACCTTGGTCTCCCAGTGGGGAACAGGCCAGAAATGTGTCAGGGAGCGCACCACATGTCTCCAGCAGCGGCACAGGCGACCACCGCTGTCTTCTCTGAGACCTGAGCCCGTGGAGGTCTGGAAGCAGAAGAGACTCATCTCTCCAGCTCCTCTGGACCGGCTGGTCTGTCCAGGCTGCTGTTGCTGCTGCTGGCCTCCCGTTACCTGGCAACCAGGGTTCCGAGTTCCATCCAGAACCGGGCTGAGGAAGCATGGTCACTTCCTGGAGTCACCCTGCCAGAGCCTCCAGTTCATGGGTTCTCCCTGGAGGCCACCAGCCCTGCAGGCTCTGCTGATTAAACAAACCATCAACAGTTCCAGAGAGAAATGATGGAGAAGTTGCCTCCCGTCACCACTAGAGGGCATAGAGTCACATGAGAGGGTTGCAAGGATGAAAAAAAACAGCAGCAGCAGAGAGGGATGGCTACCATCCTTCTTTAATCTTTTTATTATTATTATCATCATCATCATCATCACCATCATCATCATCATCATCATCATCATTCCATTCTTCTTCCCTAGTATACTGAAAACAAATTCACCTTCTTTCATTTCACCTACTGAACTAAAATGTTCTCATCTCTCAGCCTTTGAATATGTATGTTCTTTATCTTTTCTGGGGTGTTAGGTACCTCTTGCTTTCCTTTAGGTTTCATAGTGGAATTTATAGTGATGTATACATTTCTATGCATGGTCTATGGGTTTGTTTATGGTGGATTACCCCACAAGACTGTAAGCTTATAGAGAAAGTGGTGTTTACATCAATCATTTTTGTGTGTTCAGGACTTAGCAGAGTATTGGGTACCTAATTCACAATAACTCTCTGTGAAAGGACAAATAACCTTTTAAAAAGTAAATTCCTTTAACAAAGTCTTCATAATCTGATAGTAAAACAGAATTCTCACCTAAAGGATGGGAGCATGTAGCATTTTATTTGTTAATGCCAGCCATTGTGCCATCTGTAAAAAATTTTTCCTGGAGTCTTTTTATCTTGTTCTGTTACTGCTGTTACTAGGACACCCTACTCTATGCCTGTTGCCTTCTCTGTGTTCTCTTTAATTTATCCCATAACAAGTTACTTCCTTTAAGCTTTAGTGAGATTTAGCATCTGGCTTCATTATATCCAAAGATTATCTGTTTCTGCCTGTTTTGTACAGAAGGCAGGAATACAACTAAGAGGTAGAACATTTGCTTCATATATAGGAGGTAAGGAAGGAGGAGGAAGGGGAGAAGAAAAAAAGAACAGGAGAATTGAAACATTGCTTTTCTTTATGCAGATGCACTTCCTTCAATACAGGAGTTAACAGTCTTCTTGTCTCTGCATTCCAAATAAGGTAGAAATTCCAGATACAGCAACAGTGATACTTATTTGGTGTTAGTTTTTAACCTGGTCCTTCTCCTGACATTTACCTGCTTTATATGTATTTGGTTTTATGTATATGTTCATTTTCTGGGATGAATCAATTTTTTCATTAGGTTTTATGAGAAGTCATATTCTCAGAAAGTGTCCTGAGCTTTGAATCCTACCATACTTATCCCTAGGAGCCCATATCTGCAAAGGTGATTATGTCCTCTCTGTACATCATTTGATGTTATGACTTCAGGATTCATCTTGAACCTTGTTTTCAAGAGAATGTTGTAAACAAGCCTTAAGCTTAGCAGGCATTTTGTGCCTCATGAAAAAAATTTCATCATAAAATGTCCTGTCTGAAAAGAGCATCTGAGATCATTGTACAATGCACTCAGTTATTTTCATTTTAGTCATTAACATTATTAGTACTATTTAATGTTTTTCATTACTTTGTTAGAGACACAAATATGATGACCCTGGTGTAAGGGACTGTGTACACACTGTTAACTAAGAAAATAAAACCACACATTCAAAACAAGTAAAACCTCCAAATATTGATAAGAATTAGGTTTAGATTTAGTGCCCAAAAATAATTCAGTTGAAATGTGGGAACGACATTGAAACACCATTATTCAGCAAACGTTTAGAGTATATATGTAAATATGATGAAAGGAATGTACACATAAACACAACTTAAAAATTCTTGGCACACGGTATATACTCACTCATATAGACATATAATATAGGATAAACCTACTAAAATCTGTACATCCAAAGAAACTAATCAAGAGGGAGGATCCTGACTAAAACGCTCAATCCCTGTCCTGTAAGGCAAAGAGGATGGACATCAGAAGAAGAAGAAAACAGGAAACAAGTTCGGAACCTGCCACAGAGGCCCTCTAAAAGGCTCTGCCCTGCAGACTATCAAAGCAGATGCTGAGACTTATGGCCAAGTGTTGGGCAGAGTACATGGAATCTTATGAAAGAAGTGGGAAATAGTAAGATCTGGAGAGGACAGAAACTCCACAAGGAGAGCAACAGAATGAGAAAATTTGAACACCAAGGTCTTTCCAGAGACTCATACTCCAACCAAGTACTATGCATGGAGATAACCTAGAACCCCTGCATAGATGTAGCCCATGACAGTTAGTGTCCAAGTGGGTTACATAGTAATGGGAAGAGGGACTGCCTGTAACATAAACTGATTGGCCTGCTCTTTGATCTCAGGCCACAGAGGAAGACAATGCAGCCACTCCTCATGAGACCTAACAGACTAAGATCAGAAGGAAGGAAAGGGAGACCTCCCCTATCAGTGGACTTGGAGAGGATCATTCATGAAGAAAGGGAAAAGTAGGTGGGGTTAGGAGGGGAGGAAGGAGGGGCTTATGGGGGGGGATACAAAGTGAATAAAGTGTAATTAATAAAAGTTTAAAAAATTAAAAAAATATTTGACACAAATAATTAAATAAATAATGATAAAAAAATTCTTGGGCACACATACAAAAAGTGGGACTTCATTAAGATTTTTTTTTCTTTTCGTTTTCTTGACAGGAAAAGTTTGAACATGTTTCTCCCCTGTCCTCCTTTTTATTCTCCTCCCTCCCCTTCCCTTCCCTGCCTTCCTTGCTCAGTGTGAATTTACAAACATTGCACTTGAATGGATGCAGTTCTTCAAAGCATTGCCAAATGGACCCCTGCAGCCTCACTTCTAAACCTTGAACCTCAAATGCATTCTAGCTATTTTTTTTTCTTGCATTGGTGATTAATTAAAGCAACTCATTTTCTGGGGGGTAGGGGTAGATACTCAGACATGGTGAATTCCTCATCTACTCCTCCCCATTCCCCATGCTTACGACCTTTAGCACTTTGGGGAGCACATTGACAGAGGTTCCCCACCCATTCAAACCACAATCATACATGTGCTTTCTAAGATTTTCTAATAAAATTCTTTTAGTTGCCAGTATGAGACCTTAACTAAAAAAGAATTGTTTTCATTCTCAGGTGACAATCTCATAAGTACAGCCATGATAATAAGTGACATATCAAGATGCTCAGGTGGGTATTCTGTGTACAGTGCCAGTACACAGGCTCAGACCCAGGAACTCAGTGGAGCCAAGCCTTCCCTATTTGAGTTTGGTTCACTTCCTTGTTGAAGCCACCTATGGCTAAAAAAAGAAGTTTGTGGGATTGGGAGTGTACCTCACTTGATACGAGGTGGAGCAGAAGGATCAGAAATTCAAGGTCATCTTATAGCTGTTTAGTTTAAGGCTGGGCTGGGCTACAGGGGACCCTAACCAAATAATAATAATAGTAATAACTACAATACCTTTCAACTAAGAGCATTATTTGGTGGTCATTGTTCCAAGCTAGAGCTAACCTCAGGTCACCGAACTTCCTCATAGAGATAGCAAGGAGGCAACAAGATCAAGCCCAGAAAGACTATCTGCACACAGACCCCTCTCCAACCGAGCCTTCCTCGCCAAATATGTGGAAATATGTGTTTCCACTGATGACCAGAGGTGCCCCAGCTTGTAGTGTTGGGAGCATGGGGAAGGCAAAGTCACAATGGAGCACAGCTGTTTGATCACCAGCCCACTGAGACCATCACAAGCAAACAAAATCACAAAAGTACAACAAAGGAAAAAAAAATGTACTGGGTATAATGCGCTCGAAGAGAATGGAAGAAAAAATACCAAAAACTCAGAACAGTGGCCTGTCTCTCTATGGGCCCTCTATCCTATTCCATTAGTGGTGACCTACCCCCAAATCAGGCTCCATCCAACTACACCCGAGTTTGGAATGATGACCTGCATTCAGCCAGACCAGAGAATGGAGCAGCAACATATTTGTTGATCTCTGTCTACCAGACCAGAGCCCAAAGCACCAGCCAAACTCTGCCAGACCAGAGACCACAGCAGCAGCAAATTTCTGCCAGATCAGAGGCCAGAGCAGGGGACACACTCTGCCAGACCCGAGGCCAGAGTAGTGGATAAGATCTGCCAGACCAGAGACCAGAGAACATTGGCAGAGGTGCCAATCCTGAGCTCCACATACTGTATCAATCCCTTGCCACATTCTTGCCACTCTCACTGGAGACTGTGAAGCATGGCTCAAGCCTCCTGAAATGGGAAAAAAATCAGGTCTAGGGGCATAGAAGGATTTTGTCCCATGTCCTCAGTCAGTCCCAGAGACAAAAAATGACAGCGAGAGTCAAAACAGTTAAACAAGACACAGACTAGATCCCATTGCTTGTGCAGCAGAAAAATACACAGAGCCAGACAGCAGATCCCACCACTCCTGCAGTGGAAAAGGAAAGTAGGATATCAGTGAATCTCTGCTGCAGGAGCTATCTGCATTATCCTTGTCCAAAGATCCAGAGATCAAAGAAAACTCGGTGCTCAACTCCCTTTACAGATGTACCCTTTTGGGGGGATCTGGAAAGTCTTCCAGACCCCCTGTGGCCCACAGCTGTCCAGAGCATCAGCTCTAACCTTTCTGACGACACATATTACACATTTTGCCTTGAGTCCCAAAAAAACAAACTAGAGAAACACCGAGAAAGACACAGACAGATACAGACAGAGTGCTCATTTACTGGCTGTTGTTCAGCTCCATGTGCCTGGGGTGCTTGGGAGACTTGGGGATCCAATATAAGAACCCATATGTTATGGCCAGATCTTAGGGTGACCAAAGATCATCAGGAGCCAGACCACATATGCAAGAGCAAAGAGTTTTATTTGGGCTTATGCTGGGTCTCTCCATTTTTACAAACACAGTGGATCAGAGAGAGCCCTGAGCAGGTGCATGGCAGGGTTTTGATTGGGGTTTTAGGAAGGACCAGGAAGTTCTGGTTTAATAGTTACAGGATTGGTTGACATTCAGCAAGGGCAAGCTTTTTACAAAGTGATTGGCTAGCTAACATAACTAACATTGAGGGAGCTATCTCTAGGCCTCAGGAATGTTGGGTATTTTCTTTATCACTGAAGGTTCTACTACAAAGTTGGTAGACTGCTCAGCACAAATGCCCCACTTTGAGATAAGATACCTTCCCATTCTTGTTATCCTCAGGCTGTTCCTTGGGTAAGGAATCTTACGACCTTGTATTTAGAATTGGTGACCCATGGTCCAATTCCTGGTGGCTTTATAATAGAGTCACAATTCTGGTGAAATTTAAGTGCCCTTTTTTAGGCCTAGTTCCTGGTGACCTTTGAAGATGTCTCTCCATTCTAAAAGATCCATTTGGATTTTGTGGGGGTTATAAATTATATGTCCTGTGTCAGAGAGCACTCAAATATTAAGCTGTGATATAGAAGAGTAGAACTGATGATGTAAAGGATTTCCTATCGCTGAGAAACTAGTGGTACCAGTTAGAATTTAGCTGAGGGAAGACTGCCTGTAAAACACTCCACAGATACGCAGTATGCTAACCAGACCTGTTAGAGATTAGGATCCCGGGATACACATGTTTGCTCACCAGGATTGTGTAGAAATGTGTCAGGGTTATGTCTTTTTAATTTGTAAATTCCCAATGTGTATTTATTAATTCATGAATGCAAATGAAAGCAGACAAGATTGGTGGGTGTACAATTTGGGTCAGGTATCTTGCTCCAGTAAATATTGAATTTCAAATTAAGGGACTGTCCTATGCCCATATGTACAATCCTCATTGACACAGTTCTGTCAGTTCAAATTTGAGACACAGGCTATGGGCTTAAGCTGTGTCTGTCAGGTTACAGGTCTCAGCAGCTAATATTGTACACAGGGATAACATCAAACAGTATCTTATTAATGGCTTTCCCTCTACAAGAGAATGGCCTGTGTTTTTCAAAGTCAGTATGCTATGTGTTTTTTTTTTTCAACTCTGAGTTTAAGAGCACTGGCTGCTCTTCCAGAGGTCAGGAGTTCAATTCCCACCAACCACATGGTGGCTTACAACATCTATAATGAGATATGGTGCTCTTTTCTGGCATGCAAGTGTAGATACATGCAGAACACTGTATCCACAATAAATAAATATATGAATAAATAAATAAATAAATAAGTCAGTTGTTGGTATTATTAAATTTTATTTTGTTGATGCATTACTGCTCTAGTCTCATATTAAATAATATTCTTTGATAATCCAGTCATTAAGAATTTCATTCCTTTTCCCCTAGTGCTTTGATATTTGTTTTTGTTAAAGCAATGTCTCCTGTAGATCAGCCTTTCACATGCTATGTGGTTTACACTTTATTGGAACACTGAATGCTGCCCCTACTGCCTAGTGCCTAGAACATAGTCCTGCAGCTCTTTTTAGGTGGGCCCTGACTAGTGAGTGTGAAGTAAAATAGAACAGTGAATTAATGTCCCCTGAAGACCCTAAAGTTTTAGAGGTGGGCAATTACAAATAAAGAGGGACCTGTGTAAGAATTGAGTTCACTAACCTACTTTGAAGCTGGTGTAGTCACAACACAGAAAGGGAGGGGGAGAAGGGAAGATGGTAATGAGTCATGTAATCAATTTTAGATGGTCAATAAAAGTGAAAACTGTACATTTGGGGGGAGTCATACACAAAGGGAATCAAGAATATGGATTAGTTGCTGAGCTTGTTTCTGGGAAGCAAATTTCTATAGTTGCATGAGTTCAAACAAAACAGAAGTTCTGGATAAACTGCTGTGGTAGTGACTAACAGGGATGTTTCCCCTCCCCACATTTGAAAATGCACAACCTGAGAAAAGAAGTTGTGAGTAATACTTGGTGTTCTCTAATACATATTCAAAGTCTCTGAAGAATATTGGACCATAAGGCCATTTTCAACTTTTAAAAATAATTTTAAGGTTATAATGAAATCATTTCAACCTTTTCATTCCTCTCTGCTCTTACGTCTCAAATGCTGGGATGAATCTTTAAGGAGGCTACTTAACAATCAAAGCAGACCTGGCTGTCAGGTTCTCCCAGCATCCCTCAATCTTTTCCTGTTACAAGGTATGGGTGTCATACACAGATCTCTACCTCAGAAGTTGAGCTGCCCTCCTCCCAGCTCTCATTCCTTATGTATTCCAACCATTTTGGTTACCTGGTCTTTTTCATTTATCATTTACCTTCCCACCCTTTTCATCTGGCTCTCTTCTCCTCTCACATGGCTCAAGTTCATGTCAATCCTAGACTGTCCCAGATGTTCCTGTGTCTGACTATGTTCTCTCATATATCTATAATAAACTTTCTATTCCAACATTCCTAGGTACAGCCATATCCTTTTTGTTTTATTTCTCATTTTCATTGAGCTCTCATTACCTACTCCTTTCTTTCAAATTCATGGCCATTTGTTTCTTTAATGGTTGTTACTATTTGGCTTTGACTAAAGTTTGGCTGAAGGACTTCCCAAATATGAGGTAGAGATGACTGCGTTGGACACTGATCATGTAATGGAATGTGCAACATAAATGACCTGTATCTTGGAAGATGAGCAGGTGCCCTGGGAAAGTAGAAGATTGTATTTTAAAACATTTCCAAGATGAGGATGTTGCAGGATATTTGATCCCAGTGTGATCCCATAGATTGTGAACAGTAAAAACCTGTGCTTTGTTTGGTATGGTTGAGCCCTAACACAAACCTTAATTCCAACAACTTTCTGTTTATTCTAAAGAGGTGATTATGGTATGGTTCCGTCAGCCCTGGAACATACCTTTAATTCAAAAGCTCTCTGTGCACAGGATTTAATAATGTTAACCCTAGATCAAGAGGCAAAGCAAGAAGCCAGCTGACAGGGATTAAAGAGTAAGTGGAACTTTCAGCTGAAATGTATTTAAGAAAGAGTGTAAAAGTGGAAGGAGTTTTAACATAGTAGATTTTGGGCTTTTTGAGCTTTGAGCTAGAAAGCCTTTGGCCTTGGGTTCCTTTGGCCTATCTCCCCTGATCTGTCATCTGAACTGGTGAGCTTTTGGGGCTTTTTACTCTTGGAGTTGAGGTGAGTAGGATGGTCAGATGGGTGCTTTCTCTGCCTCTCTTCACTGGAAGGTTTTAAAATAGAATAATTGAAATTTTCATTCTTTTATAACAACATTAGCATTCTGTGTGCCCATAGGGGTTAGGGCAAAGCTAGAATGCCTCTGCTATCAGCATCATTTGATCTTTGATCCACTGGTAGAGGAGCTACTACTGTCCTAAGACTCAGCTGTATTGTTCAAGCTAATGAGGGATTCTGGGTAGGCCTAGCAGTCAGGAGCAATAGTGGGAGATAATTTATGGGTTTGTTTTGGGATTTTCCTCTGATATAGCTCTAAAGAGCTGTGAGTGAGAACAGAGGCCATGTCATGCTGAGTGTGGGGCCATTGTCCCCAGGCCAGGAATAGCAGGCTCCTGAGCTATCACAGCCTGATCTGCTTTGAATGAGATGGACTGTGGTTCAGGCTGTGGTTCTGTTGGTCTCCATGTGGTGATCTTGACAGAGACCCTTGGCCTCTGACCCTTCCTGAGTGTTGATTGTCCAGAGAAGTGAGGACTTTGCCACCTGGGCAGTAGAAAATTGTGGTGCTTATAATATCACTATCTAGTGTACACACGCAAGCATTGGTTTTGCAGTGGACAGATTGGAAAACTGAAGGTCTCATTTCTAGAAATGATTAATGTTGTATTCCACATAGAGATTTGCATAACAAATTTTACAACTCGTTTTGAACCTGGAAGAAAAGAGGGGTGGTGGTCATCTTTCAGCAATACTTGATTACATTTTTTTTAACCTTTCAACTACCACCAGTCACAATGGCATGATTTAGGGAAATTCAATTCCAGGGTACAAAAGGAATTTCTGAGATGCAGAATTTTGTCAGGTGTGCCTGGTTTTAAATAAGAGGATAGGAAAGATTCCACATATTGTGACATAAATCATGCAGAAGGAAACAGAAACTAAATTATTCTCCATCATTTTTTGTGTGTGAGTGTCTGCAAGGGCTGGGCTGTGCCTGAACCCACAAGGGGACATGAGGGACTGCAAGCCATAGCCCAGCTTATGATCACCTCCATTTTTTAAGAGACTTCTAAAGCAAAAGGACTCTCTGTAAAGGAGGTTAGTAGTAGCTGGAGGGTCAGGAAAATATAACTGTTTAGGTGTCACTTTGAGTTTGTCTTGTAGCAGTTGTGAAATCTGTGTTTATTTAATTTGTATTAATTAGAAAATCAAAGGTATCTCTGGTTCCATGCCAATTTTTCATGATAGGAGTTACTTATGTCTTTTCATGTTAGCTTGGCTATATTTTAGGCTTATTTTTTTGGCTTTTTTTCTCACCCCCTTATTCTTTCACAAACACTGTACACATTCTTGATTATTGAAGTTTGTAGTAAGTACAAAAGTCACATCATGCCAGAAGATTATGAGATTCATGGCAATGGAATCATCCCTTATTTTTCTGTTTTCCTCTGTTTCTTACCAGGTGGCTTTTCTGATATGAGATAGAGATTTTGGATTGTTCTTTAGCAATCACATAAAGACAATTTGCACTTATATCTGTAGAAGACAGAAGAGATAACATGAAGGTGAGTGATACCAGTTGGCCAGTTTACTCCTTCTCTTTTCACATTTTTTTTGGTGATCTGTCATTTTCTTCAGAAGTTTCATGTGTCCAGTGGTCTCCATATTCTTTAGTTGGATGATTTTATTCTCCTGAAAAGATTAAATCAAAACCCTGCCCCATCCCTAATTCTGGGGTGAGGGTTGTAGCTTTTTAGGCATGTTATATCTTTTATAGAGCAAAATGTTTTTTTCGAAATAGAAAAAGTATAATATCTCAATTAAAGTTAAAAAAAATCTTTGAAAGTTTCCAAATATACCTTAAAGTGTATTTATTTCTAGATAATAAAGGATATTCACTTTGATTTTCAGCCTGCCTTTTATAAGCAGCTTTTAAATAAAATCAGTGTAAATCCTGTGTGCCTGCCTCTGCCTCCCAGGTGGTATGAAAAGGCACGTGCCTCCCAAATGCTGGGATTAAGGCTATGAACCACCAACACCCTGTCATTGTAACTCCTGAATTTAGAAAACAACTAATTAATATAGAACTGCTTGTCTCTTCTGGGATTAAATGCATGGTCTATCACCATGCTGCTCAGATATGTTATAGTCACTCCAAATTATTCCAACTCAAAAAATTTATACCTTAGAATTAACTTAAAACTTTTTAAAGCTCTTAACTGTTTTTAATATGAAACAACAAAAGTATCTTTTTTATTTAAGAAAAAAAACTTCAGTCTTTATTAAGTTAGTTTGGAGTGAATGACCACACTGTCTGATGAAAAGTTACCTCTGCTTATTCAGGAGATCTCCACTATTAAAATCTAATCATTATCAATTTTGTTAGGATCCTCCTTTCTTTTCCTGTGGTAACATTTGGTTTTACCAGTGAAGACATAGTTCAGTAATTTCTCACTGTCTACTCCTTTTAGTTTTGTTTACTTCATTTTTTTTCTAGAGTATTCAGGTGTGCTGTTAAGTTGCTACTAAGAGATCTTTCTGATTATTTTTTCTGAATGTACTTAGTGGTATGAACTGTCTTCTGGTCAACAATTCCGTTGTGTACTATGACTTTTGATATCTTATGTATTCATTTCATCGACTTTTAGAAAGTCTTTAATTTCTTTATTTCAGTTTTGATCCAATTTTTATTTAATAGAGTGTTGTTCAATTTTTATGAGTTTGTAAGCTTTCTATTGTTTTTGTTATTGGTGATGTGCTGCTTTAAACCTTAGTGGTCTGATAGGATGCAGGAGGTTATTGAAAGTTTCTTATATCTTTTGAGACTTCCACAGTTCAAGTATATCATCAATTATGGAGAACAATATATGTGTTGCTGAGAAGAGAGAACAATCTTTTTGTTTGGGTGGATGTTCTGTAAACATCATTTGGGTAGTGTTTTGATGTCAGTTATCTGGACCATTTCTCTGTTCAGTTTGGTCAGGAGGACCTGTCCATTGGTGAGAGTGATATATTGAAGTCTTCTCCTATCGGTTTATGAGGGCCAGGATGTGATGCCAGCTGCAGAAGTGTTTCTTTTATAACTTGGGTGCTCTTAGGTTAGGGGCATTGATGTTAAGTATTGAAATGTTATATTGCTGGATGTTTTTTTAATATGTCATGTCTTTTGCCATCTTTTGATTAGTTGATTTTGAAGTCTGTTTTGTTAGATATTAAAATTGCTTTACAAGCTTGATATTCTAATTCATTTATTTGGAATATCTTTTCCAACCCTTTACCTTGAGATAATGTCTATCTTGATGTGAAGCTGTGTTTGATGTATTTAGAAGAAGGGTGGATTTTGTTTTATCATCCATTTTTGTGAGCCTGTGTCTTTTTATTGGTGAATTTGCGTCAATGGTATTAAGAGATATCAACAAACAGTGATTGTAAATCCTGGTATTTTGGTGGTGGTGGTTTTAGCACCCTGTGTTGGGCTATATTTATAGATACATATTGTTTAAATTTGACCTTATCATGAAACATCTTATTTTTCTTCATTTGCTGATTGAAACTTTCTGGGCATGGTTAGTAATTTGTCTTGGCTTCTGTAGTTTTTTAGAGTCAGAAGCACTCTGTCTAAGCTGTTCAACTTCTAGCATTTTTACTGAGAATACAGGATTAATTCCAATAGATCTGCCTCTTTTTTTTTTTTTTTGGTTGGTTTTTGTGGGTTATTTTTTGTTTTGTTTGGTTTGGTTTGGTTTGTCTGGTTGGTTAGTTTGGTTTGTTTTTGTTTTTGTTTTCAGTTGCAGCTTTTTATATTCTTTCTTTGTTCTGCATGTTTTGTATTTTGATTATTCTGTGCTAAGAGGACTTTCTTTTCTGGTCCAGTCTCTTTGGTGTTTTTATGCTTCTTGTGCCTTCATAGACATCTTCTTTAGGTTAAGAAATTTTTCTTGTATGATTTTGTTGAAAATATCTTCTGGAACTTTGATCTCATCCTTCTTCTTCTAATCTGATTATTAGTATGTTTTGTGTTATCATAATGTCCCAGAGTTCCTGGATGTTTCCTGAAAGTTTGTATGTAGACCAGGCTGGTTTTGAACTTAACAGCTCTAACTCAAGTCAAGTGTTGGGCTTAAATCTAGGCCAACATGCCTGGCATCAACATCACCATCATTGGCTGCTGAGCATGGAATATAGAGTTTTAGGTATTTATTTTCTTTTGTTTTGTATATGTAAGCATAGGTTATTGTGTTGATCTTCATCAACATCTTGCATTTGAAATTTGGCAGGGAGTATATTTAATTTCTTAGGATGCCCTTTATTTATGACACTAACACTATCTGAGCTTTCCAAGTCATTGAATTGTAGGTGTGTGACGCTCTTCTTACCAGTTGTATTTGTTTTATTTTAATTTTGTTTGTTTTATTCACATTTAATTTATTTTTAATTTAAATTGTTTTTTTTTTTTTTTTGTTTTTATTTATTCTCTGACATGAACTTGAGTCTTGATCACCTCCTCCTGGGTGGTGCAACCTTGCAAGGCCACAGAGGATGACCTTGATGAGGTCTGATGAGACCTGATAATCTAGAAGGGAAGGAATCCCTCCCCAATTAGGAGACTAGAGAAAGGGCATAGGAGCAGAAGAAGGAGGGTGGGTGGGACTGGCAGGAGATGAGGGAGGGGGCTATGGCAAGGATACAAAGTGAACACATTGTAATAAATAACTTAATTAAATTAAAAAAATAATTTATCCACTTAACATCCCAATTGTAATCTTCTCCCTTGACTCTTCCTTGTCTCACCCTCCATTTTTTTCCTCCTTATCCCATTTCCTATATCTCAGATACAGGGAACCCTCCTCTCCTACCATCTGAAACCAGCCTATCAAGTCTCACTAGGACTTCCTGCATCCTCTTCCTCTGTGGCATAGCAATGCCCCTCCACCACGGGGAAATGATCAAATAGCACACAACAGAGTCCATGTCAAAGCCAGCACCTTCTCCCCTTACTATGGATCAAACATGGAGACTGAGCTGCCTATCAGCTACATCTGAGCAGGGGTCTGTTTCCTCTTCATGAATGGTCTTTGGTGGGTCCATCAATCTCTGCAAGTCCCCATGGGCCCAGATTTGTTGTCCTTGTTGGTCTTCTTATGGAGGTCCTGCCAGCTCTGGGTCTTTCTACATTCTATCCTCTCACTCTTTCCTATGATTCCCTGTGCTCTACCCAAAGTTTGGCTGTGAATCTTAGCATCTGTTTCGAACCCCTGCTGGGCGTCTTTTGGAGGATATGTATGTTAGGCTCTCATCCTCTTCCCTCTCCTCAGTCACTTCTGGTGTCGATTTTATATGCACTTTTGCATAAGAATTAAGCATCCTCCATAGGGTCCTCCTTTTTATTTAGCTCCTTTAGGTCTATAAATTGTAGTATGTTTATCCTATATTATGACCATTATCCATTTACAAATGAGTATATACCATGCATGTCTTTCTGGTTTTGGAATAACTCACTTAGGATGATCATTTCTAGTTCCATCTACTTGCCTGAAAATTTTATAGTTTCCTTTTTTTTTTAATACCCGAGGTGCATTCCATTGTGTAAATGTACCACAATTTCTGTAAAACAATGGTTTGGTTGAGAGACATATAGTTTGTTTCCTTATTATGGCTATTATGAATATAGATGTTATGAACACAGTTGAGCAAATATCTTTGTTGAATGGTGGAGCATCTTTTTGATATATGCCCAGAAATGGTATAGCTGGGTCTTGAAGTAACATTATTTCTAATTGTCTGAGAAAGTATCAGATTGATTTCTAAAGCGGTTGTATAAGTTTTCACTCCCACAGCAATGGAGGAGTGTTCCTTTCTTCACATTCTCACTAACTTGCTGTCACTTCAGGTTTTGACCTTAGCCATGATGGGTTTAAGATGGAATGTCATTTGCATTTCCATGATGACTACAGATATTGAGCATTTAATGTCCACCATTTGATATTCCTCTGTGGAGAAATCTTTGTATAGTTCTGTACCCCAGTTTTAAATTGGATTATTTGGATTATTGGAGTTTAATTTCTTCAGCTCTTTATATATATTGTTTTTTAGCTCTTTCAGTTGTATGAAGGGTTGGTGAAGATATTTTGTCAGTCGGTAGGCGGTCATTTTGTTCTATTGACAGAGTTCTTTGCTTCATAGAAGCTTTTTGTTTCATGAGATCCTATTCATTAATTCTTGATCTTAGAGCCAGTGTTCTTGGTGTTCTGTTGAGGAAGTTACCTTCTATGCGAATGAGATCCAGGATCTTTCCCAATTTTTTTTCTAACAGATTTAGTGTATCTGGTTTTATGTTGAGGTCTTTGAACAACTTGGACTGCAGTTTAGTGCAGGGTGATAAATATGGATCTATTTTCATTTTTCAACATGTAAACTTCAGGTTAGACCAGCACTGTTTGTTGAAGATGCTGTCCTTTTTCCATTGCATGGTTTTGGCTTCTTTGTCAAAAATCAAGTGGCCATAGGTGTGTGGGTTTATTTATGTGTCTTCACTTCAATTCCATTGATCCACTAATTGTTTTTATTATAGTACCATGCAGTTTTTATTACTATTGATTTATAATAGAGCTTGAGATGAAGAATGGTGATACCTCCTGAAGATCTCCTATTGTACAGGATTGTTTTAGCTATTCTGGCTTTTTTATTTTTCCATATGAAGCTGAGAATTGTTCTTTCAAGTTCTTTAATGAATTGTGTTGATATTTTGATGGGAATATCATTGAATCTGTAGATTGTTTTGTTACGATGGCAATTTTTACTATGTTGGTCCTACTGATCCATGAGCACGAGAGATATTTCTATCTTCTGGTTTCTTTTTCAATTTCTTTCTTCAGAGGCTTGAAGTTTTTGGTTTTGTTGTTGTTGTTGTTCATATAGGCTTTTTACTGGCTTGTTGAGGATAACACCAAAATACATTTTTTTTACTGCCTATTGTGAAGGGTGTTATTTTCCTATTTTTTTTCAGTCCATTTGTCTTTGGCATCCAGGAGTGTATTTTTTTGAGGTTCCCTACAGTAGAATTTTGGGGGTCATTTTTGTATACTGTCATATCATCTGTGAATAGAGGTACTTTGACTTCTTCCTTATCACTTTGTATCCCCTTAATCTCCTTTAGTTGTCTTATTGCCCTAGATAGGACTTTGAGTACTGTATTGAAGAGATTTGGAGAGAGTGTGTAGCCTTGTCTTTTCCCCAAGTCCAGTGGAATTGACTTAACAATCTTTTCATTTAGTTTGATGTTAGCTATATACTATTCTGTATATATTCTGTATATTTTCTGTATACTATCTTTACTCTTTTTAGATATGTGCCTTTGTCCCTGGTCTCTCCAAGACTTTAAACAAGAATAACTGTTGGATATTGTCAAATGCTTTTTCAGCATCTAACAAAATGGCTTTTTTCAATTTGTTTATACAGTGGATTACATTGATGGATTCCATATACTTAACCACCCTCGCATGCCTGGGATGAAGCCTACTTGGTCATGGTGGATGATACCTTTGATATGTTCTTGGATTTGGTTTGCAAGTATTTTATTGAGTATCTTTACATCATTGTTCATAAAAGAGATTGGTCTGAAGTTCTCTTTCTTTTTGGGGATCTTTGAGGATTTATCAAGTTGACTGTGGTCTCACCAAAGGAATTTGGTCATGTTGCATCCATTTCTATTTTATGAAATAATTTGGAGAATATCAGTATTCACTCTTCTTTGAAGGTCTTGTAGAATTCTGCTCTGAAATCATCTGGCCCTTGGCTTTTTTTTTGGTTGGGAGTATTTTGATGGATGCCTCTATTGCCTTATTTACTATAAGACTATTTAATATCTTTACCTGATGTTGATTCAACTTTGCTAAGTGGATTTTAAATAGAATTGTATATTTCATTTAGATTTTCAAATTTTGGGGCATATAGGCTTTTGACATAAAAGGTAATGGTTCTTTGGATTTTCTCAGTGTCTATTATATCTTTTTCTTTCAGACTTTGTTGGTTTGGATAGTATCTTTCTACCATTTACTTAGTTTGGCTAAGAATTTGTCTGTGTTTTTTATTTTCTCAAAGAACTAGCTCTTGGTTTCGTTGATTCTTTGAATTATTATCTTTGTTTCTAATTTATTGATATCAGCCCTGAGTTTGGTTTTTCCTAGTGGTCTACTCTTGCTGGGTGTGTCTGCTTCTTTTTTCCTAGGTCTTTCAGGTATACCATTAAGTTGCTTGTATGAGATGTCTCCAATAGCTTATGATGGCCTTTGTTGCTATTCAAACTCCTCTTAGGACTGCTTTCATTGCATCGCATATGAAGTTGAGAACTCTTCTATCAAGGTCTGTAAAGTATTCTGTTGGTATTTTGATGGAAATTGCATTGAATCTGTAGATTGTTTTTGGTAAGGTGTCCATTTTTACTATGTTAACTCTGCCAAGCCATGAGTATCAGATAGTTCCATATTCTGATATCTTCTTCTAATCTTTCTTCAGAGACTTGAAGTTTTTTCATACAAGTCTTTGACTTAATTGATTATGGTCACACCAAAGTACTTTATGTCCTTTGAGGCTATTGCGAAGGGTGTTGTTTCCCTAATTTCTTTCTCAGCCCTTTTATCTTTTGTATACAGGAGGGCTAAATTTTTTATGAATTAATTTTGTATCCAGCCACTTTACTGATGCTGTTTATCATCTGTAGAAGTTCCCTAGTAGAAGTTTTGGAGTTATTCAGGTATACTATCATATCATCTGCAAATAGTGATACTTTGACTTCTCCCTTTCCAATTTGTATTCTTTTGATCTCCTTTAATTGTCTTATTGCTCTAGTAAGGACTTCAAGAACTATGTTGAAGAGATATGGAGAGAGTGGACAGCCTTGCCTTGTCCCTGAGTTCAGTGGGACTGCTTTAATTTTCTCTCCATTTAGCTTGATGTTGGCTATAGGCTTGTTGTATATTGCCTTTACTATGTTTAGGTATGTGCCCTTTATCCCTGATCTCTCCAATACTTTAAACATGAATGGATGCTGGATTTTTTCAAATGCTTTTTCAGCAACTAAGGAGATTATCATGTGTTTATTTTTCTTTCAATTTGTTAATATGGTGGATCATATCAATGGATTTTTGTATATTGAACCACCCCTGCATACCTGCCATGAAGCCTGTTTGGTTGTAGTGGATGATATATTTGATGTGTTCTTTTATTGGGTTTGCAAAGTATTTTGTTGAGTATTTTTGCATCAATGTTCATAAGGGAAATTGGCCTGAAATTGTTTTTTATGCTGCGGTATCCAGGGCTGCTTGCTCCTGGATAACTGGGTTCTGGAGATGCCATTTTGCTCTGTCTTTTGTTGGTTGAGCTTTTATGCTGGCCTCTATCCATTTGGCTATCTTAGGTGTTGGGTGTTAGTTTCTGGTGGTTCCTAGAATCCTGTGCTGGGGAGAAGGAGAATCCCTTTGGCAGGAAGAAAATTTTTTCAAAGGAGGCTTCCTTAGCTTTTGGGGTACGGTCACTGAATGACAGGTGTTTTTCAGGAATTGTCACAGCTCACCTTAGGCATACAGACGTTAGTAGAAATTTTCCATGTTAGTCAAGGGGGCTCTCTTCTCACCCAGAGAAATCCTGGAGACAGCTGCCCTGATGTTGGGGTTCTTGCTGTAAATTTAGTGAGCTGAAGCTGTAATCTGGGTACCCCATGGTTTGGTCAGTTTAGTTAGGGATAACTGGTTGTCCCTTGGAGCAGTATCTGGGGGTTGTTCTCAGGGAACCCAGGCTTCTGTAGGTCTGATTTTGGAGCTCTGTGCCCCAGTACCCAGGTGGTAATCAGTGGCAGGTGAGCACCACTCTCATGTGTACAGCAGGAGGCTAGAGTCTGGAGCCTGTAGATAACCAGAAACTTTTCTGGAGCTAGGTGTCCTAAAGTAGGGCCAGATATTTCCCCCACCTTTGCGTTTTCTCCCAACAGAAAGATCCAGTCTGTACTGTTGGGGGGTGTAGAGTGCATAGGCACTTGCTTGCGAATGGTGGCTCCAAGCTGGTGACTGGACAGGAACCTGGAAAATTTTTCCGATATTATTCCCATATGTGGTCGTGGTAGTGGTGGTGGTAGTGGTGGTGGGAGGGTCAGCTGAGTGCTCTAAGCTGGGACCTGCTGTTTCCCTCCCTGTGGGGTTTTCTTTCTACAGGGAAACCCATCCTTTAGTTCCCTGGGGCACACAGTTCTGTCTGTGATGGAGAGTTGGTTACGTGGGTCTGGCGGCTGAAGTCCCACTCAGGGCTGGCTGCTGTGCACCTGCAAGTCTACAGGACCTTTTCCATGGATAGACTGGATGACATTCAGTCAGTCCCACTTGCTTCCTTCCCTGTGGGTTTTTCTTGAGAGTGGGACTCCCAGTCTCTTGTGCTCTGGGGCACACAGTTCAGCCTGGGAAGGTGATCAGGACACACTTCTTGGGTCTATTTTCTTGAAAACTTTATTCCTGCCAAAACAGCCCAGGAAATTTTCCAGGGATTAGCTGGGTGCTCTGAGGTTGAACCCAATTGTTTTTCTCATCATTGGGTTTCTTATCACCTGGTAAACACAGTCAATGTTGTTTAGGGACCAACTGTTCCAACTATTTGTCACTGTGCAGTCTCTGTTACCCCACTGATCAGTATGCAATCAGCCCTACCATCTGGAATCTGTTTTTAATTTTTACTGAATATGAGTATTTTGATTGAAGTCATGAATATGAACCTCTTGTGTGCCTGATCGTCACAGTAGTCCAAAGATGTGTTCAGAACTTATGAACTTATAGCAATTGATAATAGTGGGTCCCAGTTAAACACTGACATTTCAGACCAATTATTTGCAAGAGCAGCAAGAGCTCCTCACTGCTGAGCCATCTCTCCTGCCTTATGTTGCTTACATATATCATCATTTACATTGCTAATATTTTCATCTTTCTATTTTTAGCTATTTAAACATGCATTCCTTTTAGTAAGATCTTATTAAAGTTACAGTTTAAGCTAGGGCATTGTAGATTTCTGAAAACTGAATACACAACTGGAGTGAATGTATAATTCCTTGTAGAAGCTTCAGTAAACACCTCTCAGTTTTTTCCATGTTTTATGTTTGTTTTATTGATTTAAAGGGGTGACTCTGTCTTACTATATAGGTCTGGCTGTCCTAGAACTCTTTGTATAGATCATGCTGGCATCCAATTAAATAATATATACCTGTGTTTGCCTCCTGAGTGATGGAATTAAAGGCATGACAGAATATACCCAGCTTGTCCATCATTTTTTTTGTAGTTAGTAACTGTTCATATTTCTCTGATGTGTACTTAGTACTGTTCATCTGTTAATTTCTCTCTGTGTGTCTCTGTCTCTCTCTTTCTATTTTGCTCTCTTCTCTCTGTTTGTCTTTGTCCACATTAATTGCCATGAGTATTCCAAACCTCTATCCTATTCAGATATGGCACAGTTAAACTTTTTTATTCCGTTTTATTCTAAAATGACTTAGTGATAACATTCACACTTATTTTTTAATAGAAAAGTTTTAATCTTTATTTTAAACTATAGCCTATACATGATTTAAAAAGGAAAATATACAAAACAATGATCAAAGAATAATCATGTGTTCTATGCCTTTTCTTTTGTCTGGGAACTCAGAAATATGATGTTATCAGCTATGATTATTGTTGCTTGCCACTCACATTATTTTTATCCATCTATTCACTGTAGTACAATTTCCCCTCCACAAATATATGAGCCCCCATTTTCATATACTGGTATGCCACATCTCTGATCCCTGGTCAAAACATGATATCCAGTGCCATGTTGTCTTTTGACTGACACCACCCATCTGTTCACTGTCACCTGATAGCCACATCTCATTTGTTGCTAGATAAAATATGATGACTGTGTTTTTTCCTTCTACCTGTCTCATGACAGGGTCCTGACCTACTTGCCCAAGTAACTAAAGATGATTCATACATTACTCAAGAACCCAACTAATGTCTAATTCATATTCATGCCTTACAAACTAATGAAACGCCTTTAACAAAGGTTTCCAAAGCATGCCTTTGGTTTTCCTTACAATCTAACCTTTAAGCTTTTTCTTCTCCTCTTGTTCACCTCATGCACAACACCCAACTATCTAACACTAGCACTTCTGTGTCAGAAAATAAATGGAAGCAGCACTAGAATTATATGATTCTATTGCCAATGAAGTATAAATTAATATTGTTGCTACTCTTTCTGTTGTACAAATGCATGGCATATTTTAGGATTCAGTGACCTTCAATGATGTGCATGTGAAATTCAGCCAAGAAGAGTGGGCTTTGCTGGAACCATCACAGAAACAACTCTACAATGATGTGATGCTAGAGACCTGTAAAAACCTCACTGCTATAGGTAAGACAGCAAATTTTCTTTCACTTTTAAAATAAGGAGACAAGTCTTACTTTGTTATTTATCCTTTTCTATGATTCCAATTGAGAATGAGGAGGAATGAGGTGACTAAATCAGGCATGGTTCTAAGGGTCATAGAAGATAGTGATTTAAGTTTTGCTTTAATAATAATATGATATTTCCAGTCATATATATTTTCTGGTACTCTATTTTAGGATACAATTTGGAAGACCATACCATTGAAGAACATTTTCAAAGTTCTACAAGTAATAAAAGGTAACTTTATGTGCACACTGATATAGATATGAATCTTAAGAAATTTTAATGTGTCCTGGAAGTTTGTTTTTTTTTTGTTTGTTTGTTTGTTGGCTGCTTTTTATTTTCTGTTTTTGAAATAGTTTTTTTATTCTGTGTAGCTGTGGCTTGACTTAGACTTGCTTGTTAGAACAATGTGATCTCAAAATCACACAGATCTGCCTGCTTCTGCCTCCACAAATGCTGGGATTAAAGGAATGTACCAGTACACCTGGCTGTGTCCAGGAGGTTTTAAAGAAAAGCAACAGTGTAAAAAGAGCACTGCTTTAAGTGTACTGATGATCATTAAAATCTCATAATTCCACGTACCTCAATGTCAGGTATCTGATTTGTGTTTGCAAGGTACTCCCCTAAGATAGAAGAAAATAAAATAATGTTGTAACAGAAAATACCATTGAAATCATATAGACATTACAGCTACTGAGTTAAACTGCCAATCTGTTTAGTCTCATTCTATCTACTCAGATATTGTAAGAGGTATACACATTGAATAGGTGATCAGTATGTTTCAAAACCTTCTAATGAGCAGATATTTCATAGTACAACCAGTGTTACACATATTCATGTAGTAACACTGTAAAGTTTAGTGAAAGGAGCAGCTTCTGAGAGTCAATAATAAAATTGTGGAGAAATCTTAATCCCTATATGACATGTCTATGATGAACAAAAAAAAAAAAAAACGTGTTAATTCAATGTGGAAATCTTTTATTATTCTTGTAATTTAAATTGGTATATCATATGTCACAATGTTTATAAGACACATGAGCATAGAGATATTGAAAGAAGCAGTGTAACTATGTTTCTCCAAGAATAATTAATTTTGTAAAAGTCCCCACTTTGAGTAGATTTTCTGAATGTGATAAAAGGTAACAGTTAATTGGTTTTGCAACTTCACTGAGAATTCATTAGCAAAATCATACTGCTGAAAATACCTATGAATGCTAGAAATTTGGAACTTCTTCTGCTTGTCCTGGCTCACTTTGTAAATGAAGTGTCATTCATACCGTACAAAAATTTGTGAATGGGATTGCTTTGGTAAAACTCTGAATTCTTACAATACTCTTCATATACACGAGAAAACCTCTTATAGAAAAATGATGCTATTAAAGTGAACCACATAATAAATGCTCTTACCATCACAGAGATCTTCAAAAATACCCATAATGAAGGGGAATGCGATGAATGTAAATAAAATGATAAAAGTTTAAGATTTGATTATTCTTTTTATCATTAGACCAAATTATAAAATTGATTCACATAGTTAAATATATTTATTAGTGTAATCAAATGACTGTGGTCAATATTTCACATGTGCCAATTATCTTTGCAGGCATGAAAGCAATTGTACTGGAGAGAAACCTTTTAAACGCACTCTATGTGGTAAATCCTTCCACCATACCACTGTTCTCATAAGCCATGAAAGAACACACACTGGAGAGAAGCCTTACAAATGTAATCAATGGGGTAAAGCCTTTACAAAAAACAGTCAGCTCATAAGGCATAAAAGAACACATACTGGAGAGAAACCTTATGAGTGTAACCAGTGTGGTAAAGCTTTTGCAAAAAACAGTCATCTCATAAGCCATGAAAGAACACACACTGGAGAGAAGCCTTACAAATGTAACCAGTGTGGCAAAGCCTTTGCAGAAAACAGTACTCTCTTAAGCCATAAAAGAACACACACTGGAGAGAAATCTTATAAATGTAACCAGTGTTGTAAAGCCTTTGCACAAAACAGTCATCTCATAAGCCATAAAAGAACACACAATGTAGAGAAACCTTATGAATGTAATGAGTGTGGAAAAGCCTTTGCACGCCACAATAATCTCATAAGCCATAAAAGAACACATACTGGAAAGCAACCTTATGAATATACCCAATATGATAAAGCCTTTGCACAGCTGTCTCCGGAAACATGAAAAACGCACAGTGGAGAGAAGCCTGGTGAGGATAATTAGTGTGATAAAACCTTTGCATATTACAGTCATCTCCTAAGACAACAACACATTTTGGAGGGAAACCATATGAATTAACTGTGTGGCAAAGCCTTTGCACATAACATCTCCTAATACATACAAGAAAACATACTGGAAAGAAGCTATCTGACTTTAACCAATGTGAAAAAACTTTTGCACTTCAGAATCATCCTCACAATCATGAAAGAAATCCTAATGGACAGTGGTTTTAACATGGTGAAACCATTCCATATTTGTATAATCTTCATCATCATGAAAGGATTCATACTGGAGAGAGCTTTTGAATGTGTTAAAATGGTGAAGCCTTGCACAAATCTAGAGTCATCATCATCATAAAAGTATCCTTACTGGAGAGGAATTCTTTGACTATAACCAATATGGAAAGGCCTTTGTGTTCTTTGGTCTACTGAGATCCAACAGAACTGAAAAACTAGCTCAATGGAAATGACTTCCCTTTTGTGAAGGGGAAGGGGAAAGGGAATAGGGGCAATAGGAATGGAGGGTAGTAATGGGGGAGAGAAGGGAGTGGGACTACAATTGGAATTTAAAGCAAATAAAATTGTTTTTAAAAAGAATACAATGAATGGTGAATATCAATTACATGCAAAAGTATTATAAAATGTGTTTAGGGAAGACTTATTGATAAATCTGATTCTCAATATTTACTGTTTTCCATTGCCTCACTTTAGACAAGAAAAGTTCAGTCCAGTGGATGAATATGTAGGGAATGGTGAACTAACACCAGCCAGGAAGTTCTCTGAGAGTAATATAATAGTGGTAACCTGTAGAAGTTTCTTTGTGTATACATATATATTGTTCCAGGGGTTCTATTGAAAACCATCACAACCCAGACTGAATTTTGAGATGTGAAGGAGGAGGCTTTCTCTTCCATGTATGACCCTGGTGCTGGCCTAGTTGTGTAACAATGTAAGGGTGAGTTTTCTGTGCCTGACTTCAACTGGCGAGTGTCTTTAGACATAGATGCTACTAGCCAAATTTGATAGATGGCTTTTGACACTGATCCCTGCTAACTCTCTCCTCCTTTTAAATATAGGATGATTAGGATCTATGCTCTTGTTCATATGATAGGAATGTGCTATCTAATGCAAATCAAGCATTATTGAAGTACCTAGTTTTGAACGATTATATACACCTATCCATGGAGCATCCCAATCATTTCCCAAGGGGTATATAGCCTCTGTTTTCTGGAATTCAATTTGAACTTATTTCCTGAGGTGGTTCCTCTAGACAGAAGGAGAACCAAATTCTTTGAAATGCGTGTGATCAAATGTATCAGACTTCATAGCATTTCATATTTCACATGTTTCTGGATGTGAGATGGTCAATTAAACATTGTCTTGTGTGTGGGACTCTGTAAAATGAGTTATACTTAGTGTTAATTTCACAGTAAGGTTGCAGGCAAGCTTCAGGGTATGGAGTCTTCTGACGTGAGCAGAGTGGCCTATGGAGAAGTAATAAGAGCACAAATATTATTTCCTTGTTTTAATAGCTGAGTAGTATTGTGATAAGACATGGGTGGATGGCAGAGGAGGGAAACTCACCTTTTGAGTGGGATAGAGGGAAGAGAAAGGATGTGACCAGTAGGAGTTGAGGGAGGGGCCTTCAGTCAGGATATATAATGAATAAACTGTGAAAAATTAAAAATAATTAATAAAAGAAAAACGAATTAGAAAAACAAAACCAGAGAGCAAAAATTTGAGTTCAGTCTGGGTAACTGCCCTTGCTCAAAAAAAAAAAAAAAGATATAAAGAAAGAAAAGATTAAGCATCTTACCATGGTCTTCCTTCTTGATTACCTTCCCTAGGTCTACAGATTTTAATATGAGCATCCTATATTATATGTCTAATATCCACTTATATGTGAGTATGTACCATGTGTGTCTTTTTGCTTCTGAGATACCTTACTCAGGATGATAATTTCTAGATCTCACCATTTGCCAGCAAATTTCATGATTTCTTTGTTTTTAATTGCTGAGTAGTATTCCATTGTGTAAATGTACCACAATTTCTTTATCCATTCCTCAACTGAGGGATATCTGGCTTGTTTCCAGCTTCTGGCTATTACAAGTAAAGCTGCTGTGAACATGGTTGAGCAAATATCCTAGTTGTATACTTGAGCATTTTTTGGATATATGCCTAGGCGTGGTATAGCTGGATCTTGAGGTATCACTATTCCTAATTGTCTGAGAAATAACAGGAGCCTATCACAGAGGTCCTCTGAAAGACTCTACCCAGCAGGGTATCAAAACATATGCTGAGATTCAGAGCTAAACATTTTGCAGAGTGCAGGGAATGTTATGATAGAAGGGGAAGATAGAAATATCTGGATGGAACAGAAGCTCCACAAGGAGAACAACAGAATCAAAAGGTCTGGGCACAGGAGTCTTTTTGAGACTGATATGCTAAACAAGGACCATGCATGGAGATAAATTAGAACCCTTACACAGAAATAGTCCAATGCGTCTCTGTATCCAAGAGGGTTCCCAATAATAGTACTAGGGACCATCTCTGACATGAACTCATGGGCTAGTTCTTGGATCAGCTCCACCTGAGTGGGGAACTATCCTTCCAATCCACAGAGAAAGACAAAGAAGCCAGTCCTGATGAGACCTGATTGACTATAGTCAGATGGAAGGGGAGGAAGTCCTCCCCTATTACTGGACTGGGGGAGAGACATAGGAGAAGAAGAGGGAGGGAGGGTGAGATTGAAAGGGGGTGGTGGAGGGGCTACAGCTGGGATACAGAGTGAATAAACTGTAATTATTAAAATAAAAAAGAAAAGAAAAATTAAAAAAAATGTTTAATAAAAGAAAGGAGAATCAAAGATGGTGGTACCAAGAGGACAGTTTCTGCAGAGCAGTAGAGCAGTGACTACACAGCAAGCAACAGACCAAACTCTGAGCCCTAAAACAACAGCAATTGTGTTTCCAAGTTAAGAACAAACCCCATGGAGTGGGAAGTAATCGCTTCTTTTCTCAGGCCACCCAGATAAACCATGGAAGATTTCCTGGGTCCCTGCAGGCAATAGGTCACCAGCCCAGAGCCACATGACTGTGCTCTGGCTCTGGTCACCATCCCAGACTGTACTGTGGGCCCCACAACACCAGAGATTGGGATTTCCAGGCTATAGAAAACCCCATGGAGTAGGAAGCAATCAGGACTGACCTCAGGTCACCCAGAAAATCCCTGAAAAAGGTCTGGGCTCTAGAAGGTGCTCAGGCCAGAGAGCTGCTTGTATGCCCAAATCACTGTCCCACACAGAACTGTGGGTACCAAAGCACCAGGGACCAGGTTTCCTGTTGGGAGGAAACCCCATGGTGAAAGAAACATCAAGTCCAACCTCAGGGCATCCAGTGGAATTCCACCACACTCCCCCAACAACTTCTAATGAAAAGTTTTTGGGTTCCTTCAGATGCCCAGTCAGCAGCATAGAGCCACTTACCTGCTCCTGTTTGTTCTACTCAACATCCTAGACTGAACTGTGGACCCGAAAACAGGACAGACTGGGTCACCCTGTTGGGAGGTAACCATAGGGTGGGGGAAACATCAGTTCCAAACTCAGGACAGCAGTTCAGGAAAAGTTTCTGGGTTCCCACTGGCTCCAGGATCTAGCATCCTGCTGTATGCATGACTGCTGCACTTACCTGCTGCTGATTACCGCTTGGGTACTGAGGCACAGAGCTCCAACCTCAGATCTACAAAAACCTGGGATCCACAGATCAACACTAGACAAAACAGTCCCAGCATGATTCTTAAATTTCTAGCAGGGTGGCAGTTCTACCCTAGCCTCGCCCTAACAACAGAGGAAACACTCTGTCTGTACACCCTCAGGGACACAGAGCTAAAGTCAGTTTCACTGTTATCTGCAGTCTGTGGCCTGGAACACAAAATGTGGACCTGAAACCATTCAAGAAAAAGACTGGCAGGCATGAAGGTGCAGGCTTGTAATTGGAGGACAAGAAGCTGAGGGAGGATGATGAGTTCCAGACCAACCTGGGCTTCATGTTTCCAACTGCTTGTCCCATCAAAACCCAGAGAACTGGACTGAAGATATAGATCAGTAGTTAAGACACATGCTGCTCTTGCAGAGGACTGCATTAGGCTCCCAGAATCTGTATCAGGTGGATCACAATGATGTCTAGCTCTTGAGCATCTCCTACCCTCTTCTGGCCCTTGCCAGGCATGTATACCCACATGCACACAGATAAATAAAATAAAGCTACTTAAAAACTGAGAATGACAGACAGAGAGATGGACAGGTGGACACAGCATGAGCTTGCCCTGCACTGGAGACTACTACTGTGCCTAAGAACCCTCACTGTGCCTGCCAAGCTGCTGTGCCCATCGACCTGCTGCAGTTCCTGCTAACCCTACTGCCAAGTCCATCAAATCTTCTGCCACTTTCTCTGTTCATCACTGCACAGTAGTTCACTGTTTTTTTTTTCTTTCTTGAGATGGGATCTCATATACCCTGGCTGCCCATAATCCTGGTCTGTAGCTGAGGGGGACCACAAGCCTGAATAGTCTTTTGAGCTTTTGCCATTCTGATGGGTGTAAGGTGAAATCTCAGGGTCATTTTGATTTGCATCTCTCTGATAACTAAGGGCATTAAGCATTTTTAAGTGTTTCTCTGAGATATTCCTCTACTGAAAATTCTATGTGTAGCTCTGTCCCCATTTTTGATTGGATTACTTTTGATTTAAAACATAGTTTTTGAACAATTTTTGAACCATGTTTCTTTGGAAGAAATAACAGATTTTTACAACAATATGTGTGTGTAATAGATATATGACAAAGATGATAGATAGACAGATAATAGATGTGAGATAGATGGTTATATAACTGTAATAATATGTGTGCAACAATAGGAGGGAGACTTGTATAAAACATCATGATAGGCTAGGGTCAAATAGAAGGGGAGTAGGATCTTGCCTATCAGTGGGCTAGGGGAGGGGCTTAGGCACAGAAGAGGGAAGGAGGATGTGAGCAGATGGAGATGAGGGAGGAGGCACAGCCACAGTACAATTTGAATAAATTGTAATAAATGATAATAATAAACAGTAATGTAAAAAAATCACCTTGAAATTTATATTCATCTCCAAAGATTATGAATACCTAATTCTTTTAAACTGTTAAAGGTCCATAGTGAAAATAAAAGAACAATAAGGCAAGAATTCTAGAAAAACCAGAGTGTGTAATCTTGACTGCTTAGAAGGACAGAAAGGCCCCAGGTGAGGCTTATTATTAACTACTATCAAGCATTATTAACTACTCATACAATGTCTTTGAGTCCTTTAAAAAATAAAGATTTGAAGTTGGGCATCTTGGTGCAAGCCTACAATTCCAGCATCTCAGGGAGGCAGAGGCAGATGGATCTTTTTGATTTCCAGGCCAGCCTGGTCTACAAAATGAGTCCAGGATAGCCAAGCTATAAAGATCAAAGAAGGAAGAAGGAAGGAAGGGAAGGAAGAAAGGAAAGTAAAAAGTCAGACCACACTAGTACATGGAGCTGGTCTTTTTAAGTTTTAATAAAACGCATTCAAAGTTTTCCAAACATATGTTCATACCTATCACAATGAGATTTCTCACATGGGGGGGAGTGTTTAATCAGCTAACCTCAATTCTTATAATTACTTCTACCAATATTCTGCAATTTGGTTAGTAAAAACAACAATCAAATAAGGAAAGTTAGAGTTAAAAATGATTCTTTATGCCAAGCAGTGATGGCACACACCTTTAATCCCAGCAGTGTTCAGGAGGCAGAGACAGGCAGATCTCTGAGTTTGAGAACATTCTTGATTTACAGAGGAAGTTCCAGGACAGTCAGGGCTACATGGAGAAACCCTATCTTGGGAAAACAAACAAACAAACAACAACAACCAAAACCTGAAAAAAAAATGTATAAATTCTCAAAAGAGTACATCATTCATTAGAGTAAACTTGCAGTTCATGATTTGCTATTCAATGATGGAGTTAAATACTCACAAGAAAAAATGGGAGGCCACAGGAAGGAGGGAGACTTTACAGTCTTCTCCTTATCTGTACAATGCATATAAGTAGATCATCTGTACATTCAATCACAAAGTTTTTCAATAACTGCTTCTCTCAATGGTGCCCTCAATTGGTTACACATAACACTGAAAAACATTCCTTCACTATCTATGTCCCTGGATCCTGATAACCCATCCTGTCACCTTGTACCTGTTTTGACAGCATGTAACTGAAAACTCAGATTTATATTGCTTTAAACATATAATGTTGTTATTTATCGTGTTAAGAACAAAGAAAAACAAACCACAAAGCAGCTATCTAGACTTGCTATGGCAACCCTACTGTCTGTCATTAGTTATCCTACCCAAGATGGCTGCTACATCTCCAGTCCATTTCTTGCTTGCTTGCTTGGACTGGGTTTCTCTGTGTAGGTTTCCCTGCTGTCCTGGAACTAGATCTATAGACCAGGATGGCTGTTAATGCAGAGATCCAAATGCTTCTGCCTTGCCTCCCAAATTCTGGGATTAAAGATGAGCCACCACCTCCCAGCCAATCTCCAGTCTCAGCTAAAGAAAGGCTAGGAGGGAATACACACCATTATCCCCTTAGAACACTTTTGAAACATTATATTCATCATTCTATTTATATTCAACTAATGTAGACATAGTCACATGATTATATCTGTTAAAAATTTTAAAAGCACTGGAGTTGACTCAGTGATTAAGAGTATTGACTGCTTATCAAGTGGTGCAAGCCTTTAATCCAAGTGCTTTTGAGGCAAATGCAGGTGGATCTCTGTGAGTCTGAGGACGAGTTCTAGAACAGCCTGGACTACACACCCAGAGTCCATGTCTTGATGACTCCTTCTCTCCCCCACAAAAAAGTAGAAAAAAAGAAATGTAAAAAATTCGTTTTAATTTGAAAACAATCTCTTCTATACAGCCATGTAACTAGACAAAAATTATGGCTCATATCACCTACAAGAAATATAATATCTATTAGGGAGAGCTGAATATCTCTTCCAAGTTCACAAAATGCATTTGCTGCTCCTCTTCTTTCACCCCTAAGCAATGGTGTACCCCAAAGCCTGGGCCTTCGTCATTTAATCATATCTTTGCTATGCTTGTAGACAGGAGACCAGCATAACTGTCATCTGAGAGGCTTCATCCAGGAAATAATGGAAACAGTTGCACAGACCCACAGTCAAACAAACATTAGGCAGAACTCTGGGAATCTTGTGGAAGAGTTACAGGAAGGATTGGAGAGGTAGGAGACCATAAGAAAACCTACATAGTCAGCTCACCTGGGACTATGGGGCCTCATACAAACTGAACCACCAACAAATGAACATGCCTGGCCTAGCCCTGGGCCTCTTACACATATGAAACTGATGGGTTTCTTGTCCTCAAGTCAGTCCCCTAGCAACTAGAGCAGGAGCTGTCTCTGACTTGGACTCTGTTGCCTCCCTTTGGATCCCATATTCTTATCCAGGGCTGCCTTGTCTTGCTGCAGTGAAAGAGAAGGTACTTAATCCTGATATAACTTGATGTGCCTGGGTGGGTTGGTTGGGGGAAGTACAGGGAAAGTGTTTGGGAGTTTGGGACTGGCAAAAGATGAGGGAGTAGGGTTGTGAGTGGACTGTAAAATGAACAAATAAATAAATTAATGAAGAAAAAATGTTACTGACCTATAGTCATCAAAGTGACAAGATCATGAAAAAGTTGAGGGAACTGTTCCATACTGAAAGAGACTAAAGAGATAAAAAAAAATGAAACACTTAAATATACCAGCTTCTTTTGACATTTTTGTGAGTAATAACATAGTCAATAAAACCCACATTAAATGGAATATTATGTCAACGTGAATTTCCTATTTTGATAACTGCATTGCCATTATGTAGGACAACATTCTTGTTTGCATAAAATTGACACTAAACCATTCAGAGTGACAGGGCATAAGGTCAACAGCTTCCTCTCAAAATGTCCAAAACAGCACTTAACTGTGTACCATACTTGGAACTTTTTTCAAGTTTGTTATTGTTTTAAAATTGTTGTGGAGGAAGCTGGGCATGGTCTTTAACCCCAGCAATTGGAAGGAAGAGGAAGGCGGATCTCTGTAGGTTCAAGACCAGCCTCTACTACATAGGGAATCCCAGAACAGCCAGCCAGGGTTCTGTAGATAGAATTCTCAAAAAAACCCTAAATAAAATTATTTTAGGGGGAAGAACAATGTAACTGAAAACTGAACAAGATTAAAAACAAAACTGAATCTCCACGCTAGCAGTCTGGGTAAGATTATGTCTGTAAGAAACTGACAAGTGAAATGACATGACATTTTGGAGCAGCAAGAATATTCTCTAAATAAAGCCCAATGTCGTCTTTGTGTGTGTGTGTTCATGATGCTGGTGAAGCATGCATACTAGGGAACACATAGGAAGGTTAGAAGACAACTCTGTGCAATCACTTCTTGCCTTCCACCTTTTCATAAATTCAGGGATTGAACTCAGGTCTCCAGGCTTGCCCAACAAGAGCTTTTATCTGCTGAGCCATCTCATCGACCTGCAAGTGGTTTTTTAAGTGACCTCAATTAGGCAGTAGTGAGAAAAAACTGGGAAGAATCCCTTCTCTGAAACAAATTCTTAGGAATGAATAAATAATAAACATTGGTACTCTAGTGCTACCAACGACTAACAATCGGCAAACACAACCTAAGCACCTCCAGAGACAAGGGGATGCAGGGCTGGTAGCTAAAATTCCTTGCAAGTGTAAAACTGGAATTACCCTGAAATAAAAGAGCTTTCCCAAGTCTATAGTAACCTTGTTATTATGTCCTGGTTATCTATACATAACAACACAAAGAGATAAAAATAAGAAAATAAGCCTGCGTGAACCGTGTATACTCCTGGTTGTGCAAGTCCATTAAAGTATAAACAGCAGTGTATCTGCCAAACTGTTCCTTATGAAGAATTCTCGGACAAATAAACGGAACAATCAAAACTCATGAAAGCCCAGTGAGAGAGAGCACTGGCTCTCTTTACCCAAGAGTCTGGCTGTCTACTTAAGAAGAATCATTTCATTCTGGAATGCTGGCATATACATCCTGAAAAAAATAATGTTCCTAGAAATGTGCATGGATCCTTTAGCCTTTCCAAGTACGCTGATTTCTTTCAGCCCAGATGTGTAAGCTCCCCACCCCACGAGCTCCAGAGCAGGGGGGAGGCAGCACCGGACTCTCTGCTCTTACTTTCCAGGAGGACTGGTCCCAGCATCACTCTTCCTCAGGATGCAGGGCACAAGTGTATCCCTAGGAACTCCACACAGTGTGGTCCTGCCCTCCCAACTCAGGCGGCCCGAGGGCGTGGCTCCGGGTAGCAACAGCCTCCACAGAAGCTCATGGAGGAACTCGGGCAGGCTCTCCCGACCCGGCCAGCCCACCAGCCTCCAACTGCACAACCCTGGCCTCCTCCACAACCGCCGTCTTGCGGGTCCCTCACATATGCCGACAGCCAGCCAGACTCAACCGCTCCGAGATGGCCGACACCCGTGGACCCGCCGCTCCTCCACCGCGGGACACAACCGTCTCTCCTCCTCGCCTCCCAGCCAGGACGCCAGGCCCAGCACCATCTAGCCCAATGGATGGCTGCTAGGGGCGGAGGCTGAGCCCAGAGGCGGAGGAGGGGGAGGAGCCCAGGGCAGGGACAGAGCCCGAGGGGGCGGAGGCGGAGCCCGGGGCGGAGAAGGGGGAGGAGCCCGGAAGATGAGGGAGGCGGAGCCCGCAGTAGCAGAGGCGGAGCCTAGTGGAGGCGGAGGCGGAGCTCGGAGCGGAGACGGGGAGGGGCCTGGAAGCGGAGAAAGGCGGAGCCCTGGGAGGTGAAGGCGGAGCCCGGGGGAGGAGGGACGCGGAGCCCGGGGCGGAGGCGGAGCCTAGGAGGCACCCGCTCCACACCCTTACCTGGCTTCTCCTGGTCTCAGCCTACCATGATGAAGTAGTCCACTAGCTGAGCCATGACCGCCGCCATCGTGCCAGGGAAGCGGGTTCCGGTCCACCAGCCCTCGCCGCCACCGCCCACCAGGCCCAGGAGAGCCCAGCGTTTTCCCTTTAGCGTCTGTAGCCATAGCAACGGCGTTTACGCCAAGCTTGACAATGGAGGCGCGCACTGCGCCTGCGCTGCGCCTCGCGCAAGCCCCTCCCCCGCCCCATCTGAGAGGGCTCGGCCTTCGGGTTTCCCCGAGGCCGCTTGGACCCTGGGCTCAGGAAGTGGGCGGCTGCTCCGAGGGGGAGCTCTTAGAGTCCGCTCTCTGCCTCAACGCCCCCCTCCCCTATTCTTTATTTTCCTCTATCAGGGGTCTTTCCTTCCGCCTTCTCTCTCCCTTTTGCAGTGGGAGGAGAAGGGCTTGGAGGATCGTGAGGTCACTGGAAAGCTTGCTCTTTGCTGCCTGCTTGCCACTGGCCGCGCAGCAAAGATTCTCCCGCCCTCTGCTGGAAGCTTGTAATTTGCACCACCGAGGCTTTCTGGCTGCACGTTTTCTGTTTATGTTGTGCAGATTGGGATTTTAGAAACATGCCACCGAGCTGGCCGGGGGGGAAAAAGACTTGCGCAATCTTCAGAGACACCTATGGTTTCTGGGATTCCTGGGCTGGGAGCGTTCACCTTGGGCTTTCCTCTGAGTGCCCAAGAGAGTTGGGTTCCACCTAAGAACACGGCATCCCAGGGATCCTCCTGAAATGGTCCTGTCGCTCCCCAGGGAGCCCTGCCCACCTGAATTTCACTGCTTTTTTGTTGCAAAGCTCTGGTAGCTGAAACAGGTATTAACTTCCAAGTTGCTCTATTGCAAAAGTGCAATCAGATAAATTCATGGGGCTCTTTGTCCAGTCTAGAGATTATCCTAGTCGATTGAGTTTATTTTTTATTTCTTTTTTATTTTTTTTAATTTTCATTAGTTACAATTTATTCACTTTGTATCCCCCCTGTAGCTCCCTTCCTCCTCCTCTCCCAATCCCACTCACCCTCTCCCTTCTCCACCCATGCCCCTCTGCCAGTCCACTGATTAGGGGTGGTTTTCCTCCCCTTCATTCTGATCCTAGTCTATCAGGTCTCATAAGGACTGGCTGCACTGTCTTCCTCTGTGGCCTGGTAAGGCTGCTCCCTAAAGGGGAGGTGAACAAAGAACAGGCCAGTCAGTTCATGTCAGAGACATGCAAAATCCATACACATAAAATAAACAATCTTTTTATACTTGGAATAAATTTATATATCATAAAAGTAGATATACACTCCATTGGCATTTAATATATGTCACCATTGGACAATGAATACAGCTGTCTTGTTTCAAACCATTTTCATCACCCACCCAAAATCCATTAAATATACACTACCATTTCTCTCTCTAGGCCCTGGCAATAACCACTCACCTTCTGATTCTATGGGTTTGCCTGTTTCTTATAACTTGAATTAATCTTGTCTGGAATATTGTTTCCTAGGTTTTGGGGTTTTGCTTTTGGGTTGGTTGGTTGGTTGATATTTTGAGTGAGGGTCTCTCTGTGTAACCTTGGATGTCCTGGAACTCTCTTTGTAGACAAGACCTTGAACTCACAGAGATCTGCCTACCTCAGCCCCCTGAGTGCTGGGATTAAATGTGTGAGCCATCACACCACCACCTGGCTTTTTTCCTAGTTTTATCCATGCTCTATCATTAGTGCTGCCTTGTACTATATCAGAGCATCAGTACTGCATTCTCCTTTACTGTTGAATAACCCTCTTCTCTATGTACAAATCAGGCCTTGCTTATCCACTGGTGATTTAGAGCATTGTTTCTGTCTAGCGCCATGACCATGTATAGAAAATATGTGAGTGGGGCTAAAGAGATATCTCAGTGGTTAAGAGTACTGGTTGCTCTTTCAGAGGTCCTGAGTTCAATTCCCAGCACCCACATGGTAGCTCATAACCATCTGTACTGAGATCTGATGCCCTCTTCTGCCATGCAAGTGTACATACAGATAGAGCACTCACATACATAAAATGAATAAATCTTAAAAGAAAAAAAAGTGCCTGAGTACCAGTTTGCAATTCTCTTGGTATATCCTTAAGAGTAGCACTAATGGACAGTAGTAAATTACATATGGTAATGATTTTACCTACCAACACTGAACAAGAATTCTAACTTTATTTCTATCTTTATATCTTTGTCAGCAGTTGTTTCCTTGGTTGTTTCTTTTTTAAATATTATAGATATCTTAAGAGGTATAGATTACTGTTTGTTTGTTTGTTTGGGATTTTGTTGTTTTGCTTTACTTTTTTAGCTTGTTTAAAAAAAAGGGGGGTTTTCTCTGTGTAGCCCTGGCTGTCCTAAAACTCACTCTGTAGACCAGGCTGGCCTCATACTCAGAGATCTCTCTGCCTTGTAATCCTGACTGAGTGCTGGGATTAAGACTGTGCCACCACTGCCTGGCCCAATAAGTGTGAATTATTAATTTATGCTGTTGCTCTTAAGACAGGGTCTCACTAGAGACCCAACTAACCTGTGACCTAGTTTACTCTTGTACTCTGGATCCTCCAGCCTAATTTTCACCCCCAATACTGAGGTTAACAGCATTGAATTAACCACCAGGCCTAGCTGAGTAGATGTCTTACTGTCCTCCTGATTTATATTTCTTTAATGACTCATGGTGTTCAGCATATTTTCCTCTGTATGTCTGCCATTTCTAAATCTTCCTTGGAGAAATATCTATTCTAGTCCTCTGCCTAACTACACCTTTACCACACCCTGCTGAGGTGTCTAACCCTTGGCTTCCCCCATGCTAGGCAAGCTCTGTTGTACTGAGCCATATCCCTAGCCCAGCCCTGTTTGTTTTTGTTGTGTTTGTTATTCTAAAAACTAGACTTCTGTCAAATAAAAACTCTGCAGACTTTCTTTCTGTAGACTGTCATGTTATCTTCTTGATATTACACTTTGGTTCAAAAAAGTATTTTACTTTGATGAAGTCCAAAGTTTTATTGGTTTTCTATGATTTTTGTGTCATATTTAAAAATTAATTATTGAATTTAACATCATGAAAGTTCACTTCTATGTAACCTTTACACTTATAGCTCTTATATTTTGGCCTTTGATCCATTTTGGGTTGACTTTGTAATGATAGGGTTCTCATTTTATCTTTTTTAAAAGATCTATGTTTATTTTGTGTGTGTATAACTCTTTGTGTGTACGTATGTATGTGTGTGCATGTGATGACCAAAAGAGAGTGTCAGAGACCCCAGATCTAGAGGGAGAGACAACTGTGAGCATCCAGCATGGATGCTAGGAACTGAACTTAGTTCTTTGGATGAGAATCAAGTTCTCTTAACCACTAAGCCATCTCCCCAGCCCCCATTTACTGTTTAAATGCATATTGTTTAAATTCTCTTTGAAAATATTGACATTAACCTGAGGTAATCATTGTTCATCTAATCATTGTTCTACTAATACTAAACTACATTCCCAACTTGCAAGTTTATTTTAATTTCTTTCTTTTTCTTTATCGAAGTTGTTTTCCAAATCTAGAATTGAGAACTACCTTCTTGACTATGTTTATTCTATTAATGTCTTAGATAGACTAGTGGACATTTAAATGGCTGTTTTGTAAATGAAGTTTTCCCATGACATAAGGTAAAGGCCTAAAAGTACTGTGTGTTTCTATCTATGCATGAACACATTAACATCCACTGAAGATATACTTTGGTTTCTCACCTAACAACTGCCAGGCTGCTGAAACTAATAAGCCTGGACAGGACAGCCTGATTGATGAGGCTGGCTAAAGGCCATTCCACCCCCTAAGATAACTACCATCATCTTTCACTAACAAGGGAGAGAAAAATCCAAGTCCAGATTTGTTTTGCTGAGGGCTGGGAGCCTCAAGTGATAAAGCTATGCAAGAGAGAAGACAGCCTTTCTTGCCTTACAAGACAAGATGAAGCTGATTCCTAGTGTGGGGGGGATTTCTCAGCCTGATACTCCCCATGTGGACTGTGGTGGGGTAAGTGGTTTCACTGTACAGTCATTGCCAATGCTTGCTGTGGTTAGCCACTACAGTTTAGGCAGGCAGTCTGAGAGTTGGATTTGATCACATTTCCTGCAGCCACAACCAGGGCTCCTTCAGATTTCTTCTCCCAATCCATAACTTAGGAGACTGAGAGATGTGGAAATTTCCCTGATGACTGCCATATCTCAAAACACACAGTTGCCTAAGCAAAAATCTCAATGACTGCTACCCTCGATACTGGCCTTTCACTCAGGCCCACATTCGTCTTTCAGTCCTGTTGCTCCTACTTCCCACATGTCCATTTCACACTCACATCATTGTCATTTCCCATCTTGATAGTTTATAATACCTTCCTTACCCTTTTCCCTCTTCATTGGTTCCATGTGTGTAAAAAAATGGCTTTTTATATGTAAAACTTATTTTTTAAAATCAGGTTTTACTTATCTCAGGCTAGCCTCAAAAATTCCAAGCACATTAAGATGATGCTGAACTTCTGATGCCCCTGACTGCACCTCCTTATTAGGATTACAGGTGTGTACAAAACACGAGGTTTGATGGATGCAAGGCAAGCACTTTACCAACTGAGCTATGTTCCAAGTCCTTATATAGAAAACCTAAAGACAAAAAGCAAGATATTGACCCAGTCTTAAAATTAAGTCTGTAAGCCTGGAGCAGTGGCACACACCTGTGAGCCCGCACTCAGAGAAGCAGAGGCAGGTGGGTCGCACTGAGTTCAGGGCCAGCCTGGTCTACACAGAAAAGCCCTATTTTGAGAAAAAAAAGTTAGTGTACCAAGCACACATTTTCAGTTTGAACTATGTTTGGAGTGCAGGAAAGAGAAATCCAGAGATGGCTGACAGACTGTATCTTAGGCCATTGTGTCTTGACATTTTTTTTTTTCGAAATATCTGGGACTGCAGTGGTCACAGTGGTACTGAGAGGCTTTGCAGGCTGTTCTTATATAGACTGAATATTTGGTACACAGGCCTTGGTTACATAATTTGCAGAGTCCAGTGCAAAACAAAAGTGAAGGATCCCTTGTTCAAAAGTTAAAGATTTCAAAAGCTTTAGCAGAGCATTAGAACAAAGGTGGGCTCCTCTGAGTGCAGATCCCTAGTACCTGAACAGGGTATGTTTCCACAAAGCTGACTCTGTTGGTGCAGTCTGTGTGCATGCTGGAGTAGAGAGGGGGGGTGGTTGCTGGGAATTGAGCTCAGGACCTTTAGAAAAGTAGCTAGTGTTTTTAACCTCTGAGCCATCTCTTCGGCCCATTTTTTTTTCTTTTTTTGATTTTGATTTTTATGTCTATGAGTTCTCTACATGCATATACACCTGCATGCCAGAAGAGGGCATCAGATCCCTGTATAGTTGGTTGTGAACCACAATGTGGTTGCCAGGAATTGAACTCAGGTCCTCTGGAAGGACAGCCAGTTCTATTAGCCTCCAAGTCATCTCTCCAGCCCCAATATTCTGCTTTGGTTGTTTGGTATTTTGGAGATAACAACAAAACCTAGAACCACCTTGTGCATTCTTAGCACATGATTTACCACTGAGCTACATACCCCAGCCTCAAAACAATCTCTAGTTGTTCTAGTCTTGTCATTATTGTTGAGATGATCTCACTACATAGCCCAAGTTCACCATCCTTCTGCCCCAACCTCCTAAGAGCCAGGATTACAGAAGTGTACCATTACACCCAACACTCAAAACTATTGTTTCTAAAGTGTGTGTGTGTGTGTGTGTGTGTGTGTGTGCATATTTTCAGCTTTTAGGAACTTTATTTTCATTCCACCTTTTCTGTTTGCACAGGTTTCTGCAGAGGAGCTCAGGACCCCTCAGGGGTGGCTCCAACCCAATCAATGGCCTATGCTGTGGGAGCTGTTCACCAGTCCTCAGTGTCTGGCTGGACACTCCAGTCTTCAGTAGGGAACTTCTGGATGGGTACAGAGGGCACCTGCATACCCTCAGACCGGTCTGCCACCTCGGGATGAGCGACAGTGAACTCAGGAGCTGGCACAGTCCATTCACCCTGGAATTCCTCCTCGGTCATGGCCTTCTCAGCAGCAGCCTGCTATTCTTTCTCAGTCTCCTCTGGGTATATGTAGAAGTAAAGATCAAGCATAACCTCCCATGACTGCTCACAGGAGATAGTGCCATGCATGAGGTGTACTTCCTCGGCCAGCATCCACCACTGAGTGAACTCCCTTGTTACGTGGATGGCAATGTTCACATAGTGCAGAGAATCTGTCTTGCACTGAGCAATGGTAGGCAGGTTGACCTAAGCAGCCTCTGGGAAGGGCTGGTTTCAGCCCTGAGATCAGTTACCACTAGAAGCCATGGCTCCCTGAAGCTGCTTGCATCTGGTTAGTGAAGATCCCAGGTGTGAAGGGGGCAGCAATTGGAGTGGCTACAGTGGTAGCGGCAAACTTCAGCACAGCTTGCTCACCAGTGTTCCTGGAGGCGATGACACTGCCATCAGCAAGGTTCTCAATGGCAACAATAGCCTGAGCTGCAAGCAACAGGTCCTTTTCAGATTTATGATGTAGATACCATCACTTTCCTTTTGTAGATGCATTGTTCCATCTGAAAGTCAAGGTTCCTGCCACCTAACTGGGTTCCTGTGGCAAGGCACTTGAGGACATCCTCCTACTTCATCTGCAGGACATCAAGGGCTCAGAACATTGTGTAAGTTTCCCCTTTAAATTATGCTGGGAATCAAGAACAAGACCATATGGACCCATCCACAGGCAGTGCATAAAAGTGTGTGTATGTTTAAATTTTTGTAATCTTACTATTAAGTTTATAGGACAAAAAGATCTTTGAGATAAGTGTACACTAAATCATTTCTATCCTATTTTCAAACCACTTGTCTTAGTTACTTTTCTATCACTATGCTAAGATATCATGACCAAAGCAGCTTATAGAAGAAACAGTTGTTTGGGTACTTAGAGTTTCAGATGATAAGTCCATGAATATCATGGCAGGGACCATGGTGGCAGACAGTAATGGCAGACAGAGCACCAGAGAGAACAGTGGTTCAGAGCTTACATCCTGATCTATAAGTATGAGGCAAAGAGCTAACTGAGAATGTGTGGGATTTTAAAACCTCAGAGCTGACCCACAGTGACACACCTCTTCAACAAGATCACACTTATTTTTCCAAAATTGTTCCACCAATGGGAGATCAGATTTTCAAACATATGAGATAGTAGGGGTCATTTTCATTCAAAGAACTACACTCCTCAATAGCTTCCTATGTAGCCAGGAATTAAGATAAAAATTTGAATGTCCCAAAGCATCTCAGGCACTCAGATTCTTGTGCTGTTTTGTTGTTGCTGCTGCTGTTTTGTTTTTGAGACCGAGTTTCATATAGTCCAGGTTGACCTTCATTCCTGACCTCCCTGTTGCTCCATTTACAGGCATGTGTCACCACACTTGCTTTATGATAGTTTTTGTTTTGTTTTGTTTATTTGTTTGTTTGTTTTGGTTGGTTGGTTGTTTTGCTTTGCTTTTCAAGACAGAATCTCCCTGTGTAGCTTTGCCTGGACTGGACTAGCTCTGTTGACCAGGATGGCCTCAAAATCACTGAGATCCAGTGTGTGCCACCATGCCTGCTGACCTCTTTTTTTTGAGGGGGTATTTTTATCTTTTCTTTAGATGAGTGATAAGATTATTTTACTTGTATGTATATAAGTGTACCACATGTGTGCCTTATATCCCAGGAGGCCATATGGCATCAAATTTTCTGTAACAGGAGTTACAGAAGATTGTGAACCACCATGGACATGCTAGGAACTCTGCAAAAAAAAAGTAGAGAATGTTTTGCTTTGTTCTAAGATTTATTATGTATACAATGTTGTGTTTTCATATACACCTGCATGCCAGAAGAGGGCAACAGATTTCATTGTGAGCCACCATGTGGTTGTTGGGAATTGAACTCATGACAAAAAGCAGCCAGTCCTCTTAAGGAATGAGGCATCCCTCCAGCCCCACAAAAAATACAGAAAAATACAGAAAGTATTTTTCATCACTAAGCCATCTCTTCAGCCCCTCTGGCTTCCTCTTTAATCTTTGTTATTTCTTTTTGAGAAGCACATGGTGGGAGTGTAGCTCAGTTGATAAGAGGTGGATCAGACGGATCAGAAATTTAAGCTGTTTAGTATAAGGCCAGGCTGGGGTACAGGGGACCCTAACCAAGTAATAATAATAGTAATAACTATAATACGCTTCAGGTAAAAGAATTATTTGGCGATCATTGTTCCAAGCCAGAGCTAACCTCATGTCACCAACTTTCCTCAGAGAAAAAGCAAGGAGGCAACATGGTCCAGCCCAACAGGATTTTCTGCATACCGATCCCTCTCCAACCGAGATTTCCCAGCCAACCATGTGGAAATGTGTGCTCCCACAGGAGACCAGAGGTGCCCCAGCTTGTAGCGCTGGCAGTATGGGGCAGGCAAAGTCACAATGGATCACAACTGTTTTGTCACCAGCCCACTGAGACCATCACAAGCAAACAAAACCGCAAAAGAACAACACAAGAAAAAATGCACTGGGTACAATGCGTGCAAAGAAAATGGAAGAAGAAAATACCAAAACTCAAAACAGTGACCTGTCTCTCTATGGGCCCTCTATCCTGTTCCATAAGTGGTGACCTACACCGAAATCAGGATCCAACCAACTACACCAGAGTTTGGAATGGTGTCCTGCATTCAGCCAGACCAGAGAATGACGCAGTAAAATATCTGTTGATCTCTACCAGACCAGAGTCCAAACACCAGCCAAACTCTGCCAGACCAGAGACCACAGCAGCAGCAAATCTCGGCCAGATCACAGTCCAGAGCAGCATCCAAACTCTGCCAGACCTGAGGCCAGAGTAGTGGCTAAGCTCTGCCAGACCAGAGACCAGAGAACATTGGCAGAGGTGCCAAGCCTGGGGCTCCACATACTGTATCCATCCTTTGGCACCTCCTTGCCACTCTCATGGGAGCCTGTGGAGCATAGCTCAAGCTTCCCTGAAATGGGAAAGAATCAAGTCTAGAGGGATAGAAGGATTCTGTCCCATGTCCTCAGTCAGTCTCAGAGACAAAAAAATGGCAACAAGGGACAAAACAGTTAAACAAGACACAAACAGCTAGATCCCATTGCTTGTGCAGCAGAAAAATACACAGAGCTAGACAGCAGATTCCACCATTCCTGCAGTGGAAAAAAATGAAAGTAGGATATCAGAGAATCTCTGCTACAGGAGATACCTGCATTGTCCTTGTCCAACGATCCAGAGATCACAGAAAACTGGGTACTCTACCACCCTTTACAGATAGGGGCACATTCATCCTCTCTGAGGTCCAGAGATCACAGAAAACTCAGTACTCAATTACCTTTACAAATTTGCCTCTTTGAGGGGGGTCTGGAAAGTCTTCCAGGCCCCCTCTGCCCCACAGCTGTCCAAAGCATCAGCTCTAACCTTTCTGACCACACAGATTACACATTTTGCCTCGAGTCTTGAAAAAAGAAACTACAGAAACACAGAGACAGACACAGAGAGATACTGACAGAGTGCTCACTTACTGGCTGTTGTTCAGCTCCATGTGCTGGGGGTGCTTGGGAGACTTGGGAATCCAATATGAGACCCCATATGTTATGGCCAGCACTTAGGGTCACCAAAGATCATCAGGAGCTGGACCATATATGCAAGAGCAAAGAGTTTTATTTGGGCTTAAGCTGGGTCTCTCCATCATTACCAACACAATGGATCAGAGAGGAGAGCCCTGAGCAGCTGCATGGCAGGGTTTTGATTGGGGTCTGAGGAAGGACCAGGAAGTTGTAGTTTAACAGTTAAAGGATTGGGTGACATTCAGCAAGGGCAAGCTTTTTATCAAGTGATTGGCTAGCTAACATAACTCTAGGCCTCAGGAATGTTAGGTATTTTCTGTGTCATTGAATCTTCTACAAGGTTGGTAGGGTGCTCAGCACAATTGTCCCACTTTAAGATACTTTTCCATCCTTGTGGTTATCCTCAGACTGTTCCTTGGGTAGGGAATCTTATGACATGGCCCAATTCCTGGTGATCTTGGGGTAGAGTCACTAGTCTGGTGACCTTTAGGTGACCTTTTTTAGTCCTAGTTCCTGGTGATCTTTGGGGGTGTCAGGTAGGTTCTCTAAGTTCTAAAAGATCCATTTGGATTTTGTGGGGGTTGTAAATGATATGTCCTGTGTCAGAAAGCACTCCAATATCAAGCTATGATATAGAAGAGTAGAACTGATGATGTAAAGGATTTACTATTGCTGAGAAACTAGAATTTAGCCGAGGGAAAACTGCCTGTAAAACACTACACAAATAAGTAGTATGATAACCAGGCCTGTTAGAGATTAGGATCGGAGGATGCACATGTTTGCTGACCAGGATTATCTAGAAATGTGGCAGGATGAGTTCTTTTAATTTGTAATTTTCCAACGTGTATTTATTAATTCATGAATGTGAATGAAAACAGACCAGATTGGTGGGTGTACAATTTGGGTCAGGTAGCTTGATCCAGTGAATATTGAATTTCAAATTAATGGACTTTCCTATGCCCATATGTACAATCCTCATTGAAATAGTTCTGTCAGTTCAAATTTGAGCCACAGGCTAGTGGATAAAGCTGTGTCTGTCAGGTTACAGGTCTCAGCAGCTAATATTGTACACAGGGACAACATTAAACAGTATCTTATTAATGGCTTTCACTCTACAAGAGATTGACCTGTGTTTTTCAAAGTCAGTATGCTATGTGTATTTTTCAACTAAGAGGTTAAGATCACTGGCTGCTCTTTCAGAGATCACAAGTTTAATTCCCAACAACCACATGGTGGCTCACAACATCTATATGAAATCTGGTGCTCTCTTCTGGCGTGCAAGTGTACATGCATGCAGAACACTGTATACATAATAAATAAATAAATAAATAAATAAATAAATAAATAAGTCAGTTGTTGGTATTACTAAATTTTATTTTGTTGATGAATCACTGCTCTAGTCTATTAGTTAATATTCTCTGATAATCCCCAGTCATTAAGAATTTCATTCCTTTTTCTTTAGTGCTTTGATTTTTGTTTTTGTTTAAAGCAATGTCTCCTGTAGATCAGCCTTTCACATGTTATGTAGTTTACACTTTATTTGAACACTGAATGCTACCTCTACAGCCCAGTGCCTAGAATATAATCCTCCAACTCTTTTCAGGTGGGCCCTGACTGGTTAGTGTGAAGTAAAAGAGATCAGTGAATGAGTGTCCACTGACTTCCCTGGGTTTTGTTTGTTTGTTTGTTTGGAGCTGGGTGATTACAAATAAAGCGAGACCTGTGTAAGAATTGAGCTCACTGAGCTACTTTGAAGCTGGTGTTGTCACAACACAGAAAGGGAGGGGAAGAGGGAAGATGGCAATGATAATGGTAATCAATTTTAGATGGTCAGTAAATGTGAAAAGTGTATACTTAGGGCTGGGAGTTATACACAAAGAGAATCAAGAATATGGAATAGTTGCTGAACTTGTTTCTGGAAAGCAAATTTTTACAGTTACACTAGTTCAAACACACAGAAGATCTGGACAAAGTGGGGTGGTAGTGCCTAGCAGGAATGCTTTCCCCTCCCCCCATTTGAAAATGCACAACCTGAGAGAGAAAAGGTGTGAGTAATATTTTGTGTGCTCTAATACATACTTGAATTCCCTGAAGAATATTGGACCATAAAGCCATTTTCAACTTTTAAAAATAATTTTTAAGATTATAATGAAATCGTTTCAACTTTCTCATTCCTCTCTACTCTTACATCTCAAAAGATGGGATAAATCCTTAAGGTGGCTACTTAACAATCAAAGCAGATTTGGCTGTCAGGTTCTCCCAGCATCCCTCAGTCCTTACCTGTTACAAGGTATGGGTGTCAAACAGAGTTCTCTAGCCCAGGAGTTAAGCTGCCCTCCTCCCAGCTGTCCTCCCTTATGTATTCTAACCGTTTTGGTTACCTGGTCTTTTTCATTTATCATTTATCCTCCTGGCCCTTTGTTCTGGCTCTCTACTTCCCTCTGTCCTCTCTTCTCACATAGCTCAGGGTCATGTCAACTCTAGACTGTCCCACATTTCCCTGTGTCTATCTATAATAAACTTTCTACTCCAACATACCTAGGAACAGCCACATCCTTTTTGTTTTATATCTCATTTTCGATGAGCTTAACTACTCCTTGATTCGAATTCATGGCCATTTGTTTCTTTAATGGTTGTTACTGTTTGTCTTTGACTGAAGTTTCGATGAAGGACTTCCCAACTATGAGGTAGAGATGAATGCACTGGACACTGAGTGTGTAACATAAATTACCTGTATCATGGAAAATGAACAGGTGCCCTGGGAGAGTAGAAGACTGTATTTTAAATTATTTCCAAAATGAGGGTGTTGCAGGATTTGATCCCAGTGTGATTCCTTAGATTGTGAACTGTAAAAACCTGGGCTTTGTTTGGTATGGTTGAGCCCTAACACAAATCTTAATTCCAAGAACTTTCCATTTATTCTAAACAGGTGATTATGGTATGAATCCGTCAGCCCTGGAACATACCTTTAATTCAAAAGCTCCCTGTGCATAGGATTAAATAATGTTAACCCTAGGTCAAGAGGCAAAGCAAGAAGCCAGCTGACAGGGATTAAAGAGTAAGTGGAAATTTCAGCTGAAATGTATTTAAGACAGAGTGTAAAAGTGGAAGGAGTTTTAGCTTGGTAGCTATGGGGCTTTTTGAGCTTTGAGCTAGAACGCCTTTGGTGTTGGATTAGTTTGGCCTATCCCCCCTGAGCTGTCATCTGAACTGGTGAGCTTTTGGAGCTTTTTCCTCTTAGATGTGAGGTGAGTAGCAGGGTCAGATGGATGCTTTATCTGACTTTCTGAACTACCAGGTTTTCTCCCCAGTACCTAGCTCCTGGGTCTGTATTGGTAAACTCAAACAATTGGGATTTTCATTTTTTTATAACAACACTAGGGTTCTGTGAGCCCCTAGGGGTTGGGGCAAAGCTAGAATACCTCTGCTATCTGCATCAGTTGATCTTTTATACACTGGTAGAAGAGCTACTACTGTCCTGAGACTCAGCTGTATTGTCCAAGCTAATGAGAGAGTCTGCATGGGACTAGCAGTAAGGACCAACAGTGGGAGGTAGCTTATGGGTTCGTTCTGGGATTGTACTCTGATGTAGCTGTAGGGAGCTGTGAATGAGACCAGAGCCCATGCCATGGTGAGTGAGGGGCCATTGTTCCCAGGCCAGGCAGAGCAGGTCTGCTAAGCTATCACGGCCTATTCTGCTTTGACCGAGATGGGCTGTGTTTCAGACTCTGATTCTGTTGTTTTCCATGTGGTGACTTCAGCAGAGATCCTTGTCCTCTTACCCTTCTTGAGTGTTGACTGTTCAAGGAGGAGGGGACCCTGTGGCTTGGGCAGTAGAAAGTTGTGGTGCTTATAGTATCACTATCTAGTGTGCACACCCAGGCATTGCTTTTGCTGTGCATTAGATAGATAGATTGGAAAACTGAAAGTCTCATTTCTAGAAATGCCTCATGTTATATTCCACACATGGTTTTGTGTAACAAATTTTATAAATAGTTTTGAAAGTGGTAAAAAAGAAGTGGTGGTGGTCATCTTAAGCAATACTTGCTTATTTTTTTTTAATTTATTTTTTACCTTTCAACTATCAATGAACACACTGGTGTAATTCAGGAAAATTGAATTCTTGGGTTCAAAAGGATTTTCTGAGGTGCAAAATTTTGTCCGTGTCAGGTGTGCCTGGTTTTAGATAAGTGAATAGGGCAGATTCCACATCTTGTGACATAATCCACACAGCAGGAAACATTAAATTATTCTCCAACTTTGTTTTGGGTGTGAGTGTTGGCAAGGGCAGAGATGTGCCTGAACCCACAAGGCGACATGAGGGACTGAAAGCCATAGCTCATCTTTTTGATCACCTCCACTTTCTAAGAGACATCCAGAACAAAAGGACTCTCTGGAAAGGACATTAGGAGTAGCTGCAAAGTCAAAAATATAACAGTTTTGGTGTACTTTGAGTTTGTCTTGTAGGAGTTGTGAAATCTGTGTTTATTTAATTTGTATTAAATTTAAAAAAAATCAAAGGTATCTCTGATCCAGTGTACATTTTTCATGTTAGAGTTTCTTTAGGTTTTTTCATGTAAAATTGGCTATATTTTAGGCTTATGTTTTTGGCTTTTTTCTCCCACAAATACTGAACATATTCTTGATTGTTGAAGTTTGTGGGGAGTACAGAAGTCACATCATGCCAGAAGATTTATGAGATTAGTGGCAATAGAGTCTTCATTTATTTTTCTGTTTTCCTCTATTTCTTACCAGGTGGCTTTTCTGATATTAGAGTTAGAGATTTTGGATTGTCCTTTAGCAAGCACATAAAGACAATTTGCACTTATGTCTGTAAAAGGCCGAAGAGACAACATTAAGGTGAGTGATACCACTTGACCAGTTACTCCTTTTCTTTGGGCATATTCTTTTGGTGACATATTCTGTCCTTTTTCTTCAGAAGTTTCATGTGGTGGTCCAGTGGTATCCATATTATTTAGTTGGATGTTTTTATTCTCCTGAAAAGATTACATCAAAACCCTGCCCCATACCCATTTTTTTATTTAAGAAGAAATCACTAGTCTTTATAAGTTTGTTTGGACTCAATGACCAAGGTCTCTGATGAAGAGTTACCTCTGCTTATTCAGAAGATCTCTACTATTCAAATCTTATCATTATCAATTTTGATAGGATCCACCTTTCTTTTCCTGTTAAAACATTCGGTTTTACCAGTGAAGACACAGTTCAGTAGTTTCTCACTGTCTACTCCTTTTAGTTATGTTTACTTCTTTTTTTTCTAGAGTATTTAGGTGTGCTGTTAAGTTGCTACTAAGAGATCTTTCTGATTATTTTTTTCTGAATGTACTTAGTGCTATGAACTGTCTTCTGTTCAACATTTACATTGTGTACTATAAGTTTTGATATGCTGTGTATTCATTTCATTTACTTCTAGAAAGTCTTTAATTTCTTTATTTCAGTTTTGATCCATTTTTTATTCAGTAGAGAGTTGTTGAATTTCTATGAGTTCGTAAGCTTTCTATTGTTTTTGTTATTGGTGATGTGCTGCTTTAAACCTTAGTGGTCTGATAGGATGCAGGAGGTTATTGCAAATTTCTTATATCTTTTGAGACTTCCACTGTTCAAGTATATCATCAATTTTGGAGAGCAATATATGATTTGCTGAGAAGAAGGAACAATCTTTTGTGCTTGGGTAGATGTTCTGTAAATATTATTTGGGTATATTTAGATTTTTGATGTTAGCTGGAGCATTTCTCTGTTCAGTTTGGTCAGGAGGAACTGTCCATTGGTGAGAGTGATATATTGAAGTCTTTCCCTATCAGTTTATGAGGGCCAGGATGTGATGCAAGCACTGCAGAAGTGTTTCTTTTATAACTTAGGTGCTCTTAGGTTGGGAGCATACATGTTAAGTATTGAAATGTTATATTGCTGGATTTTTTGAATACATCATGTCCTTTGCCATCTTTTGATTAGGTTTTTGAAAGCTGTTTCATTGGATATTAAAATTGATATACAAGCTTGATACTCCAGTCCACTTATTTAGAATATCTTTTTCCAAACCTTTACCTTGAGATAATGTCTATTTTGATGTGAAGCTGTGTTTTTTTGTATTTAGAAAAAGGGTGGATTCTATTTTATCATCCATTTTGTGAGTCTGTGTTTTTTTATTGGTGAATTTGGGTTAATGTTATTAAGAGATATCATTGAACAGTGATTGTTATTTTGGTGGTGGTGGTGGTTTTAGCACCTTGAGTGGGGCTGTATTTATAGATACATATTATTTAAAATTGGCCTTTTTATGGAACATCTTATTTTCCCCATTTGGTGATTGAAAGTTTCTGGGCATAGTTAGTAATTTGTGTTGGCTTCTGTAGTTTTTTAGAATCAGAAGCACTGTGTCTAAGCCCTTCAACTTCTAGCATTTTTACTGAGAATACAGGATTAATTCCAATAGATCTGCCTTTTTTTTGGTTGGTTTTTGTTTGTTTTGGTTTGTCTGATTGGTTGGTTAGTTTGGTTTCTTTGTTTGTTTTTAGTTGCAGCTTTTCATATTCTTTCTTCATTCTGTATATTTAGAGTTTTGATTATTCTCTGGTAAGAGGACTTTCTTTTCTGGTCCAGTGTCTTTGATATTTTGTATGCTTCGTGTGCCTTGATAGACATCTTCTTCTTTAGGTTAAGAAATTTTTCTTGTATGATTTTGTTGAAAATGTCTTCTGGACCTTTGATCTCATCCTTCTTCTTCTAATCTGATTATCAGCATGTTGTGTGTTGTCATACTGTCCCGTAAATCCTGAATGTTCCCTGAAAGTTTGTATGTAGACAGGCTAGTTTTGAACTTACAGCTCTAACTCCACTCAAGTGTTGGGCTTAAATGTAGGCCAACATGCCTGGCATCAACATCACCATCATTGGCTGCTGATCATGGAATATACGGATTTAGGTATTTATTTTGTTTTGTTTTGTATATGTAAGCATAGGTTATTGTGTTGATCTTCATCAACATCTTGCATTTGAAATATTGGCAGGGAGTATATTTAATTTCTTAGGATGGCATTTATTCATTGACACTAACACTATCTGAGCTTTCTGAGACATTGAATTGTGGGTTTGTGACGCTCTTCTTACCTGTTGTATTTTTTTATTTTATTCGTTTGTTTTATTCACATTTAATTTATTTTTAATTTAAATTTGTTTTTTTTTAATTTATTCTCTGACATGAACTTGAGCCTTTGATTACCTCCTCCTAAGTGTTGCAGCCTTGCAATGCCACAGAGGAAGATGATGCAGCTATCCTTGATGAGACCTGATAAGCTAAAAGGGAAGGAGTTCCTCCTCAATTAGAAGACTAGAGAAAGGGAATAGGGGCAGAAGAAGGAGGGTGGGTGGGACTGAGAGGATATGAGGGAGGGGCTACAGCAAGGATACAAAGTGAACACATTGTAATAAATAAATAAATTAAATTAAAAATAATTTATTCACTTAACATCCCAATTGTAATCCTCTCTCTCGTCTCTTCCTAGTCTCACCCTCCATTCTTCTTTCTCCTTTATGCCATTTCCAATATCTCAGATACAGGGAGCCCTCCTCTCCTACCATCTGAACCCAGCCTATCAAGTCTCACTAGGATTGCCTGCATCCTCATCCTCTGTGGCATAGCAATGCCCCCTCCACCAAGGGGAAGTGATCAAATAGCAGACAACAGAGTCCATGTCAGAGCAGGCACCTTCTCCCCTTACTACGGATAGAACATGGAGACTGAGCTTCCTATCAGCTACATCTGAGCAGCGGTCTAGGTCCTCTTCATGAATGGTCTTTGGTGGGTGCATCAATCTCTCCAAGTCCCCATGGGCCCAGATTTGTTGTCCTTGTTGGTCTTCTTATGGAGGTCCTGCCAGCTCTGGGTCTTTCTATATTCTATCCTCCCACTCTTTCCTATGATTCCCTGTGCTCTACCCAAAGTTTGGCTGTGAATCTTAGCATCTGCTTCGATCCCCTCCTGGGCAGAGTCTTTCGGAGGATATGTTTGTTAGGCTCTCATTCTCTTCCCTCTCTTCAGTCACTTCTGGTGTCGATTCTATTTGCCCTTTTGAATAAGACTTGACCATCTTCCATAGGGTACTCCTTTTTATTTAGCTCCTTTAGGTCTGTAGATTGTAGTATGTTTATCCTATATTATGGCCATTACCATTTACAAGTGAGTATATACCATGCATGTCTTTCTGGTTTTGGAATAACTCACTTAGGATGATCATTTTTAGTTCCATCTACTTGCCTGAAAATTTTATAATTTCCTTGTTTTTTTAAAATACCCGAGGTGCATTCCATTGTGTGAATGTACCACAATTTCTGTAAAACAATGGTTTGGTTGAGAGATGTGTAGTTTGTTTCTCTGTTATTGCCATTATGAATATAGATGCTATGAACACAGTTGAGCAAATATTTTTGTTGAATGGTGGAGCATCTTTTTGATATATTCCCAGGAATGGTAGAGCTGGGTCTTGAAGTAACACTATTTTCAATGTCTGGGAAAGCATCAGATTGATTTCTAAAGTGGTTGTATAAGTTTGCACTCCCACCAGCAATGGAGGAGTATTCTTCTTTCTCCACATTCTCATTAGCTTGCTGTCACTTCACGTTTTGACCTTAGCCATGATGGGTTTAAGATGGAATGTCATTTGCATTTCCATGATGACTACAGATATTGAGCATTTAATGTCCACCATTTGATATTCCTCTGTGGAGAAATCTCTGTATAGTTCTGTACCCCAGTTTTAAATTGGATTATTTGGATTGTTGGAGTTTAATTTCTTGAGCTCTTTATAAATATTGTTTATTAGCTCTTCCTGTTGTATGTAGGGTTGGTGGAGATCTTTTGTCAGGCTGTAGGCAGTCATCTTGTTCTACTGACAGAGTTCTTTGCTTCATAAAAGATTTTTTCTTTCATGAGATCCTATTTGTTAATTCTTCATCTTCGAGCCAGTGTTCTTGGTGTTCTGTTAAGGAAGTTACCTTCTATGCCAATGAGATCAAGCTCTTTCCCAATTTTTCTTCTAACAGATTTAGTGTATCTGGTTTTATGTTGAGGTCTTTAGAACAACTTGGACTGTAGTTTGATGCAGGGTGATAAATATGGATCTATTTTCATTTTTCTACATGTAGACATCCAGTTAGACCAGCACCATTTGTTGAAGATGCTGTCATTTTTCCATTGCATGCTTTTGGCTTCTTTGTCAAAAATCAAGTGGCCATAGGTGTGTGGGTTCACTTATGGGTCTTCACTTCAATTCCATTCATCCACCATTCTGTTTTTATCACAGTACTGTGCAGTTTTTATTACTATTGTTTTATAGTAGAGCTTGAGATCAGGGAAGGTGATACCTAATGAAGATCTGTCTTTGAACATGATTGTTTTAGCTATTCTGGCTTTTTATTTTTCCATATGAAGCTGGGAATAATTTTTTCAAATTCCTTAAGAATTATATTGATATTTTGATGGGAATATCATTGAATCTGTAGATTGTTTTTGTTACGATGACAATTTTTACTATGTTGATCCTACTGATCCATAAGCATGAGAGATATTTCTATCTTCTGGTATCTTTTTCAATTTCTTTTTTGGGTTTTTTTTTTTGTTGTTGTTGTTCATATAGGTTTTTTACTGGCTTGTTGAAGATAACACCAAAATACATTATGTTTTTTTTTTTTTTTTTACTGGCTATTTTGAAGTGTGTTATTTTCCTAATTTTTTTCAGTCCATTTGTCCTTTGCATACAGGAGTGTATTTTTTTGAGTTTTCTTTTTCGTTTTTAGTTAACTTTATATCCAGCCACTTTGCTGTAGTGTTTTTCAACTGTAGGAGTTCCCTACAGTAGAATATTGGGGGTCATTTTTGTTTACTGTCATATCATCTGTGAATCAAGATACTTTGACTTCTTCCTTATCAATTTGTATCCCCTTAATCTCCTTTAGTTGTCTTATTGCCCTAGATAGGACTTCGAGTACTGTATTGAAGAGATTTGGAGAGAGTGTGTAGCCTTGTCTTGTCCCCAAGTCCAGTGGAATTGACTTAACATTTTTTTCATTTAGTTTGATGTTAGCTATATACTATTCTGTATATATTCTGTATATTCTGTATATATTCTGTATACTATCTTTACTATTTTTAGATATGTGCCTTTGTCCCTGGTCTCTCTAAGACTTTAAACAAGAATAACTGTTGGATATTGTCAAATGCTTTTTCAGCATCTAAGAAAATGGTCTTTTTTTTCAATTTGTTTATACAGTGGATTACATTGATGGATTCCATATACTTAACCACCCTTGCATGCCTGGGATGAAGCCTACTTGGTCATGGTGGATGACATCTTTGATATGTTCTTGGATTTGGTTTGCAAGTATTTTATAGAGTATTTTTACATCATTGTTCATAAAAGAGATTGGTCTGAAGTTCTCTTTCTTTTTGGGGATCTTTGAGGATTTATCAAGGTGACTGTGGTCTCACCAAAGGAATTTGGTCATTTTGCATCTATTTCTATTTTGTGAAATAATTTGGAGAATATCAGTATTCGCTCTTCTTTGAAGGTCTTGTAGAATTCTGCTCTGAAATCATCTGACCCTTGGATTTTTTTTGGTTGGGAGTATTTTGATGGCTGCCTCTATTGCCTTATTCACTATAAGGCTATTTAATATCTTTACCTGATGTTGATTCAACTTTGCTAAGTGGATTTTAAAGAGAATTGTATATTTCATTTAGATTTTCAAATTTTGGAGCATATAGGCTTTTGACATAAAAGGTAATGGTTCTTTGGATTTTCTCAGTGTATATTATATCTTTTTCTTTCAGACTTTGTTGATTTGGATAGTGTCTTTCCGCCATTTACTTAGTTTGGCTAAGAATTTGTCTGTGTGTTTTATTTTCTCAAAGAACTAGCTCTTGGTTTCGTTGATTCTTTGAATTATTATCTTTGTTTCTAATTTATTGATATCAGGCCTGAGTTTGTTTTTTCCTAGTGGTCTACTCTTGCTGGGTGTGTCTGCTTCTTTTTTCTTAGGTCTTTCCGGTATGCCATTAAGTTGCTTGTATGGGATGCCTCCATTAGCTTATGATGGCCTTTGTTGGTATTCAAACTCCTCTTCGGACTGCTTTCATTGCATCCCATATGAAGTTGAGAAATCTTCTATCAAGGTTTGTAAAATATTCTGTTGGTATTTTGATGGAAATTTCATTGAATCTGTACATTACTTTTGGTAAGATGTCCATTTTTACTATGTTAACCCTGCCAAGCCATGAGTATCGGAGATAGTTCCATATTCTGATATCTTCTTCTAATTCTTTCTTCAGAGACTTGAAGTTTTTTTTATACAAGTCTTTGACTTGCTTGGATATGGTCACACCAAGGTACTTTATGTCCTTTGTGGCTATTGTGAACGGTGTTGTTTCACAAATTTCTTTCTCAGCCCTTTTATCTTTTGTATACAGGAGGGCTACTGATTTTTTTTTTTGAGATAATTTTGTATCCAGCCACTTTGCTGATGGTGTTTATCATCTGTAGGAGTTCCCTGGTAGAAGTTTTGGAGTTACTCAAGTATACTATCATATAATCTGCAAATAGTGATACTTTGACTTCTTCCTTACCAATTTGTATCCTTTTGGTCTCCTTTAATTTTCTTCTTGTTCTAGCAAGGACTTCAAGAACTATGTTGAAGAGATATGGAGAGAGTGGGCAGCCTTGCCTTGTCCCTGAATTCAGTGGGATTGCTTTAAGTTTCTCTCTGTTTACTTGATGTTGGCTACAGGCTTGCTGTATATTGCTTTTACTATGTTTAGGTATGTGCCTTGTATCCCTGAGCTCTCCAATAGTTTAAACATGAATGGATGCTGGATTTTTTCAAATGCTTTTTCAGCATCTAAGGAGATTATCATGTTTTTTTCTTTCAATTTTTTAATATTGTGGATCACATTAATGGATTTCCGTTTGTTGAACCACCCCTGCATACCTGGCATGAAGCCTACATCGTCATAGTGGATGATATATTTGATGTGTTCTTGTATTGGGTTTTCAAAGTATTTTGTTGTGTATTTTTGCATCAATGTTCATAAGGGAGATTGGCCTGAAATTCTCTTTCTTTGTTGGGTCTTTGTGAGGTTTAGGTTACAAAGTGACTGTGGCTTCAATGAATGAGTTTCGTAGTGTTCCTTCTGTTCCTATTTTGTGGAATAAATTGAAGATAGCTGGAGTTACCTCTTCTTTGAAGGTGTGGTAGAATTCTGCACTGAAACCTTCTGGTCCTGAGCTTTTTGTGGATTGGAGTCTTTTGAGGAATGCTATTTCCTTAGTGGATAAAGGACTATTTTATTGATTCAGCTTTGGTAAGTGTAATTGATTAAGAAAATTGTCTATTTCATTTAGATTTTCAAATTTTATGGCATATAGACTTTTGAAGTAAGTCCTAACGATTGTTTGGATTTCCTTAGTGTCTTTTGTTTTGTCCCATTTTCATTTCTGATTTTGTTAATTTGGACAATCTCTCTCTGCCTTTTAGTTAGTTTAGCTAAGGGTTTGTCTATCTTGTTAATTTTCTCAAAGAACCAGGTCTTGGTTTCATTGATTCTTTGAAATGTTTTATTTATTTCTAATTTATTGATTTCAGTCCTGAGTTTGATTATTTCCAGGTGTCTCTTCTTTTTCAGTGTGTCTGCTTCTTTTTTTCTAGAGCCATTAGATGGGCTATTAAGTTGATTGTGTGAGATGTTACAAATTTCTTCTTGAAGGCACTTAGTGCTATGAACTTTCCTCTTAGCACTGCTTTCATTGTCTCCCATAAGTTTGGTTGTGTTGTGTCTTCGAATTCTAGGAAGACTTTAAGTTCTTTCTTTATTTCTTCCCTGACCCAGCTGTCATTTAGTAGTGAGTTGTTTAGTTTCCATGTGAGTGTAGGCTTTTTGCTATTTCTGTTGTTGTTGAGGTCCAGCTTTAGTCCATGGTAATTAGATAGGATACAAGGCATTATTTCAATCTTCTTATATCTGTTGAGATTCACTTTGTGACCAACTACATGGTCTATTTTGGAGAAGGTTCCATGAGGTGCTGAGAAGAAGGTAAATTCTTTTGTCTTTGAGTGTAAGATTCTGTAGATATCTGTTAGGTCCATTTGATACATGACCTCTATTAGAGATATTGTTTCTTTGTTTAATTTCTGTTGTTTACTTGTCCTTTGTTGAGAGTGGGGTGTTGAAGTTTCCCAGTAGTAATGTATGGGGATTTGTGTGCGGTTTAGGTTTTATTGATCTTTCTTTTACAAACGTGGGTATCTTTGTATTTGGAGCATAGATGTTCAGAATTATGATTTCTTCTTGGGGGAATTTTCCTTTGATGAGTATGAAATGACCTTCCTCATGTCTTTTGATTAATTTTGGTTGAAAATCTACTTTATTAGATATTAAAATGGCTACTCCTGCATGTTTCTTGGCTCCATTTGCTTGGAACCTTCCACCTTTCTATTTTGTGACTTAGATGTGTTTCTTGTATGCAACAGATTGTTGGGTCTTGTTTACATATCCATTCTGTAAGTCTGTGTCTTTATTGGAGTGTTAAGTCCATTGATGTTGAGGGAAATTAATGACCAGTGGCTGTTAGTTCCTTTTATTTTGATGTTGCTTGTGGTAGTGTGTTTGTGTGCTTGGTTACTTTTAGTTTTGCTCTAGTGACATTATTTCTTTCCTGTGTTTTCCTGAATGTAGTTAGCTTTCCTGGGTTGTAGTTTTCCTTCTAGGAGCTTCTGTACCCCTGGATTTGTGGGTAGGTGTTGTTTAAATTTGTTTTTGTCATTAAATATCTTGTTTGCTCCATCTATGATGACTGAGATTTTGCTGGGTATAGTAGCCTGGGTGGTCATCTGTGTTCTCTTAGGGTCTTCATGATATCTGTTCAGGCCCTTCTGGCTTTCATAGTCTCTGATGAAAAGTCAGATGTGATTCTTATGGGTTTGCCATTATATGTTAAGTTGGCCTTTTTCCTTTGCAGCTTTTAGTATTTTTTCTTTGTTCTGTATACTTACTGTTTATTATGTGGTGGGAGGATTTTCTATTCTGGTCTAATTTATTGGGTGTTCTGTAGACCTCTTGTATTCTTATAGACCTCTCTTTTAAGTTGGGGAAATTTTCTTCTATGATTTTGTTGAAAATATTTTGTGGGCCTTGGAGGAGGGAATCTTCTTTTTCCTCTATTCCTATTATTTTTAGGTTTTGCTTTTCATGTTGTCTTGGATTTCTTGGATGGTCTGTGTCAGGAATTTTTTAGATTTAACATTTTCTTTGATAGCTACATCTATTTCTTCCATTGTGTCTTCCACACCTAAGATTCTTTCTTCCATCTCTCGTAGTCTATTTCTTATGCTTACCTCTGTAGTTCCTCTTTTCCTCTCTAAGTTCTTTCTCTCCACAGTTTCCTCCACTTGTGTTTTCTTTAATTTTTTTCCAATTCTCTTATCAGATCTTGAGCCATTTTATTGATTTCCTTCACTTCTCTGACTGTATTTTCCTTCAATTCTGTCAGCTTTTTGTTCGAACAATCCTCTGTTTCATTAATATCTTTTCGTGATTTAAGTATTTCCTCTCTAAAGGCCACAAATTGTTTGGCTGCAACTTCCTGTATTTCTTTAAGGATGGCCATAATCTGTTTGACTTTATCTTCCTCCATTTCTTTGCAAATGGCAATAATCTGTTTGACTTTATCTTCATCTAGGTCTTTACGCAGTTTATTTTTTTTCCTCTATTATCCTGTTCATAAGCACAGATGTAAGGTCATCTTCTTGAATTTCATTTACCCTGGTGTGTCCAGGGCTGCTTGCCCCGAATAACTGGGTTCTGGAGATGCCATATTGCTTTGTCTTTTTGAGCTTTTACACTTGCCTCTACCCTTTTGGCTATCTTAGGTGTTGGGTGTTAGTTTCTGGTGCTTCCTGGAATCCTGTGGTGGGGATAATCCCCTTGGCAGGAAGATGATTTTTCCTGAAGGAGGCCTCCTCAGCTTTTGGGATACAGTCACTGAATAGCAGGTATTTTTCAGGAATTGCCAAAACTCACCACAGGCATAGAGACCTGAGCGGTAATTGTGGTCTTTGTTAGTCAAGGGGGCTCTCCTCTCACCCAGAGAAGTCCTGGAGACAGCTGTCCTGCTTCTGGCTTTCTTGCTGTAAAGTTAGTAAGCTGCAGCTGCAACCTGGGCACCCCATGGTTTGGTCTGCTTAGTTAGGGATAACTGGTCGTCCCTTGGAGCAGTATCTGGGGTTGATCTTGGGGATCCCAGGCTTCTGTATGTCTGAGGTTAGAGCTCTGTGCCCCAGTACCCAAGCAGTAATCCATGGCAGCTTGGCACTGCTCTCCCATGTACAGCAGGAGGCTAGAGTCTGGAGCCTGTGAATAACCAGAAACTTTTCCAGAGCTAGGTGTCCTGAGGTAGGGCCAGATGTTTTCCCCACCTTTGGGTTTTCTCCCAACATGAAGACCTAATCTGTGGTTTTTGACATGGTGTGTAGAATGGGTAGGCACTTGCCAGATGGCTACCAAGCTGGTGACTGGGAAAGAACCTGCGAACATTTCCAAGAATGTTCCCATTTGTGGTGGTGGTAGTGTGTGTGTGGGGGGAGTTGGCTGAGTGCTCTAAGCTGGGACCTGCTTTTTCCCTGTCTGTGGGTTTTTCTCCAGACAGGGAAACCTATCCTCTAGTGTCCTGGGGCACACAGTTCTGTCTGTGATGGAGAATAGGGCATGCCGGTCTAGTGACTGGAGGCCCACTCAAGGCTGGCAGCTGTGCACCCACCAGTCTGCAGGATCTTTTCCAGGGATAGACTGGGTGACCTGAGGTCAGTCCCACTTTCTTCTTCCCTGTTTTTTTTTTTTTTTTTTTTGACACTTGGCTCCCAGTCTCTGGTGCCCTGGAGCACACAGTTTGGCCTGGGAAGGTGATCAGGACACACAAGTGTATCCTGAGCCTGGAATATTTTCCGGGTTCTCACTGAGTGACCTGAGAGTGGAACTGAGTGATCCCCACACCATGGAGTTTCCTCTCACCTGGGAAACACGATTGCTGTTGTTTTAGGGCCCAGAATTCAGTCTTTTAGTTGCTGTACCAATATTGCTGTCCTGTTCCTGTCCTGTTCCTGTTCTGTTCCTGTCCTGTTCCTCCTGGCAATGCCATCTTGGATTCCCTCTTTATCATCCCTTTCAATTAATTTTGGTTGAAAGTCTGTTTTATTAGATATTAGAATAGCTACTCCTGCTTGCTTCATGGGTCCATTTGCTTGAAAACCTTATTCCTGCTGCAACATCCAAGAAATTTTCCCAGAGATTAGTGGGGTTCTCTGAGGTTGGACCCAATTGTTTCCCTCATCATTGGTTTTCTTCTTACCTAGGAAACACAGTCAGTGGTGTTTGGGGGCCCACAGATCCAACTATTGGTCACTGTGCAGTCTCTGCTACCCATCTTATCAGAACAGTGTGAAATCAGTCCAGCCATCTGGGATCTATTTTTAGTTTTTACTGAATATAAGTATTTTGATTGTATGCATGAATATGCATCTCTTCTGTGCCTAATCCTCACAGTAGTCTGAAGATGTCTTCAGAACTCATGAACTTATAGCAATTGAAAGTAGCGGGTCCCAGGTAAACACTAACAATTGAGCCCAATTATTTGCAAGAGCAGTAAGAGCTCCTTACTGCTGAGCCATCTCTCCTATCTTATGTGGCTCTTTTATGATCAGCATTTACACTGCTAATATTTTTGTCTTCTATTTTTACCTGTTTAAACATGCATTCCCTTTTAGTAAGATATCATTGCAGTTGCAGTTTAAGCTGGGGCAGTACAGATTTCTGGAAAATAAATATACAATAGGAGTGAATGTATAACTCCTTGTAGAAGCTTCAGTAAAGACCTCTGAGTTCTTTCAATATTTTGTGTTTGTTTGATTGACTTTTAGGGGAGGCTCTGTCTTAATATATAGGTCTGGCTGTCCTAGAACTCTTTGAATAGATAATGCTGACATCCAGTTCAATAAGATACACCTGCATCTGCCTCCTGAGTGATGGAATTGAAGGCATGACAGAATACACCCAGCTTGTCCACCATTTTTTGTAGTTAGTAACTGTTAATAAATTTCTCTGATTTGTACTTAGTATTGTTCATCTGTTAATTTCTCTCTCTCTGTGTCTCTCTCTCTATGTCTCTGTCTCTCTATTTCACACTCTTCTCTCTGTTTGTCTTTGTCCACATTAATTGCCATGTCTATTCCAAAGCTATATCCTCTTCAAAAAGTTTAGATATGATACAGTTAAAACTTGTTATTCCGTTTTCTTCTAAAATGACTTAGTGATAACATTAACACTTCTTTTTTAATAGAAAAGTTTTAATCTTTATTTTTAATCTATAGACTACATTATTTAGTAAGGAGGATATACAAAACAATGATCAAAGAATAATCACGTGTTCTATTCCTTTTCTTTTGTCTGGTCACTCAGAAATATGATGTTATTGGCTATGATTGTTGTTGCTTGCCACTCACATTATTTTTATCCATGTATTGACTGTAGTCCACTTTCCCTTCCACAATTATATGAGCCCCCCTCTTCACATACTGATATGCCACATCCCTGAGCCCTGGTCAAAACATAATATTCAGTACCATGTTGTCTTTTGACTGATGTTACCCATCTGTTCAGTTTCCCCTGATCAATACATCTCATTTATTGCTATATAAAATATCATGACTGTGTTTTGTCCTTCCACTTGTCTCATGACAGAGTCCTGACCTACTCACCCAAGTAACTGAAGATGATTCATAGATTGCTCAAGAACCCAACTAATGGCTACTTTATATTAATGTCTTACCAACTGATGAAACACAGGTTTTTGAAGCATGCCTTTTTTTTCAATCTAACCCTTACGCTTTTTCATCTCCCCTACTGCACATCACGCACAGCACCCAACTATATAACAGTCACACTTCTGTGTCAGAAAATAAATTGAAGAAGCAGTAGAATTATATGATTATATTGACAATGAAGTATAAATTTATATTGTTGCCACTGTTTCTGTTGTACAAATGTATGGCATATTTTAGAATTCAGTGACCTTCAATGATGTGCATGTGAAATTCAGCCAAGAAGAGTGGGCCTTGCTGGAACCTTCCCAGAAGCAACTCTACAAAGATGTGATGCTAGAGACCTGTGAAAACCTCACTGCTATAGGTAAGACTGCAATTTTTCTTTCACTTTTAAAATAAAGAGACAACTCTTACTTTGTTATTGATCCTCTTCTGTTATTCCAATTGAGAATGAGGAGGAATGAGGTAAATAAATCAGGCATGGTTCTAAGGATCACAGATCATAGTGATTTAAGTTTTGCCTTAATAATAACATGATATTTCCAATAATATATATTTTCTCATACTATATTTTAGGCTACAATTGGGATGACCATGATATTGAAGAACATTTTCAAAGTTCTACAAGTAATAAAAGATAACTTTATGTGCATGTTGACACAGATGTAAATCTTAAATTTTAATGTGTCCTGGAAGTTTGGTGTTTTTTGTTTGTTTGTTTGTTTGTTTATTGGCTGCTTTTTATTTTCTGTTTTTGAAATATATTTTTTTCTGGGTATCTGTGATTTTCTTAGACTTACTTGTTAGACCAGCCTGACCTCAAAATCACAGAGATATGCCTGCTTCTGCCTCCACAAGTGCTGGGATTGAAGGCATGTTCCAGCACACATGGCTGTGTCCTGGAAGTTTTAAAGAAAAGCAACAGTGTAAAAACAGCACTACTTTAAGTGTACTGATGATCATTAAAATCTCATAATTCCATGTACTTCAATGTCAGGTATCTGATTTGTGTTTACAAGGCACTTCCCTAAGATAGAAGAAAATAAAATAATGTTGTAACAAAAATAACATTTGAATCATATGGACATTACAGCTACTGACTTGAACTGCCAATCTGTTTAGTCTCATTCTGTCTATTCAGATATTGTAAGAGGTATACACACTGAATTGGTGATCAGTATGTGTCCAAAACCTTCTAATAAGCAAAAGTTTCATAGTAGACCCAGTGCTACTCATTTTCGTGCAGTAACATTGTAAAGTTTAGTGAAAGGAGCAGCTTATGAGAATCAAGAATATTGTTGTGGAGAAATCTTAATCCCTATATGACATGTCTATGATGAACAAAAAACAAAATGTTTTAATTCAATGTGGGAATCTTTATTATTTTTGTAAATTAAACTGGTATATCATATGTCAAAATGATTCTAAGACACAGGAACATAGGGTTATTGAAAGAAGCAGTGTCCCTGTCTTTCTCCAAGAACAATTGATTTGGTAGTAGTCCCCACTGTGAGTAAATTTTCTGAATGTGATAAATGGTTACTGTTAATTGGTTTTGCAACTTCACTGAGAATTCATTAGCAAACACATATTGCTGAAAATATCTATGAATACTAGGAATTTGGAACTTCTGCTTGTCTTGGCTCACATTGTAAATGAAGTATCATTCATACAGTACAAAAATTTGTGAATGGGATTGCTGTGGTAAAACTCTGAATTCTTACAATACTCTTCATATATAGGAGAAAACCTCATATAGAAAAATGATGCTATAAAAGTGATCCACATAACAAATGCTCTTACCATCACAGGGATCTTCAAAAATACCCATAATGAAGGTGAATACCGTGAAAGTAAATAAAGTGATAAAACTTTAAAATTTGATTCTTCTTTACCATTAGACCAAATTAGGATATTAATTCATATAGATAAATATATTTATTAGTGTAATGAAATCACTGTGGTAAATCTTTCACATGTGTCAATTTTCTTTGCAGGCATGAATATAGTCATACTGGAGAGAAACCCTTTAAATGCACTGTATGTCGTAAAGCCTTCCCGTATACAACTTTTCTCATACGGCATAAAAGAACACACACTGGAGAGAAACCTTACGAATGTAACCAGTGTGGTAAAGCCTTTGCAGAAAAGAATAATCTCATACGGCATAAAAGAACACACACTGGAGAGAAACGTTATGAATGTAACCAGTGTGGTAAAGCCTTTACACAAAACAGTCATCTCATAAGACATAAAAGAACACACACTGGAGAGAAACCTTATGAATGTAACCATTGTGGTAAAACCTTTGCAGAAAACAGTACTCTCTTAAGCCATAAAAGAACACACACTGGAGAGAAACCTTATGAATGTAACCAGTGTGGTAAAGCCTTTGCACAAAACAGTACTCTCTTAAGCCATAAAAGAAAACACACTGGAAAGAAACCTTATACGTATACTCAACATGATAAAGCCCTTGCACAACAGAGTAGTCTCCAAAAACATGAAAAAACACACAGTGGAGAGAAGCCTGGTGAGGGTAATTAGTGTGATAAATTCTTTGCATGTAACAATCATCTCCTAAGACAACAACACATTCTGGAGGGAAACCATATGAATGTAATTATGTGCATATAACATCTCTTAATACATAAAAGAACACATACTGGAAAGAAGCTGTCTCACTGCATCCAATGTGAATAAACTTTTGCACTTCAGAATCATCTTCAAACTCATGAAAGATATCCTAATGGACAGAATGCCTATGAGTCCTTTTAACATGGTGAAACCATTCTATATTTGTACAATCTTCATCATCATGAAAGGATTCATACTTGAGAGAACTTATGAATATGTTAAAATAGTGAGGCCTTGCACAAATCTAGAGTCGTCATCATCATCATAAAATTATCCTTACTGGAGAGGAATTCTGTGACTATAAGCAAGGTGGAAAGCCCTTTGTGTACTTTGGTCCACTGAGATGCAACAGAAGTGTAAAACTAGCTCATTGGAAATGACCTCACTTTTCTGAAGGGGAAAGGGAATAGAGGCAATAAGAATGGAGGGTAGTAATGGGGGAGTGAAAGGGGGGAGACTTAAATTGGAATGTAAAGTAAATAAACTCATTTTTTAAAAGAATACAATGGATAGTGAATATGAATTACACGCAACAGTATTATATGATAAGGTGTTTATGGAAGACTTATTGATAATCCTGATTCTCAACATTTAGTGTTTTCTTTTTTTTTCCTACTCCATCATTTATTTTTCCATAATATGTAAGAACAAAGCATCGAGAGCATGATAAAGTGGGGAGCAGAGAGTGTTTTAATCATCACCTCTTGAAGGATGGAGTACATTTAGATAGTTTCAAGGTTGAGGGCCATTACCTCCCTACACAGATGTGAAGGGGTTGCTCGACTCCCTACCCTTCCCTCTTTTTCAGCACCCCTGGGGCAAGCTGTGAAACTCATGGTGTTCCCCTGAGAAAGGTATTGCATGCCTTCTTCTGCCATTGTGCAATCACAAAGGACAGGACACAGAACTTATCATACTATAGCATATCTTAGGCAACAAAAATACATTACAAGGAACAAAAATCAAACTTAATTGCCGCACTTTACACAAGAAACTGTTAGTTCAGTGGATGAATATGTAGGAAATGAACTTTCACCAGCCAGGAAGTTCTCTGAGAGTATCACAAGATTGGTAGCCTGTAGAAGTTTCTTTGTGTACATCTACCTATTGTTCCAGGGGTACTATTGAAAAAAATCACTTTTTTTTCTATGTATGACTGCTTCTGGCCTAGATGGGTAACCATGTCAAGGGTGTGTTTTCTCTGCCTGACTTCATCTGGAGAGTATCTTTAGACATGGAAACCACCAATCAAATTTGATAGATGGCCTTTGACACAGATCCCTGATAACTCTCCCCTCCCTTCAAATATAGGATAATTTGGTTCTGTGTTCTTGTTCTTCTTATTCATATAATAGGAATGTGCTGTTTAATGCAAATCTAGCATTCTTGAATTTCCTAGTATTAAACAATTATCTAGACCTATGCTTGGAACATCCCTGGTACTCCCCAAGGGATACAAGCCACTGTGTTCTGTTTTCTGGAATTAAAGTTGAACTTACTTTCTGAAGTGGTTCCCAGAGTGGCTAACCAATGTTATGCTTGTGAGCTTTCCAAGCTTTATACTACTCATCTTCTGCCCCTCATGCCTTCCTGGGCTGGTGGGAAACAGCCATCCAGGTAGCAAGAGAGTCACATTCTCTGAAATGCCTGTGATAAAATATTTCAGACTGCATAGCATTTCAAATTTCACATGTTTCTGGATTTGAGATGGTCAATCAAACAGTATCTTGGGATGGGACTCATTAAAATGAGTTATACTTATTGTTTAGTTCAAGGTAAGGTTGCAGGCAAGCTTCATGGTATGAAATCTTCTAAGGTGAGTACAGTGGCCCATGGAAAATAAATACAAGCAGAAATTTTATTTTTCTGTTTTTAATAGCTGAGTATTGTTCTGATAATGTAAGGGTGAATGGCAGGCGAGAGGAACTCTCCTTTTGAGTAGTCTATGGGAAGGGGATGGGGGAAGGTGGAGGGAGGGACCAGTAGGAGTTGAGGGAGTGACCTTCAATCAGCATATATAATGAATAAATTGTGAATAAATTGTGAAAAATAAAAACAATTGATAAAATAATATATAGTAAAGAAAACAAAGCAAAACAGCAAAAATTTGAGTCTAGTTTGGGTAACTGCCCTCCCTCAAAGAAAAGAAAGAAGATATATAGAAAGAAAAGAAAAACAGAATCTTTGTCTTTGTCACCTTTCTTCCCTATGAGCTCAGTTGAAGATCATTATGCAATGGAGACCATGATTCTCTCTCTGAAGTTTATGTTACCATAGAAGTAGGATTCAAACCTGAAACTAATGGCAGAGTTTCCTAGTTAACATATCAAATCAAACCCACCTGCCATTTTCTCTCAGAAATCCTTCAGTCCTTCCATGTTATCTGGCCATCCAGGCTAGTACAGCCCATGCATTACCCTGAATTCTCCTTCCCAGGTCCTGAGATAACCTTACCCCCCACACACACATATAGGCAAACTATTTTGGCTACCTGGTTCTGTCAAGCGCCATGCAGGAGCAACAGCAGAACAGCTGTAGAACTCATGGAATGTGGCTCCCCTGTTAGCATAATCATGATGAGTTTGTCTTGGAGAAGCATAATCCCAAAAACTGATTTTCCAGATGAATTTGTGTTCTTATGTAGCATATCTCTGCTTGTTGCCCTTATGATGTCCATAATCCTTATAACATGAGTTGTATGAAAACTTTAAGAAGGCTTCTAGCTCTTCACTGGGAAATATCACTGACATTTAAAATTAACAATGCTTGATCTCTTTTCACATGTTAACTGGAGCAGATTAATGAATTAACCACTGTCCTTGAAATGAGCCATAGATATAGATTGTTAGCAATGACCATTATACTTAGAAACAATTTGGAAAAATAGATTGTTTCACAAGGTCAGGGAAGATGTTTGGCTCTGATGTAAAAAATCTTAGAGAACAATTTAAAGTTAAGAAAAGTACACTATTAATAGTAAATCCAGGGATATTTTAAGGTTGATGAGCTGAAACAATAGCCCAAGGTAGCATTGGCCGTCTGGGCACCCGCAAACTAGGTCTAAACCTGAGACAGCAGTTGATTCCCTTATATTTGTTTTTCCCCTCAGCTTCTTGATATGATTTAATAAAAATGATTAATGAGTAGATGAACACCCCTTTAAGATTTAAAGTACAGGTGCCAGTACCATGCCATTTTTTATTACTGTTGCCCTATAGTACTACTTGAGATTGTGGATGAAGATACCTCCAGAAAATATTTATTGTGCAGGCATTTTTTTTAAAATCAATTCTGGGTTTCTTGTTTTTCCATATGAAACTGAGAATTGTTCTTTGGAGGTCTGTAATGAGTTGTGCTGGTGTTTTGATTGGAATTGCATTGAGTCTTTAGATTTCTTTTGGTAGAGTGGCCATTTTTACTATGTTAATCCTACCAATTCTGGAGTATGGGAGATTTTCTGATATCTTCCTTGAAGTTCTTTTTTTTTTTTTCATACAAGTCGTTCACTGGCTTGATTAGAGTCACACCAATGTACTTTATATTATCTCTGGCTTCTGTAAAGGGGTTTTGTTTCCCTAATTTCTTTCTGAGCTCATTTGTCTTCTGTATACAGGAGGGCTTCAGATTTTTTTAAATTTAATTTTGTATCCAGTCATTTTGCTAAAGTTGTTTATCAGCTGTAGGAGTTCCCTGGTTGAATTTTTAGGGTTATTCATGTATACTATCACATTATCTGCAACACAAGCTGGACTGGATATGGAGAAAAGGGAACCCTTCTCCATTGCTGGTGGGAATGTAAACTTGTACAACCACTTTGGAAATCAATCTGGTGCTTTCTCAGAAAACTATGAATAGTACTACTAGAATATTCAGTTATACCAACTCTGGGCATATATTCAGATTATCAAACAAACAACAGGGACATTTGTTCAACTGTACTCATAACAGCTTTACTGATAATAGCCAGAATCTGGAAACAACTTAGATGTCCCCAAACCGAGGAATAGACATAGAAATTGTGGCACATTTATACAATGCAATACTATTTAGCAATTAAAAACAAGGAAATCAGCAGGCAAATGGATTGAACTAGAAAAGATCACTCTGAGTGAGGTATCCAGAAGCAGAAAGACACTCATGGTATATCCTCACTTATATGTGGGAATTAGTCAAATAATGTAGGATTAAAATACTAAAATTTATAGTCCTAAAGCAACAGGAAGAACCCTAGGGAAGATGCTTAATCCTCGTTTAGAAAGGCAAATGGGATAGACATCAGTAATGGGAGAAGACAGGGAACAGGGCACGAACCAACCACAGAGGGCCTCTGAAAGAATCTACCTAGCAGGGTACTGAAGCAGATGGTTAGCCACAAAGCCAAACTTTGGGCAGAGAGCATGGAATAATATGGAAGATTCAGGAGATAGAAAGACCTGGATGAGAGAGGCCCTCCACAAGGAGGCCAATTGAGCCAAAAAATATGGGCCCAGGGGGTCCTTTTCCAACCAAGGACCATGCATGAAGAACACCTAGAACCCCTGCTCAGATGTAGCTCATAAGTATCTCGGTTTCCATGTGAGTTCCCTATTAAGGGTAACAGCAGCTGTCTCTGACATGAACTCAGTGGCAGGCTCCTTGATAACCTACTCCTGGAAGGTGCAGCCTTGCCAGGCCACAGAGGAAGATGCAGCCATTCTTGGTAAGACTTGATAAGATAGGCTAGGATAAGACAGTAGGGAAGTAGGACTTCCCCTATCAGTGGACTAGGAGAGGGGCATAGGGGTAGAAGAGGGAGGTAGGTTGTAATTGATGGAAGATGAGGGAAGGTCTTACAGCCAGAAAACAAAGTGAATAAATTGTAATAATCAATAAAAAAGAAAAAAATAAGTTTTTTTTCCTGAAATGGCTGCACTCAGGCAACTGTCTCTTAAAAACAACTAGAAAGAATAGTATTTCACCTCTTCACATTTTCCTTTTTCCTGTATATAATAAATACCCTTGATAAAATTCAGTGGTTTGTTATATATTCCTAGTATTATAATATTATAAAATATTTTACAAATCAAATTTTGATATATTAAGTGTGTAAAAATAGTTTATGAAAAAGTGGCTTGAATTTTCAAAAGAGCAAAGAATGTTTACTCAAAACTCAGGAGGGTGAAAATGGAAGGAAAATTGATGGAAGAATAAATAATATATAAATAAATATTTCTTACACAGTAATTATAACATTTTGATTATTGAGATTTAAAAAAATATATACAGAATATTTCTCAAGTAAACAATGTAAGGTATTAGTAATAGCTCTTATGCATGTACCCTGAGATATTTCTTTAAATTATTCCTCTTGTCACTTAAATGTGTTCTTTGACAAGTCATGCCACTACACCCTGATGTTCAGGCTCTAATACTGACTTTTCAGTTCTTATTTCAGTGTACTGACTTCTTTTAGCCCAATTAGGACTGAAGTCATACAATGTTTGATTTCTGCGTCTAGCTAAGGTCACAATTTTTGATGATACATTTTTAGTTCATCCACAATTTCAAAGTAAAATGATTGCCTTTCTTAAAATGTTAAATGTTCTCTCTCACACACATGCACACACACACACATAATGCATGATACATGTAATAGTAGTTATTGGAAACACAAGACTTGAAATTGAAAGAACCAAAAGAGGGCTGTATGGGAGATTTTGTATGTGGGGAACAGAGAAATGAGAAAAAAAAATGTGATTATATTAAAATCTCGAAAAACAAATGTACATGTTTTCTATGAATAAAAAAATTGAATAATATAATATTTTGCACTGATGTGATTCAGGACAATCAGGTGTATTCTATCTTAGCACACAGTCAGCTGTGTTTCAGTAAACATGAGTATATATGTGTGCTGGACCTGCCCAAGTCATCTGTTGTTTTTATGTGGATAATGGTAGAACTCCTCATTCAGTGTGTACAGTATATATTCTCTTTTAAATTGACTCAAGAATTTTAGGTATTTTGTGTGTGTGAACTGTATAAAATAAAGCGCCCCTAAACTTCTTTCTTGGTCCACTTTCTTCTACTGTCTCCTTCCATCCTTTTACACAAAAATGCTATCTAATGTGGATGGTACAGAGTGTTCCGTAGATGCAGCAGAAGAATGGACATTTTTTGTCTAGTCCATTCTGTTAGTTCCTGTCTTTCTATTGGAGAATTGAACATTCAAGTTGAGAGTTTTCAATGAACAATGTTTATTATTTCCCTTTATTTTGTAGTTATGGTGTGGGGAGTTTACTTCTTTATATTTGATGCTTGGGATTATTCACTTTTTGTCTGTTATTGGGTGTGGTTAACATTTTTAGATAGGAGTTTTGCTTTGATTGGCTTCTGTAGTGAAGGAGTTTTACAGAGATATTGCTCATATTTGGTTTAATTGTGCAATATATTTTTATTCACCATTTATTATTGAAAGTATACTGGATATAGTAATAAGGATCCCTTAAAGATTATATACAATTTGTCTCAGCCATTCTAGGTTTAGAATTTTTCTTGAGAGATCAGGAGTTACTCTAATTAGCCTGAATTTATATGCAACTTAGTCTTTTCAACTTGCAACTTTTAATATACCTTCTTTGTTTAATATAATTTTCTTTACATTTAGGGTTTTGATTTTATATGCTGAGCACAATTTCTTTTCTGGTATGCTTTGTTGTTTTCTATACTTTTTGTACTTTTATAGGCTACCCCGTCTTCATTAGGTTAAGGATATATTCTATTATTTTGCTGAAAATATTTCAGGGATTTTGATGTGAGTTTTGTCTTCTTCCTCTATTTCTATTATTCATAAATTATTTTTTTTGCACTTTTTAGATATTCTGGATCTTTTGTGCATGGCTATTTAACATTTCTTTTGATGCAATTATCCAGTTGTTGTTGTTTCTTTATTCTTGTTGTTCATAATCATCTTCAACTTCATCTCTTCGTCCTCCTCCTGCTTTTCTTCTTGCTCCTCCTCCTCCTTTTTTTCTTTTCAAAATAGTCACTTTACTCATATATTCACCCTGATTAAAGTTTTCCCTTCCTCTAATCCTGGCAATTCTTTCCCATCTCCCCTTCTATCCTGTTTAAATTTACCCTCATATAAAACAAGAAGGGCTATAATGTATAATAAGAAAGTAAAATAGAGAAAATACAAAAACAATCACATCTTATTATAAAAGACCAACAAAAGAAAAAGAGCTCAAGGGGGGAAAATATGTAGACTTGTTCACACATGCAGAAATTTCATAAAATATTAAACATGAAACAGTAGTACACACAGAGGGTCCATGTAGCTTTAAAACTAGGAAAAAACTCTTCAGCAAATTAAAATGAGAAATGTGATAAAATTTTTAAAATGCATACCAGAATTACAGGACATGGAAATCCAAACGTGCCAGTGAGTGAAATTTTTGGCCATCTACCTTTTGGAATGTATGCTTAAAAGTACAATTAAGTGTAGTTCATTGGATAAAATGAGTGCACCTTGGAGAAAACTACATTTTCATTTGCAAGCACTTATCAATTAGAGATAGGGCTAGGGATAACATTAAATTCCTTTTGCATGCTGCCTCAGTCTCTCACAGCTTATATATTCTTCAGTCCTCTTAATTTATAATGCTTTCTTCTTTGATATCCTCTATCCTTTCTGGCTCTTATACTCTTCTGGCTGAATTACTGAAGAGTCTGAAGGGCATATTCTGAGGTCTCTCACTGACTGTCTATTTTCTCTATGGGTCTCTGAATTTGTCTCCATCAGATGCAGGATGACTTTTTTTTTATGATGGCTGAACAAGATACTGGTCTATGAGTATAGCAGAATGGTGTCAATGGTCATTTTATTACTTTTAGTAGAATGCAGTATTTGCTTTTCCCCCAGAACCATGGTCTGTGTAATTTCTTTTTCTTGATCAATAAACCAGTGTCAGGTATGGATTCCATCATGTGAAGTGGGCCTTAAGTCAAACTATAGATTGGTTATTTACTCCTACAACTCTTGCACTAATATGTCTTACAGGTAGGAAACTGTCATAGTTCAAAAGTTTGGTAGCTGGCTTAGTGTTTGTATTTCTCCTCTTGTAGTTGCAGTGTACTTCTCATATCAAAGTTGCTAGAATGTAAGTGTGAAGGTTCTATGTAAGCACAAGCTCTATTTATCTATGTTCCATGTAAGTGTAAGTGTTATCTCCAGCAAAAGGGCACTGCAGTCAATTTGTGGAGAGCAGCCTATAGTCTTGGCAAAAGCCTATATTGTTTTGGCATTACAATCACACTACTTTGGCCAATACCTCAGTTAAATATAGACTATTACCAGTACTGGATGCTTTACTTAGTGACAAGAGATTTCCTGTTGGGACTTTCTTCTCTGGTGATTTCATTTATATTGGCTCTTAATATGAACATGATTTAAAATGTTTCTATTGCATTAGGTTTCCACTGTACCAAACAAATGACCCTTAATTTTACCTGTCTTTCCTCATGTTACCTTTTCATTGCCCTCTTCCTTTCCCCAAATCCTTCAATTCTATCTTTTTAGCCCACCTTCCATTTGTTCCAAGTATTTTATTTCCCTTTCCTATGGAGAAATCTCTGCCTCCCCTAACCTCCAGTTTTTAATTTGTATGTATCCCCTGTGGTATTATGTCCAGTTGCTTGCATATCATACATCTTGCAACTAATATATATGTAAAAGCAAATACATACCCTATTTGTCTTTGGGGGTCTAGGTTCTCTCACTCTCAGTTACCTGCAAAGGTGCATTTACCTTCATGTTTCATGATTTGATTTTTTAAATGTCTGAGTAATGTTTTATTATGTAAATGCACTAGTACTATAACAAAAATAGTACTATGACAGAAAAACAGTTAAAATCTTCACAAATGATGCTGACCAAACTAGATGTCTATATGTAGAAACATGGAAATTGATGCTTATTTTCACTCAAAAGTCACCTCCAAGTGGATTAAAACCTCACAAAAGTTTATATACACTTAAAGTCTTGAAGTCAGCACAGATATTTGACAAAGATCAAGCATATCTGAGTTGCATGTTACAATAGCCTTCATACTATCTTTCAGCCTTGGTCTTGATCTCCACTTGCTACATGCTTAGAGGGCTTTCAATACATGTACAACCTGGGGCCATTGGAGCAATGGGAATTTTTTTCATGAATCATTTATGCCTTCACCCTGGAGTACTGCTTCTTAGCTTCTCCAGAAAAATCCTGAGCATAGTGCTCCTCTCATATTTAGGGGAAATATCAATTATCTGGCCCTACATAAATGTCTTTCTCATAAAAATGTCAGAAAACTCCTTATGAGACTTTAGCTTCAAGATAGTCTTGCAAAATCTACCCCTGTGTTTCCTCAAGAAGAAAATAATCAGAACATACTCTTAAAAAGGCAAACAAAGTTTCTAGAGCCAGGAGAGTTGATAGTATTTGAGATTAAATACCTTGTACTGCTGTATCCTCAGATGAATACTTGGCATATAAGATTAGGAGTTACATATGGTATGCCCTCAATGATTAGATAAAGATGTAAATGAATGACTGGAGACATCTTCACCTTACACTAGGGTCTGTAATGATGGACAAAGAATGTTTTATAAAAATGATTTTTAAAGTGAGGTATTAGGACCTCCTTTTCCTAGAAATATCAGCTTTCACATTATCACTGTGATGTTGTATGACCAAAATAATGAAAGAATACTTAGATTTAGCACATAAGTAAATTCTACAAAGATATGAGATATAGACAATGCATTATGCCAGGAATTTAATAACAACTGTTGCTGCTTTGGCTTAAATTGTTTTTCTTGAGGCTGTCCATTAAAATATGATAATATACTAATTGGGACAAAGCAATATGCCCAGGCTGGCTTGAAGATTTTCTACCTATTGCCATTGAATCTGAGAATGCGTCCAACCTGAGAATGGGGTTTCAGGCTGTGGCAAATATGCCTCCATATTCTCAAAAATGTCAGATTATGGCATTGATGAAGAAAAATGATAGTAAAAAGATAAGGTTTATCAATGATGACTAAATTTATGACAGATAAAACACCTGTCTGGAGACAAAAAGGATATAATCTATGTTTTAGAAGAATGTGAATCTATCTTTTATTATTGAAATCTGTCTAAATAAAGAAGTACTCTGACTGCCAGTCCATCAAGACTTTAAGTTTCTTTGGACAACCATGTCTGACTCGTTTCTGCACCAACTTATTCTTCTCTCCCTCAACTGCTGGGGCTGATCCCCAGTCTTTTGCCACACTCTTTCTATTCTTTCACAGTAGGGTGAATAATCACAACTGAAGATCTAGAACTATATTCTTCAGAGTAGATAGGACATGTGATATCTGTTTTCTGGATTTGAGTTACCTAAATCAATATCGTCATTTATATTTCTATCTACTAATGTGCATACCATTTCACTTATCTATATCAGTTGAAGGATATTTAAGTGTTCTCATTTTGTACCTATTGTGAACAGAATAGCAATGAGTATGGTTGAGAAAATATTTTTGAAGGAGTATATTGAGTCCATTGTGCATAAGTCAATGAAAGTCATAAGTGGTTCATATGGTAGATTTATTTTCATCATTTTGAGAATTCTGAACACTGATTTCTGCTATGGATGTACAATTTTGCAAGCTCCCTTTGCCATAGGTCCAGGTTTTTGTCTGTCCAACAGAAGATGTTAACTGTCAACCTAATTCCTGTTTTCTCCAGAAAAAAAAATACTAAGGAAAAATATATAGTACCTGTGTTATTTATCACAATTACTATTATGTAATTAAAATTTGAATACTTATATTGTCCACAAATTAAAAAGTAACATGTATAACTTACTAAAATGTGTTTTCAGAAGTAGTTTATATTCTGAAATAGAGTGTATCTATATAACATTGCTTAAATGAAGGGCTCTTTTAGTTATGGTTAGATATACATTTTATATAAACTTACTAAAATTAAGGGTAAATAATTTCATTTGAAGACACTAAGGTATTTTATTATAGTCCAGTTATTGGACTTAATGATGGGTAGGTCATGGTGCTTGAGAAAGATCCCCAAAACTATAGCTGTGCTGACAGATAAACACAAAGCCATGCAGGCCAGGACCAAACCCAGAGGATCCTCAAATGACAGGAAGGTCACTGCCATGGGCAGGCACTTGTTTCTCTCAAGGTTTGGGTACTCTTGAATTCAGCAAGGGATACACTCCTGCTGATCTGTGGGGAGAAAGTAAATCAACATCTCAACTCCTACAAGTCACTCCATGTTCAGTGCATGAAGAAAGATTTCCAATGATACTGTGTGCATCCTATCACATTCTCTTTTACTATAGTACCAAGAAGGACACTAAACATACATTATTTGTCATTTGAGGTAATGGTTGCCTAAGGTTTTTTTTCTAGCTAGATCTATGATTAAAGATGTGAGTATTTTTTGTGTTTTTCTCAGTCAATTGTGTTATTCATGCTTTATTCTGTCACCCTTGTTTATCATTAATTTTTACAATTTATTCACTTTGTATCCCAATTGTAGCCCTCTCTCTCTTCTCCTCTAGGTCCCAGCATCCCTCCCTACTTCTCTCCTATCCTTCTCCTGTAGTCCTCTGATAGGGAAGGTCCTATCAGACCCTGTCCTATCAGGTTCCTTTAAGACTCCCTGTATCCTATTCATCTGTAGGTTGACTAGGTGGTCCCACCAGGGAGAAGTGATCAAGAAGCAGGCAGCCAAGTTCAGAGACTGTCTCTTCTCCCCTTACTAGGAATCCCATAGGGACACTGAGCTGTCTATGTGCTACATCTGAGCAGGGGGTCTAATTCCTCTCATGCTCTTTGGTTGATGCATGAGTCTATGCAGGGCCCCAGGACCCAGATTTTTTTTTGTCGGTCTCCTTGTGTGACTCCTGTCCCCTTTAGGTCCTTCTATCTCCCACTTCTTCAATAAGACATTTTGTGCTCTATACAAAATTTTGCTGTGGGTCTCTGTATCTGCTTCAATCACCTCTTGAGTGGAGTCACTTAGTGTTCATCTGTGAAAGGCTCCTATCCTGTTCTCTCTCTTCTATGCGTTCTGGCGTCTATCCTGTTTTCTTTTCTGAATGAGAATTAAGCATCTCCCCTATGTTTCTCTGTTTCTCCTTGTACTTTAGGTTTTTAAGGTCTGTAGATTTTAGTATGTCCAATCTATATTGTATGGGTAATAATCACTTGTAAATGAATATATACCATACATGTATTTCTGCTTCTGAGATATATCACTCAGGGTGATTTTTTTTAGTTCCATCCATTTGCCTGCAAATTTCATGATTTTCTTGTTTTTAATATCTGAGTAGTATTTCCTTGTGTAAATGTACCACAATTTCTGTATCCATTCCCCCATTGAGGGACATCTAGTTTTATTCCAGATTCTGGCTATTATGAATAAAGCTGTTATTGTCATAGTTGAGCAAATGTCCTTGTTGTATGGTTGAGCATCTTTCTGATATATGCCTAGGAGTTTTTTAGCTGAGTCTTGGGGTAGCAATATTCCCAGTTTTCTGAAAAAGCACCAGACTGATTTCCGAAGCAGCTGTACAAGTTTAGATTTTCACCAGCAATGGAGGAGGGTTCTCCTTTCTGCACATCTTCTCCAGCATGAGTTGTCCCTTGAGTTTTTTCTCTTAGTCATTCTGTTGGGTGAGAGGTGGAGTCTCAGAGTCGTTTTGATTTTCATTTCTCAGATTTTTAAGGATGTTGAGCATTTTAAGTGTTTCTACACCATTCAATATTTCTCTGTTGAGAATTTCTGTTTAGCCTTGAATCATATTTTAAATTGGATTATTTGATTTGTTGGGTTATTTATATATTCTGGATATTAGCCTTCTGTCAGATGTAGAGTTGGTGAAGATCCTTTCCCAGTCTGTAAGCCATCCTTTTGTTCTGCTGACAGTGTCCTTTGCTTTAGGGAAGATTTTCAGTTTCATGAGATCCCATTTATTGATTGTTGATCTTTGAGCCTGTGCTGCTGGTGTTCTGTTCAAGAAGTTGTCTCCTGTGCAAATATGTTCAAGCCTCTTCCTCAATTTTTTTAATAACAGATTAAGAATGTTAGTTTTATGTTGAGGTATCTGATCCACAAGGAATTTACTTTTGTGCAGGGTGATAAGTATGGATCTATTTGTATGTGTGGACATCCAGTTAGACAAGCACCATTGGTTGAAGATGTTCTTTTTTCCATTGAATGGTTTTGGCTTCTTTGTCAAAAATCAGGCATTGTAGGTGTGTGGGTTTATTTCTGGGTCTTTGATTCAATTCCACAGATCCACCAGTATGTTTCTATGCCAGTACCACACCGTTTTTACTGTTTTTCTGTAGTACAGCTTGAGATCCAGGATGGAGATACCTCCAGAAGTTTTTTATTGTACTGAATTCTTTTAACTATTCTGGACTTTTTGTGTTTTTTATGTAATGTTGAGAATTGTTATTTCAAGGTCTGTAAAGAATTGTGTTGGTATTTTGATGGGAATTGCATTGAATCTCTACATTTCTTTTGGTAGAATGGCCATTTTGCTGTTTTTTCTTACTGGTCAATGAGTATGGGAGATCATTCCATCTTATGATATCTTCTTCAATTTCTTTCTTCAAAGACTTGAAGTTTTTTATACAGATTTTGCACTTGCTTGGTTAGTCACACCAGTGCACTTTATGCTATTTGTAGCTATTGCAAGGTTGTTTTTTCTCCCTAATTTCTTTCTCAGCCCTCTTGTCTTTTCTATACAAGAGGGCTTCAGATATTTTTTAGCATCTTTGTATACAGCCACTTTGCTGAAGGTGTTTATCAGCTGTAGTACTTCTCTGGTAGAATTTTTAGGGTCACTCATGTATACTGTCATATCATTTGTGAATAGTGATACTTTGACTTTTTCCCTTCTGCTTTGTATCCCCTTGATTTCCTTTAGTTGTTTTACTGCTCTAGCTAGAACTTCCAGTACTATGTTGAAGAGAAAGGAGAGAGTGAGCAAAGTTGGCTTGTCTCTGATTTCAGTGGGATTGATTTAAATTGCTTTCCATTTAGTTTGCTATAGGCTTGTTGTATATTATCTTTGCTGTGTTTAGGCATGTGCCTTTTATCTCTGATATCTCCAAAACTTTAAATATTAATGGAACTTGGATTTTATTAAATGCCTTTCAGCATCTATTGAGATGATTTTGTGGTTTTTGTTTCTCAGTTTATTTAAGTCGTGGATTACACTGATGGATTTCTGTAGATTGTACCTCCCCTGCATGCCTAGAATGAAGCCTACTTGGTCAGGATAGGTGAGATATTTGATGTTTTCTTGGATTCATTTTGCGAGTATTTTATTGAGTATTTTTGTTTCAATATTCATAAGAGATATTGGTTTGAAATTATCTTTTTTAGTGTATCCCTGCCTTTTAGTTAGCCTTTGTGAGGTTTAGGTATCAAGGTGAATGTGGCCTCATAGAATGAGTTTGGAAATGTTCCTTATTTTTCTGTTTTGTGAAATAGTTTGAAGAGTATTGGTGTTACCTCTTCTTTGAAGGTCTAGTAAAATTCTGCGCTGAAACCATCAGGCTCTGGGCTTTGTTTGGCAGGGAGAATTTGATGATTGCTTCTATTTCATTAGGGCATATAGGTCTATTAATTTAGTTACCTGATCCAGATTCAACTTTGATAAGTGGAATCTAGCAAGAAAATATTCCATTTCATTTAGATTTTCAAATTTTGTGGCATATAGACTTTTAAGGTAAAACCTAATGATTTTTTAATTTCCTCAGTGTCTGTAATTATACCTCCTTTTATTTTCTGATTTTGCTGATTTGTATAGTGTCCCCCTGTGTTTTAGTTAGTTATGCTAAAGGTTTCTCTATCTTTGTCATTTTCTCCAAGAACAAGCTCTTGCTTTTGTTTATTTTTTGAATTGCTTTCTTTGTTTCTAATTTATTGATTTCTGCCCTAAGTTTGATTATTTCTAGCCATATACTCCTCTTGTGTATGTCTGCTTCCTTTTGACTAGGTCTTTCAAGTGTGCTGTTATGTTGATTTGAGATGCTTCAGATTTCTTTATGAAGTCACTTAGTTCTATGAACTTTCCTCTTAGAATTACTTTCATTATGTCTCATTAGTTTGGGTGAGTTGTGCCTTCATTTTTGTTAAATTCTAGAAAGTCTAATTAGTTTATTTTTTCCATAATCCAGCTGTCATTGAGTAGAGTTCACTTTCCATGCATATGCAGGCTGTTTACTATTTTTGTTACTATTAAGGTCTATCTTTAGACCATGTTTTTCTAATATGATACAAGGGATTATATTGGTATAATGTTTTTTTTTGGATGTATACAATTTACCCTTATTCATTCAAATGCTGATTTCTCTATTCCACTGCCTGGTTTCAATGCAAATATTGCATTGTGATGCTTTTTCTAAGCATCGCCTGTCTCAAGTTTGCATAAACATGCCACCATTTGTTCTCTATATTGTCAATTAAAACAACCAGCCCCAATACTGAATAATGGAGAGGATAAGGTGAGACATCCTGGTCCAGAGTGGGAGGAAGAGAAAGGAGACAGGAGAGGAGAGGAGGAGAATCTGCAGGAGAGGGCTTGGCACCACATGCAGAAATTAACTGGAACTAAAATATCACAAAAAGCAAGTATGATGGGTGAATCTGAATCCTAGGAATCTCTGCGGGCTTGGAGGTTTAGGATGGAGTAACTGTTAGCCAACATTGTGCTCTAGGTTAATTAATTAAATCCTAGTCTCTGTGTGGTGATTTGGTTATACAGCTGTTTAGGAATAACCACTGCTTAACCAAAAGATTTATCAATAGTAAATATTAATAATCTACAACAAATGGCACTCAACTAATCTAAGTATCCACACCCTTTAAATCCTACTTTAATTTAATTTGGTGGGGGAGAGGAATAAGCTCTCAGTGATACAACCCAAACTTTAAACCTAAAAACTCCCAGATAAATTACTGGCTCTTTAAAAGAGACTCTTAAACATGCCTCAGAGCAAAAGACAGCCTACTGTGGGCAGACCTGAGACTGAACAAAACTGGTTGCAACTACAGTCTAACAGGATGAGAGATAAAACAGACTTCTTTGAGCTTGGCTGATAATCTCTTCTACAGTTTTAAGACAGAAATAAAGGAAAGTTTAGAAATTATGACCATGGTTACATTCATATTCCTCAATTTAACTTTAAAAATTGATTTAGCCTTTTATGTGTTCTCAAAGGCAAAGGCTTTTGAAAAGATACTGGAACAACACAAAGAACAAGTAGAACAATATGAAGAAAAAAATGAAGGTTGGAAACAGGACATAAAACGAGATACAAAAACTTACAGAACATGATAAACAACAGGAAAAGAGGGCAGAGGTTTTAGAAAATATACTGGAAAACACAAAGAACAAGTAGAACAATATAAAGAAAAAATTAAAAGTTAGAAGCAAGGCATAAAACAAGACATTCCAGAGATTATTGAACAAAACAAAAAATAGAGAGATGGGTGTAAAATATGGGTACAGACCTTAAAAAAGAGTTTAGAATACTAAGTAATACTCAGGCAGACGCAAAAGATAATAATATAGAAAGCCAAACAAAGTTGGTTAGAAAACACATGTTAGCTTATCCAGTCAGTGTACAACAGAGACCAGCAGATGATTACCCACAGGATTACCATGAGGCTGAATGGCACCCTGTGGAAGTGCTAGACCTGAGAAAGTTTAAAGAGAGTGTCACCAATTTTGGAATGCATTCACCATTTGTTAAACAAATGCTGACTTCCTGGCCAATCAGTATAGTAATCCCAAAGGACTGGGAGGATATGGCAAAGACAATAAAAGAACCTGAGCCATATTTACAATGGCTATCATGGTGAAGAGAAGAGGCTAGAGAGATAGCATACAAAATAGAGCCAGGGCTGTTGGTATTTTTAAGGAATGGCTGCTTGGTGATGGCCAATAGGCTCACACAGAGATACAAGCTGTATATAATGAAGAAACCTTAGTATTATGTCACCTAGCAGCCTTAAATACCTGGGACAAGGTTGAGGGATCAGGAAAAAGGCTTGAGCCATTCTCTCAGGTCATACAAGCTCCAAGTGAAACATTCACTAATGTTTTGCAAAGCTGGGGATACAAGTATATCAGATCCACTAGCTAGAAAAGCACTAATAGAACCTTTAGCTTTTGAAAATGCAAAGATTTTGATTGTAAAGAGGTAATACGGCCATTAAAAGCAAGGTGTGCACAAATAGACGAATGTGTTATAAATAGGATTGACATCAGACATCAATTTGACCTTGATAGGAGAAGCTACCCCTAAAAACATTGGGAAATGTCTTAATTTTGATGAGCAAGGTTGCTGCAAATGGAGTTACCAGGAAAAACAAAATAATTCAAAAAGGGAGCCTATACGTCCTAGAATATGCAGAAGATGTGCAAGGGTTGACATCGGATAAGTGAATATAGAGCACAGATAAATGGGGTAATTCTTTATCAAAAAATGCCTGAAGGGGCCTGTCTCAAGCCCCAATACAGGATAGGGATACTCCTCCACAAGAAAGATAAACACCACTGCTCTGGGAATAAACATTAAAAATTTCAACAGTGAGGCCAGGGTAGGTTTTATAGGTAAATAAATAAAAAAAAAAAGGAAGGGAAGGGAACAAAAAAGCAAATATATTGGCAAACCTCTATATATGATCATAGGGCAAAGTTAAAGATAATTTTAAATAGTATTGAAATTGAATGTTTGGTGGATACTGGGACTGATGTCACAATTATTACTTGTAAATCCTGGCCTCCAAATTGGCCACTTCAGGAGGTGGATATTCAATTCCAAGGAGTTGGGACTTTATCTAAAGTGAAACAAAGTGTTAGATGGTTTAAATGTACAGAACCAGAAGGTCAAATAAGAAAACTAAGACCATATGTGGCTGAGATAGCCATAAACTTATGGAGAAGAGATGTGTTACAATAATGGAAGACCCACATTAACATCCCCCCATGTTATGAGGCAAAAAACAGGTAATACTCCTGATAAAGAAGCTAAAATTATTTTAAAATGCCATCAAAAACAGTTTCAGACTGTCCAGGCTGTCCATAAACAAAATACAGCAGAGGCCATTTTTTCAACTGCCTGTTGGAAAGCCACTGCTGATAAAATTCCCACAGCCTTACCACTAAGGTGGTTGGAAAACCAACCTATTTGTATTGAACAATGGTCTATGAGTAAAGAAAAATTACTGGCACTAGAACAGCTAGTCCTGGAACAACTGGAGGCTCAGCATATAGAGGAGTCCAACAACCCTTGGAATTCTCTGGTATTTGTCATCAAGAAGAAATCTGGCAAATGGAAGATGTTAACAGATCTCAGAGCCATTAACAAAATTATTCCAGCAATGGGGTCATTACAATCTGGAATCCCATTGCCTTCCGTGTTACCTAAACAATGGCCTATTACAGTGATTGATATAAAGGATTGCTTTTTCACAATTCCTTTACATGAGTATGATAGGGAAAGGTTTGCTTTCTCAGGACCCACTTTGAATAGAAGCTGTCCAATAAAGAGATACCACTCGAGGGTCTTACCACAAGGGATGTTGAACAGTCCTACTTTGTGCCAATATTTTGTACAACAACTGTTGGAGGTAATTTGTAAGCAGTTTCCTCAATGAATAATTTACCACTATATGGATGATATCTTATTGGCTGATTCAGATAGAAAAACATTAGAAAATATATTTGATGAAATAAATAGAACTTTGCCTTGTTGGGGTTTAGAGATTGCGCCCGAAAAAGTACAAAGAGGAGATTCTATTAATTACCTAGGATACAAAATAGGTCTACAAAAAAACTCAACAACTTGGAAGAACCCAATTAAAAACTCTCAATGATTTTCAAAAAATTACTGTAAGATATTAACTGGCTATAGCCTACATTTTGTTTAGCTACTCAAAGCTAAATAACTTATTTTAAACCTTATATGATGATAAGGACTTTAAATGTCCAAGAACGTTATCAACTGAAGATGAAAATGAATTGGCTCTGGTAGAAAGGAAATTACAAGATGCATATATAGACCATATTGATCCAAAGACGGCCTATATTTTGGTTATCTTGCTTTTCACTCATTCTCCCACAGGAATTCTAATGCATAAGGTGGACTGTGTCTTAGAATGGGGTATTTTTGGTACACAAGCAAAATAAAAAAAAAATAAAAATCGATATAGAAAAGTTCCTGAATTACTCTTAAAAGGAAAAATGAGACTTCATCAGTTGGCTGGAATAGATCCAGCTGGAATTGTGGTGACCTTTCCCAATGCTGAGATTGTATCATTATGGGCAGTGAACGGATATTGGCAAAGAGCTTGTTGTGAGTTTTTCGGAGAAATCAGCAACAGATACCCCAAAATCAAGTCACTTCAGTTTATAAAAAGAAACAATTGGATTCTTCCTCATATAATAAAAGGAACTCCAATTTTTGGAGCTCCCATATTTTATACGGATGCCAATAAATCAAAAATGGCAGGTTCTAAGTCAGAAAATCTGAGTAAAGTGATGGAGAGTGCTTATGATTCAGTTCAAAAATCAGAATTATATGCAATTCTCTTGGTGTCATCAAATTTTCAAGAATTTCTTAATATAGTCACTGACTCTCAATATGCAGAAATTATTGTTCTACATATAGAAACTTCTGATCTAATTCAGGATTATTTGGACTTAACTTCACTGTTTCTTCAATTACACCGAGTAATAAGAAATAAAAATAATACATTGTATATAACATAGATCAGATCTGATATGCATCCACCAGGCACTCTAGCACAGGCAATGATGAAATTGATCAACTATTGACAGGAAGTTTGTTTGAGGCCTCAGAATTTCATTTTAAAAACAGTATGTTAACAGCAAAGGTTTAAAAAGAGAGTTTTCTATCACTTGGCAACAAGCCAAAGAAATTGTGCGAAAATGTCCCACTTGTTCTTTATATAATTAAACTCCACTACCTGCAGGAAGTAACCCAAATGGTAAACAAAGAAATGAAATTTAGCAAATCATGTGTTTTATTTTATAGAGTTTGGTAAACTGAAATATGTGCACCATACTATAGACACATATTCAGGGTTCCAATGAACAAAAGCCACAAGTTCTTTTTTCTTTTTTCAATGCAGTTTATTCAGGAACCTTGAACAATCATCTGACCCTGGGAAAAGCCAGCCCACAGGTTAAATATCCTCTGGGTAGCCAACCTCAGCATGCCACGTGGGCAATGAAGATAGGTCCACATACATGGAAGCAAGCCAGATCCTCAGCCTTAGCCAAATGCGGAGTTGTTTGTGACAGAGAGCACTCACCATCGGGAAGGTGGAAGGCGGAAACCAGCTCCATCTTTCAGGCGAAGCCACAAGTTCTAAGAAGGCTGATTTAGTTATTACAAATTTATTAGAAGTTCTGGAAGTTATGGTTATGCCTACACAAATCAAGTCTGATAATGTTACAGCATATGTCTTTAATAAAATGGAAAGATTTTTTTACATATTATAAGCTAAAACATGTAACAGGTATTCCGCAGAATCCTGCCAGTCAAGCAGTCATTGAAAAATTGAATCATACTTTAAGGGACATGCTTAACAAACAGAGAGGGGTTTTAACCCCCCCCCCACGAGATAGATTACATAATGCTTTTTTGACCTTAAATTTCTTAAATGTTAATGAACAACAAACAACAGCTGCACAAAGACACTGGGTTATAGAAAAAAAATTGCTGAATTATTTCAGCCTATATATTTCAAAGATACCCTAACTTCACAATGAACAGTAGGGGATGTATTACATACTGGGGAAGAGGTTTTTCATATGTTCATACAGGAGAAGAGAAATTATGGGTTCCTTCAAAACAAATAAAAATCAGATATCACAGAGGAAGACCACCCGAAAACCTTGGTCACACACAAGAAGAAAGAAATTAAGAATACCAAACAAAACAGGCAATATAAATTGATAATCGCTTCACATAATTCTAAAGCTGACTGAGACATAAAAAATGTCTCTAGCCAGAACTTCAGCAGTACATGACCAATAAATCCTTGGCTATAATATCCTCAATTTTTATTATGTCATTCTTTTAATTGGCATTGATAAAATTGGTTTACAGTTTAATTTCATTCTGAACATCTCATACATTTATAATTTTAGAACTGTATAATGCTTGTGAGAAATTATATGTTTGCAGAACAAAAGGAGTGAATACTGGAGATGCTGGACCAAACCTGACAGAATTTTTCTTCCAGCATGCTGAGATATTGACACATCTGTTTGTATCTTGCATGTTCCAGAATTGTGCTTGTTCCTGCCTCAACAACTTCAATTGCTGTTTCTCATCACGGCCTGCTCCCAAGAGAGCTTTGAAGAAAGCTACAAATCTTAATTGGTCCAGCATTTTAAACTGTTCTAAACAGGACTTTTATTATTTTCTCAACATTCAAAGACTGGACCACAAATATTGCTTACTTAATTAAACATTTTTCCAATTTTCTTTGGGCCCCCAACAGGATTTCTGCATGTCCAAAATGTCAGCTAGAAGAAATCAATGAGAATGATGTCATATTTTCCTTAAGGGGGATTGGGTAGGTTTTTGGTTGTTTTCTGTGGCTACAAGTGTTTATTGTCATTGGGAGATGTTTATAAATTACTAATGGTATTATTCAGAGTGAAACTGTTATGCCATTTTAGGAAACCCAAAAGACCTGGGATACACTCTGCTGTAAATACATGAGGTTTTTAAAATTGTATACGTGTTCAGACATGGGACACAAACTTCCTGTGGACACAGGACAGGAATGTAGCCCTGAGATCTAGGGAAGCAAGGTTTTTATGGGGCAAAACTGCAAGCAGGGACTTACATGCTTTGGCTTTACATGATTGTGTAGTGGAAACTCAGTTTGAAATGATTGGTTACTTTGGGCATCAAGACCACAAACAGTTCTGGCCTGGTCCTATGGGCCAGTTTCCTAGCAACTGTATAATTAGTGGGCAGGAAAGAATGCAGTAAGGTTAATTTGTCCCCTTAAGGCTAGTTCTTCCCCAAAGGAGGCTGGACATGTTTCCAACTAACTAGGCTTTATTCATGCTTATGCTTTAAACTTTAAAACAATACCCACTGATTTTAAGTCTTTGCTCTCTCAAATCCACTAAGAATTAATGTAATTGAGATTTTAAAAATGAAATAAAATGAAGTTTCAAATCTTTCTTCCATCTGCTATTTTTCCCATAAACTCTACTGTGTGCCTTCCTTGGGAAAGGAACCTGTTTCTGACAATGTGCCAGCAGGCCTGGCTCTGATTTTTTTTATTTCAATCTTATTATTATTATCATTATTATTATTAATTTGGGTTTTTGAGACAGGTTTTCTCTGTGTAGCCCTGGGTTTCCAGGCCTCATTGTATACCAGGCTGGCCTCGAACTCCCAGACATACTCACAGACATCTACCTGCCTCTGCCTCCCGAGTGTTGGGATTAAAGGTGTGTGCACTGTGCTTGGCAGGACTTTCTTATAGCCTGCTTGAAGTCATACTTTATGACTTAGGACATGTGAGTGTGAAGAGCTGGCAGGGGTGCAAACCCTTCCTTTTGGAGAGAGGGTTTCTCTTGTGGCCTTGCATGTCCTGAACTCGATTTGCAAACCCAGATGGCTTGGAACTCACACCAGCCTCTGCTTGCCCCACTGACAGCCACAGGCATGCGACACCACACCTGGCTTCTTGTTATAGTCTTTAAGAATAATTTATAATCTCTGTCTGCCTTCCTGGGACCAGCTCTGTTTTGACTGGGAGAGTTTGCAATCACTAAAAGAAAGGGGGGCAGGAACCCCAGGATTCCTTCTGCAGTGAGCAGGGACTGGCTGGGCCCTGGCTGGCAGGGAATTTAAACTGGACACATTTAAACTGGGAATACATAATTTTAAGCTGGGGCTGTGTGTGCAATAAACTAGCTTTACTTACTAATGGACCTTTGTGCTTTTTTCCCTTCTTCTAAGAAGTGTAAATCCCATCTATTTGTTTATTTTTACACGTATGACTGTTTTGCCTGCATGGATAGGTGTGCCTGTGTACCAGGTGGATGCCTGGTGCCTGAAGAGGCAGCATTGACAACCCACAAGTATACCTCTGAGTTTTTCTTTTGCCATCTATTGCTTCTCATGGGACCTACACATTAGTCTGGTTTGTTGCCTCAATGAGAGTCCCTTGGAGAAAAATAAGATTTTCATTTATTATCATTGTTATTATTATTGTTATTATTATTATTAAATAGGGAATGAGTGTTCTTTTTGGAGGGATGGACACTTTATTTATGATTCATAGTGTAGTTCTCTTTATTATGGAAGATTTTTTTATTATTTGTACACTATTCTGTCTGTATGCCAGAGGAGGGCACCAGGTCTCACGATAGATTGATATGACCATGTGGGTGCTGGGAATTGAGCTCAGAAACTCTGGAAGAGCAGCCTGTGATCTTAAACTCTGTGCTATCTCTCCTGCCCCCTTATTTCTTATTTTTATTTTTTAAATTTTTATTTATTCATTTTACATCCCTGTCTTAGACCTCCCCTTCTTCTCCTTCTCCTTCCAGTCATACCCTCCCTTTTTTCCACTATCATCCCTCACCTGGCTCTTCAGAAAAGAGGATCACCCTGCCTCTCCTGTGCATACCCACCCACCCCAGCATATCAAGTGGCATCAGGACGGAACACATACTCTTTGCCTGTTGAGGCAACCCCAACAGGGGAAAGTGAAAGAAAAGATAGCTTGTGGGTCAGGGTGCATTCATATGTGTGTTGGTCCTGCTGTGTTTACAAGGCCTTGTTACCCTTGTGTCCTTCATCCACTCTGGCGCTTACACTCTGCACACAGAGTTTCTTGAGCCCTTAGGGGCTTAGGGTTTCTTGCAGACATCTCATTTAGGGTGGAATGGTCCAAGGCTTCTCACTGTTTGCATATCAACTGGATGTGGGTCTCTGTATTTATTCCCATCTCCTGCAGGAGAAATTTCCAATGATGGCCTAGCAAGGCACTAATCTGTGAGTATGGCTGTGCTCCTTTAGCACAACTGTAGCATTTAGATTTCTCTTATGTCCTTGGCCTCTGTAGACTCAGGTTCCTGGCCAATCAAGCAGTATTGGATCAAGGTTCCTTCTCATGGAGTGGGCCTCCTGAAACCCAACTAGATATTAGTTGGTCTCTTCTGTGACCTTTATACCACAAGTGCACCAGAAAATCTTGTAGGCAGGTCACTGTTGGAGAGTGAAGGGTGTATGGCTGGGTTGGTGTGTACTTTTCTCTTCTGGTGGCATGCAGCGTATGTTCCTGTATCGCAAACAGCAGTCTATAAGGGTGAAGGTTCTCGGTAGGGGCCAGCTGGGATTCGCTGTGTCCAATGACTTGTGAAGGTGTTGTCCTCAGCAACAGAATCTTACCATCAGGTTGGGGAGAGCACTGGAGGATGGACACAGGTGGGGGGCCCCAGGCCCTGCTTTGATCTAGCACAGAGACCTCCTGTGTACCGACTCCACAGGACTCTGGGAAGCGCTTCCGGGGGATACTTCTGGGTCCTGACAGAGCTCTAGGCTAAGTAGGGAGGAGGAGGATAGCTTGTGAGGGTGTAATGCGATAAATACAGCATTCTGGGAATTGTATTTTTGCGTCTGCAACTCGGCAAAGCGACGATATAGTGAGACCTGGCTATGTTACTACAAACAATCCCAGAAGTCCTTGCTCTGAGACAGTTCTCACTGAGGCTCCCAGCAGGCACAATGCACTCTGGGATTATTTGTAGTTCCCTGGCTATGGAGTGCTTGGCTTTAAGAATTTCCGTGTCTGGGACATTTCATCATGAATTCAGTAAGGATGTTCACAATCGTACAAGATAAAACAGATAATTTTTTTTTTTTTTTTTTTTTTTTTTTTTTTTTTTTTTTTTTTTTTTTTTTTGTCTATGAGACACCTATAATACAATGTGAGTGGCTGGAAGTGGAGCTGAAATGCGGTAGATAGATTTAAGATTGATTTAAAGCCTGGACAGCTCCTAAGAGGGTGGATGGGGTATTGGAGCTTTTGGACAGGACTGTGCTGGATGTTAAGTGGAACGCGAGCACCCACAAGCATACATGCCATGTCTTCAATGTGTTATGTACTGTTGAAAAAGCAGGCGCTTGAGGACAACTATAAGTTTATATTCCAAGAAGCTGGCAGTTGGCGTAAATTCAAAGTTCAAGAGTTAGCACAGCACCTCTTCATTTTCCTAGTTCCTCATTCTGCATCCTGTTATTTTCAGGTATTTCAGACCGAACAAACAGCATCTTTTCAGGCTGAAAATGGACTGTAGTTTTCAGTTCAGATAGGTAGTAGCATATGATTCTTGAGGATTCTCTTAGAAAACCCTTCCCAGTAACTCAAAAGTTGACTTCTCATGCCTGGTGTTGGAGTTTTTGTTAGATGGAGGGACAATTGTCATCACAGATGGCAAAATTTCATTTAAACTAAATTTTAGTTTTATAAATTAAAACTAAAATTAGTTTAGTTTTATAGCTTACATGGATTATACATATTTTAGATAGTTACTAATATTATTCCATATTACTTTTTCAGACATCCTTACCTTACCATCTTCCCTTTTGTATTTCTTTCTGTCTTACCTCCGAAATTATTATACCCCCTTCAAGTTTTTCCCATTTCCTCTTTCAAATCTCTATACCTTTCTACTTCCTTCTGCCCCCACACACTTCCATTCTCACCTTGGAAATGGTCACTATTTCATTCTTGGTTTTTTAATTACTGCCGGATATAGACTCACATATGAGTACACACATATTCCGTTTAAAGCTGGGAAACTTAGAAGAGAGAATATGTGGAATTTGTCTTTCTGTGTTTGGATTACCTCATATAACATGATTTTTTTTTTCTAGTTCCATCTATCTACCTGCAAGTTTTATGTTTGCATACTACTCAATAGTGATACATTTTAAAATCATGACCTAAAGAGCTTATATTTAATTCATTTTTAAGGTTATTTAATAATTACATCATTTTGTGCCTTCTCTTTTCTTCCCTCCAAACCTTCCCACAGACCTCTCCTATTTCTCTTTCAAATTCATCTTCTTTTTTCAAATTTGTATTATGCTCTTAATATAAGTTGCTCAGTTTAATAATGTTACTTCCATGCATGTTTTCAGGGTTGATTGCTTGGTATTGGATAACTAAATGATTTTATGCTCTTTCCTGGAAAGATTTTTTTTCTCATACTCTCAGCATTTATTAGTTCCCTGCAGATTTTTGTGTAGGATTAAGGACAATGGTTTCTTCCTAGACCACTTTTGCATGTCTATTAGCATTTTCAATTTTTAGTTCGTTTTTATACAGGTATATTGGTAAGCCTTTTTTTCTTTATTTTTTTTATATTGGTCCATCTTATGGGTGTAGCTTCTGGTATTATTAGGAGACACATTACCAGACCATACTCTGATCCTCTGCCATATATATATATATATATATATATATATATATATATATATATATATATTTACCTCCTGTTATGCATGATCACTGAGTCTTAGATCTGGGAATTGTTTTGTAGATGTATCAGATGTGACTGTTCTCCAGAATTCTGCCTTGTGATTGGTTGTGGTTTTCAGTCATGATTGTGGTTCAAGGAAAAGCTTCCTTGGTCAGTGGTGAACTATACTTATCTATGTGCATTATTAAAAGCATTTAGGTTGCTACATGTTTATATTCATGCATGTACTTACATGTATTATAGGGATTTATGTAGATAATTCACAGTATGATTGCTTAAAACTCTTTAAAAAATTTACTGTTATTTTACCTACTTCCTTCTTTTATATTTATCCTGTAAAAGACCTGGGGTCTTACAGCTCAGGAGTTCAAGATCGCACTCTTCTCAGGAATTCCCACAGACCACAACTCAATGCAAAAGCAAGAGCATTTTTTTTATTTCAATCGCGATAGGGTCACCCCTCAAAAGGCAGGAGATGGCCCCAAGCATGCAAAGCACAGGGTTTTTATACTTAAAAATCTGGCCACTTTTGCTCTATACATTGATTGGTCAGCAAGAATAGCATGAAGATAGTTTACGCCTAGTTGTTTGCAGTTTTTGGCCATTTGTGAGTTTTCTCAAAACAACTCACCCTGCCCTTCAAGAGCTACCTGCCTTTGGCTTCAATTCAAGGCTATCTCAGAGCAGTTCATCCTGCCATTTGAGACCTATGTGCCTCTGGCTTTAATTCAAGAATGGGAATGGTCACAGCTGTTTTTCTTTTACAGTTGTTTTCATTCTCGGGTGAGCTCTCATCCCCCTTTTCTTTGTGCTCCAATTTTAACCCTAAAATTGTGGATCAATCTCAGAGAGAGATCGATACTGCCTCTGGAGCATCAGGACCTGAACCACACTTACACATTCCCTGACAAAGGCCAGTAATTGGTTAACAATACAGGGTAATATTGTGACAAGGAGCAAAAGGGTAGCAAAAGGTCCCAGTAAGAGAAGCACATAGGGGAGCATACCATTAAACCCATTCCAAAAAGGATATTCTATTAATTCTCATCTTCTGTTTTCAAGATCTTTTTTTAATCTTTCCTTTAACAATGCCTGATTTATTAGTGTAAAAAACGGCATTTCTCCTGTGGGGCTAAGCAGATTCCTCCTTTTTCAACCGTAAGGAGGTCTAATCCCCTCTGGGTCTGGAGAACTACTTCTGCTAAGGAATTGAGCTGGTCTTGGAGGTCATTGATGGTGCTCGAAAGCAATTGTACATCATTAATTAACTGTTGGGACAGTTTGTTGTATTTATATAATAAAACACCCAAGCCAGCTGACCCAGCGCCTATGGAAGCACTCAGCCCAGTTCCCACTAACAGAGGAATGAACTGAATGGCTCTCTTCATTCTTCCAGCCATTAAGTCAAAGGTGGTGACTAGGACTGGCTCATCCCCTGGAATGATGCTAAGATCAGGGAGTTGCCTGTACACAGGTCCCAGTCCAATCTGTGGGCAAGAATGTATAGGCTTTATTATTCCTGCATAAGAAAACAGTGTTATTGTCAGGGCAGAGAGCTGTGGAGATGTCAATTGCTGAATCACAAATGGCAAAGGTAGCATCCCCTACAGGTAGATCTGAGCTATCATTTTTGTAGGGTTTTGTCAAACAAGTAACATTTTGCTTGAAGAGAGGCTGCACTCTCAGAGAGGGTGCTGAGTGTCAGGACCCCTCAGCAGTGGAATAAGTGGCGTTGGGGGGGGGAGCTCCAGAGGAACAGGCTGCCCTTGTCAGAGGCGGAGCCAGAAGTCACTTGCAAGCGAAGGGTTGGTGTCATTTAGGAGGCTATGAGTGGCAGTAATAACATCTACAGTCTGGGGGTCTAAAATAAAGTTTCCTCTACCATCAGGAAGAACCAGAGGGTGGTAATTGAGGGACGAGTATTCTTTTTTCTATTAACCCTTCAATGCATTGTTTAACCTGTTCTTGTCTGGCCTGATCCTGCACCCCTCCTCCATCTGAGAGGTGAATGGGAGGTACCTTTCTTCAGCGTACAGGCTTTCCTACCATCCCAGAACAAGGGGCTTGGAGTAATTAAGATCCATGGACTCCTGTTGGCATACTGTGGAAACAATCGTCTATCCTCATCTCCTCCCTGACTTGGTTCAATATGGCATTGAAATAGGTGATGTTATCTTTTCCAGTACATTGTTGCACAACCCTATAGCAACTGCTATGCACAACCTGTTGATAGGTATCACAAGGGCAAGGCACGGGGCACCCATTTACATAAGGAATCATCTTAGGCTTAGTTACACAATGCCATTCTAAACTTGGGGTACTCCCTGAAGGTTGTAGGGCTCTATATGCCCATGTATCGCCAAACTCAACTTGAGCATAGGCCTTGTTGGGGCTCCAAATCTTACCAATAAGTAAGGCTCTGCCATTCATCACACCACCCTTGCAATCACAGGGTTTACCATACATTGCTTCCAGGGCCTTGTGAGCCTGGTGAGGATCACCAAAACTCCAATTGAGTAAAAACAGCACCACCCAGAGGTACCATTGTCTGTCCACTTTACTGGTCAAAGAGTTCATTGTCCCTGATGAGTTTCAGTTTTAACAGGTTGCTGGAGGCTTGGACTTTCCAGGTGTCAGAAGGTTTATGAAGAGCAGGCTTGACATATGACCCATGGATCCAAGCTGCAATGCTCTCTACTTTGACGGCTGTTGGGGTGTTGAGCAGGACACAATAAGGAACCTTCCAACGAGGTTCCAAATTCTGGCTGCGGTGTCATAACAAGTACACCATCTCTCCAACCTAGAACTAATGGGGGACCTCCAAGGACCTGGGCGCATATGCACTACCAACCTTGCTCCAAATCTCTTTCTGAATAAGTTGCAGTCCTTTTCACCTGGACAACAAGTCAGAGTTACCACTAATTATGTCAATGGGGTCCCCAAGAAGAGTCAGGGTAGCAGGAACCCCATATAGTAGTTCAAAGGGAGTTAAACCTAGTATGGAGGGAGTACTTCTGACTCTAAAGAGGGCCAAGGGAAGGATCACTGCCCAGTCACCATCAGTCTTCATGGTCAATTTAGTGAGAGTCTCTTTGAGAGTTCTATTCATTCTCTCTACCTGTCCTGAACTTTGAAGTCTATAAGCACAATGTAACTTCTAATCAAGTCCCAGAAACCTGACCACCTCCTGGTTTACCTGAACAACAAAGGTTGGCCCATTGTTTGACCCAATTACCTTTGGAATACCAAACCGAGGAAAAATGTCTTCCAGAATCTTTTTGGCCATGACCAGGGAGGTTTCTTTCTTTGTGGGAAAAGCTTCCACCCATCCTGAGAAAGTGTACACAAAAACCAGGAGATATTTATTGCCATCTCTAGATGGTCTACTTTCAGTGAAATCCACTTCCCAATGCATTCCAGGTCTAGTTCCTTGTCACTGGCCAGCAGTGACACCTGAATACCACCTGAGAGAGGGCTGGGAAAGAGAGAGAGAGACAGGGTGACACAGAGAAGGACACTGAGTCTACATGCTGATCCAAGTGTCAGTTTAATGGACGTCAGGTTAACACTTAAGTAGGCCAAAAAGTACAAGCAGTTTCTCCTGTAGGAGCTTTACATGGTCAAAACATAGAGCTCACTCAAGGTTACACAGCGCCTGCTGTCTGGTTACTATGGTTGCACACAGTTTCGCAGGGTCAGAGCTGTTTGCTGTAGGACCACCAAGGTCAGTTTATAAGAAACTGGACTTTGGAAAATAGCCAAAGCCAAGAGGCCAGATTCCACTGTTCAGATGCCATTAACTCCAAATTTGCCATATACTCCAAAAAGGCTGCCACAGTTCCTCTCAGCTGCTTCCCTGGAAGCAGCTCTGGAAACTCTTACCTATGTTTACCTACTGGCAAGGTTCACATGCCCTAGTCACTGTCTCAGTCAGGGTGGTGAGGTTTAGTATTCAGTACTGGGATGGGTAGGCAATTTCAGCTAAATTCTTTGCCCGCAAGTGAGTCCACTTATGCATCTGAGTAATTAATCTCTCAGCGTCTTCCTGTGGTAGAATGATCTTACCTTTAGAGTCAATCCATGCCCCCACATAGGTGTCAAATATCCCCTGTGTTTTACCATATTAACTTTAAGTCACTTTCTGAGTAGTTTAGTCATTCTTCTCTGGGCAGTTCAGCAGTTAGTACCACTAGGACAGTTTCCTCTAGCAGCTGCTTTAGCCTCCTGATCGGCCATGTTATTCCCCTTTCCTGCCTCAGAAATCCCCTTCTGATGTCCCAGACAATGAATAATGCTTACCTTTTCCAGCAGCAACAAGGCATTGAGCAAAGTCAGAATCTCATTTTTATTTTTTATCTCTACCAGCTGATGTTAGCAGAAATCTCTGCTGATAGATGGCCCCATGTACATGGGCTGTTGGTAAGGCGAACCAACTATCAGTGTAGATGTTTATCTTTTTACCCTTTTCCAGTGTTAATGCCTGGATTAAAGCAATCAATTCAGCTCGCTGAACAGATGTGCCCTCCGGCAACGCCTGGGCCCATATTACCTGATGTCCATCTACCACCACTGCCTCTGCCTTTCTCTTCCCGTTCTACAAAAAACTGCTCCCATCCTTATAGTGTGTCACCTCAGCATCAGGAAGAGGTTGATCTTTCAAGGCCTTTAGCCATCCCTGTTCCTCTGCTAGAACCTGTAAGCAATCATGCTCCAGGGGCTGGTTTTCTGGATCTGGCAATAAGGTGGGAGGGTTTAGCCCTGTAGCCGGGGCAAAGGTGACTCTATCATTATTCAAGAGCAAGGCCTGGTAATGTGTCTTGCTGGCATTCATGAGCCAGAAATCAGGTGGCTGCCTTAAGACACTCTCAAGGGCATGAGGAGCACAGATGATGAGGTCCTGTCCCAGAGTCAGTTTGTCTGCATGTTTTACTAGTGCCGCCACTGCTGCTATTATTTACAGGCAGGTTGGCCATCTTGCCACTACTCAATCAAGTGTTTTGGATACATAGGCTACTGGTCTCTTCCAGGGTCCAATTTTCTGTGTTAGCACCCCATTGGCCATTCCCTGATTCTCACACACATAGAGATGGAAGGGTTTGGTTACATCAGGGAGTCCCAATGCTGGGGCCAATATTAAGGCTTGTTTGTTATTACCAAATGCAGCTTGTTCATCCTTTCCCCAGATGAAAGAGTCACTGCCCTTTGTAAGGGCATGCAGAAGGGCTGCCATGTTGGCAAATCCTGGGATCCACAGCCGGCAAAACCCTGCTGTACCTAAAATTTCCCTCAGTTGTTCAGTAGTCTGTAGAGGGGGAATATGAAATACAGTCTTTTTTCTAGCCTCCGACGGCCATCTCTTTCCCTCTTTTAATATATATCCCAGATAACTGACCTGTTTCCTGCAGAGATGGGTCTTTTTCTCTGTAGCTGAGCTTACCCATCTCTTGCAACAGCTGTTTGGTGGCCTCAAAACAGGTTTCTTTACAATTTGCAGCTAATAGAATGTCATCCACATATTGGAGAAGAGTTACCTGTGGATTGGTGGCCCGGAGGTGTGCCAGGTCCCAAAGAAGGGTTTCATCTTCCTTTTGGGACAATTCTTGATCCAGTGTCCTTTCTCCTTGCAATAGGCACACTGATCCTTAGACAGAGGGCCCTCTGATTTCCAGGATCTCTCTCCCTATCATTATGACTGCACTGCGGTGGCCAGGATCTTAGTCAACTTTCTGTCTTGCCTCTTATCCTTTCTCTTTCTCTTGCTTCCTGCTCTTTCTGCTTTCTTTCCTCTTTCTCTTCTTCCATCTCCCAGCTGTAGAAAACCTTTTCTGCTACCTGCACTAAATCCTTAAAGAACTTGTCCTGTAAACCCTCTATTTTCTGGAGTTTTCTACAAATATCTCTGGCTGACTGGTCTATAAAAGTAATAGTCACCATTGGTTTATGCTCATCTATGATATGGTCATAGGGCGTAAACTGACAGTATGCCTCTATCAGCCATTCCAGAAAGGCTGCAGGAGATTCATGCAGCCCCTGAACCATCTCTCTTACCTTCATCAAATCAGTGGGATTTCAAGCAGCCCCATGGAAACCCGCAATTAGAGGCTGACGGTAGACCTCCAGTCATTCCCTACCTCCAGATGTGTTGTAATTCCCGTTCAGTGGGTGAGGGGAAAGCCATCATCAATCTCATTAGGGAGGATAGAAGGCCTCCTGTCCATTCCAGGCACAGTCTTTCTCTTCCCAAGGAGGACCCGTCTCGTTCCTCAGTAGTTAAGAGGGCCTGCAAGCGTTTCTGGCAATCATCCCAAGTGGGCTGGTGAATAGGACAGATTCAAACAAATATGTGCCTTTTATCTCACCTCCAAGAAATGATAGTCACCGCCTGTCCCATAATAAAGTCGTCCATCAAGAAAGTCAAAGAAGCAACAATGATAGAGACAAAGAAAACAAGAAAGGCAGTTACACAAGGACACCCTTACGGGTGGTACTACAGAATTCTGATTGAGAGGCTGCCTCATGGCGGCTGTCTCTGAAGAGAAACAGATGGGAGGAAAACCATCCCGGAACTAGCCTCCCAAATGGAATCTGGAAGGTCCTCCAGTTCCCAGGCAACCGATATTCTGACAAGTTTGTCTATCGCAGGGAATGAGCAGATGACCAAAAATGTCCAGATAGGTGACTAAAGAGAAACAGTGGTATACCAAAAATCAGACTAACCTGTTCTGAGCTCACTTCTGAGCCCAGCCAGCTGAGTGTTAAGGAAGGGCACACTGTTTTCCGGGCAACGCACCAAAATGGAAGACCTAGAGTCTCACTTCTCAGGAGCTCAGGATCTCGCCCTTCACAGGAAAACTCACAGACCACAATTCAATGCAATAGCAAAAGGTTTTATTGCTGTTGAGATAGGGTCGCACCTACAAAGACAGGACATGACCCTGAACATACAAAACAGGATTTTTATGCATGAAAATCAGATCACTTTTGCTCTACACTTTACAGCTGGTTGTTCCTCAGAACAGTTCACCCCGCCCTTCAAGAGCTATCTGCACCTGGCTTCAATTCAAATAATAACAGTTGTTTTTCTCATTCCCAGGTGGTCCCTCATTTGTTCTGATGATGAAATCACTGAATAATGTCATGTTGCAGTGTTAAGGGTGCAGGGATCTGTTTAGGAGCCTGTGCAAAACAACAGCCTCATTCACTAAGGTAATTCAGGGCCCTGGAGAAGACTGTTCACCAACTTCATACAGAGATTGGATTCAGCTCTAAAGAGGGTAGTACCGGACTGACACCAGATAAGCACTGATGTCATTCTTGGCGCATGATACTGCAAATACCACATGTAGGAGAGCATTTAGAGCATGAAAAGGAGGAGCAGCCCCAAGAGAAGATTGATTAAGAGAGACAACTGCTATTGACTCTCAGGAACATCATGCCGACCTCACAGGACAAGCTACAGCTAGAGTTCCCAGTTCTCAAAAGAAAAAAAAAAAAAACGTTGTGCTATTTTGGGTGAATCCAGGAATTTACCAAAAGAACTGTGAGGTTAAAATCTCTAGAATGCAAAATAGGAGGTGTGTTAACACAGAGGCAAGTTGTGCCTTTACTCACAGAAGGGAACAAGCAGATTTTGGCTCCAAGGGAATTCAAAGGTTCCCGGGGTTTCATGGCAGCTGTGGCAAGGGAAAGCACAGGTCTAGGGATTACTGCTCTGAGAGGGACAAACAGGCTAACCTCTTGCCATCAGGAAACCAACAGAGGGGCCTGTCAGGCTTAGGCCCCTCATGCAACAATACGAGCTGTCTCCCATCACGCAGCCATGAGGTACTAGGCAGGTAGGAAAATCTCAACTGAGCGCAGCTTTGCATCTGGCTGCATATAAACCTCTGACCCTAAGCACAAGGGTTCTATGTCACAAAGGAAATACAGCTGTTTATGGACCTGTGTATTCAGGGATGCTAAAGAGGATCTCTGGAAGAAGCAGAATAACTTCTACAGGATCTATTGTACACCCAGGTACTGTAGATGGGGACTGCAAGGAAGAAGTTAAAATCATGGTGCATGTAAAACACGAGATGCAAAAATAAGGCAGGGGTAGAATTGCTCAGCTGTTACTGTTCTCCTCCATCTAGGGCAAAGCCGCACCCTTAGGAAGGACAGGCACATTTGGCAGTACCGGAAATTGTGTGTTCTGGAAAGCAGTGTCTAATGATCAGAGATCCAAATTAATGGCAGCAACAAGTGGTGTTCATTGAAATGCAGGAGATGACTTCAGTATCCTCTCCCAAAAGTCTTGGGATCCACAATGTGTGCTTCTGAAGGTTCATATACAGTTTCTAGGAATCTGTAAAATTTCTCCAGTAGGACAAAGTGTATGGGGGATTAAATAGGTGGAACCAGAGGGTCCAAGAGGGAAGTTGACACCTTCTGTAGCCTGCCACTGAAGGAGAAATTCAGAAATAATTCCAGGAGTCTTTCGGCAGGATAAGTCTCCTCTCTGCCCAAATGCTTATACTTGCAGTTTCCTAACCATATTTAGATTGTTGAAATCATACACTGGGAGACTGAAGCTGAAAGGAACTTAAGGCAGAAGCACACGCAGAATGCAAGATCTGTTCTAGCCACGTTCCTCCTTGAGCATCAGCCAGAGCTGAATGAATGACCTTGTTAAAGTAGGCAAAGACTGCTCCTGGCTTCTGCCCCTTCTCCTTGCCTGATCATCAGAAGCCGTGCCTTAGACTCTCCCCTCAAACTCCTTGTGGGCCAACACAGGTGCGTACTGTGAGCTAAGCAGTGGAATTTGGGTAGAACACAAGACCACCTGTATCTGGAAAGGGTGCTTTAGGGTGGGATATGGGAAAATTCGCAGGAGGAAGGAAGGGTTTCACAGTTTGGAAGCAGAAGGGCGTTCCACGGTTTAGCCTGTAATTGGAAGCCTCGAGGGAGTGGGTGGTGCCTAGGTCGGTATTTAAGGGTGAGCAGCGGACCCCTTTACGCATTTGCCATAGCCTGCACTGTCCTGGGTGTTGTTCTGAGTACACACTGGAGAGGAAGAACCCCTGTCAAAGTGTCCTCGGCAGGATGGAAGATCAGGCAGATGTGAGTGGCTGCAGTAAGACAAAGACATCCTGGCGTCTAAAAACTGTTTGGCAGGCTAAGCAGAAGGAGGTCTTGCTCTCAGTTTTCGCCAAGACACCTTAACCGAGCTTCAGGACCAGGCAGGAACTGGCCAGGGAATTTGAGGTTCCAGAGTCCTGCATCTGCATGTGGTTTCAAAACTGCAGAAATAAGACTGGCGTGTCGAGGAAGACCTCAAAACAGACCACCGCAGGCTCCAGCCTTGAAGCCTCCCAACAGCCTCCTGAAAAGCTTGTCGCCAGGGTACAACAAGCAAGAGGCCCGCCCTCAGAACGGAGAAGGCCTCGAACGCGGCTTAGTCCAGCGCAGATCAGCATGCTAATCTTTTGAGATCTCTCCATCCCCAGACTATGCCACGAGAGTGCAACTGGCACTGAGCACAGGTTTGCCTGAGGACACCGACCATATATGGTTCCAGAACAGAAAGGCCGCGCTGGAGGCAGCACAGCTAAAGGTGAGGACCTGCCTGCCTCTCCTGACCCAGAAAGGGCTCCTGGAGCATCGTATTGCATTGAGCAGGAGGCTTCCCGCGACAGCTTGTTGACACCGGGTTCTGCAGGAGGCGAGTATGGAGAAACGTTGATGCCAACATCCGAGCTCACCTTCTCCACAGAGGCCTACCCAGAACCCAGCAACTCCTGCCCTGCACAGCTTTTCCTGGATCAACTGCTGAGTACAGCGGAAGTCAAGGAACAGGTACCAGCTGCTCTGGACCCAGATGACCCATGAGAGCAGATCGAACCAACACTTGAGGCTCCTCTCACGGAAGAAGAATATCAGTCTCTGTTGTATGATATTTGACCCCATTGGTAACCCCTAGAATTGGGACTGTAAAACTCTGTTGCTTGGACCCTCACCTGACCATTGTCTCAGAGACTCCAGCCAGAAATGAGCTTGGACAGATGCTCAGGCTTGCACCTATGAAAGGTGCAGAGCTCTAGCGATCCTGAGTAAGTGTTGGGAAAAAGATGGAAGGCCCTGGAGGTGCGAGGAACCTCACAAGAAGACCAACAGAAACAGGTGACCCAGACCCCAGGGGGCTTGCAGAAACTGAGCCATCAAATAAGGAGCATGCTTGGTCTGGACCTAAGGACCCTGCACACACGTAGCAGGTGGGAGGTGAATCCTTGGGCTTAATGTGGGTTGCCCTATGAGGGAGGTGTTGTGGAGTGGCACAGCGGCGGTGGAAAGTTGTTTCTAGCCTGGACTTTGTTGTTTCTAACCTGGACGGTTTTTGAAGGACAGTTATATCATGTTAGCTTCAATTATGATGAGTATAAATATGTAATTTGTCTGTTATTGTACTCTGCATCATTAAATTACTTTTAGGCATTACTATGACCTGGTTATTGTTTTCATTTGGAAGTTAATGTAAAGAGGAGATATGATTATCTTTCAAGCTGAAAAGAGGTGTGATCATGAGTCTTGGTTTTTAACTTGACTGCATGTGGAATTAAGCAAAACACCTAAATTAAGGACACAATTGTGAAGTACTCTTCCTTATTTGAAGTAGTCTTCTCTACTTCTCTTCTGGATCTATAAGGCTGAAAAACACACCTTTAATCCATATCTTCATACTGCAAAACCAACCACTCACCTTTGCCTCATCTTCTACTGGAAACCTATACAAGGACATGGAAGAAGGAATATTTTACTCTTTTCCTGTTCCTTTTTGCTTTGGTAGCAAGTCTATTTCTTCATTGACTATAGAACCTTCTTCTTGAGGATTTCAGTGTATTTGAAGGTGAGTTGCACCAACCAGCCTCATGGACCAAGCCACTGATAGATTCCTTGATTTTCCATTTTTAGCCATCCACTGTTGAATTAATTGACTCACAGATTGTAAATCATTCTCGTAAATCCTTTCCTATAAAGAGAGAGTTAGAGGGAAAATAAACTATGCATATAATTATCTTTCACATAGAACTACCAAATTTTCTGCTTTTAATAATGTTATGTAATTCATTCAGGAATCACTTAAACAACAGTAATTTTCATATGAGGAGTTATAGAAAAAATATTCATCACCATGCAAAATCAAAATGCTACATAACTTTTTGGGTATATTGATGGACTAGGAATTAATTTTTTTGATGCAGTTATATTCTAAAATATCGTAATTGAATTACAAGTATTTTAATTTTTTGCAGCATTTATATATAGTTTATTTTTACCTCAAATTAATCCCTTCTTTGTCTTAATTCCCTCAACACACATTAAAGTGTGTTCATTTTTCATTTTCATAGGTTACAGAGATTCTATTTTATATGGGGATGACATCATGAAAATTAACTGTTCTATGCATGACACTGCTAATACCAAAACATCATTCAAATAATAAGTAGACCTATCAGAATCACACTAGAATTCTCAGCAGAGATTATGAAAGCCAGAAGGGCTTGGATGGATATCATGCAGACACTAAGAGACCACTGATGCCAACCCAGACTACTATACCCAGTATATATGCAGCCATCCAGCCCTACAGAAGATACTAGAAGGAAAAACCCAACCCATTAATATTAAATACACTCCAGAAAACACATTGTGGCCCACACCATGAGGGGAAGTCCATGCCTGACACTGCCTGGATGACCATGAACCAGAGTCAAGATAACCTAGAGACACATGATATCTGTAAACATGACAGGCAAAAAAATGTCAATGAAAGATACTCCGCTATAATCATATATGAGTGCCTAGCCCAGTTGTCATCAGAGAGACATCACCCGGCATCTGATGGGAGCAGATGCAGAGAACCACAGCCAAACACAATTATGTATCTAGGGGAACGCCACAAATGATGGAATATGTATTGTAGGAATCAGAGATATCAAGGACAGAACAAGAACATGGCTCACTAAGTCAACTGGGCTCATAGGGGATCACAGAGACTGAAAGAAAAAGGCAAACATTCTATGAGTCTTGTGAGCTAGGTTGTCTGCATACATCTTAGATGTTGCTGAGGGACTTCCAACAGTGAGTGTGTGTGTGTGTGTCCGTGGGTGACTCTGACTCTTTTTCCTGCTCTAGCTACACTTTCCTCATGTATTGCTTTGACCAACTCTGATGTGAGGGATTGTTCCTAGTCTTATTGTAACTTGTTATGCCATCAGAATTTTTTTCATTGAAAATAAAGAAGCAGTGGATCTGAAGGAGAGGTGAGTTGGGCAGAGTAGAGGTGGATAGATTGTGGGTAGGAGGAATGGAGGAACAGGAAACTGCAGTTGGGATGTAGTGCATGAAGCAAGAACAAAAAATAAAATGCTAAAACAAAATAAACTATCAGCAGCTAGGGCTGTTGGTGAGTACCTGCAGTGCTAGCACTCAGGAAGTTAAAGGTAGGTGGGTCTCTGTGAGCACAGAGAGCACAGGCTGTTCTACAAACAGAGTCCAGGACAGCCAAAATTATTCAGAAAAATCCTGTCTTCAAACAAACAAAAAACTGTCAGCATTTTGTGTTTCATCTTTAGGAACTTTGTTTTATGTCCTACTTTTTTAATTTTTTATTTTTTAATATGAGATACAGTTTCTTAACTTTGTATCCTAGCTGTAGCCCAGTCCCTCATTTCGTCCCTTTCCCACCCACCCTCTCATCTCCTCCCTACCCCTTTCCAAGTCCACTGATAGGGAAGGGCCTCCTCCTGTTCCAACTGACCATAGCTTATCAGGTATCATCAGGACTGACTGTAATGTCCTCCTCTGTGGCCTAGCAAGTCTCATCCTCCCTTGGGAGGGGGGAGGTCAAAGAGCCAGCCATTGAGTTCATGTCCAAAATAGTCCCTGTTGCACTTAGTATGGTACCCACTTAGATACAGAGCTGACATGGATATATTTGAGCAGGGGTGCTAGGTTACATGCATACATGGTCCTTGGGTAGAGATACAGTCTCATAGAAGACCCCTGTGCCCTGATATATTTGGTTCTTGTGGAGTTCCTTTCCTTTCCAGGTCACACAAACAACCCCTTCTTTCATATGATTCTCTGTGCTCTGCCCAAGGTTTGGTTATGAGTCTCAGCATCTGCTTTGATACACTGCTAGGTAGAGTCTTTTACAGGGCCTCTGTGGTAGGCTTCTGTCCTGTTTCTTGTTTTCTCCTATGTCCATCCCATTTGTTTTTTTAAGTGAGGATTGATCATCTTAACCCAGGTCCTCTTTCTTGTTTGTCATCTTTAGGTGTACAGATTTTAGTATGTTTTTCCTATGTTATAGGTCTAGCATCCACTTAAAAGTGAGTGTATACCATGTATGTCTTTCTGCTTCTGGGATACCTTACTCAGGATGATCTTTTCTAGATTTTTTTTTGTTTCTTTATGTTTATATCTCATAATTTCTTTGAATGGACTAGATAAAAACCTGTCTGTTGCACAGCTGGTAAATAGGTTTCCCATTTTATAAGCTGCTTCACCACCTAAAGAATGGATAGCAAAAGCATTTTAGTCTCCTGTTGTTAGACCTGGAGTCTCACTGCTCAGGAGCTCAGGATTGTGCACTTCCCAGGAACACTCAGAGACCACAACTCAATGCAAAATCAAGAGTTTTATTCCAATTGTGATAGGGTCGCCCCTCCAAAGACAGGAGATGACCCTGAACATGCAAAGCACAGGGTTTTTATACCTGAAATTCAAACCACTTTTGCTGTATCCATTGATTGGTCAGCAAGAATAGTATGATAGTGTACAGCTGATTGTAGATAGTGTACAGCTGGTTGTAGATCGTGTACAGCTGGTTGTAGATAGTTTTTCTCAGAACAGTTGACCCTTCCCTTCAAGAGTTATCTACACATGACTTTTCAATTCAAATAATCACAGTTGTTTTTCTCATGCTGAGGTTGTCCCTCACCCCCCCTTTTTTCCTCAATTGTAACCCTAAAATTGTGGATCAACGTCAGGGAGAGGTTGATACTGTCTCTGGAGCATCAGGAACTGAACTGCACTTATAAGTTCCCTGACAAAGGCGAGTTCTTGTCGGAGAGTTTATTGTCCTTGATGAGTTTCAGTTTTAGCAGGTTGTTGGAGGCTTGGACTTTCCAGGTGTTGCAGGTTGATGAAGGGCAGGCATTACATGTCACAGGTGGACCTGAGCTGTGATGCCCTCTACTTTGACATCAGTTGGGGTGTTGAGCAGGAGGTAATAAGGACCCTTCCACCCAGGTTCCAGATTTTGGCTGCAGTGTCATGACACATATACCAGATCTCCAACCTGGGATTGATGGGGCACCTCCAAGGACTCAGGTGCATATGCACTGCCATCCTTGCTTCAAATCTCTTTCTGAATAATTTGCAGTCCTTTTAGCATGGACAATAAGTCAGAGTAACCACTACTGATGTCAAGGGGGTCCCCAAGAAGAGTCAGGGGAGCAGGAACCCCATATCATAGTTTGAATGGAGTCAGGCCTTGTACAGAGGGAGTATTTCTGACTCTAAAGAGGGCCAAGGGAAGGAGCACCACCCAGTCACTGCCAGTCATCACTGTCAATTTGGTGAGATTCTCTTTTAACAGTCTATTCATTCTCTCTACCTGTCCTGAACTTTGGGGTCTATAAGCACAATGTAACTTAGAGTCAAGCCCCAGAAACCTGGCCACCTCCTGGCTTACCTGAGCAACGAAGGCTGGCCCATTGTCTGACACAATTACTTTTGCAATACCTTACTGTGGAAAAAATGTCTTCCAGAATCTTTTTGGCCATGACCAGGGTTGTTTCTTTCTTTGTGGAAAAAGCTTCTTCCCATCTTGAGAAAGTGTCCACAAAAACCAGGAGATATTTATTGTCGTACCTGGCTGGTTTAATTTCACTGAAATCCACTTCCCAATGCATTCTGGGTCTAGTTCCTCTCAGCTGCTTCCCTGGGCTCTGGAAATTCTTACCTATGTTTACCCTCTGGCAAGGTTCACATGCCCTAGTCACTCTCTCATTCAGGATGGTGAGTTTTAGTATTTGGTACTGGGATTTGTGGGCAACTTCAGCCAATTTCTTTGCCCTCAAGTGAGTCCATTTATACATCTGAGTTATTAATCTCTCAGTAGCTTCCTGGGGTAGAATAATCTTACCTTTGGAGTTAATCCATGCCCCCAAGTCAGTGTCAAATATCTCCTGTTGTTGCCATATTAACTTTAAGTCACTTTCTGAGTAGTTTAGTCATTCTTCTCTGGGCAGTTCAGCAGTTAGTACCACCAGGACAGAGTTTCCTCTAGCAGCTGTTTTAGCCTCTTGATCAGCCATGTTATTCCCCTTTGCTGTCCTGGAAGTTCCCTTCTTATGTCCAGGGAAATGAATAAAGCTTCGCTTGGCAGGCAGCAACAAGGCATTGAGCAAAGCCAGAATCTCGTTTTTATTTTTTATCTCTTTACCAGCTGATGTTAGCAGGCCTTTCTGATGATAGATGGTCCCTTGCACATGGGCTGTTGCGAAGGTGTACTGACTATCAGAGTAGATGTTTCTTTTTACCCTTTCCCAGAGTTAATGCCTGTGTTAAAGCAACCAATTCAGCTCGCTGAGCAGAAGTGCCCTTCAGTAACGCCTGGACCCATATTAACTTATGTCCATCTATTACTGCTGCCATTGCCTTTCTTTTCCCATTCTCCCAAAACTGCTCCCATCCATATAGTATGTCATCTCACAGTAGGGCAGAGGCTGATCTTTCATGTCCTTTCGCCATCCCTGTTCCTCTGCTAGAACCTGGATTTGTGGATCTGGCAATAAGGTGGCAGGGTTTAGCCCTGTAGCCGGGGCAAAGGTGACTCTATCATCATTCAAAAGCAAGGCTTGGTAATGTGTCATGCGGGCATTCATGAGCCAGCAATCAGGTGGCTGCCTTATGACACTCTCAAGGGCATGAGGAGCACAGATGGTGAGGTCCTGTCCCAGAGTCAGTTTGTCTGCATGTTATACTAGTGCCGCCACTGCTTCTATTATTTCCAGGCAGGTTGGCCATCTTGCCACTAGTGAATCAAGTGTTTTGGATAGATAGGCTACCGGTCTCTTCCAGGGTCCAATTTTCTGTATTAGCACCCCATTGACCATTCCCTGATTCTCAGCCACATAGAGATGGAAGGGTTTGGTTACATCAGGGAGTCCCAATGCAGGAGCCAATATTAAGGCTTGTTTGATATTATCAAATGCAGCTTGTTCATCCTTTCCCCAGATGAAAGAGTCACTGCCCTTTGTAAGGGCATGCAGAAGGGCTACCATCTTGGCAAATCCCGGAATCCACAGCCAGCAAAACCCTGCTGTACCGAAAATTTCCCTCAGTTGTTCAGTAGTCCCTGGAGGGGGAATGTGAAATACAGTCTCTTTTCTAGCCTCCGAAGGCCATCTCTTTCCCGCTTTTAATATATATCCCAGGTAACTGACCTGCAGGATGGGAGTTTTTCGCTGTAGCTGAGCTCACCCATCTCTTGCAACAGCTGGTCGGTGGCGTCAAAACAACTTTCTTTACAATCTGCTGCTAATAGTATATCATCCACATATTGGAGATGAGTTACCTGGAGATTGTTAGCCTGGAGGTGCGCCAGGTTTAAGTGTAGGGCTTCATCTTCCATTTGGGACAATCCTGGATCCAATGTCCTTTCTCCTTGCAATAGGCACACTGATCCTTAGACAGAGGGCCCCTCCGATTTCCAGGAACTCTCTCCCTATCATTATGACTGCACTGTGGTGGCCAGGATCTTAGTCAACTTTCTGTCTTGCCTCTTATCCTTTCTCTTTCTCTCACTTCCTGCTCATTTTGCTTTCTTTCCTCTTTCTCTTCTTTCATCTCCCGGCTGTAAAAAACCTTTTCTGCTACCTGCACTAAATCCTTTAACGACTTTTCCTGTAAACCCTCTATTTTCTGGAGTTTTCTACAAATATCTCTGGCTGACTGGTCTATAAAGATTATAGTCACCATTGCCTTATACTCATCTGAGGTAGGGTCATAAGGTGTAAACCAGCTATATGCCTCCATCAGCCATTGAAGAAAGGCTGTGGGAGATTCATCTGGCTCCTGAACCATCTCTCTTACCTTCATCAAAATGGTGGGCTTTTGAGCGGCCCCATGGACACATGATAGTAGAGTCTGGCGGTAGACCTGCAGGCATTCCCTACATCTGGATACGTTGTAATCCCAGTTGGGGTGGGTGAGGGGAAAGCCATCATCAATCTCATTAGGGAGGATGGAAGGCCTCCTGTCCATTCCTGGCACAGTCTTTCTTGTCTAAAGGAGGACCCGTCTCCTTCCTCACTAGTCAAAAGGGCCTGCAAGAATAGCTGGCAATCATCCCAAGTGGGCTGGTGTGAGAATAGGACATATTCAAAGAAATATGTGGCTTGTATCTCACCTCCAAGACATGATAGTCACAGCCTGTCCTATAATAAAGTCATCCATCAAGAAAGTCAAAGAAGCAACAATGATAGAGACAAAAAGAACAAGACAGGCAATTTGACAAGGACACCCTTTTGGGTGGTACCACAGAATTCTGATTGAGAGGCTGCCTCACGGCAGCTGTCTCTGAAGAGAAACAGATGGGAGGAAGACCATGCAGGATCTAGCCTCCCCAAATGGAATCCGGAATGTCCTCCAGTTCCCAGTCAATCGATATTCTGACAAATATGTCTATCGCAGTGACTGAGCAGACGACCAAAAAGGTCCAGTTAGGTGACTAAAGAGAAACAGTGGTATACCAGAAATCAGACTAACCTGTTCCGAGCTCGACCTCTGAGCCCAGTCTGTTGAGGGTTAAGGAAGGGCACGCTGTTTTCTGGGCAACGCACCAAAATGTAAGACCTGGAGTCTCACTGCTCAGGAGCTCAGGATTGCGCCCTTCACAGGAACAATCACAGACCACATCTCAATGCAATAGCAAAAGGTTTTATTGCTGTCGAGATAGGTCACACCTCCAAAGACAGGACATGACCCTGAACATGCAAAGCACAGGGTTTTTATGCCTGAAAATCAGATCACTTTTGCTCTATACTTTACAGCTGGTTGTTTCTCAGAACAGTTCACCCTGCCCTTCAAGAGCTATCAGCACCTGGTTTCAATTCAAATTATCACAGTTGTTTTTTTTTTTTCATTCCCAGGTGGTCCCTCATTTGTTCTGATGATGAAGTCACTGAATAATGTCATGTTGCAGTGTTAAGGGTGCAGGGATCTGTTTAGGAGCCTGTGCAAAACAACTGCCTCATTCAGTAAGGTAATTCAAGGCCCTGGAGAAGACTGTTCACCAACTTCATACAGAGATTGGGTTCAGCTCTAAAGAAGGCAGTAACAGACTGACACCAGATAAACACTGATGCAATTATTGGCACATGATATTGCAAATACCACATGTAGGAGAGCATTTAGAGCATGAAAAGGAGGAGCGGCCCCAAGAGATGAATGATTAAGAGAGACAACTGCTATTGGCTCTCAGGAGCATCATGCCGACCTCACAGGACAAGCTACAGCTAGAGTTCCCAGTTCTCAAAACACCTGGTGTGCTATTTTGGGTGAATCCAGGCATTTACCAAAAAAAAAAAAACTGTGAGGTTAAAATCTCTAGAACCCAAAATAGGAGGTGTGTTAACACAGAGGCAAGTGGTCCCTTTACTCACAGAAGGGAACAAGCAGATTCTGGCTCCAAGGGAATGCAAAGGTTCCCGGGGTTTCATGGCAGCTGTGGCAAAGGAAAGCACTGTACTAGGGATCACTGCCCAAGAGGGACATACAGGCTAACCTCTTGCCATCAGGAAACCAACAGAGGGGCCTGTCAGGCTTAGGCCCCTCATGCAACAATACGAGCTGTCTCCCATCACGCAGCCATGAGGTACTAGGCAGGTAGGAAAATATCAACTGAGGATTTTAGACTTGATACACACCACTGCATGCAGCAGCACAGCTTTGCATCTGGCTGCAGATAAACCTCTAACCCTATCCACAAGGCTTCTATGTTACAAAGGAAATACAGCTGTTTATGGACCTGTGTATTCAGGGATGGTAAAGCGGATCTCTGGAAGAAGCAGAATAACTTCTACAGTATCTATTGTACACCCAGGTACTGTTGATGGGGACTGCAAGGAAAAAGTTAAAATTATGGCACATGTAAAACATGAGATGCAAAAATAAGGCAGGGTTAGAATTTCTCAACTGTTACTGTTCTCCTCCATCTAGGGCAAAGCCGCACCCTTAGGAAGGACAGGCACATTTGGCAGTACCGGAAATTGTGTGTTCTGGAAAACAGTGCCTAATGATCAGAGATCCAAATTAATGGCAGCAACAAATGTTGTTCCTTGAAATGAAGGAAATGACTTCAGTATCCTCTCCCAAAAGTCTTGGGATCCACAATGTGTGCTTCTGAAGGTTCATACAGTTTCTAGGAATCTGTAAAATTTCTCCAGTAGGACAAAGTGTATGGTGGATTAAATAGGTGGAACCAGAGGAACTGCCACACCCACGCCAGTGTCGCCATAGTAGCATAAGCTACAGGGCGGGGGATATGATTTCCTCGGAAATAATGCCCCCTGGAAGGTCCCTGGCAAACTCATCCCACTTGGAAAAGAGACGTGTTCTGAGATTTCTACGCTTCTTCAGTTGTGGCTCTGGGGCTAAAATAATAAAATCTTTGATCTTTCCCTGTGATACCTGAAACAGCACAATTAACTTTATAAAGAAATTTATTATTAGTAGATTGTTAAAGGCTTTAATAAAAATAAGTTTAAGAAAAGTAATGAATTAAATTTAGTATTAATAGGCATTAAGGATAGTAAAATAATAATAGGCTCCTTCTTAAGAAATAGTAGCATGAGAGGTGCAGCTGGCGGGAGTTTCCCCCTCCCTTCAGTGCCTTGTTCCTAGAGAAGATCATAAATCTTGGGCAGGACATATGGGAGGAGGGTTAACAAAGATGTAGTTAGATTTTGATATAGAGAAGGAACTTTGGCAGGCATCTGATTTAGCTCCTGACTTTCCTCTTCATTGGTTAGCAATAATAAAACTATATTTGAGGTTTCTTTTCCTTTGTTTGCTCTGATCAAAAAGTTTCTAGGCCAAGATTATTTGTGGGTACTGCTTTATGTTTAATTGCATTTTGAGTTAAAATGTAAACTTTGTATTCTTGGTGAAAGTCTGAATGTTCTGGAAAATATGCCAATTTTAAGGTGCCTTTTGTGAAATCATTATAAAAATACTAGCTTGATTTCAGTAAAGTTGCAGCAGAGTCAAAACCATCAAGGTGTCTCTGTCAATTCTTTGCCGAAACCGTGTCTCCCTGTCTAAAGCCTTGTTCTCCCGCGGAAGACAGGAGCCAGACTGGGCCGGTCCGTGGCAGGGAACCAAGAGGGAACTTGACACCTTCTGTGGCCTGCCACTGAAAGAGAAATTCAGAAATAATTCCAGGAGTCTTTCTGCAGGATAAGTCTACTCTTTGCCCAAATGCTTAGACTTGCAGGGTCCTAACCATATTTAGATTGTTGAAATCATACACCGGGTGACTGGAGCTCAAAGGAACTTAAGGCAGATGGCACACGCAGAGTGCAAGATTTGTTCTAGCCACGTTCCTCCTTGAGCATCAGCCAGAGCTGAATGAATGACCTTGTTAAAGTAGGCAAAGACTGCTCCTGGCTTATGCCTCTTCTCCTTGCCTGATCATCAGAAGCCGTGCCTTAGACTCTCCCCTCAAACTCCTTGTGGGCCAACACAGGTGCGTACTGTGAGCTAAGCAGTGGAATTTGGGTAGAACACAAGGCCAACTGTTTCTGGAAAGGCTGCTTTAGGGTGGGATATGGGAAAATTCGCAAGAGGAAGGAAGGGTTTCACAGTTTGGAAGCAGAAGAGCGTTCCACGGTTTGGCCTGTAATTGGAGGCCTCGAGGGAGTGGGTGGGGCTTCAGGTCGGTATTTAAGGGTGAGCAGCGGACACTTTACACATTTGCCATAGTCTGCACTTTCCTGGGTGTTGTTCTGAGTACACACTGGAGTTGAAGAACTCCTGTCAAAGTGTCTTCAGCAGGATGGAAGATCAGGCAGATGTGGGTGGCTGCAGGCAAAGACATCCCGGCGTCAAAAGACTGTTTGGCAGGCCAAGCAGAAGGAGGTCTTGCTCTCAGTTTTCGCCAAGACACCTTACCCGAGCTTCAGGACCAGGCAGGAACTGGCCAGGGAATTCGGATTCCAGAGTCCTCCATCCGCGTGTGGTTTCAAAACCGCAGAAATAGAACTGGCATGTCGAGGAAGACCTCAAAGCAGACCACCGCAGGCTCCAGCCATGAAGCCTCCCAACAAGCCTCCTGAAAAGCTTGTCGCCAGGGTACAACAAGCAAGAGGCCCGCCCTCAGAACGGAGAAGGCCTCGAACGCGGCTTAGTCCAGCGCAGATCAGCATGCTAGTGCAAGCTTTTGAGATCTCTCCATCCCCAGACTATGCCACGAGGGTGCAACTGGCCCTGAGCACAGGTTTGCCTGAGGACACGGTCCACATATGGTTCCAGAACAGAAAGGCCAGGCAGAAAGGCCGCGCTGGAGGCAGCACAGCTAAAGGTGAGGACCTGCCTGCCTCTCCTGGCCCGGAAAGGGCTCCTGGAGCATCGTGTTGCATTGAGCAGGAGGCTTCCCGCGACAGCTTGTTGACATCGGGTTCTGCAGGAGGCCAGTGTGCAGAAGCGTTGATGTCAAGACCCGAACTCACCTTCTTCACAGAGGCCTACCCAGAATCCAGCAACTCCTGCCCTGTCCAGCTCTTCCTGGAGCAACTGGCGAGAACAGTGGAAGAGGAACAGGGACCAGCCGCTCTGGACCCAGATGTACCATGGGAGCAGATCGAACCAACACTCGAGGCTCCTCTCACAGAAGAAGAATATCAGGCTCTGTTGGACGATATTTGACCACATTGAGAACGCCCAGAATTGGGACTGTAAAACCCGGTTGCCTGGACCCTAACCTGACCATTGTCTCAGAGACTCCAGCCAGAAATAAGCTTGGACAGATGCTCAGACTTGCACCTAAGAAAGGTGCAGAGCTCTAGCGATCCTGAGTAAGTGTTGGGGAAAAGATGGAAGGCCCTGGAGGTGCGAGGAACCTCACAAGAAGACCAACAGAAACAGCTGCCCCAGCCCCCAGGGGGCTTGCAGAGACTGAGCCATCAAATAAGGAGCATGCTTGGTCTGGACCTAGGGACCCTACATACACCTAGCAGGTGGGAGGTGAATCCTTGTGCTTAATGTGGGTTGCCCTATGAGGGAGGTGTTGTGGAGTGGCCCAGCGGCGGTGGAGAGTTGTTTCTAACCTGGACTTTGTTGTTTCTAACCTGGACGGTTTTGAAGGACAGTTATATAATGTTAGCTTCAGTTATTATCAAGATAAATATGTAATTTGTCTGCTGTTGTACTCTGCGTCATTAAATTATTTTTAGGCATTACTATGACCTGTTATTCTTTTCATTTGGAAGTTAATGTAAAGAGGAGATATGATTATCTTTCAAGCTGAAAAGAGGTGTGATCATGACTCTTGGTTTTTAACTTGACTGCATATGGAATTAAGCAAAACACCCAAATTAAGGACACAATTGTAAAGTACTCTTGCTTGTTTGAAATAGTCTTCTCTACTTCTCTTCTGGATCTATAAAGCTGAAAAATATAACTTTAATCCATATCTTCATACTGCAAAACCAACCACTCATCTTTGCCTCATCTTCTACTGGAAACCTATACAAGGACATGGAAGAAGGAATGTTTTACTCTTTGCCTGTTCTTTTTCGCTTTGGTAGCAAGTCTATTTCTTTATTGACTATAGAACCTTCTTCTTGAGGTGTTCTGTGTATATGAAGGTGAGTTGAGCCAACCGGCCTCATGGACTAAGCCACTGATAGATTCCTCGATTTTCCATTTTTAGGCATCCACTGTTGAATTAATTGACTCACAGATTGTAAATCATTTTCATAAATCCTTTCCTATAAAGAGAGAGTTAGAGGGAAACATAAACTATGCATATAATTATCTTTCACATAGAAATACCAAATTTTCTGCTTTTAATAATGTTATGTAATTCATTCAGAAATCACTTAAACAACAGTACTTTTCATATGAGGAGTTATAGAAAAATATTCATCATCATGCAAAAGCAAAATGCTACCTACATTTTTGGGTATATTGATGGCATAGGAATTAAATTTTTTGATGCAGTTATATTCTAAAATATCATAATTGAATTACAAGTATTTTAATTTTTTGCAGCATTTATATATAGTTTATTTTTACCTCAAATTAGTCCCTTCTTCGTCTTAATTCACTCAACACACATTATAGTGTGTTCATTTTTTATTTTCTCAGGTTACAGAGATTCTATTTTATATGGGGATGACACCATGAAAATTAACTGTTCTATGCATGACACTGCTAATACCAAAATAGCATTCAAATAAAGAGTAGACCTATCCGAATCACACTAGAATTCTCAGCAGAGACTATGAAAGCCAGAAGGGCTTGGATGGATAACATGCAGACACGAAGAGACCACCGATGCCAACCCAGACTACTATACCCAGTATATATGCAGCCATCCAGCCCTACAGAAGATACTAGAAGGAAAACCCCAACCCAATAATGTGAAATACACTCCAGAAAACACATTGAGGCCCACACCATGAGGGGAAGTCCATGCCTGACACTTCCTGGATGACCATGAACCAGAGTCAAGATAACCTAGAGACACACGATATCTGTAAACATGACAGACAAAAAGTGACAATGAAAGATACTATGCTATAATCATTGATGAGTGCCTAGCCCAGTTGTCATCAGAGAGACATCACGAGGCATCTCATGGGAACAGATGCAGAGACCCTTATCCAAACACAATGATGTTTCCAGGGGAACCCCACAAATGAGGGAATATGTATTGTAGGAACCAGAGATATTAAGGACACAACAAGCACATGGCCCACTGAGTCAACTGAGTTCATAGGGGATCAGAGACTGAAGGACAAAAACATAAACATTCTATGAGTCTTGTGACCTAGGTTGTTGGCATACACCTTATGATTATTATCCTGATTTCGCTGAGGGACTTCCAACAGTGAGAATGGGGGTGTCTCTGACTCTTTTTCCTGCTTTAGCTACACTTTCTCTCCTCATGTATTGCTTTGACCAACTCTGATGTGAGGGATTGTTCCTAGTTTTATTATAACTTGCTATGTCATCACATTTTTTTTTCATTGAAAATAAAATAAATGGAAAAAAAGCAGTGGATTAAGGAGAGGTGAGCTGGGCAGAGTTGGGCAGAGTAGTGGTGGATAGATTGTGTCTGGGAGGAGTGGAGGAAGAGGAAACTGCAGTTCAGATGTAGTGCATGAAACAACAACAAAAATAAAATGCTAAAACTAAATAAACTGTCAGCAGCTAGGGCTGTTGGTGAGCGCCTGCATTCCTAGCACTCAGGAAGTTAGAGGTAGGTGGATCTCTGTGCGTTCAAGCACAGGTTGTTCTATAAAGAGAGCCTGGGACAGGAAAATTGTTCAGAAAAAAAATTCTGTTATCAAAGAAACAAAAAACTGTCAGCATTTTGTGTTTCATCTTTAGGAACTTTGTTTTATGTTCCACTTTTTTACTTTTTATTTTTTTAATATTAGATACCGTTTATTAACTTTGTATCCAAGCTGTAGACCAGTCCCCTCATTCCCTCCCTTTCCTACCCTCCTTCCCTCATCTACTACCTACACCTTTCCAAGTCTACTGATAGGCGAGGGCTTCTGCCTGTTCCAACTGACCCTAGATTATCAGGCATCATCAGGTTTGCTGCAATGTCCTCCTCTGTGGCCTAGCAAATCTGATCCTGCCTTGTGAGGGGGGAAGTCAAAGAGCCAGCCATTGAGTTCATGTCTGTAATAGTCCCTGTTCCACTTAGTATGGTACCCACTTGGAGACAGAGCTAACATGGACTATATTTGAGCAGGGGTGCTAGGTTCTATGCGTACATTGTCCTTGGTTGGAGATACAGTCTCATAAAAGACCCCTGTGCCCTGATATATTTGGTCCTTGTGGAGTTCCTGCCCTCTCCAGGTCACACTAACTCCCCCTTTTTTTATATGATTCCCTGTGCTCTGCCCAAGGTTTGGTTATGAGTCTCAGCACCTGCTTTGATATACTACTAGGTAGAGTCTTTCCCAGGTCCTCTGTGGTAGGCTAGGGTCCTGTTTCTTGTTTTCTCCTATGTCCATCCCATTTGTCTTTCTACGTGAGGATTGATCATCTTAACCCAGGTCCTCTTTCTTGTTTATCTTTTTGTTTATCTTCTTATAGATTTTAGTATGTTTATCCTTTATAATAGGTCTAGCCTCCACTTAAAATCGAGTATATACCGTGTATGTCTTTCTGCTTCTGAGATACCTCACTCAGGATGATCTTTTCTAGATTGTTTGTTTGTTTGTTTCTTCATGTTTACATTTTATGACTTCTTTGAATGGTCTAGATATAAACCTGTCTGTTGCATAGCTGAAACAGTGGTTTCAATTTTATAAGCTGCTTCACCACCTAAAGAATGGATGGCAAAAGCGTTTTAGTTTCATGTTGTTAGCCCTGGAGTCTCACTGCTCAGGAGCTCAGGATTGTGCACTTCCCAGGAACACTCATAGACCACAACTTGAGGCAAAAGCAAGAGTTTTATTCCAATTTCTATAGGGTCCCTCTACAAAGACAGGAGACAGCCCTAAATATGCAAAGGACAGGGTTTTATACCTGAAATTGAAGCCACTTTTGCTCTATACATTGATTGTTCAGCAAGAATAGCATGAAGATAGTTTACACCTGGTTTTAGGTAGTATACAGCTGGTTGTAGATAGTTTACAGGTGGTTGTAGATAGTTGTTCTCAGAACAGTTGACCCTTTCCTTCAAGAGTTATCTACACCTGACTTCAATTCAAATAATCACTGTTGTTTTTCTCATTCCCAGGTGGTCTCTCACCCCCCCCCCCCTATTTTGCCTCAATTTTAACCCTAAAATTGTGGATCAACCTCATGGAGAGGTTGATACTCTTTCTGGAGCATCAGGACCTGAACTGCACTTATACTTTCCCAGAAAAAGGGGAGTTCTTGTCTGAGAGTTTATTGTCCCTGATGAGTTTCAGTTTCAGCCGGTAGCTGGAGGCTTGGAGTTTCCAGGTGTTGCAGGTTGATGAAAAGCCGGTTTAACATGTGACACGTGGATTCAAGCTATGATGCCCTCTATTTTGACGGCAGTTGGCGTGGTGAGGAAGATGTAATAATGACCCTTCAACTGAGGTTCCAGATTCTGGCTGCCATGTCACTGCACATATACCAGATCTTCAACGTGGAACTGATGGGGCACCTAAAAGGACCCAGGCACATATGCACTGCCAACCTTGCTCCAAATTTCTTTCTGAATAAGCTGCAATTCTTTCAGCCTGTACAAGCAGATTTACCACTAGTTTTATCAAGGGGGTACCCAAGAAGAGTCAGGGAACAGAAACCCATATAGTAGTTCGAAGGGTGTTAAACCTATATGGAGAGAGTATTTCTGACCCTAAAGAGGGCCAAGGGAAGGAGCACCGCCTTGTCACCGCCAGTCTCCATGTTCAATTTGGTGAGTATCTCTTTGAGAGTTCTATTCATTCTCTCTAAATGTCCTGAACTTTGGGGTCTATAAGCACAATGTAACTTACAGTCAAGCCCCAGAAACCTGGCCACCTCCTGGCTTAACTGAGCAATGAAGGTTGACCCATTGTCTGACCCAATTACCTTTGGAATACCAAACCGAGGAAAAATGTCTTCCAGAATCTTTTTGGCCATGACCAGGGAGGTTTCTTTCTTTGTGGGAAAAGCTTCCACCCATCCTGAGAAAGTGTCTACAAAAACCAGGAGATATTTATTGCTGTACCTGGATGGTTTACTTTCAGTGAAATCCACTTCCCAATGCATTCCAGGTCTAGTTCCTTTTCACTGGCCAGCAGTGACAGCTGAATACCACCTGAGAGAGGGCTGGGAGAAAGAGAGAGACAGGGTGACACAGAGAAGGACACCAAGTCTACATGCTTATCCAGGTGTTGATTTAATGGACGTCAGGTTAACACTTAAGTAGGCAGAAAAGTACAAGCAGTTTCTCATGTAGGAGCTTTACTTGGTCAGAACATAGGAGAGCTCACTCATGGTTACACAGAGCCTGCTGTCTGGTTACTATGGTTGCACACAGTTTCTCAGGGTCAGAGCAGTCTGCTGTAGGACCACCAAGGTCAGTTTATAAGAAACTGGACTTTGGAAAATAGCCAAAGCCAATAGGCAGCGTTCCACTGCTCAGAGGCCATTAACTCAAAATTTGCCATATACTCCAAAAAGGCTGCCACAGTTCCTCTCAGCCACTTCCCTGGGCTCTGGAAATTCTTACCTATGTTTACACTCTGGCAAGGTTCACACGCCCTAGTCACTCACTCACTCAAGGGGGTGAGGTTTAGTATTAGGGACTGGGATTGGCGGACAACTTCAGCCAATTTCTTTGCCTTCAAGTGAATCCATTTATACATCTGAGTTATTAATCTCTCAGCATCTTCCTGGGGTAGAATGATCTTACCTTTGGAGTTAATCCATGCCCCCACGTCGGTGTCAAATATCCCCCTTTTTTTTTTTTTTTTTTTTTTGCCATATTAACTTTAAGTCACTTTCTGAGTAGTTTAGTCATTCTTCTCTGGGCAGTTCAGCAGTTAGTACCACCAGGACAGAGTTTCCTCTAGCAGCTGCTTTAGCCTCCCGATTGGCCATGTTATCCCCCTTTGCTGCCCTGGAAGTCCCCTTCTGCTGTCCCGGGAAATGAATAATGCTTACCTTGTCGGGCAGCAACAGGGCATTGACCAAAGCCAGAATCTCATTTTTTATTTTTTATCTCTTTACCGGCTGATGTTAGCAGGCCTCTCTGCTGATAGATGGCCCCATGTACATGGGCTGTTGGTAAGGTGAACCAACTATCAGTGTAGATGTTTGTCTTTTTACCCTTTTCCAGAGTTAATGCTTGGATTAAACAATCAATTCAGCTCCCTGAACAGATGTGCCCTCCGGCAACGCCTGGGCCCAGAATACCTTATGTCCATTTACCACCACTGCCTCTGCCTTTCTCTTTCCGTTCTACAAAAAAACTGCTCCCATCCATATAGTATGTCACCTCCGCATCAGGAATTGGTTGCTCTTTCAAGTCCTTTCGCCATCCCTGTTCCTTTGCTAGAACCTGCAAATCATGCTCCATGGTCTGGATTTCTGGATCCTACAATAAGGTGGCAGGGTTTAGCTCCATAGCCAGGGCAAGGGTGACTCTACCTTTATTCAATAGCAAAGCCTGGTATTATGTCATACAGGTGTTCGTGAGCCAGCGATCAGTTGGCTGCCTTATGACACTCTCAGGGGCAAGACGAGCATAGATGGTGAGGTCCTGTCCCACAGTCAGTTTGTCTGCATCGTTTACTAGTGCCGCCACTGCTGCTATTATTCACAGGCAGGTTGGCCATCCTGCCGCTGCTGAATCAAGCTTTTTGGATAGATAGGCTACTAGTCTCTTCCAGGGTCCAATTTACTGTGTTAGCATCTGTTGGCCATTCCCTGATTCTCGGCCACATAGAGATGGAAGGTTTTGGTCACAATCTGAGTACCAAAGCTGGGGCAGACATTAAGGCTTGTTTGATATTATCAAATGCAGCTTGTTCATCCTTTCCCCAGATGCAAGAATCAATGCCCTTTGTAAGGGGATACAGAGGGGCTGCCATCTTGGCAAATACTTCTTTACTTAAAATTTCCCTCAGTTGTTCAGTAGTCCATGAAGGGGGAATATAAAATACAGTCTCTTTTCTAGCCTCCGATAGCCACCTCTTAACTGACCTGTTTCCTGCAGAGATGAGCATTTTTCGCCGACAGTCTATAGCCAAGGTCACCCAGCTCTTGCAACAGCTGATCTGTGGCTTCAAGTAAGGTTTCTTTATAATCTGCAGCTAATAGTATATGATCCACATATCAGAAAATAGTTACCTGGGGATTGGTGGCCCAGAAGTGTGCCAGGTCCCGGTGTAGGGCTTCAAATTTCTTTTGGGACAATTCTTGATCCAGTGTCCTTTCTCCTTGCAATAGGCATACTATTCCTTAGACAGAGGGCCCCTCTGATTTCCAGGAACTCTCTCCCTATCATTATGACTGCACTACAGTGGCCAGGATCTTAGTCAACTTTCTGTCTTGCCTCTTTTCCTTTCTCTTTCTCTCACTTCCTGCTCTTTCTGCTTTCTTTCCTCTTTCTCTTCTTCCATATCCTAGCTGTCTAAAACCTTTTCTACCACCTGCACTAAATCCTTCAACGACTTGTCCTGTAAACCCTTTATTTTCTGGAGCTTTCTACAAATATCTCTGGCTGACTGGTCTATAAAGATTATAGTCACCATTGGCTTACACTCATCTGAGGTAGGGTCATAGGTTGTAAACCAGCTGTATGCCTCCATCAGACATTCAAGAAAGGCTGTGGGAGATTGCCTTCTACACGCACAAAGTGTATGGTGGATTAAATAGGTGGAACCAGAGGGTCCAAGAGTGAAGTTGACACCTTCTGTAGTCTGCCACTGAAGGAGAAATTCAGAAATAATTCCAGGAGTCTTTCTGCAGGATAAGTCTACTCTTTGCCCAAATGCTTAGACTTGCAGGGTCCTAACCATATTTAGATTGTTGAAATCATACACCGGGTGACTGGAGCTCAAAGGAACTTAAGGCATACAGCACACGCAGAGTGCAAGATCTGTTCTAGCCACGATCCTCCTTGAGCATCAGCCAGAGCTGAATGAATGACCTTGTTAAAGTAGGCAAAGACTGCTCCTGGCTTATGCCTCTTCTCCTTGCCTGATCATCAGAAGCCGTGCCTTAGACTCTCCCCTCAAACTCCTTGTGGGCCAACACAGGTGCGTACTGTGAGCTAAGCAGTGGAATTTGGGTAGAACACAAGGCCAACTGTTTCTGGAAAGGCTGCTTTAGGGTGGGATATGGGAAAATTCGCAAGAGGAAGGAAGGGTTTCACAGTTTGGAAGCAGAAGAGCGTTCCACGGTTTGGCCTGTAATTGGAGGCCTCGAGGGAGTGGGTGGGGCTTCAGGTCGGTATTTAAGGGTGAGCAGCGGACACTTTACGCATTTGCCATAGTCTGCACTTTCCTGGGTGTTGTTCTGAGTACACACTGGAGAGGAAGAACTCCTGTCAAAGTGTCTTCAGCAGGATGGAAGATCAGGCAGATGTGGGTGGCTGCAGGCAAAGACATCCCGGCGTCAAAAGACTGTTTGGCAGGCCAAGCAGAAGGAGGTCTTGCTCTCAGTTTTCGCCAAGACACCTTACCCGAGCTTCAGGACCAGGCAGGAACTGGCCAGGGAATTCAGAGTTCCAGAGTCCTCCATCCGCGTGTGGTTTCAAAACCGCAGAAACAAAACTGGCATGTCGAGGAAGACCTCAAAGCAGACCACCGCAGGCTCGAGCCATGAGGCCTCCCAACAGCCTCCTGAAAAGCTTGTCGCCAGGGTACAACAAGCAAGAGGCCCGCCCTCAGAACGGAGAAGGCCTCGAACGCGGCTTAGTCCAGCGCAGATCAGCATGCTAGTGCAAGCTTTTGAGATCTCTCCGTCCCCAGACTATGCCACGAGGGTGCAACTGGCCCTGAGCACAGGTTTGCCTGAGGACACCGTCCACATATGGTTCCAGAACAGAAAGGCCAGGCAGAAAGGCCGCGCTGGAGGCAGCACAGCTGAAGGTGAGGACCTGCCTGCCTCTCCTGGCCCGGAAAGGGCTCCTGGAGCATCGTGTTGCATTGAGCAGGAGGCTTCCCGCGACAGCTTGTTGACATCGGGTTCTGCAGGAGGCCAGTGTGCAGAAGCGTTGATGTCAAGACCCGAACTCACCTTCTTCACAGAGGCCTACCCAGAATCCAGCAACTCCTGCCCTGTCCAGCTCTTCCTGGAGCAACTGGCGAGAACAGTGGAAGAGGAACAGGGACCAGCCGCTCTGGACCCAGATGTACCATGGGAGCAGATCGAACCAACACTCGAGGCTCCTCTCACAGAAGAAGAATATCAGGCTCTGTGGACGAAATTTGACCACATTGAGAACGCCCAGAATTGGGACTGTAAAACCCGGTTGCCTGGACCCTATCCTGACCATTGTCTCAGAGACTCCAGCCAGAAATAAGCTTGGACAGATGCTCAGACTTGCACCTAAGAAAGGTGCAGAGCTCTAGCGATCCTGAGTAAGTGTTGGGGAAAAGATGGAAGGTCCTGGAGGTGCGAGGAACCTCACAAGAAGACCAACAGAAACAGCTGCCCCAGCCCCCAGGGGGCTTGCAGAGACTGAGCCATCAAATAAGGAGCATGCTTGGTCTGGACCTAGGGACCCTACATACACCTAGCAGGTGGGAGGTGAATCCTTGTGCTTAATGTGGGTTGCCCTATGAGGGAGGTGTTGTGGAGTGGCCCAGCGGCGGTGGAGAGTTGTTTCTAACCTGGACTTTGTTGTTTCTAACCTGGACGGTTTTGAAGGACAGTAATATAATGTTAGCTTCAGTTATTATCAAGATAAATATGTAATTTGTCTGCTGTTGTACTCTGCGTCATTAAATTATTTTTAGGCATTACTATGACCTGTTATTCTTTTCATTTGGAAGTTAATGTAAAGAGGAGATATGATTATCTTTCAAGCTGAAAAGAGGTGTGATCATGACTCTTGGTTTTTAACTTGACTGCATATGGAATTAAGCAAAACACCCAAATTAAGGACACGATTGTAAAGTACTCTTGCTTGTTTGAAATAGTCTTCTCTACTTCTCTTCTGGATCTATAAAGCTGAAAAATATAACTTTAATCCATATCTTCATACTGCAAAACCAACCACTCATCTTTGCCTCATCTTCTACTGGAAACCTATACAAGGACATGGAAGAAGGAATGTTTTACTCTTTGCCTGTTCTTTTTCGCTTTGGTAGCAAGTCTATTTCTTCATTGACTATAGAACCTTCTTCTTGAGGAGTTCTGTGTATATGAAGGTGAGTTGAGCCAACCGGCCTCATGGACTAAGCCACTGATAGATTCCTCGATTTTCCATTTTTAGGCATCCACTGTTGAATTAATTGACTCACAGATTGTAATCATTTTCATAAATCCTTTCCTATAAAGAGAGAGTTAGAGGGAACATAAACTATGCATATAATTATCTTTCACATAGAACTACCAAATTTTCTGCTTTTAATAATGTTATGTAATTCATTCAGAAATCACTTAAACAACAGTACTTTTCATATGAGGAGTTATAGAAAAATATTCATCATCATGCAAAGGCAAAATGCTACATACATTTTTGGGTATATTGATGGCATAGGAATTAAATTTTTTGATGCAGTTATATTCTAATATATCATAATTGAATTACAAGTATTTTAATTTTTTGCAGCATTTATATATAGTTTATTTTTACCTCAAATTAGTCCCTTCTTCGTCTTAATTCACTCAACACACATTATAGTGTGTTCTTTTTTTATTTTCTTAGGTTACAGAGATTCTATTTTATATGGGGATGACACCATGAAAATTAACTGTTCTATGCATGACACTGCTAATACCAAAATAGCATTCAAATAATGAGTAGACCTATCCGAATCACATTAGAATTCTCAGCAGAGACTATGAAAGCCAGAAGGGCTTGGATGGATATCATGCAGACACGAAGAGACCACCGATGCCAACCCAGACTACTATACCCAGTATATATGCAGCCATCCAGCCCTACAGAAGATACTAGAAGGAAAACCCCAACCCAATAATGTGAAATACACTCCAGAAAACACATTGAGGCCCACACCATGAGGGGAAGGCATCTCATGGGAACAGATGCAGAGACCCTTATCCAAACACAATGGTGTATCCAGGGGAACCCCACAAATGAGGGAATATGTATTGTAGGAACCAGAGATATTAAGGACACAACAAGCACATGGCCCACTGAGTCAACTGATTTCATAGGGGATCAGAGACTGAAGGACAAAAACATAAACATTCTATGAGTCTTGTGACCTAGGTTGTTGGCATACACCTTATGATTATTATCCTGATTTCGCTGAGGGACTTCCAACAGTGAGAATGGGGGTGTCTCTGACTCTTTTTCCTGCTTTAGCTACACTTTCTCTCCTCATGTATTGCTTTGACCAACTCTGATGTGAGGGATTGTTCCTAGTTTTATTATAACTTGCTATGCCATCACATTTTTTTTTCATTGAAAATAAAATAAATGGAAAAAAAGCAGTGGATGAAGGAGAGGTGAGCTGGGCAGAGTTGGGCAGAGTAGTGGTGGATAGATTGTGTCTGGGAGGAGTGGAGGAAGAGGAATCTGCAGTTCAGATGTAGTGCATGAAACAACAACAAAAATAAAATGCTAAAACTAAATAAACTGTCAGCAGCTAGGGCTGTTGGTGAGCGCCTGCATTCCTAGCACTCAGGAAGTTAGAGGTAGGTGGATCTCTGTGCGTTCAAGCACAGGTTGTTCTATAAAGAGAGCCTGGGACAGGAAAATTGTTCAGAAAAAAAATTCTGTTTTCAAAGAAACAAAAAACTGTCAGCATTTTGTGTTTCATCTTTAGGAAATTTGTTATATGTCCCACTTTTTTATTTTTATTTTTTAATATTAGATACAGTTTATTAACTTTGTATCCCAGCTGTATCCCAGTCCCTCATTCCCTCCCTATCCTACCCTCCTTCCCTCATCTCTTTCCTACCCCTTTCTAAGTCCACTGATAGGGGAGGGCCTCCTCCTATTCCAACTGACCCTAGCTTATCAGGTATCATCAGGACTAGCTGAAATATCCTCCTCTGTGGCCTAGCAGTCTGATTCTCTCTTGGGAGGGGGGAGGTCAAAGAGTGAGCCACTGAATTCATGTCTAAAATAGTCCCTGTTCCACTTAGTATGGTACCCACTTGGATACAGAGCTCACATGGACTACATTTGAGCAGGGGTGGTAGGTTATATGCATACAAGGTCCTTGGTTGGAGAAACAGTCTCATAAAAGACCCCTGTGCTGATATATTTGGTCCTTGTATAGTTCCTGTCCTCTCCAGGTCACACTAACTCTCCCTTCTTTCATATGATTCCCTGTGCTCTGCCCAAGGTTTGGATATGAGTCTCAGCATCTGCTTTGATACACTGCTAGGTAGAGTCTTTCATTGGTCCTCTGGAGCAGGCTTCTGTCCTGTTTCTTGTTTTTGCCTATATCCATCCCATTGGTCTTTCTAAGTGAGGATTGATCATCTTACCTAGGTCCTCTTTCTCATTTATCTTCTTTAGGTGTACAGATTTTAGTTTGTTTATCCTATCTTATAGGTCTAGCATCCACTTGAAAGTGAGTGTATACCGTGTATATCTTTCTGCTTCTGGGACACCTCACTGAGGATTATCTTTCTGGATTGTTCTTTTTTTGTTCATGTTTACATTTTATGACTTCTTTGAATGGTCTAGAATTGAACCTGTCTGTTGTATAGCTTGTAAAGAGGTTTCCCATTTTATAAGCTGCTCCACCACCTAAAGAATGGATTGCAAAATCATTTTAGTTTCATGTTGTAAGACCTGGAGTCTCACTGCTCAAGAGCTCAGGATTGTGCCCTTCCCAGGAACACTCATAGACCACAACTTGAGGCAAAAGCAAGCATTTTATTTCAATTTCTATAGGGTCCCCCCTCCAAAGACAGGAGACAGCCCTAAATATGCAAAGGACAGGGTTTTATACCTGAAATTGAAACCACTTTTGCTCTATACATTGATTGTTCAGCAAGAATAGCATGAAGATAGTTTACACCTGGTTTTAGGTAGTATACAGCTGGTTGTACATAGTTTACAGGTGGTTGTAGATAGTTTACAGGTGGTTGTAGATAGTTGTTCTCAGAACAGTTGACCCTTTCCTTCAAGAGTTATCTACACCTGACTTCAATTCAAATAATCACTGTTGTTTTTCTCATTCCCAGGTGGTCTCTCACACCCCCCCTTTTTGCCTCAATTTTAACCCTAAAATTGTAGATCAACCTCATGGAGAGGTTGATACTCTTTCTGGAGCATCAGGACCTGAACTTCACTTATACTTTCCCTGACAAAGGGGTGTTCTGGTCTGAGAGTTTATTGTCCCTGATGAGTTTCAGTTTTAGTGGGTTGCTGTAGGCTTGGACTTTCCAGGTGTTGCAGGTTGATGAAGAGCAGGCTTAACGTGTGACACATGGACCCAAGCTGTGATGCTCTCTACTTTGGCAGTTGGGGTGGTGAGCAGGATGTAATAAGGACCCTTCAACTGAGGTTCCAGATTCTGGCTGCCATGTCACTGCACATATACCAGATCTCCCACCTGGAACTGATGGGGCACCTCCAAGGACCTGGGCGCATATGCACTGTCAACCTTGCTCCATATTTCTTTCTGCATAAGCTGCAGTCCTTTTAGCCTGGACAAGTCAGAGTTACCACTAGTTACGTCAAGAGGGTCCCCAAGAAGAGTCAAGGTAGGAGAGCAGGAACCCCATATAGTAATTCAAAGGGAGTTAAGCCTACTAGGGAGTGAGTATTTCTGACTCTAAAGAGGGCCAAGGGAAGAAGCACCACCCAGTCACCCCCAGTCTCCATTGTCAATTTTGTGAGAGTCTCTTTTAGAGTTCTATTTATTCTCTCTACTTGTCCTGAGATTTGGGGTCTATAAGCATGATGTAACTTCCAATCAAGTCCCAGAAATCTGGCCACCTCCTGGTTTACCTGAGCAAGGAAGGCTGGCCCATTGTCTGACCCAATTAGCTTTGGAATACCTTACTGAGGAAAAATGTCTTCCAGAATCTTTTGGTCACGACCATTGTGGTTTCTTTCTTTGTGGGAAAATCTTCCACCCATCCTGAAAAAGTGTCCACAAAAACCAGGAGATATTTATTGTCATACCTGTCTGGTTTAATTTCAGTGAAATCCACCTCCCAATGCATTCTGGGTCTACTTCCTCTTAGCCGCTTTCCTGGGCTCTGGAAATTCTTACCTATGTTTACTCTCTGGCAAGGTTCACATGTCGTAGTCACTCTCTCAGTTAGGATGGTGAGGTTTAGTATTCGGTACGGGTATTGGAGGGCAACTTCAGCCAATTTCTTTGCCCCCAAGTAAGTCCACTTATGCATCTGAGTTATCAATCTCTCAGCATCTTCCTGGGGTAGAATGATCTTACCTTTAAAGTCAATCCATGCCCCCACATTGGTGTTAAATATCCCATTTTTGCCATATTAACTTTAAGTCAGTTTCTGAGCAGTTTAGTCATTCTTCTCTGGGCAATTCGGCTGTTAATACCACTGGGGCAGAGTTTCCTCTAGCAGCTACTTTAGCCTCCTAATCGGCCATGTTATTCCCCTTTGGTGCCCTGGAAGTCTCGACCTTCTGCTGTCCTAGGAATTGAATAATGCTTACCTTGTTGGGCAGCAACAGTGCATTGAGCAAAGTCAGAATCTTGTTTTTATTTTTTATCTCTTTTTATTTTTTATCTCTTTACCAGCTGATGTTTGCAGGCCATGATGATAGATGGCCCCGTGCACATGGGCTGTTTATGAGGCGTACTGACTATCAGTGTAGATGTTTATCTTTTTACCCTTTTCCAGAGTTAAATCCTGGGTTAAAGCAATCAATTCAGCCTGCTGAACAGAAGTGCCCTCTGGCAATGCCTGGGCCCATATTACCTTATGTCCATCTACCACCACTGCCTCTGCCTTTCTCTTCCATTCTCAAAAAAAACTGCTCCTATCCATATAGTATGTCACCTCAGCTTTATGAAGAGGGTGATCTTTCAAGTCCTTGCACCATCCCTGTTCCTTTGCTAGAACGTGCAAGCAATCATGCTCCAGGGGCTGGATTTCTAGATCCATAAATAAGGTTGCAGGGTTTAGCTCCATAGCCAGTTCAAAGGTGACTCTATCATTATTCAAGTGCAAAGCCTGGTAAGGTGTCATGCAAGTGTTGGTGAGCCAGCAATCAGGTGGCTGCCTTATGACACTCTCAGGGGCATGAGGAGAATAGATGGTGAGGTCCTGTCATAGAGTCAGTTTGTCTGCATCTTTTACTAGTGCCACTATTACTGCTATTATTCGAAAGCAGGTTGGCCATCTTGCCACTACTGAATCAAGCGTTTTGGATAGATAGGCTACTGGTCTCTTCCAGGGTCCAATTATCTGTGTTAGCAACTCGTTGGCCATTCCCTGTTTCTCAGCCACATAAAGATGGAAAGGTTTGGTTACATCAGGGAGTCCCAATGCTAGGGCCGACATTAAGGCTTGTTTGATATTATCGAATGTGGCTTGTTCATCCTTTCCCCAGATGAAAGTCTTTGCCCTTTGTAAGGGCATACAGATGGGCTGCCATCTTGGCAAATCCTGCAATCCACAGCTGGCAAAACCCTGCTGTACCTAAAATTTCCCTCAGTTGTTTAGTAGTCCGTGGAGGGGGAATATGAAATACAGTCTCTTTTCTAGCCTCTTATAGCCATTTCTTTTCCTCTCTTAATATATATCCCTGATAACTGACCTGTTTCCTGCAGAGCTGGGCCTTTATTGCTGATGCTCTATATCCAAGGTCACCCAGCTCTTGTAACAGCTAGTTGGTGGCTTTAAGGCAGGTTTCTTTACAATTTGCAGCTAATAGAATGTCATCCACATATTGGGGAAAAGTTACCTGGGGATTGGTGGCCCGGAAGTGTGCCAGGTCCAAGTGTAGGGCTTCATCAAATATAGTAGAAGAATTTTTAAACCTTGAGGAAGTTGAGTCCATGTAAGCTCACCTGAGTCCCCTGAGTCTGGGTCTTTCCATTCAAAAGCAAAAATGTCTTGCCTGGTAGGGCTGAGTTGGAGACAAAAAAAATAAAATGTGTCCTTAAGGTCCAGGACCATATACCAAACCCTGTCAGGGGGAGGGGAACTCAACAGGTTATATGTGTTGGGTGCGGTAGGGTGTAAGTCCATGACCTGTTTGTTAACTTCCCTCAAGTCCTGTAGGGGTCAATAGTCATTGCATCCAGGCTTCTGAATTGGCAGCAATAGAGTATTCCAGGCAGAATAGCCCCTTCTGAGAACCCCTAGATCAAGGAACCTCTGTTTGTGAGGGTGGATCCTCACGGGTTATCTTAGACATTGGATATTGTTACACCGTGATTGGGGTAGCCTGAGGCTTCAGCTCTATCAGAACTGGAGCTGTTTCTCTGCTTTTCCTAGGCCATCTGTTTCAGCCCATGCCTGGGGAATCTCTGTAGCCACCAGTCAATGTCTTTTTCTGGACTTACCACCTTTTCAGAAAGGCGGCATTCATCTTCCAGTTGAATTGTCAGTACATGAATGGGATCTCCTTTATTGTCTGTCAAATGTGGGCCATCTGGTCTAAAATGGATATGGGCTCCTATCTTAGTTAGAATATCTCGCCCTAACAGCGGGTATGGGCATTCAGGGAGAACTAAGAATGAGTGGTATACCCGGTCCACTCCAACGTCCACCATTCTTCGGGTAATCCATGAGTATTGTTTACATCCAGTGGCTCCTTGGACCGATGATTTCTTCTTTTTTAGCTTCAAAATCTTGTAACAGAACAGAATGCTGGAAGCCAGTGTCCACCAAGAAGTCGACTGGCTTCCCGTCCATCTTAAGGGTTACCCTGGGCTCTGGGTAAGGGGTCAAACTCTTTACCCCCCTAATCACTGTCATCATCCAGGGTTAGGACCTGGGTCTCCAGGGCTTGGGCATTCGGTTTTTCTGGCTTTTTCGTCCTTTTAGGACAATCCTTGATCCAATGTCCTTTCTCCTTGCAATATGCACACTGATCCTTAGACAGAGGGCCTCCTGGAGTCTGGAGGGTCTTAATCTTGACAGCAAGGATTTTGTCAAGGTGAAGGGTGCCCTCGTGTGGCCATTCAACCTGAAAAGTAGGCCACTCTGAGGAACAGAAAGTTTGCCATTTTCCCTTTTTAACTTCAACTGAAATGTTATGTGCCCTATATCTCACCTCTGAGAAATGATCAAGGGTGAGGGATAAGGGTGTAGTCACAGTTTGTCCCATAATAAAGTCGTCTGTCAAGAAAGTCAAAGAGGAAACACAGATAGAGACAAAGAGAACGAGACAGACAATTAGACAAGGACGCCCTTGAGGGTGGTACCACAGAACTCTGATTGAAAGGCTGCCTGGCGGCAGCCATCTCTAACAGGAAATAGATGGGAGGAGGAGCGTCCCAATCCTAGCCTCCCAAACCGGAGCGTCCTCCAGTTCCCAGTCAAGTGATAGTCTGATACGTCTGTCTATCACAATGAATGATCAGATGACTAAAAAAAGGTCTAGATAGGCGCCTAAACAGAAACAGATTGGTAAGACAGAAACAAGCAAAGCAAAACAGAAATTAGACTAACCTGTTTTGAGCTCAACCTCCGAACTCAGTCTGATGAGGGTTGGGGAAGGGGCACGCCCTTTCCTGGTCAAACGCACCAAAAATGTAAGGCCTGGGGTCTCACAGCTCAGGAGTTCAAGATTGCGCCCTTCCCAGAAATCCCCACAGACCACGACTCCATGCAAAAGCAAGAGTTTTTTGTTTGTTTGTTTGTTTGTTTTTTGTTTTTCCAATCGTGATACGGTCACCCCTCCAAAGACAGGAGATGACCCCAAGCATGCAAAGCACAGGATTTTTATACTTAAAAATCTGGCCACTTTTGCTCTATACATTGATTGGTCAGCAAGAATAGCATGAAGATAGTTTACAGCTAGTTGTTTGCAGTTTTTGGCCATTTGTGAGTTTTCTCAAAACAATTCACCCTGCCGTTATTTTTTAAAACCTATCTCAGAGCAGTTCATCCTGCCTTTTGAGAGCTACGTGGCTCTGGCTTTAATTCAAAGATGGGAATAGTCACAGCTGTTTTTTATTTTACAGTTGTTTGCATTCTCAGGTGGTCTCTCAGATGGAGATGAAGAGAGAGAGAGAAGGAGACAGCAGGACATGATAGCAGAAGAGAGAGAAGGGGGCACCCCAACAGAGAAGGGGGAGAGCGCAAGAAGGCAATAGCAAGAGGGCGAGAGGCCAAGAGAGAGACAAAGTGGGCAGGCAGATCCTTTTAAGGAGCAAAGTAACCACACCTGCCCTCCCTGGCAGTCAACACGTAATGACATCACAGGTTGCTAGGAAAGCCAGAAACAGGTGCCTAAATACTAAGAGTTGGCATAGGCCTTTAATCCCAGTACTCTGCCAGGCAGAAGCAGGCCAGTCTCTGTGAGTTCAAGGTCAGGCTGGTCTACAGATCTAGTCCAAGATAGCCAAGGCTAAAAGGAGAAACCCTCTCTCAAAATACCAAAATATTCATATGTATAATTAATATATTCTCACTAAATATAGTAATATAAACCAATATATTTAATAAATATGTTATATATTAATATATACATTTTGTTTTAATCATATGTATATGTTTCAATTTATGTTTTAATCATATAGATATATTATTGAAATAAAAAATCTGAGCCAGGCTTTGTGGCACATATCTCTAATCCTGTCTCTCTAGGAGACACAAGCATGCTGCTGTGTAAGTTCAGTGTCACCCTGGTCTACAAAGCAAGTCCAGGACATGCATGGCTAGAGAGAAACATTGTCTAAAAAAACAGGCTAGATGTGTGGCTAGATATATCTGAAATCACATAGTGTGACAAGGCTATAAGAAAGTCTTACGAGGCATGGTGACACACATCCATAGTCCCAGCACTTGAGAGGCAGATGAAGGTAGGTCTCTGTGAGTTCAAGGTCAGCCTGGTTTACAAAGAGAGTCCTGGATTGGCAATGATGCACTGAGATACCATGTCGCAAAAATAAAACATTAAATTAAATTAAAAAAATCAAAGCCTGGATTGTTGGCAAATGCCTCTAATACTAGCACTATGACTGGCAGAAGGAAATGGATCTGTGTTAGTTTAAGGCCTGCCTGGTCTAGAAAGTATGACAGGTCAGTCAAGGCTATACAGAAAATCTCTTTCTCAAAAAACAATATCCTGGGATGTAAACAAAAAAACCTTCTAGTATCTGAAGGTTGTTTCTTTTTTTTAACTTTTAAAAAATTTATGTTTTTGTAAATTACAGTTTATTCACATTGTATCCATGCTGTGGCTCCATCCTTCATCCCCTCCTTTATTCAACCTCCTAACTTCCTCCTATTTCTGTCCTAAAGTCCACTGATATGGGAGGTCCTCCTCCACTTTCATCTGACCCTAGCCTATGAGATCTCATCAGAACTGGCTGCATTGTCCTCTACTGTGGCCTGCTCCCCCATCAAGGGGAGGTGACCAAAGAGCCAGACACTGAGTTCATATCAAAGACAGTTCCTGTTCCCATTACTAGGAAACTCACTTGGAGACTGAGCTGCCATGGAATATATCTGGGCAGGAGTTGAAGAGGTTCAAGGTTATCTCCATGCATGGTCTTTGGTTGGAGTATCAGTCCCAATGCTCTCCTTGTGGAACTCCTGCCCCCTCAAAAGTCTTCCTTAGTCATCAGGGAAATACAAATCAAAATGAACCCAGGATATCACATTACACCTATCCGAACAGAAAAGATCGAAAACTCAAGTGACAACACATTCTGGAGAGGATGTGTGAAAAGGGGAACACTCCTCCATGTCTGGTCGTGATGTAAACTTGTACAACCACTTTGGAAATCAATGTGGTAATTTCTCAGAAAATTAGGAATAGTGCTACCTCCAGATCCAGCTATACCACTCCTAGGTATATATCCAAAATTTGATCAAGTGTACAACAAGGACATTTGCTGGACCATGTTTGTAGCTGCTTTATTTGTAATAGCCAGAAGCTGGAAACAACCCAGGTCCCACTCCATTGAGGAATGGATATAGGAATTGTGGTACTTTTACACATGGGAATACTACTAAGCATTTAAAAATAAGGAAATCATGAAACTGGCAGGCAAATGGTGGGATCTAGAAAAGATCATCCTGAGTGAGGTATCCCAAAAGCAGAAAGACACACAGGGTATTTACTCACTCATAAGTGGGTATTAGACATATAATACAGGATAAACATACTAAAATCTGTACTCCCTAAGAATCTACTAAAATTTTTTTTTAATCTGTTTTTCATCATAGCCTTGGAGGAAGTAAATTATTTACCATGTTCACTTATAACGTAAAGGAGGAAGTCACCAATTGTGGTTGTGTTCTATATTTTGAAACATTGGAGTAGGTATTGAAGTTTGATGTATGTGTATCAAATCCAATCACAGAAGTTTATTAGGTAAATCTGTTATTCTTTCTGTGGCTGCTGTTGATCTAATGCATTTCCACTTGCTGATAGGTATTTTTCTGCTGAAAAGTATAGAATGGGATTCCCATCATCTATGTGATCCATTGCTTATTTATACCATGTGGTATGTGATCATGCTTTTCAATGAAGGGCCTCTGAGAAAGCATGGTGCTTTTGTTTTTCATTTTCACAAATTCCTTTAAGATGTTTGTTTTCAAGCCTGATTTGGATGTCAGTAATTAGGCAAAGCTGCATTTGAAGTCTTGATTCTCATGTCAGCTTTCTGAGTACACGTCCAAGGGTGGAAGATGTTCCCCCAATGTGTTCTATTTTTACCAACATTAATGTTAAAATGCTTAATAGTGTATATGTATGTATGTATATATGCATAAATATATATGAATATATATATACACACATATATATGTTATTTGAAGTTCCATTCTTCTTATGTTCCCATTAGTTACTACATGACACATAATGTTGAAGTACTGCCTTCTGAGAGAATTATCTAGAGGTGCTGAATAATGTAACAGCAATGATATTTATTTCAAAACAGCATGTTGTGTGTGTATGTGTAATCTGACTATGGGTTCTTAGGCCATGACAAATGTATGAAGACTTGGTGACAGCTTTGTGGGGTTTATTTTAGTCATTGTTATATGTTCAAAGTCATGTTGCCAGTTTTGCTTACCACAGACATTCCCCACTGAGTTCATTGATACTCAAATAAACTTAATTGAAATATTACATCAGTAAAACATTGTCTTCTATCCAGATTATAAACCTATTGTCCTATAAGGATGGAAGAACATGAAATAATAATAATAATAATAATAATAATAATAATAATAATAATAAATGCTATGTACAAATTAAAATGATATAATGCTGTCATTTTTTTTTTGGAATGTGTTAGTTCATTCTTAGGAGTAAAGACTTATTCATAAAACTGTCTCAGATCTACAAGTGAATGTCAGAGAGTTGTCTCAGTGGGAATACTTGGTTGTTTCTAAGCCTGATGATTTGAGCTCAATTTCTGGGTAGCCAATATTACTCCTATAGAATTTTTCTAATATTTCTATACTTGGGCCTTTGTATGTACAAATTCACACACCAGCACATACATAAATCATTTTTAAACCTAAATAAGGGCCAGTTCTTTCACTGGTCAAAAGACTCTTTGGGTTTCATGTTGAAAACTCATATATGGGATGTAAACAGATAGTAAACAGCAATAAGTTGTCCTCTCATGGCACATACATACTCAAACATTTTTCAATGGATGAAATTAAAGCAAAGGAGAAAACCCACTTACTGACAACATCAGAAATGATTTTGCAATTGTAAATAAATGTAGAATTTGAAGACTTATTACTGTTCATTAAAAGAAAAAAAATGTTACCTGTGTACATCTTATTTTATCCATTCATTCCTTGATTCAAGAATAAGTCATTAAAAATATCTTAGCTTTGCTCAGAGATGCATCCCTGTCATCGTAGACCTGGGAGTCCATGGAAACCTAATCTTTCTGAGATTATGGTCAGCTTGGTCCACACAATTAGCTCTCTTTTGTGTTTGTTCGTTCATTTATTTGTTTGTTTTTTAGACAAAATTTCCTTGTGTAGTCTTGGCTGTCCTAGATCTACTTTGTAGACCTGGCTGGCCTCAAATTCAAGTCTCTTCTTCCCTGAGTGCTGGGATTACAGGGGTGTGCCACCATGCCCAGCTCCAAAACTGAGTTCTAAAACAGGCATGGCTATGTAGAAATATCATGTATTTAAATGATCCCCCAAAATGTACTCTGTATCTCAAATTATAGGGTTTTTTTTTCCCCTCAGGGATAGTGTCCACAGAGCTGGGTCCTGGTACTGTTCCTGGTCCTGTTCCTGGTCCTGGTCCTCAGAGCCTAGCTCTTGGCCCAGCTGTGGCCCCAAAATTCTGCTGTCAAGCACTGGCCCTGTTGGGCTTTTTTTTCTGGGGCTCAATCTATCCCAGTAGACCCCCTGCGCACCAACTACACACCTGGCAGCATCTTCTATAGATGGATGCACATGCCCAACTCGCAGGAAACTCTCAACAAAAACAGGCTCCATACCCCTTGGCTAAGCCACCCACTGTGGGCCGATGGGGAGGCCCCATCTCTGAATACATCACTTAAGTTGAGTAAGCAACACGTTTTAAATAATAATAATATGAAACCAACAACAATAACACAAGAGTGAAAAACAGCAATTTAAAAATATACAAAATTAAGGGAATCTTTTCTCTAAGGGGAGAAGGCGCTGGATGCAGCTCAGCTGGCAATTGTACGAACTATATGTCTACCTCGGGCAGCGGGGACAGGGGAATGGGTGCCCCCAAGTGCACTACAGTGGAGAGAAACAGTAGCTCATCTGCCAAGTCCACAAGGGCCTGTGTGTCCTCTGATGCTAAAGCCAGAGGTTGCACTGGTCCAGCTTCTGGCAAGACTGGGGATCCTGCAGCCATGGGATCCAGGATCTCAGCATCCTCTTTGGGCTTAGCATCTGCCTCCAAAACCAGGCTCCGTTTCTCCTGTGCCACCAAGGTGTCTTGCATGGACAGCTCTGCAGTTGAGGCCCCAAGTAGCCCCGGATCTGGGCAAAGAAAGGGGTGAGCTGTCATCTGGGATAAGGGAGCAGCCTGAAGGCACGCAGAATGGGGTGAGCTAACCCAAGATGGCCTCTCCATGCCAGGGAAGGCACAGTCCCCTCTCCTACCCGCAGGACAGTCGATTTGACAGTCTTCCTCCTCTGCTTCCTTGGCCAGAGCTTCAGGACACTTCCCCTGTGGGACACGGGGTTGGAATCAGCTGCTACCTCACTAGGCGCCTCCCTCGGGTCCTCATCCTCCTCCTAATTCTCCTCCTCCTTCTCAGGCTTAAGCTTATCTAGGGCTTATCCATTGCCCGGAGGATCTCCCCAGATTGGCAGTCCGACTCTGCAGTGGGCACATGGATCCTTGCATAGTCCAGCAGCCGTCTCACGATGGCCAGGTCCGGGGGCCCAGAGAAATCCTGGGGGAATTTCTGCAGCCACTGGGACAAGAACGAGAAGATGGCACTGTGGGTGAGAGCAGGGCAAAGGGACACTGTGTCGGGAGTCTGGCCTCTCTTTGGAACTGCGGGGGGGGCATTGGTATCCCCCAGGGCCTTTCCTTTTTTGTCTCTCCCTCTGCTGCTCAAAACCTAGGAGCCCAGTGGGAAACCTCTATCCTCTACCAGCAGGTTAGGTCGTGAGGACAGTCCCTAGGTAGAGAACCCCAAAGGTGAGGTTCCTGGCCAAAATTGGCCCTCCACCCTGGCCTTAAACGCCCCTTCCTGCTCACCTCCCCCTCCACCCCAAGCCTACTCATGTCTTTGTCTGCTTTTCCGCCTGAAGGATCTATACCTGTGACAGTTCATGGGGGTGATACCCCTACTGCCCCATGTCCCCAAGCCACCCAGACATCTAGAAGGAACTATTAGAATCTTCCCAGGGATGGGTGTGGGGGTGCTAGGGGCTCCATCCATAACAAACAGTGCAAATGGGGTCCAGAATCCTTTACACAAACGGGGAAAGGTCGCTCAGGGCATGAGAAATGGTGGTGTGTGAGATTCCCTGGGGAAGGTGAATGGCACCTGTGAGAGCCCCACCCTGCCACAATCACCCATGTTTGGCCATGTCACTTTAAGGGGTCTGGCCTGGGACTCAGGCTGCTGGGACTCACACGTCCGGTTCTGTGAGGGCACAGGGCACTGGCCCTGGGAAACAGCAGGAGAAGATCTGAGAGCTGGCTAGATCCCTGGTGGAACCACTCTCCTGCCTTTAAAGCATCAGGTCCAGAACCAACCAGATGGTGGCAATCTTTGGATAAAGGGCCAGAAGGTGGGCAAATAGGGAATCATCTGCTTCACATAGTCCATGTGATCATTGCTGAGCATGAGGATGCCATGAAGGAAGGCTCACTACCTTTCGCTATGAGGAAGGACCAGGGCAGGAGGGAGGCTTTACGTGTGCAAACCCCGAGGGGCACCAATGACCAATTTCCCTACACCTAAGCGGGAAGCAGGCATGAAAAGCGTTCCTCAGTGTCCCAACAGGAACACTCTTCCAGGCTGCGATCGCGGTGGATGGGGGGTGGGGTGGACCAGAAAGCTTCCCTGCTGCAGGACGGCCCTGGTTACCTTGGTCTCCCAGTGGGGAACAGGCCAGAAATGTGTCAGGGAGCGCACCACATGTCTCCAGCAGCGGCACAGGTGACCACCGCTGTCTTCTCTGAGACCTGAGCCCGTGGAGGTCTGGAAGCAGAAGAGACTCATCTCTCCAGCTCCTCTGGACCGGCTGGTCTGTCCAGGCTGCTGTTGCTGCTGCTGGCCTCCCGTTACCTGGCAACCAGGGTTCCGAGTTCCATCCAGAACCGGGCTGAGGAAGCATGGTCACTTCCTGGAGTCACCCTGCCAGAGCCTCCAGTTCATGGGTTCTCCCTGGAGGCCACCAGCCCTGCAGGCTCTGCTGATTAAACAAACCATCAACAGTTCCAGAGAGAAATGATGGAGAAGTTGCCTCCCGTCACCACTAGAGGGCATAGAGTCACATGAGAGGGTGCAAGGATGAAAAAAACAGCAGCAGCAGAGAGGGATGGCTACCATCCTTCTTTAATCTTTTTATTATTATTATCATCATCATCATCATCATCATCATCATCATCATCATTCCATTCTTCTTCCCTAGTATACTGAAAACAAATTCACCTTCTTTCATTTCACCTACTGAACTAAAATGTTCTCATCTCTCAGCCTTTGAATATGTATGTTCTTTATCTTTTCTGGGGTGTTAGGTACCTCTTGCTTTCCTTTAGGTTTCATAGTGGAATTCATAGTGATGTATACATTTCTATGCATGGTCTATGGGTTTGTTTATGGTGGATTACCCCACAAGACTGTAAGCTTATAGAGAAAGTGGTGTTTACATCAATCATTTTTGTGTGTTCAGGACTTAGCAGAGTATTGGGTACCTAATTCACAATAACTCTCTGTGAAAGGACAAATAACCTTTTAAAAAGTAAATTCCTTTAACAAAGTCTTCATAATCTGATAGTAAAACAGAATTCTCACCTAAAGGATGGGAGCATGTAGCATTTTATTTGTTAATGCCAGCCATTGTGCCATCTGTAAAAAATTTTTCCTGGAGTCTTTTTATCTTGTTCTGTTACTGCTGTTACTAGGACACCCTACTCTATGCCTGTTGCCTTCTCTGTGTTCTCTTTAATTTATCCCATAACAAGTTACTTCCTTTAAGCTTTAGTGAGATTTAGCATCTGGCTTCATTATATCCAAAGATTATCTGTTTCTGCCTGTTTTGTACAGAAGGCAGGGATACAACTAAGAGGTAGAACATTTGCTTCATATATAGGAGGTAAGGAAGGAGGAGGAAGGGGAGAAGAAAAAAAGAACAGGAGAATTGAAACATTGCTTTTCTTTATGCAGATGCACTTCCTTCAATACAGGAGTTAACAGTCTTCTTGTCTCTGCATTCCAAATAAGGTAGAAATTCCAGATACAGCAACAGTGATAGTTATTTGGTGTTAGTTTTTAACCTGGTCCTTCTCCTGACATTTACCTGCTTTATATATATTTGGTTTTATGTATATGTTCATTTTCTGGGATGAATCAATTTTTTTCATTAGGTTTTATGAGAAGTCATATTCTCAGAAAGTGTCCTGAGCTTTGAATCCTACCATACTTATCCCTAGGAGCCCATATCTGCAAAGGTGATTATGTCCTCTCTGTACATCATTTGATGTTATGACTTCAGGATTCATCTTGAACCTTGTTTTCAAGAGAATGTTGTAAACAAGCCTTAAGCTTAGCAGGCATTTTGTGCCTCATGAAAAAAATTTCATCATAAAATGTCCTGTCTGAAAAGAGCATCTGAGATCATTGTACAATGCACTCAGTTATTTTCATTTTAGTCATTAACATTATTAGTACTATTTAATGTTTTTCATTACTTTGTTAGAGACACAAATATGATGAACCTGGTGTAAGGGACTGTGTACACACTGTTAACTAAGAAAATAAAACCACACATTCAAAACAAGTAAAACCTCCAAATATGGATAAGAATTAGGTTTAGATTTAGTGCCCAAAAATAATTCAGTTGAAATGTGGGAACGACATTGAAACACCATTATTCAGCAAACGTTTAGAGTATATATGTAAATATGATGAAAGGAATGTACACATAAACACAACTTAAAAATTCTTGGCACACGGTATATACTCACTCATATAGACATATAATATAGGATAAACCTACTAAAATCTGTACATCCAAAGAAACTAATCAAGAGGGAGGATGCTGACTAAAACGCTCAATCCCTATCCTGTAAGGCAAAGAGGATGGACATCAGAAGAAGAAGAAAACAGGAAACAAGTTCGGAACCTGCCACAGAGGCCCTCTAAAAGGCTCTGCCCTGCAGACTATCAAAGCAGATGCTGAGACTTATGGCCAAGTGTTGGGCAGAGTACATGGAATCTTATGAAAGAAGTGGGAAATAGTAAGATCTGGAGAGGACAGAAACTCCACAAGGAGAGCAACAGAATGAGAAAATTTGAACACCAAGGTCTTTCCAGAGACTCATACTCCAACCAAGTACCATGCATGGAGATAACCTAGAACCCCTGCATAGATGTAGCCCATGACAGTTAGTGTCCAAGTGGGTTACATAGTAATGGGAAGAGGGACTGCCTGTAACATAAACTGATTGGCCTGCTCTTTGATCTCAGGCCACAGAGGAAGACAATGCAGCCACTCCTCATGAGACCTAACAGACTAAGATCAGAAGGAAGGAAAGGGAGACCTCCCCTATCAGTGGACTTGGGGAGGATCATTCATGAAGAAAGGGAAAAGTAGGTGGGGTTAGGAGGGGAGGAAGGAGGGGCTTATGGGGGGATACAAAGTGAATAAAGTGTAATTAATAAAAGTTTAAAAAATTAAAAAAATATTTGACACAAATAATTAAATAAATAATGATAAAAAATTCTTGGGCACACATACAAAAAGTGGGACTTCATTAAGATTTTTTTTTCTTTTCGTTTTCTTGACAGGAAAAGTTTGAACATGTTTCTCCCCTGTCCTCCTTTTTATTCTCCTCCCTCCCCTTCCCTTCCCTGCCTTCCTTGCTCAGTGTGAATTTACAAACATTGCACTTGAATGGATGCAGTTCTTCAAAAGCATTGCCAAAAGGACCCCTGCAGCCTCACTTCTAAACCTTGAACCTCAAATGCATTCTAGCTATTTTTTTTCTTGCATTGGTGATTAATTAAAGCAACTCATTTTCTGGGGGGTAGGGGTAGATACTCAGACATGGTGAATTCCTCATCTACTCCTCCCCATTCCCCATGCTTATGACCTTCAGCACTTTGGGGAGCACATTGACAGAGGTTCCCCACCCATTCAAACCACAATCATACATGTGCTTTCTAAGATTTTCTAATAAAATTCTTTTAGTTGCCAGTATGAGACCTTAACTAAAAAAGAATTGTTTTCATTCTCAGGTGACAATCTCATAAGTACAGCCATGATAATAAGTGACATATCAAGATGCTCAGGTGGGTATTCTGTGTACAGTGCCAGTACACAGGCTCAGACCCAGGAACTCAGTGGAGTCAAGCCTTCCCTATTTGAGTTTGGTTCACTTCCTTGTTGAAGCCACCTATGGCTAAAAAAAAGAAGTTTGTGGGATTGGGAGTGTACCTCACTTGATACGAGGTGGAGCAGAAGGATCAGAAATTCAAGGTCATCTTATAGCTGTTTAGTTTAAGGCCGGGCTGGGCTACAGGGGACCCTAACCAAATAATAATAATAGTAATAACTACAATACCTTTCAACCAAGAGCATTATTTGGTGGTCATTGTTCCAAGCTAGAGCTAACCTCAGGTCACCGAACTTCCTCATAGAGATAGCAAGGAGGCAACAAGGTCAAGCCCAGAAAGACTATCTGCACACAGACCCCTCTCCAACCGAGCCTTCCTCGCCAAATATGTGGAAATATGTGTTTCCACTGATGACCAGAGGTGCCCCAGCTTGTAGTGTTGGGAGCATGGGGAAGGCAAAGTCACAATGGAGCACAGCTGTTTGATCACCAGCCCACTGAGACCATCACAAGCAAACAAAATCACAAAAGTACAACAAAGGAAAAAAATGTACTGGGTATAATGTGCTCAAAGAGTATGGAAGAAGAAAATACCAAAACTCAAAACAGTTGCCTGTCTCTCTATGGGCCCTCTATCCTGTTCCATTAGTGGTGACCTACCCCCAAATCAGGCTCCATCCAACTACACCCGAGTTTGGAATGATGACCTGCATTCAGCCAGACCAGAGAATGGAGCAGCAACATATTTGTTGATCTCTGTCTACCAGACCAGAGCCCAAAGCACCAGCCAAACTCTGCCAGACCAGAGACCACAGCAGCAGCAAATTTCTGCCAGATCAGAGGCCAGAGCAGGGGACACACTCTGCCAGACCCGAGGCCAGAGTAGTGGATAAGATCTGCCAGACCAGAGACCAGAGAACATTGGCAGAGGTGCCAATCCTGGGGCTCCACATACTGTATCAATCCCTTGCCACATTCTTGCCACTCTCACTGGAGACTATGAAGCATGGCTCAAGCCTCCTGAAATGGGAAAAAAATCAGGTCTAGGGGGATAGAAGGATTTTGTCCCATGTCCTCAGTCAGTCCCAGAGACAAAAAATGACAGCGAGAGTCAAAACAGTTAAACAAGACACAGACTAGATCCCATTGCTTGTGCAGCAGAAAAATACACAGAGCCAGACAGCAGATCCCACCACTCCTGCAGTGGAAAAGGAAAGTAGGATATCAGTGAATCTCTGCTGCAGGAGCTACCTGCATTGTCCTTGTCCAAAGATCCAGAGATCAAAGAAAACTCGGTGCTCAACTCCCTTTACAGATGTGCCCTTTTGGGGGGGATCTGGAAAGTCTTCCAGACCCCCTGTGGCCCACAGCTGTCCAGAGCATCAGCTCTAACCTTTCTGACGACACATATTACACATTTTGCCTTGAGTCCCAAAAAAACAAACTAGAGAAACACCGAGAAAGACACAGACAGATACAGACAGAGTGCTCATTTACTGGCTGTTGTTCAGCTCCATTTGCTTGGGGTGCTTGGGAGACTTGGGGATCCAATATAAGAACCCATATGTTATGGCCAGATCTTAGGGTGACCAAAGATCATCAGGAGCCAGACCACATATGCAAGAGCAAAGAGTTTTATTTGGGCTTATGCTGGGTCTCTCCATTTTTACAAACACAGTGGATCAGAGAGAGCCCTGAGCAGGTGCATGGCAGGGTTTTGATTGGGGTTTTAGGAAGGACCAGGAAGTTCTGGTTTAATAGTTACAGGATTGGTTGACATTCAGCAAGGGCAAGCTTTTTACAAAGTGATTGGCTAGCTAACATAACTAACATTGAGGGAGCTATCTCTATGCCTCAGGAATGTTGGGTATTTTCTTTGTCACTGAAGGTTCTACTACAAAGTTGGTAGACTTCTCAGCACAAATGCCCCACTTTGAGATAAGATACCTTCCCATTCTTGTTATCCTCAGGCTGTTCCTTGGGTAAGGAATCTTACAACCTTGTATTTGGAATTGGTGACCCATGGTCCAATTCCTGGTGGCTTTATAATAGAGTCACAATTCTGGTGAAATTTAAGTGCCCTTTTTTAGGCCTAGTTCTTGGTGACCTTTGAATATGTCTCTCCATTCTAAAAGATCCATTTGGATTTTGTGGGGGTTATAAATTATATGTCCTGTGTCAGAGAGCACTCAAATATTAAGCTGTGATATAGAAGAGTAGAACTGATGATGTAAAGGATTTACTATCGCTGAGAAACTAGTGGTACCAGTTAGAATTTAGCTGAGGGAAGACTGCCTGTAAAACACTCCACAGATACGCAGTATGCTAACCAGACCTGTTAGAGATTAGGATCCCGGGATACACATGTTTGCTCACCAGGATTGTGTAGAAATGTGTCAGGGTTATGTCTTTTTAATTTGTAAATTCCCAATGTGTATTTATTAATTCATGAATGCAAATGAAAGCAGACAAGATTGGTGGGTGTACAATTTGGGTCAGGTATCTTGCTCCAGTAAATATTGAATTTCAAATTAAGGGACTGTCCTATGCCCATATGTACAATCCTCATTGACACAGTTCTGTCAGTTCAAATTTGAGACACAGGCTATGGGCTTAAGCTGTGTCTGTCAGGTTACAGGTCTCAGCAGCTAATATTGTACACAGGGATAACATCAAACAGTATCTTATTAATGGCTTTCCCTCTACAAGAGAATGGCCTGTGTTTTTCAAAGTCAGTATGCTATGTGTTTTTTTTTTTTTTTTCAACTCTGAGTTTAAGAGCACTGGCTGCTCTTCCAGAGGTCAGGAGTTCAATTCCCACCAACCACATGGTGGCTTACAACATCTATAATGAGATATGGTGCTCTTTTCTGGCATGCAAGTGTAGATGCATGCAGAACACTGTATCCACAATAAATAAATATATGAATAAATAAATAAATAAATAAATAAGTCAGTTGTAGGTATTATTAAATTTTATTTTGTTGATGCATTACTGCTCTAGTCTCTTATTAGATAATATTCTTTGATAATCCAGTCATTAAGAATTTCATTCCTTTTCCCCTAGTGCTTTGATATTTGTTTTTGTTAAAGCAATGTCTCCTGTAGATCAGCCTTTCACATGCTATGTAGTTTACACTTTATTGGAACACTGAATGCTGCCCCTACTGCCTAGTGCCTAGAACATAGTCCTGCAGCTCTTTTTAGGTGGGCCCTGACTAGTGAGTGTGAAGTAAAATAGAACAGTGAATTAATGTCCCCTGAAGACCCTAAATTTTTAGAGGTGGGCAATTACAAATAAAGAGGGACCTGTGTAAGAATTGAGTTCACTAACCTACTTTGAAGCTGGTGTAGTCACAACACAGAAAGGGAGGGGGAGAAGGGAAGATGGTAATGAGTCATGTAATCAATTTTAGATGGTCAATAAAAGTGAAAACTGTACATTTGGGGGGAGTCATACACAAAGGGAATCAAGAATATGGATTAGTTGCTGAGCTTGTTTCTGGGAAGCAAATTTCTATAGTTGCATGAGTTCAAACAAAACAGAAGTTCTGGATAAACTGCTGTGGTAGTGACTAACAGGGATGTTTCCCCTCCCCACATTTGAAAATGCACAACCTGAGAAAAGAAGTTGTGAGTAATACTTGGTGTTCTCTAATACATATTCAAAGTCTCTGAAGAATATTGGACCATAAGGCCATTTTCAACTTTTAAAAATAATTTTAAGGTTATAATGAAATCGTTTCAACCTTTTCATTCCTCTCTGCTCTTACGTCTCAAATGCTGGGATGAATCTTTAAGGAGGCTACTTAACAATCAAAGCAGACCTGGCTGTCAGGTTCTCCCAGCATCCCTCAATCTTTTCCTGTTACAAGGTATGGGTGTCATACACAGATCTCTACCTCAGAAGTTGAGCTGCCCTCCTCCCAGCTCTCATTCCTTATGTATTCCAACCATTTTGGTTACCTGGTCTTTTTCATTTATCATTTACCTTCCCACCCTTTTCATCTGGCTCTCTTCTCCTCTCACATGGCTCAAGTTCATGTCAATCCTAGACTGTCCCAGATGTTCCTGTGTCTGACTATGTTCTCTCATATATCTATAATAAACTTTCTATTCCAACATTCCTAGGTACAGCCATATCCTTTTTGTTTTATTTCTCATTTTCATTGAGCTCTCATTACCTACTCCTTTCTTTCAAATTCATGGCCATTTGTTTCTTTAATGGTTGTTACTATTTGGCTTTGACTAAAGTTTGGCTGAAGGACTTCCCAAATATGAGGTAGAGATGACTGCGTTGGACACTGATCATGTAATGGAATGTGCAACATAAATGACCTGTATCTTGGAAGATGAGCAGGTGCCCTGGGAAAGTAGAAGATTGTATTTTAAAACATTTCCAAGATGAGGATGTTGCAGGATATTTGATCCCAGTGTGATCCCATAGATTGTGAACAGTAAAAACCTGTGCTTTGTTTGGTATGGTTGAGCCCTAACACAAACCTTAATTCCAACAACTTTCTGTTTATTCTAAAGAGGTGATTATGGTATGGTTCCGTCAGCCCTGGAACATACCTTTAATTCAAAAGCTCTCTGTGCACAGGATTTAATAATGTTAACCCTAGATCAAGAGGCAAAGCAAGAAGCCAGCTGACAGGGATTAAAGAGTAAGTGGAACTTTCAGCTGAAATGTATTTAAGAAAGAGTGTAAAAGTGGAAGGAGTTTTAACATAGTAGATTTTGGGCTTTTTGAGCTTTGAGCTAGAAAGCCTTTGGCCTTGGGTTCCTTTGGCCTATCTCCCCTGATCTGTCATCTGAACTGGTGAGCTTTTGGGGCTTTTTACTCTTGGAGTTGAGGTGAGTAGGATGGCCAGATGGGTGCTTTCTCTGCCTCTCTTCACTGGAAGATTTTAAAATAGAATAATTGGAATTTTCATTCTTTTATAACAACATTAGCATTCTGTGTGCCCATAGGGGTTAGGGCAAAGCTAGAATGCCTCTGCTATCAGCATCATTGATCCACTGGTAGAGGAGCTACTACTGTCCTAAGACTCAGCTGTATTGTTCAAGCTAATGAGGGATTCTGGGTAGGCCTAGCAGTGAGGAGCAATAGTGAGAGGTAATTTATGGGTTTGTTTTGGGATTTTCCTCTGATATAGCTCTAAAGAGCTGTGAGTGAGACCAGAGGCCATGTCATGCTGAGTGTGGGGCCATTGTCCCCAGGCCAGGAATAGCAGGCTCCTGAGCTATCACAGCCTGATCTGCTTTGAATGAGATGGACTGTGGTTCAGGCTGTGGTTCTGTTGGTCTCCATGTGGTGATCATGACAGAGACCCTTGGCCTCTGACCCTTCCTGAGTGTTGATTGTCCAGAGAAGTGAGGACTTTGCCGCCTGGGCAGTAGAAAATTGTGGTGCTTATAATATCACTATCTAGTGTACACACGCAAGCATAAGTTTTGCAGTGGACAGATTGGAAAACTGAAGGTCTCATTTCTAGAAATGATTAATGTTGTATTCCACATAGAGATTTGCATAACAAATTTTACAACTCGTTTTGAACCTGGAAGAAAAGAGGGGTGGTGGTCATCTTTCAGCAATACTTGATTACATTTTTTTAACCTTTCAACTACCACCAGTCACAATGGCATGATTTAGGGAAATTCAATTCCAGGGTACAAAAGGAATTTCTGAGATGCAGAATTTTGTCAGGTGTGCCTGGTTTTAAATAAGAGGATAGGAAAGATTCCACATATTGTGACATAAATCATGCAGAAGGAAACAGAAACTAAATTATTCTCCATCATTTTTTGTGTGTGAGTGTCTGCAAGGGCTGGGCTGTGCCTGAACCCACAAGGGGACATGAGGGACTGCAAGCCATAGCCCAGCTTATGATTTTTTAAGAGACTTCTAAAGCAAAAGGACTCTCTGTAAAGGAGGTTAGTAGTAGCTGGAGGGTCAGGAAAATATAACTGTTTAGGTGTCACTTTGAGTTTGTTTTGTAGCAGTTGTGAAATCTGTGTTTATTTAATTTGTATTAATTAGAAAATCAAAGGTATCTCTGGTTCCATGCCAATTTTTCATGCTAGGAGTTACTTATGTCTTTTCATGTTAGCTTGGCTATATTTTAGGCTTATTTTTTGGGCTTTTTTTTTCTCACCCCCTTATTCTTTCACAAACACTGTACACATTCTTGATTATTGAAGTTTGTAGTAAGTACAAAAGTCACATCATGCCAGAAGATTATGAGATTCATGGCAATGGAATCATCCCTTATTTTTCTGTTTTCCTCTGTTTCTTACCAGGTGGCTTTTCTGATATGAGATAGAGATTTTGGATTGTTCTTTAGCAATCACATAAAGACAATTTGCACTTATATCTGTAGAAGACAGAAGAGATAACATGAAGGTGAGTGATACCAGTTGGCCAGTTTACTCCTTCTCTTTTCACATTTTTTTTGGTGATCTGTCATTTTCTTCAGAAGTTTCATGTGTCCAGTGGTCTCCATATTCTTTAGTTGGATGATTTTATTCTCCTGAAAAGATTAAATCAAAACCCTGCCCCATCCCTAATTCTGGGGTGAGGGTTGTAGCTTTTTAGGCATGTTATATCTTTTATAGAGCAAAATGTTTTTTTCGAAATAGAAAAAGTATAATATCTCAATTAAAGTTAAAAAAATCTTTGAAAGTTTCCAAATATACCTTAAAGTGTATTTATTTCTAGATAATAAAGGATATTCACTTTGATTTTCAGCCTGCCTTTTACAAGCAGCTTTTAAATAAAATCAGTGTAAATCCTGTGTGCCTGCCTCTGCCTCCCAGGTGGTATGAAAAGGCACGTGCCTCCCAAATGCTGGGATTAAGGCTATGAACCACCAACACCCTGTCATTGTAACTCCTGAATTTAGAAAACAACTAATTAATATAGAACTGCTTGTCTCTTCTGGGATTAAATGCATGGTCTATCACCATGCTGCTCAGATATGTTATAGTCACTCCAAATTATTCCAACTCAAAAAATTTATACCTTAGAATTTACTTAAAACTTTTTAAAGCTCTTAACTGTTTTTAATATGAAACAACAAAAGTATCTTTTTTATTTAAGAAAAAAAACTTCAGTCTTTATTAAGTTAGTTTGGAGTGAATGACCACACTGTCTGATGAAAAGTTACCTCTGCTTATTCAGGAGATCTCCACTATTAAAATCTAATCATTATCAATTTTGTTAGGATCCTCCTTTCTTTTCCTGTGGTAACATTTGGTTTTACCAGTGAAGACATAGTTCAGTAATTTCTCACTGTCTACTCCTTTTAGTTTTGTTTACTTCATTTTTTTTCTAGAGTATTTAGGTGTGCTGTTAAGTTGCTACTAAGAGATCTTTCTGATTATTTTTTCTGAATGTACTTAGTGGTATGAACTGTCTTCTGGTCAACAATTCCGTTGTGTACTATGACTTTTGATATCTTATGTATTCATTTCATCGACTTTTAGAAAGTCTTTAATTTCTTTATTTCAGTTTTGATCCAATTTTTATTTAATAGAGTGTTGTTCAATTTTTATGAGTTTGTAAGCTTTCTATTGTTTTTGTTATTGGTGATGTGCTGCTTTAAACCTTAGTGGTCTGATAGGATGCAGGAGGTTATTGAAAGTTTCTTATATCTTTTGAGACTTCCACAGTTCAAGTATATCATCAATTATGGAGAACAATATATGTGTTGCTGAGAAGAGAGAACAATCTTTTTGTTTGGGTGGATGTTCTGTAAACATCATTTGGGTAGTGTTTTGATGTCAGTTATCTGGACCATTTCTCTGTTCAGTTTGGTCAGGAGGACCTGTCCATTGGTGAGAGTGATATATTGAAGTCTTCTCCTATCGGTTTATGAGGGCCAGGATGTGATGCCAGCTGCAGAAGTGTTTCTTTTATAACTTGGGTGCTCTTAGGTTAGGGGCATTGATGTTAAGTATTGAAATGTTATATTGCTGGATGTTTTTTTAATATGTCATGTCTTTTGCCATCTTTTGATTAGTTGATTTTGAAGTCTGTTTTGTTAGATATTAAAATTGCTTTACAAGCTTGATATTCTAATTCATTTATTTGGAATATCTTTTCCAACCCTTTACCTTGAGATAATGTCTATCTTGATGTGAAGCTGTGTTTGATGTATTTAGAAGAAGGGTGGATTTTGTTTTATCATCCATTTTTGTGAGCCTGTGTCTTTTTATTGGTGAATTTGGGTCAATGGTATTAAGAGATATCAACAGTGATTGTAAATCCTGGTATTTTGGTGGTGGTGGTGGTGGTGGTTTTAGCACCCTGTGTTGGGCTATATTTATAGATACATATTGTTTAAATTTGACCTTATCATGAAACATCTTATTTTTCTTCATTTGCTGATTGAAACTTTCTGGGCATGGTTAGTAATTTGTCTTGGCTTCTGTAGTTTTTTAGAGTCAGAAGCACTCTGTCTAAGCTGTTCAACTTCTAGCATTTTTACTGAGAATACAGGATTAATTCCAATAGATCTGCCTCTTTTTTTTTGGTTGGTTTTTGTGGGTTATTTTTTGTTTTGTTTGGTTTGGTTTGGTTTGTCTGGTTGGTTAGTTTGGTTTGTTTTTGTTTTTGTTTTCAGTTGCAGCTTTTTATATTCTTTCTTTGTTCTGCATGTTTTGGATTTTGATTATTCTGTGCTAAGAGGACTTTCTTTTCTGGTCCAGTCTCTTTGGTGTTTTTATGCTTCTTGTGCCTTCATAGATATCTTCTTTAGGTTAAGAAATTTTTCTTGTATGATTTTGTTGAAAATATCTTCTGGAACTTTGATCTCATCCTTCTTCTTCTAATCTGATTATTAGTATGTTTTGTGTTATCATAATGTCCCAGAGTTCCTGGATGTTTCCTGAAAGTTTGTATGTAGACCAGGCTGGTTTTGAACTTAACAGCTCTAACTCAAGTCAAGTGTTGGGCTTAAATCTAGGCCAACATGCCTGGCATCAACATCACCATCATAGGCTGCTGAGCATGGAATATAGAGTTTTAGGTATTTATTTTCTTTTGTTTTGTATATGTAAGCATAGGTTATTGTGTTGATCTTCATCAACATCTTGCATTTGAAATTTGGCAGGGAGTATATTTAATTTCTTAGGATTCCCTTTATTTATGACACTAACACTATCTGAGCTTTCCAAGTCATTGAATTGTAGGTGTGTGACGCTCTTCTTACCAGTTGTATTTGTTTTATTTTAATTTTGTTTGTTTTATTCACATTTAATTTATTTTTAATTTAAATTGTTTTTTTTTATTTATTCTCTGACATGAACTTGAGTCTTTGATCACCTCCTCCTGGGTGGTGCAACCTTGCAAGGCCACAGAGGATGACCTTGATGAGGTCTGATGAGACCTGATAATCTAGAAGGGGAGGAATCCCTCTCCAATTAGGAGACTAGAGAAAGGGCATAGGAGCAGAAGAAGGAGGGTGGGTGGGACTGGCAGGAGATGAGGGAGGGGGCTATGGCAAGGATACAAAGTGAACACATTGTAATAAATAACTTAATTAAATTAAAAAAATAATTTATCCACTTAACATCCCAATTGTAATCTTCTCCCTTGACTCTTCCTTGTCTCACCCTCCATTTTTTTCCTCCTTATCCCATTTCCTATATCTCAGATACAGGGAACCCTCCTCTCCTACCATCTGAAACCAGCCTATCAAGTCTCACTAGGACTTCCTGCATCCTCTTCCTCTGTGGCATAGCAATGCCCCTCCACCACGGGGAAATGATCAAATAGCACACAACAGAGTCCATGTCAAAGCCAGCACCTTCTCCCCTTACTATGGATCAAACATGGAGACTGAGCTGCCTATCAGCTACATCTGAGCAGGGGTCTGTTTCCTCTTCATGAATGGTCTTTGGTGGGTCCATCAATCTCTGCAAGTCCCCATGGGCCCAGATTTGTTGTCCTTGTTGGTCTTCTTATGGAGGTCCTGCCAGCTCTGGGTCTTTCTACATTCTATCCTCTCACTCTTTCCTATGATTCCCTGTGCTCTACCCAAAGTTTGGCTGTGAATCTTAGCATCTGTTTCGAACCCCTGCTGGGCGTCTTTTGGAGGATATGTATGTTAGGCTCTCATCCTCTTCCCTCTCCTCAGTCACTTCTGGTGTCGATTTTATATGCACTTTTGCATAAGAATTAAGCATCCTCCATAGGGTCCTCCTTTTTATTTAGCTCCTTTAGGTCTATAAATTGTAGTATGTTTATCCTATATTATGACCATTATCCATTTACAAATGAGTATATACCATGCATGTCTTTCTGGTTTTGGAATAACTCACTTAGGATGATCATTTCTAGTTCCATCTACTTGCCTGAATATTTTATAGTTTCCTTTTTTTTTTAATACCCGAGGTGCATTCCATTGTGTAAATGTACCACAATTTCTGTAAAACAATGGTTTGGTTGAGAGACATATAGTTTGTTTCCCTATTATGGCTATTATGAATATAGATGTTATGAACACAGTTGAGCAAATATCTTTGTTGAATGGTGGAGCATCTTTTTGATATATGCCCAGAAATGGTATAGCTGGGTCTTGAAGTAACACTATTTCTAATTGTCTGAGAAAGTATCAGATTGATTTCTAAAGCGGTTGTATAAGTTTTCACTCCCACAGCAATGGAGGAGTGTTCCTTTCTTCACATTCTCACTAACTTGCTGTCACTTCAGGTTTTGACCTTAGCCATGATGGGTTTAAGATGGAATGCCATTTGCATTTCCATGATGACTACAGATATTGAGCATTTAATGTCCACCATTTGATATTCCTCTGTGGAGAAATCTTTGTATAGTTCTGTACCCCAGTTTTAAATTGGATTATTTGGATTATTGGAGTTTAATTTCTTCAGCTCTTTATATATATTGTTTTTTAGCTCTTTCAGTTGTATGAAGGGTTGGTGAAGATCTTTTGTCAGTCGGTAGGCGGTCATTTTGTTCTATTGACAGAGTTCTTTGCTTCATAGAAGCTTTTTGTTTCATGAGATCCTATTCATTAATTCTTGATCTTAGAGCCAGTGTTCTTGGTGTTCTGTTGAGGAAGTTACCTTCTATGCCAATGAGATCGAGGATCTTTCCCACTTTTTTTTCTAACAGATTTAGTGTATCTGGTTTTATGTTGAGGTCTTTGAACAACTTGGACTGCAGTTTAGTGCAGGGTGATAAATATGGATCTATTTTCATTTTTCAACATGTAAACTTCAGGTTAGACCAGCACTGTTTGTTGAAGATGCTGTCCTTTTTCCATTGCATGGTTTTGGCTTCTTTGTCAAAAATCAAGTGGCCATAGGTGTGTGGGTTTATTTATGTGTCTTCACTTCAATTCCATTGATCCACTAATTGTTTTTATTATAGTACCATGCAGTTTTTATTACTATTGATTTATAATAGAGCTTGAGATGAAGAATGGTGATACCTCCTGAAGATCTCCTATTGTACAGGATTGTTTTAGCTATTCTGGCTTTTTTATTTTTCCATATGAAGCTGAGAATTGTTCTTTCAAGTTCTTTAATGAATTGTGTTGATATTTTGATGGGAATATCATTGAATCTGTAGATTGTTTTGTTACGATGGCAATTTTTACTATGTTGGTCCTACTGATCCATGAGCACGAGAGATATTTCTATCTTCTGGTTTCTTTTTCAATTTCTTTCTTCAGAGGCTTGAAGTTTTTGGTTTTGTTGTTGTTGTTGTTCATATAGGCTTTTTACTGGCTTGTTGAGGATAACACCAAAATACATTTTTTTTTTACTGCCTATTGTGAAGGGTGTTATTTTCCTATTTTTTTTTCAGTCCATTTGTCTTTGGCATCCAGGAGTGTATTTTTTTGAGGTTCCCTACAGTAGAATTTTGGGGGTCATTTTTGTATACTGTCATATCATCTGTGAATAGAGATACTTTGACTTCTTCCTTATCACTTTGTATCCCCTTAATCTCCTTTAGTTGTCTTATTGCCCTAGATAGGACTTTGAGTACTGTATTGAAGAGATTTGGAGAGAGTGTGTAGCCTTGTCTTTTCCCCAAGTCCAGTGGAATTGACTTAACAATCTTTTCATTTAGTTTGATGTTAGCTATATACTATTCTGTATATATTCTGTATATTTTCTGTATACTATCTTTACTCTTTTTAGATATGTGCCTTTGTCCCTGGTCTCTCCAAGACTTTAAACAAGAATAACTGTTGGATATTGTCAAATGCTTTTTCAGCATCTAACAAAATGGCTTTTTTCAATTTGTTTATACAGTGGATTACATTGATGGAAAAATTAAAAAAAATGTTTAATAAAAGAAAGGAGAATCAAAGATGGTGGTACCAAGAGGACAGTTTCTGCAGAGCAGTAGAGCAGTGACTACACAGCAAGCAACAGACCAAACTCTGAGCCCTAAAACAACAGCAATTGTGTTTCCAAGTTAAGAACAAACCCCATGGAGTGGGAAGTAATCGCTTCTTTTCTCAGGCTACCCAGATAAACCATGGAAGATTTCCTGGGTCCCTGCAGGCAATAGGTCACCAGCCCAGAGCCACATGACTGTGCTCTGGCTCTGGTCACCATCCCAGACTGTACTGTGGGCCCCACAACACCAGAGATTGGGATTTCCAGGCTATAGAAAACCCCATGGAGTAGGAAGCAATCAGGACTGACCTCAGGTCACCCAGAAAATCCCTGAAAAAGGTCTGGGCTCTAGAAGGTGCTCAGGCCAGAGAGCTGCTTGTATGCCCAAATCACTGTCCCACACAGAACTGTGGGTACCAAAGCACCAGGGACCAGGTTTCCTGTTGGGAGGAAACCCCATGGTGAAAGAAACATCAAGTCCAACCTCAGGGCATCCAGTGGAATTCCACCACACTCCCCCAACAACTTCTAATGAAAAGTTTTTGGGTTCCTTCAGATGCCCAGTCAGCAGCATAGAGCCACTTACCTGCTCCTGTTTGTTCTACTCAACATCCTAGACTGAACTGTGGACCCGAAAACAGGACAGACTGGGTCACCCTGTTGGGAGGTAACCATAGGGTGGGGGAAACATCAGTTCCAAACTCAGGACAGCAGTTCAGGAAAAGTTTCTGGGTTCCCACTGGCTCCAGGATCTAGCATCCTGCTGTATGCATGACTGCTGCACTTACCTGCTGCTGATTACCGCTTGGGTACTGAGGCACAGAGCTCCAACCTCAGATCTACAAAAACCTGGGATCCACAGATCAACACTAGACAAAACAGTCCCAGCATGATTCTTAAATTTCTAGCAGGGTGGCAGTTCTACCCTAGCCTCGCCCTAACAACAGAGGAAACACTCTGTCTGTACACCCTCAGGGACACAGAGCTAAAGTCAGTTTCACTGTTATCTGCAGTCTGTGGCCTGGAACACAAAATGTGGACCTGAAACCATTCAAGAAAAAGACTGGCAGGCATGAAGGTGCAGGCTTGTAATTGGAGGACAAGAAGCTGAGGGAGGATGATGAGTTCCAGACCAACCTGGGCTTCATGTTTCCAACTGCTTGTCCCATCAAAACCCAGAGAACTGGACTGAAGATATAGATCAGTAGTTAAGACACATGCTGCTCTTGCAGAGGACTGCATTAGGCTCCCAGAATCTGTATCAGGTGGATCACAATGATGTCTAGCTCTTGAGCATCTCCTACCCTCTTCTGGCCCTTGCCAGGCATGTATACCCACATGCACACAGATAAATAAAATAAAGCTACTTAAAAACTGAGAATGACAGACAGAGAGATGGACAGGTGGACACAGCATGAGCTTGCCCTGCACTGGAGACTACTACTGTGCCTAAGAACCCTCACTGTGCCTGCCAAGCTGCTGTGCCCATCGACCTGCTGCAGTTCCTGCTAACCCTACTGCCAAGTCCATCAAATCTTCTGCCACTTTCTCTGTTCATCACTGCACAGTAGTTCACTGTTTTTTTTTTCTTTCTTGAGATGGGATCTCATATACCCTGGCTGCCCATAATCCTGGTCTGTAGCTGAGGGGGACCACAAGCCTGAATAGTCTTTTGAGCTTTTGCCATTCTGATGGGTGTAAGGTGAAATCTCAGGGTCATTTTGATTTGCATCTCTCTGATAACTAAGGGCATTGAGCATTTTTAAGTGTTTCTCTGAGATATTCCTCTACCGAAAATTCTATGTGTAGCTCTGTCCCCATTTTTGATTGGATTACTTTTGATTTAAAACATAGTTTTTGAACAATTTTTGAACCATGTTTCTTTGGAAGAAATAACAGATTTTCACAACAATATGTGTGTGTAATAGATATATGACAAAGATGATAGATAGACAGATAATAGATGTGAGATAGATGGTTATATAACTGTAATAATATGTGTGCAACAATAGGAGGGAGACTTGTATAAAACATCATGATAGGCTAGGGTCAAATAGAAGGGGAGTAGGATCTTGCCTATCAGTGGGCTAGGGGAGGGGCTTAGGCACAGAAGAGGGAAGGAGGATGTGAGCAGATGGAGATGAGGGAGGAGGCACAGCCACAGTACAATTTGAATAAATTGTAATAAATGATAATAATAAACAGTAATGTAAAAAAATCACCTTGAAATTTATATTCATCTCCAAAGATTATGAATACCTAATTCTTTTAAACTGTTAAAGGTCCATAGTGAAAATAAAAGAACAATAAGGCAAGAATTCTAGAAAAACCAGAGTGTGTAATCTTGACTGCTTAGAAGGACAGAAAGGCCCCAGGTGAGGCTTATTATTAACTACTATCAAGCATTATTAACTACTCATACAATGTCTTTGAGTCCTTTAAAAAATAAAGATTTGAAGTTGGGCATCTTGGTGCAAGCCTACAATTCCAGCATCTCAGGGAGGCAGAGGCAGGTGGATCTTTTTGATTTCCAGGCCAGCCTGGTCTACAAAATGAGTCCAGGATAGCCAAGCTATAAAGATCAAAGAAGGAAGAAGGAAGGAAGGGAAGGAAGAAAGGAAAGTAAAAAGTCAGACCACACTAGTACATGGAGCTGGTCTTTTTAAGTTTTAATAAAACGCATTCAAAGTTTTCCAAACATATGTTCATACCTATCACAATGAGATTTCTCACATGGGGGGGAGTGTTTAATCAGCTAACCTCAATTCTTATCATTACTTCTACCAATATTCTGCAATTTGGTTAGTAAAAACAACAATCAAATAAGGAAAGTTAGAGTTAAAAATGATTCTTTATGCCAAGCAGTGATGGCACACACCTTTAATCCCAGCAGTGTTCAGGAGGCAGAGACAGGCAGATCTCTGAGTTTGAGAACATTCTTGATTTACAGAGGAAGTTCCAGGACAGTCAGGGCTACATGGAGAAACACTATCTTGGGAAAACAAACAAACAAACAACAACAACCAAAACCTGAAAAAAAATGTATAAATTCTCAAAAGAGTACATCATTCATTAGAGTAAACTTGCAGTTCATGATTTGCTATTCAATGATGGAGTTAAATACTCACAAGAAAAAATGGGAGGCCACAGGAAGGAGGGAGACTTTACAGTCTTCTCCTTATCTGTACAATGCATATAAGTAGATCATCTGTACATTCAATCACAAAGTTTTTCAATAACTGCTTCTCTCAATGGTGCCCTCAATTGGTTACACATAACACTGAAAAACATTCCTTCACTATCTATGTCCCTGGATCCTGATAACCCATCCTGTCACCTTGTACCTGTTTTGCCAGCATGTAACTGAAAACTCAGATTTATATTGCTTTAAACATATAATGTTGTTATTTATCGTGTTAAGAACAAAGAAAAACAAACCACAAAGCAGCTATCTAGACTTGCTATGGCAACCCTACTGTCTGTCATTAGTTATCCTACCCAAGATGGCTGCTACATCTCCAGTCCATTTCTTGCTTGCTTGCTTGGATTGGGTTTCTCTGTGTAGGTTTCCCTGCTGTCCTGGAACTAGATCTATAGACCAGGATGGCTGTTAATGCAGAGATCCAAATGCTTCTGCCTTGCCTCCCAAATTCTGGGATTAAAGATGAGCCACCACCTCCCAGCCAATCTCCAGTCTCAGCTAAAGAAAGGCTAGGAGGGAATACACACCATTATCCCCTTAGAAAACTTTTGAAACATTATATTCATCATTCTATTTATATTCAACTAATGTAGACATAGTCACATGATTATATCTGTTAAAAATTTTAAAAGCACTGGAGTTGACTCAGTGATTAAGAGTACTGACTGCTTATCAAGTGGTGCAAGCCTTTAATCCAAGTGCTTTTGAGGCAAATGCAGGTGGATCTCTGTGAGTCTGAGGACGAGTTCTAGAACAGCCTGGACTACACACCCAGAGTCCATGTCTTGATGACTCCTTCTCTCCCCCACAAAAAAGTAGAAAAAAAGAAATGTAAAAAATTCGTTTTAATTTGAAAACAATCTCTTCTATACAGCCATGTAACTAGACAAAAATTATGGCTCATATCACCTACAAGAAATATAATATCTATTAGGGAGAGCTGAATATCTCTTCCAAGTTCACAAAATGCATTTGCTGCTCCTCTTCTTTCACCCCTAAGCAATGGTGTACCCCAAAGCCTGGGCCTTCGTCATTTAATCATATCTTTGCTATGCTTGTAGACAGGAGACCAGCATAACTGTCATCTGAGAGGCTTCATCCAGGAAATAATGGAAACAGTTACACAGACCCACAGTCAAACAAACATTAGGCAGAACTCTGGGAATCTTGTGGAAGAGTTACAGGAAGGATTGGAGAGGTAGGAGATCATAAGAAAACCTACATAGTCAGCTCACCTGGGACTATGGGGCCTCATACAAACTGAACCACCAACAAATGAACATGCCTGGCCTAGCCCTGGGCCTCTTACACATATGAAACTGATGGGTTTCTTGTCCTCAAGTCAGTCCCCTAGCAACTAGAGCAGGAGCTGTCTCTGACTTGGACTCTGTTGCCTCCCTTTGGATCCCATATTCTTATCCAGGGCTGCCTTGTCTTGCTGCAGTGAAAGAGAAGGTACTTAATCCTGATATAACTTGATGTGCCTGGGTGGGTTGGTTGGGGGAAGTACAGGGAAAGTGTTTGGGAGTTTGGGACTGGCAAAAGATGAGGGAGTAGGGTTGTGAGTGGACTGTAAAATGAACAAATAAATAAATTAATGAAGAAAAAATGTTACTGACCTATAGTCATCAAAGTGACAAGATCATGAAAAAGTTGAGGGAACTGTTCCATACTGAAAGAGACTAAAGAGATAAAAAAAAAATGAAACACTTAAATATACCAGCTTCTTTTGACATTTTTGTGAGTAATAACATAGTCAATAAAACCCACATTAAATGGAATATTATGTCAACGTGAATTTCCTATTTTGATAACTGCATTGCCATTATGTAGGACAACATTCTTGTTTGCATAAAATTGACACTAAACCATTCAGAGTGACAGGGCATAAGGTCAACAGCTTCCTCTCAAAATGTCCAAAACAGCACTTAACTGTGTACCATACTTGGAACTTTTTTCAAGTTTGTTATTGTTTTAAAATTGTTGTGGAGGAAGCTGGGCATGGTCTTTAACCCCAGCAATTGGAAGGAAGAGGAAGGCGGATCTCTGTAGGTTCAAGACCAGCCTCTACTACATAGGGAATCCCAGAACAGCCAGCCAGGGTTCTGTAGAGAGAATTCTCAAAAAAACCCTAAATAAAATTATTTTAGGGGGAAGAACAATGTAACTGAAAACTGAACAAGATTAAAAACAAAACTGAATCTCCACGCTAGCAGTCTGGGTAAGATTATGTCTGTAAGAAACTGACAAGTGAAATGACATGACATTTTGGAGCAGCAAGAATATTCTCTAAATAAAGCCCAATGTCGTCTTTGTGTGTGTGTGTTCATGATGCTGGTGAAGCATGCATACTAGGGAACACATAGGAAGGTTAGAAGACAACTCTGTGCAATCACTTCTTGCCTTCCACCTTTTCATAAATTCAGGGATTGAACTCAGGTCTCCAGGCTTGCCCAACAAGAGCTTTTATCTGCTGAGCCATCTCATCGACCTGCAAGCGGTTTTTTAAGTGACCTCAATTAGGCAGTAGTGAGAAAAAACTGGGAAGAATCCCTTCTCTGAAACAAATTCTTAGGAATGAATAAATAATAAACATTGGTACTCTAGTGCTACCAACGACTAACAATCGGCAAACACAACCTAAGCACCTCCAGAGACAAGGGGATGCAGGGCTGGTAGCTAAAATTCCTTGCAAGTGTAAAACTGGAATTACCCTGAAATAAAAGAGCTTTCCCAAGTCTATAGTAACCTTGTTATTATGTCCTGGTTATCTATACATAACAACACAAAGAGATAAAAATAAGAAAATAAGCCTGCGTGAACCGTGTATACTCCTGGTTGTGCAAGTCCATTAAAGTATAAACAGCAGTGTATCTGCCAAACTGTTCCTTATGAAGAATTCTCGGACAAATAAACGGAACAATCAAAACTCATGAAAGCCCAGTGAGAGAGAGCACTGGCTCTCTTTACCCAAGAGTCTGGCTGTCTACTTAAGAAGAATCATTTCATTCTGGAATGCTGGCATATACATCCTGAAAAAAATAATGTTCCTAGAAATGTGCATGGATCCTTTAGCCTTTCCAAGTACGCTGATTTCTTTCAGCCCAGATGTGTAAGCTCCCCACCCCACGAGCTTCAGAGCAGGGGGGAGGCAGCACCGGACTCTCTGCTCTTACTTTCCAGGAGGACTGGTCCCAGCATCACTCTTCCTCAGGATGCAGGGCACAAGTGTATCCCTAGGAACTCCACACAGTGTGGTCCTGCCCTCCCAACTCAGGCGGCCCGAGGGCGTGGCTCCGGGTAGCAACAGCCTCCACAGAAGCTCATGGAGGAACTCGGGCAGGCTCTCCCGACCCGGCCAGCCCACCAGCCTCCAACTGCACAACCCTGGCCTCCTCCACAACCGCCGTCCTGCGGGTCCCTCACATATGCCGACAGCCAGCCAGACTCAACCGCTCCGAGATGGCCGACACCCGTGGACCCGCCGCTCCTCCACCGCGGGACACAACCGTCTCTCCTCCTCGCCTCCCAGCCAGGACGCCAGGCCCAGCACCATCTAGCCCAATGGATGGCTGCTAGGGGCGGAGGCTGAGCCCAGAGGCGGAGGAGGGGGAGGAGCCCAGGGCAGGGACAGAGCCCGAGGGGGCGGAGGCGGAGCCCGGGGCGGAGAAGGGGGAGGAGCCCGGAAGATGAGGGAGGCGGAGCCCGCAGTAGCAGAGGCGGAGCCTAGTGGAGGCGGAGGCGGAGCTCGGAGCGGAGACGGGGAGGGGCCTGGAAGCGGAGAAAGGCGGAGCCCTGGGAGGTGAAGGCGGAGCCCGGGGGAGGAGGGAGGCGGAGCCCGGGGCGGAGGCGGAGCCTAGGAGGCACCCGCTCCACACCCTTACCTGGCTTCTCCTGGTCTCAGCCTACCATGATGAAGTAGTCCACTAGCTGAGCCATGACCGCCGCCATCGTGCCAGGGAAGCGGGTTCCGGTCCACCAGCCCTCGCCGCCACCGCCCACCAGGCCCAGGAGAGCCCAGCGTTTTCCCTTTAGCGTCTGTAGCCATAGCAACGGCGTTTACGCCAAGCTTGACAATGGAGGCGCGCACTGCGCCTGCGCTGCGCCTCGCGCAAGCCCCTCCCCCGCCCCATCTGAGAGGGCTCGGCCTTCGGGTTTCCCCGAGGCCGCTTGGACCCTGGGCTCAGGAAGTGGGCGGCTGCTCCGAGGGGGAGCTCTTAGAGTCCGCTCTCTGCCTCAACGCCCCCCTCCCCTATTCTTTATTTTCCTCTATCAGGGGTCTTTCCTTCCGCCTTCTCTCTCCCTTTTGCAGTGGGAGGAGAAGGGCTTGGAGGATCGTGAGGTCACTGGAAAGCTTGCTCTTTGCTGCCTGCTTGCCACTGGCCGCGCAGCAAAGATTCTCCCGCCCTCTGCTGGAAGCTTGTAATTTGCACCACCGAGGCTTTCTGGCTGCACGTTTTCTGTTTATGTTGTGCAGATTGGGATTTTAGAAACATGCCACCGAGCTGGCCGGGGGGGAAAAAGACTTGCGCAATCTTCAGAGACACCTATGGTTTCTGGGATTCCTGGGCTGGGAGCGTTCACCTTGGGCTTTCCTCTGAGTGCCCAAGAGAGTTGGGTTCCACCTAAGAACAGGGCATCCCAGGGATCCTCCTGAAATGGTCCTGTCGCTCCCCAGGGAGCCCTGCCCACCTGAATTTCACTGCTTTTTTGTTTCAAAGCTCTGGTAGCTGAAACAGGTATTAACTTCCAAGTTGCTCTATTGCAAAAGTGCAATCAGATAAATTCATGGGGCTCTTTGTCCAGTCTAGAGATTATCCTAGTCGATTGAGTTTATTTTTTATTTCTTTTTTATTTTTTTTAATTTTCATTAGTTACAATTTATTCACTTTGTATCCCCCCTGTAGCTCCCTCCCTCCTCCTCTCCCAATCCCACTCACCCTCTCCCTTCTCCACCCATGCCCCTCTGCCAGTCCACTGATTAGGGGTGGTTTTCCTCCCCTTCATTCTGATCCTAGTCTATCAGGTCTCATAAGGACTGGCTGCACTGTCTTCCTCTGTGGCCTGGTAAGGCTGCTCCCTAAAGGGGAGGTGAACAAAGAACAGGCCAGTCAGTTCATGTCAGAGACATGCAAAATCCATACACATAAAATAAACAATCTTTTTATACTTGGAATAAATTTATATATCATAAAAGTAGATATACACTCCATTGGCATTTAATATATCTCACCATTGGACAATGAATACAGCTGTCTTGTTTCAAACCATTTTCATCACCCACCCAAAATCCATTAAATATACACTACCATTTCTCTCTCTAGGCCCTGGCAATAACCACTCACTTTCTGATTCTATGGGTTTGCCTGTTTCTTATAACTTGAATTAATCTTGTCTGGAATATTGTTTCCTAGGTTTTGGGGTTTTGCTTTTGGGTTGGTTGGTTGGTTGATATTTTGAGTGAGGGTCTCTCTGTGTAACCTTGGATGTCCTGGAACTCTCTTTGTAGACAAGGCTGACCTTGAACTCACAGAGATCTGCCTACCTCAGCCCCCTGAGTGCTGGGATTAAATGTGTGAGTCATCACACCACCACCTGGCTTTTTTCCTAGTTTTATCCATGCTCTATCATTAGTGCTGCCTTGTACTATATCAGAGCATCAGTACTGCATTCTCCTTTACTGTTGAATAACCCTCTTCTCTATGTACAAATCAGGCCTTGCTTATCCACTGGTGATTTAGAGCATTGTTTCTGTCTAGCGCCATGACCATGTATAGAAAATATGTGAGTGGGGCTAAAGAGATATCTCAGTGGTTAAGAGTACTGGTTGCTCTTTCAGAGGTCCTGAGTTCAATTCCCAGCACCCACATGGTAGCTCATAACCATCTGTACTGAGATCTGATGCCCTCTTCTGCCATGCAAGTGTACATACAGATAGAGCACTCACATACATAAAATGAATAAATCTTTAAAGAAAAAAAAAGTGCCTGAGTACCAGTTTGCAATTCTCTTGGTATATCCTTAAGAGTAGCACTAATGGACAGTAGTAAATTACATATGGTAATGATTTTACCTACCAACACTGAACAAGAATTCTAACTTTATTTCTATCTTTATATCTTTGTCAGCAGTTGTTTCCTTGGTTGTTTCTTTTTTAAATATTATAGATATCTTAAGAGGTATAGATTACTGTTTGTTTGTTTGTTTGGGATTTTGTTGTTTTGCTTTACTTTTTTAGCTTGTTTAAAAAAAAGGGGGGGGTTTCTCTGTGTAGCCCTGGCTGTCCTAAAACTCACTCTGTAGACCAGGCTGGCCTCATACTCAGAGATCTCTCTGCCTTGTACTCCTGACTGAGTGCTGGGATTAAGAGTGTGCCACCACTGCCTGGCCCAATAAGTGTGAATTATTAATTTATGCTGTTGCTCTTAAGACAGGGTCTCACTAGAGACCCAACTAACCTGTAACCTAGTTTACTCTTGTACTCTGGATCCTCCAGCCTAATTTTCACCCCCAATACTGAGGTTAACAGCATTGAATTAACCACCAGGCCTAGCTGAGTAGATGTCTTACTGTCCTCCTGATTTATATTTCTTTAATGACTCATGGTGTTCAGCATATTTTCCTCTGTATGTCTGCCATTTCTAAATCTTCCTTGGAGAAATATCTATTCTAGTCCTCTGCCTAACTACACCTTTACCACACCCTGCTGAGGTGTCTAACCCTTGGCTTCCCCCATGCTAGGCAAGCTCTGTTGTACTGAGCCATATCCCTAGCCCAGCCCTGTTTGTTTTTGTTGTGTTTGTTATTCTAAAAACTAGACTTCTGTCAAATAAAAACTCTGCAGACTTTCTTTCTGTAGACTGTCATGTTATCTTCTTGATATTACACTTTGGTTCAAAAAAGTATTTTACTTTGATGAAGTCCAAAGTTTTATTGGTTTTCTATGATTTTTGTGTCATATTTAAAAATTAATTATTGAATTTAACATCATGAAAGTTCACTTCTATGTAACCTTTACACACTTATAGCTCTTATATTTTGGCCTTTGATCCATTTTGGGTTGACTTTGTAATGATAGGGTTCTCATTTTATCTTTTTTAAAAGATCTATGTTTATTTTGTGTGTGTATAACTCTTTGTGTGTACGTATGTATGTGTGTGCATGTGATGACCAAAAGAGAGTGTCAGAGACCCCAGATCTAGAGGGAGAGACAACTGTGAGCATCCAGCATGGATGCTAGGAACTGAACTTAGTTCTTTGGATGAGAATCAAGTTCTCTTAACCACTAAGCTATCTCCCCAGCCCCCATTTACTCTTTAAATGCATATTGTTTAAATTCTCTTTGAAAATATTGACATTAACCTGAGGTAATCATTGTTCATCTAATCATTGTTCTACTAATACTAAACTACATTCCCAACCTGCAAGTTTATTTTAATTTCTTTCTTTTTCTTTATCGAAGTTGTTTTCCAAATCTAGAATTGAGAACTACCTTCTTGACTATGTTTATTCTATTAATGTCTTAGATAGACTAGTGGACATTTAAATGGCTGTTTTGTAAATGAAGTTTTCCCATGACATAAGGTAAAGGCCTAAAAGTACTGTGTGTTTCTATCTATGCATGAACACATTAACATCCACTGAAGATATACTTTGGTTTCTCACCTAACAACTGCCAGGCTGCTGAAACTAATAAGCCTGGACAGGACAGCCTGATTGATGAGGCTGGCTAAAGGCCATTCCACCCCCTAAGATAACTACCATCATCTTTCACTAACAAGGGAGAGAAAAATCCAAGTCCAGATTTGTTTTGCTGAGGGCTGGGAGCCTCAAGTGATAAAGCTATGCAAGAGAGAAGACAGCCTTTCTTGCCTTACAAGACAAGATGAAGCTGATTCCTAGTGTGGGGGGGATTTCTCAGCCTGATACTCCCCATGTGGACTGTGGTGGGGTAAGTGGTTTCACTGTACAGTCATTGCCAATGCTTGCTGTGGTTAGCCACTACAGTTTAGGCAGGCAGTCTGAGAGTTGGATTTGATCACATTTCCTGCAGCCACAACCAGGGCTCCTTCAGATTTCTTCTCCCAATCCATAACTTAGGAGACTGAGAGATGTGGAAATTTCCCTGATGACTGCCATATCTCAAAACACACAGTTGCCTAAGCAAAAATCTCAATGACTGCTACCCTCGATACTGGCCTTTCACTCAGGCCCACATTCGTCTTTCAGTCCTGTTGCTCCTACTTCCCACATGTCCATTTCACACTCACATCATTGTCATTTCCCATCTTGATAGTTTATAATACCTTCCTTACCCTTTTCCCTCTTCATTGGTTCCATGTGTGTAAAAAAATGGCTTTTTATATGTAAAACTTATTTTTTAAAATCAGGTTTTACTTATCTCAGGCTAGCCTCAAAAATTCCAAGCACATTAAGATGATGTTGAACTTCTGATGCCCCTGACTGCACCTCCTTATTGGGATTACAGGTGTGTACAAAACACGAGGTTTGATGGATGCAAGGCAAGCACTTTACCAACTGAGCTATGTTCCAAGTCCTTATATAGAAAACCTAAAGACAAAAAGCAAGATATTGACCCAGTCTTAAAATTAAGTCTGTAAGCCTGGAGCAGTGGCACACACCTGTGAGCCCGCACTCAGAGAAGCAGAGGCAGGTGGGTCGCACTGAGTTCAGGGCCAGCCTGGTCTACACAGAAAAGCCCTATTTTGAGAAAAAAAAGTTAGTGTACCAAGCACACATTTTCAGTTTGAACTATGTTTGGAGTGCAGGAAAGAGAAATCCAGAGATGGCTGACAGACTGTATCTTAGGCCATTGTGTCTTGACATTTTTTTTTCGAAATATCTGGGACTGCAGTGGTCACAGTGGTACTGAGAGGCTTTGCAGGCTGTTCTTATATAGACTGAATATTTGGTACACCGGCCTTGGTTACATAATTTGCAGAGTCCAGTGCAAAACAAAAGTGAAGGATCCCTTGTTCAAAAGTTAAAGATTTCAAAAGCTTTAGCAGAGCATTAGAACAAAGGTGGGCTCCTCTGAGTGCAGATCCCTAGTACCTGAACAGGGTATGTTTCCACAAAGCTGACTCTGTTGGTGCAGTCTGTGTGCATGCTGGAGTAGAGAGGGGGGGTGGTTGCTGGGAATTGAGCTCAGGACCTTTAGAAAAGTAGCTAGTGTTTTTAACCTCTGAGCCATCTCTTCGGCCCATTTTTTTTTCTTTTTTTGATTTTGATTTTTATGTCTATGAGTTCTCTACATGCATATACACCTGCATGCCAGAAGAGGGCATCAGATCCCTGTATAGTTGGTTGTGAACCACAATGTGGTTGCCAGGAATTGAACTCAGGTCCTCTGGAAGGACAGCCAGTTCTATTAGCCTCCAAGTCATCTCTCCAGCCCCAATATTCTGCTTTGGTTGTTTGGTATTTTGGAGATAACAACAAAACCTAGAACCACCTTGTGCATTCTTAGCACATGATTTACCACTGAGCTACATACCCCAGCCTCAAAACAATCTCTAGTTGTTCTAGTCTTGTCATTATTGTTGAGATGATCTCACTACATAGCCCAAGTTCACCATCCTTCTGCCCCAACCTCCTAAGAGCCAGGATTACAGAAGTGTACCATTACACCCAACACTCAAAACTATTGTTTCTAAAGTGTGTGTGTGTGTGTGTGTGTGTGTGTGTGCATATTTTCAGCTTTTAGGAACTTTATTTTCATTCCACCTTTTCTGTTTGCACAGGTTTCTGCAGAGGAGCTCAGGACCCCTCAGGGGTGGCTCCAACCCAATCAATGGCCTATGCTGTGGGAGCTGTTCACCAGTCCTCAGTGTCTGGCTGGACACTCCAGTCTTCAGTAGGGAACTTCTGGATGGGTACAGAGGGCACCTGCATACCCTCAGACTGGTCTGCCACCTCGGGATGAGCGACAGTGAACTCAGGAGCTGGCACAGTCCATTCACCCTGGAATTCCTCCTCGGTCATGGCCTTCTCAGCAGCAGCCTGCTATTCTTTCTCAGTCTCCTCTGGGTATATGTAGAAGTAAAGATCAAGCATAACCTCCCATGACTGCTCACAGGAGATAGTGCCATGCATGAGGTGTACTTCCTCGGCCAGCATCCACCACTGAGTGAACTCCCTTGTTACGTGGATGGCAATGTTCACATAGTGCAGAGAATCTGTCTTGCACTGAGCAATGGTAGGCAGGTTGACCTAAGCAGCCTCTGGGAAGGGCTGGTTTCAGCCCTGAGATCAGTTACCACTAGAAGCCATGGCTCCCTGAAGCTGCTTGCATCTGGTTAGTGAAGATCCCAGGTGTGAAGGGGGCAGCAATTGGAGTGGCTACAGTGGTAGCGGCAAACTTCAGCACAGCTTGCTCACCAGTGTTCCTGGAGGCGATGACACTGCCATCAGCAAGGTTCTCAATGGCAACAATAGCCTGAGCTGCAAGCAACAGGTCCTTTTCAGATTTATGATGTAGATACCATCACTTTCCTTTTGTAGATGCATTGTTCCATCTGAAAGTCAAGGTTCCTGCCACCTAACTGGGTTCCTGTGGCAAGGCACTTGAGGACATCCTCCTACTTCATCTGCAGGACATCAAGGGCTCAGAACATTGTGTAAGTTTCCCCTTTAAATTATGCTGGGAATCAAGAACAAGACCATATGGACCCATCCACAGGCAGTGCATAAAAGTGTGTGTATGTTTAAATTTTTGTAATCTTACTATTAAGTTTATAGGACAAAAAGATCTTTGAGATAAGTGTACACTAAATCATTTCTATCCTATTTTCAAACCACTTGTCTTAGTTACTTTTCTATCACTATGCTAAGATATCATGACCAAAGCAGCTTATAGAAGAAACAGTTGTTTGGGTACTTAGAGTTTCAGATGATAAGTCCATGAATATCATGGCAGGGACCATGGTGGCAGACAGTAATGGCAGACAGAGCACCAGAGAGAACAGTGGTTCAGAGCTTACATCCTGATCTATAAGTATGAGGCAAAGAGCTAACTGAGAATGTGTGGGATTTTAAAACCTCAGAGCTGACCCACAGTGACACACCTCTTCAACAAGATTACACTTATTTTTCCAAAATTGTTCCACCAATGGGAGACCAGATTTTCAAACATATGAGATAGTAGGGGTCATTTTCATTCAAAGAACTACACTCCTCAATAGCTTCCTATGTAGCCAGGAATTAAGATAAAAATTTGAATGTCCCAAAGCATCTCAGGCACTCAGATTCTTGTGCTGTTTTGTTGTTGCTGCTGCTGTTTTGTTTTTGAGACCGAGTTTCATATAGTCCAGGTTGACCTTCATTCCTGACCTCCCTGTTGCTCCATTTACAGGCATGTGTCACCACACTTGCTTTATGATAGTTTTTGTTTTGTTTTGTTTATTTGTTTGTTTGTTTTGGTTGGTTGGTTGTTTTGCTTTGCTTTTCAAGACAGAATCTCCCTGTGTAGCTTTGCCTGGACTGGACTAGCTCTGTTGACCAGGATGGCCTCAAAATCACTGAGATCCAGTGTGTGCCACCATGCCTGCTGACCTCTTTTTTTTGAGGGGGTATTTTTATCTTTTCTTTAGATGAGTGATAAGATTATTTTACTTGTATGTATATAAGTGTACCACATGTGTGCCTTATATCCCAGGAGGCCATATGGCATCAAATTTTCTGTAACAGGAGTTACAGAAGATTGTGAACCACCATGGACATGCTAGGAACTCTGCAAAAAAAAAAAGTAGAGAATGTTTTGCTTTGTTCTAAGATTTATTATGTATACAATGTTGTGTTTTCATATACACCTGCATGCCAGAAGAGGGCAACAGATTTCATTGTGAGCCACCATGTGGTTGTTGGGAATTGAACTCATGACAAAAAGCAGCCAGTCCTCTTAAGGAATGAGGCATCCCTCCAGCCCCACAAAAAATACAGAAAAATACAGAAAGTATTTTTCATCACTAAGCCATCTCTTCAGCCCCTCTGGCTTCCTCTTTAATCTTTGTTATTTCTTTTTGAGAAGCACATGGTGGGAGTGTAGCTCAGTTGATAAGAGGTGGATCAGACGGATCAGAAATTTAAGCTGTTTAGTATAAGGCCAGGCTGGGGTACAGAGGACCCTAACCAAGTAATAATAATAGTAATAACTATAATACGCTTCAGGTAAAAGCATTATTTGGCGATCATTGTTCCAAGCCAGAGCTAACCTCATGTCACCAACTTTCCTCAGAGAAAAAGCAAGGAGGCAACATGGTCCATCCCAACAGGATTTTCTGCATACTGATCCCTCTCCAACCGAGATTTCCCAGCCAACCATGTGGAAATGTGTGCTCCCACAGGAGACCAGAGGTGCCCCAGCTTGTAGCGCTGGCAGTATGGGGCAGGCAAAGTCACAATGGATCACAACTGTTTTGTCACCAGCCCACTGAGACCATCACAAGCAAACAAAACCGCAAAAGAACAACACAAGAAAAAATGCACTGGGTACAATGCGTGCAAAGAAAATGGAAGAAGAAAATACCAAAACTCAAAACAGTGACCTGTCTCTCTATGGGCCCTCTATCCTGTTCCATAAGTGGTGACCTACACCGAAATCAGGATCCAACCAACTACACCAGAGTTTGGAATGGTGTCCTGCATTCAGCCAGACCAGAGAATGACGCAGTAAAATATCTGTTGATCTCTACCAGACCAGAGTCCAAACACCAGCCAAACTCTGCCAGACCAGAGACCACAGCAGCAGCAAATCTCGGCCAGATCACAGTCCAGAGCAGCATCCAAACTCTGCCAGACCTGAGGCCAGAGTAGTGGCTAAGCTCTGCCAGACCAGAGACCAGAGAACATTGGCAGAGGTGCCAAGCCTGGGGCTCCACATACTGTATCCATCCTTTGGCACCTCCTTGCCACTCTCATGGGAGCCTGTGGAGCATAGCTCAAGCTTCCCTGAAATGGGAAAGAATCAAGTCTAGAGGGATAGAAGGATTCTGTCCCATGTCCTCAGTCAGTCTCAGAGACAAAAAAATGGCAACAAGGGACAAAACAGTTAAACAAGACACAAACAGCTAGATCCCATTGCTTGTGCAGCAGAAAAATACACAGAGCTAGACAGCAGATTCCACCATTCCTGCAGTGGAAAAAAATGAAAGTAGGATATCAGAGAATCTCTGCTACAGGAGATACCTGCATTGTCCTTGTCCAACGATCCAGAGATCACAGAAAACTGGGTACTCTACCACCCTTTACAGATAGGGGCACATTCATCCTCTCTGAGGTCCAGAGATCACAGAAAACTCAGTACTCAATTACCTTTACAAATTTGCCTCTTTGAGGGGGGTCTGGAAAGTCTTCCAGGCCCCCTCTGCCCCACAGCTGTCCAAAGCATCAGCTCTAACCTTTCTGACCACACAGATTACACATTTTGCCTCGAGTCTTGAAAAAAGAAACTACAGAAACACAGAGCCAGACACAGAGAGATACTGACAGAGTGCTCACTTACTGGCTGTTGTTCAGCTCCATGTGCTGGGGGTGCTTGGGAGACTTGGGAATCCAATATGAGACCCCATATGTTATGGCCAGCACTTAGGGTCACCAAAGATCATCAGGAGCTGGACCATATATGCAAGAGCAAAGAGTTTTATTTGGGCTTAAGCTGGGTCTCTCCATCATTACCAACACAATGGATCAGAGAGGAGAGCCCTGAGCAGCTGCATGGCAGGGTTTTGATTGGGGTCTGAGGAAGGACCAGGAAGTTGTAGTTTAACAGTTAAAGGATTGGGTGACATTCAGCAAGGGCAAGCTTTTTATCAAGTGATTGGCTAGCTAACATAACTCTAGGCCTCAGGAATGTTAGGTATTTTCTGTGTCATTAAATCTTCTACAAGGTTGGTAGGGTGCTCAGCACAATTGTCCCACTTTAAGATACTTTTCCATCCTTGTGGTTATCCTCAGACTGTTCCTTGGGTAGGGAATCTTATGACATGGCCCAATTCCTGGTGATCTTGGGGTAGAGTCACTAGTCTGGTGACCTTTAGGTGACCTTTTTTAGTCCTAATTCCTGGTGATCTTTGGGGGTGTCAGGTAGGTTCTCTAAGTTCTAAAAGATCCATTTGGATTTTGTGGGGGTTGTAAATGATATGTCCTGTGTCAGAAAGCACTCCAATATCAAGCTATGATATAGAAGAGTAGAACTGATGATGTAAAGGATTTACTATTGCTGAGAAACTAGAATTTAGCCGAGGGAAAACTGCCTGTAAAACACTACACAAATAAGTAGTATGATAACCAGGCCTGTTAGAGATTAGGATCGGAGGATGCACATGTTTGCTGACCAGGATTATCTAGAAATGTGGCAGGATGAGTTCTTTTAATTTGTAATTTTCCAACGTGTATTTATTAATTCATGAATGTGAATGAAAACAGACCAGATTGGTGGGTGTACAATTTGGGTCAGGTAGCTTGATCCAGTGAATATTGAATTTCAAATTAATGGACTTTCCTATGCCCATATGTACAATCCTCATTGAAATAGTTCTGTCAGTTCAAATTTGAGCCACAGGCTAGTGGATAAAGCTGTGTCTGTCAGGTTACAGGTCTCAGCAGCTAATATTGTACACAGGGACAACATTAAACAGTATCTTATTAATGGCTTTCACTCTACAAGAGATTGACCTGTGTTTTTCAAAGTCAGTATGCTATGTGTATTTTTCAACTAAGAGGTTAAGATCACTGGCTGCTCTTTCAGAGATCACAAGTTTAATTCCCAACAACCACATGGTGGCTCACAACATCTATATGAAATCTGGTGCTCTCTTCTGGCGTGCAAGTGTACATGCATGCAGAACACTGTATACATAATAAATAAATAAATAAATAAATAAATAAATAAATAAATAAGTCAGTTGTTGGTATTACTAAATTTTATTTTGTTGATGAATCACTGCTCTAGTCTATTAGTTAATATTCTCTGATAATCCCCAGTCATTAAGAATTTCATTCCTTTTTCTTTAGTGCTTTGATTTTTGTTTTTGTTTAAAGCAATGTCTCCTGTAGATCAGCCTTTCACATGTTATGTAGTTTACACTTTATTTGAACACTGAATGCTACCTCTACAGCCCAGTGCCTAGAATATAATCCTCCAACTCTTTTCAGGTGGGCCCTGACTGGTTAGTGTGAAGTAAAAGAGATCAGTGAATGAGTGTCCACTGACTTCCCTGGGTTTTGTTTGTTTGTTTGTTTGGAGCTGGGTGATTACAAATAAAGCGAGACCTGTGTAAGAATTGAGCTCACTGAGCTACTTTGAAGCTGGTGTTGTCACAACACAGAAAGGGAGGGGAAGAGGGAAGATGGCAATGATAATGGTAATCAATTTTAGATGGTCAGTAAATGTGAAAAGTGTATACTTAGGGCTGGGAGTTATACACAAAGAGAATCAAGAATACGGATTAGTTGCTGAACTTGTTTCTGGAAAGCAAATTTTTACAGTTACACTAGTTCAAACACACAGAAGATCTGGACAAAGTGGGGTGGTAGTGCCTAGCAGGAATGCTTTCCCCTCCCCCCATTTGAAAATGCACAACCTGAGAGAGAAAAGGTGTGAGTAATATTTTGTGTGCTCTAATACATACTTGAATTCCCTGAAGAATATTGGACCATAAAGCCATTTTCAACTTTTAAAAATAATTTTTAAGATTATAATGAAATCGTTTCAACTTTCTCATTCCTCTCTACTCTTACATCTCAAAAGATGGGATAAATCCTTAAGGTGGCTACTTAACAATCAAAGCAGATTTGGCTGTCAGGTTCTCCCAGCATCCCTCAGTCCTTACCTGTTACAAGGTATGGGTGTCAAACAGAGTTCTCTAGCCCAGGAGTTAAGCTGCCCTCCTCCCAGCTGTCCTCCCTTATGTATTCTAACCGTTTTGGTTACCTGGTCCTTTTCATTTATCATTTATCCTCCTGGCCCTTTGTTCTGGCTCTCTACTTCCCTCTGTCCTCTCTTCTCACATAGCTCAGGGTCATGTCAACTCTAGACTGTCCCACATTTCCATGTGTCTATCTATAATAAACTTTCTACTCCAACATACCTAGGAACAGCCACATCCTTTTTGTTTTATATCTCATTTTCGATGAGCTTAACTACTCCTTGATTCGAATTCATGGCCGTTTGTTTCTTTAATGGTTGTTACTGTTTGTCTTTGACTGAAGTTTCGATGAAGGACTTCCCAACTATGAGGTAGAGATGAATGCACTGGACACTGAGTGTGTAACATAAATTACCTGTATCATGGAAAATGAACAGGTGCCCTGGGAGAGTAGAAGACTGTATTTTAAATTATTTCCAAAATGAGGGTGTTGCAGGATTTGATCCCAGTGTGATTCCTTAGATTGTGAACTGTAAAAACCTGGGCTTTGTTTGGTATGGTTGAGCCCTAACACAAATCTTAATTCCAAGAACTTTCCATTTATTCTAAACAGGTGATTATGGTATGAATCCGTCAGCCCTGGAACATACCTTTAATTCAAAAGCTCCCTGTGCATAGGATTAAATAATGTTAACCCTAGGTCAAGAGGCAAAGCAAGAAGCCAGCTGACAGGGATTAAAGAGTAAGTGGAAATTTCAGCTGAAATGTATTTAAGACAGAGTGTAAAAGTGGAAGGAGTTTTAGCTTGGTAGCTATGGGGCTTTTTGAGCTTTGAGCTAGAACACCTTTGGTGTTGGATTAGTTTGGCCTATCCCCCCTGAGCTGTCATCTGAACTGGTGAGCTTTTGGAGCTTTTTCCTCTTAGATGTGAGGTGAGTAGCAGGGTCAGATGGATGCTTTATCTGACTTTCTGAACTACCAGGTTTTCTCCCCAGTACCTAGCTCCTGGGTCTGTATTGGTAAACTCAAACAATTGGGATTTTCATTTTTTTATAACAACACTAGGGTTCTGTGAGCCCCTAGGGGTTGGGGCAAAGCTAGAATACCTCTGCTATCTGCATCAGTTGATCTTTTATACACTGGTAGAAGAGCAACTACTGTCCTGAGACTCAGCTGTATTGTCCAAGCTAATGAGAGAGTCTGCATGGGACTAGCAATAAGGACCAACAGTGGGAGGTAGCTTATGGGTTTGTTCTGGGATTGTACTCTGATGTAGCTGTAGGGAGCTGTGAATGAGACCAGAGCCCATGCCATGGTGAGTGAGGGGCCATTGTTCCCAGGCCAGGCAGAGCAGGTCTGCTAAGCTATCACGGCCTATTCTGCTTTGACCGAGATGGGCTGTGTTTCAGACTCTGATTCTGTTGTTTTCCATGTGGTGACTTCAGCAGAGATCCTTGTCCTCTTACCCTTCTTGAGTGTTGACTGTTCAAGGAGGAGGGGACCCTGTGGCTTGGGCAGTAGAAAGTTGTGGTGCTTATAGTATCACTATCTAGTGTGCACACCCAGGCATTGCTTTTGCTGTGCATTAGATAGATAGATTGGAAAACTGAAAGTCTCATTTCTAGAAATGCCTCATGTTATATTCCACACATGGTTTTGTGTAACAAATTTTATAAATAGTTTTGAAAGTGGTAAAAAAAAAGTAGTGGTGGTCATCTTAAGCAATACTTGCTTATTTTTTTTTTAAATTTATTTTTTACCTTTCAACTATCAATGAACACACTGGTGTAATTCAGGAAAATTGAATTCTTGGGTTCAAAAGGATTTTCTGAGGTGCAAAATTTTGTCCGTGTCAGGTGTGCCTGGTTTTAGATAAGTGAATAGGGCAGATTCCACATCTTGTGACATAATCCACACAGCAGGAAACATTAAATTATTCTCCAACTTTGTTTTGGGTGTGAGTGTTGGCAAGGGCAGAGATGTGTCTGAACCCACAAGGCGACATGAGGGACTGAAAGCCATAGCTCATCTTTTTGATCACCTCCACTTTCTAAGAGACATCCAGAACAAAAGGACTCTCTGGAAAGGACATTAGGAGTAGCTGCAAAGTCAAAAATATAACAGTTTTGGTGTACTTTGAGTTTGTCTTGTAGGAGTTGTGAAATCTGTGTTTATTTAATTTGTATTAAATTTAAAAAAATCAAAGGTATCTCTGATCCAGTGTACATTTTTCATGTTAGAGTTTCTTTAGGTTTTTTCATGTAAAATTGGCTATATTTTAGGCTTATGTTTTTGGCTTTTTTCTCCCACAAATACTGAACATATTCTTGATTGTTGAAGTTTGTGGAGAGTACAGAAGTCACATCATGCCAGAAGATTTATGAGATTAGTGGCAATAGAGTCTTCATTTATTTTTCTGTTTTCCTCTATTTCTTACCAGGTGGCTTTTCTGATATTAGAGTTAGAGATTTTGGATTGTCCTTTAGCAAGCACATAAAGACAATTTGCACTTATGTCTGTAAAAGGCCGAAGAGACAACATTAAGGTGAGTGATACCACTTGACCAGTTACTCCTTTTCTTTGGGCATATTCTTTTGGTGACATATTCTGTCCTTTTTCTTCAGAAGTTTCATGTGGTGGTCCAGTGGTATCCATATTATTTAGTTGGATGTTTTTATTCTCCTGAAAAGATTACATCAAAACCCTGCCCCATACCCATTTTTTATTTAAGAAGAAATCACTAGTCTTTATAAGTTTGTTTGGACTCAATGACCAAGGTCTCTGATGAAGAGTTACCTCTGCTTATTCAGAAGATCTCTACTATTCAAATCTTATCATTATCAATTTTGATAGGATCCACCTTTCTTTTCCTGTTAAAACTTTCGGTTTTATCAGTGAAGACACAGTTCAGTAGTTTCTCACTGTCTACTCCTTTTAGTTATGTTTACTTCTTTTTTTCTAGAGTATTTAGGTGTGCTGTTAAGTTGCTACTAAGAGATCTTTCTGATTATTTTTTTCTGAATGTACTTAATGCTATGAACTGTCTTCTGTTCAACATTTACATTGTGTACTATAAGTTTTGATATGCTGTGTATTCATTTCATTTACTTCTAGAAAGTCTTTAATTTCTTTATTTCAGTTTTGATCCATTTTTTATTCAGTAGAGAGTTGTTGAATTTCTATGAGTTCGTAAGCTTTCTATTGTTTTTGTTATTGGTGATGTGCTGCTTTAAACCTTAGTGGTCTGATAGGATGCAGGAGGTTATTGCAAATTTCTTATATCTTTTGAGACTTCCACTGTTCAAGTATATCATCAATTTTGGAGAGCAATATATGATTTGCTGAGAAGAAGGAACAATCTTTTATGCTTGGGTAGATGTTCTGTAAATATTATTTGGGTATATTTAGATTTTTGATGTTAGCTGGAGCATTTCTCTGTTCAGTTTGGTCAGGAGGAACTGTCCATTGGTGAGAGTGATATATTGAAGTCTTTCCCTATCAGTTTATGAGGGCCAGGATGTGATGCAAGCACTGCAGAAGTGTTTCTTTTATAACTTAGGTGCTCTTAGGTTGGGAGCATAGATGTTAAGTATTGAAATGTTATATTGCTGGATTTTTTGAATACATCATGTCCTTTGCCATCTTTTGATTAGGTTTTTGAAAGCTGTTTCATTGGATATTAAAATTGATATACAAGCTTGATACTCCAGTCCACTTATTTAGAATATCTTTTTCCAAACCTTTACCTTGAGATAATGTCTATCTTGATGTGAAGCTGTATTTTTTTGTATTTAGAAAAAGGGTGGATTCTATTTTATCATCCATTTTGTGAGTCTGTGTTTTTTTATTGGTGAATTTGGGTTAATGTTATTAAGAGATATCATTGAACAGTGATTGTTATTTTGGTGGTGGTGGTGGTTTTAGCACCTTGAGTGGGGCTGTATTTATAGATACATATTATTTAAAATTGACCTTTTTATGGAACATCTTATTTTCCCCATTTGGTGATTGAAAGTTTCTGGGCATAGTTAGTAATTTGTGTTGGCTTCTGTAGTTTTTTAGAATCAGAAGCACTGTGTCTAAGCCCTTCAACTTCTAGCATTTTTACTGAGAATACAGGATTAATTCCAATAGATCTGCCTTTTTTTTGGTTGGTTTTTGTTTGTCTGATTGGTTGGTTAGTTTGGTTTCTTTGTTTGTTTTTAGTTGCAGCTTTTCATATTCTTTCTTCATTCTGTATATTTAGAGTTTTGATTATTCTCTGGTAAGAGGACTTTCTTTTCTGGTCCAGTGTCTTTGATATTTTGTATGCTTCGTGTGCCTTGATAGACATCTTCTTCTTTAGGTTAAGAAATTTTTCTTGTATGATTTTGTTGAAAATGTCTTCTGGACCTTTGATCTCATCCTTCTTCTTCTAATCTGATTATCAGCATGTTGTGTGTTGTCATACTGTCCCGTAAATCCTGAATGCTCCCTGAAAGTTTGTATGTAGACAGGCTAGTTTTGAACTTACAGCTCTAACTCCACTCAAGTGTTGGGCTTAAATGTAGGCCAACATGCCTGGCATCAACATCACCATCATTGGCTGCTGAGCATGGAATATACGGATTTAGGTATTTATTTTGTTTTGTTTTGTATATGTAAGCATAGGTTATTGTGTTGATCTTCATCAACATCTTGCATTTGAAATATTGGCAGGGAGTATATTTAATTTCTTAGGATGGCATTTATTCATTGACACTAACACTATCTGAGCTTTCTGAGACATTGAATTGTGGGTTTGTGACGCTCTTCTTACCTGTTGTATTTTTTTATTTTATTCGTTTGTTTTATTCACATTTAATTTATTTTTAATTTAAATTTGTTTTTTTTTTTAATTTATTCTCTGACATGAACTTGAGCCTTTGATTACCTCCTCCTAAGTGTTGCAGCCTTGCAATGCCACAGAGGAAGATGATGCAGCTATCCTTGATGAGACCTGATAAGCTAAAAGGGAAGGAGTTCCTCCTCAATTAGAAGACTAGAGAAAGGGAATAGGGGCAGAAGAAGGAGGGTGGGTGGGACTGAGAGGATATGAGGGAGGGGCTACAGCAAGGATACAAAGTGAACACATTGTAATAAATAAATAAATTAAATTAAAAATAATTTATTCACTTAACATCCCAATTGTAATCCTCTCTCTCGTCTCTTCCTAGTCTCACCCTCCATTCTTCTTTCTCCTTTATGCCATTTCCAATATCTCAGATACAGGGAGCCCTCCTCTCCTACCATCTGAACCCAGCCTATCAAGTCTCACTAGGATTGCCTGCATCCTCATCCTCTGTGGCATAGCAATGCCCCCTCCACCAAGGGGAAGTGATCAAATAGCAGACAACAGAGTCCATGTCAGAGCAGGCACCTTCTCCCCTTACTACGGATAGAACATGGAGACTGAGCTTCCTATCAGCTACATCTGAGCAGCGGTCTAGGTCCTCTTCATGAATGGTCTTTGGTGGGTGCATCAATCTCTCCAAGTCCCCATGGGCCCAGATTTGTTGTCCTTGTTGGTCTTCTTATGGAGGTCCTGCCAGCTCTGGGTCTTTCTATATTCTATCCTCCCACTCTTTCCTATGATTCCCTGTGCTCTACCCAAAGTTTGGCTGTGAATCTTAGCATCTGCTTCGATCCCCTCCTAGGCAGAGTCTTTCGGAGGATATGTTTGTTAGGCTCTCATTCTCTTCCCTCTCCTCAGTCACTTCTGGTGTCGATTCTATTTGCCCTTTTGAATAAGACTTGACCATCTTCCATAGGGTACTCCTTTTTATTTAGCTCCTTTAGGTCTGTAGATTGTAGTATGTTTATCCTATATTATGGCCATTACCATTTACAAGTGAGTATATACCATGCATGTCTTTCTGGTTTTGGAATAACTCACTTAGGATGATCATTTTTAGTTCTATCTACTTGCCTGAAAATTTTATAATTTCCTTGTTTTTTTAAAATACCCGAGGTGCATTCCATTGTGTGAATGTACCACAATTTCTGTAAAACAATGGTTTGGTTGAGAGATGTGTAGTTTGTTTCTCTGTTATTGCCATTATGAATATAGATGCTATGAACACAGTTGAGCAAATATTTTTGTTGAATGGTGGAGCATCTTTTTGATATATTCCCAGGAATGGTAGAGCTGGGTCTTGAAGTAACACTATTTTCAATGTCTGAGAAAGCATCAGATTGATTTCTAAAGTGGTTGTATAAGTTTGCACTCCCACCAGCAATGGAGGAGTATTCTTCTTTCTCCACATTCTCATTAGCTTGCTGTCACTTCACGTTTTGACCTTAGCCATGATGGGTTTAAGATGGAATGTCATTTGCATTTCCATGATGACTACAGATATTGAGCATTTAATGTCCACCATTTGATATTCCTCTGTGGAGAAATCTCTGTATAGTTCTGTACCCCAGTTTTAAATTGGATTATTTGGATTGTTGGAGTTTAATTTCTTGAGCTCTTTATAAATATTGTTTATTAGCTCTTCCTGTTGTATGTAGGGTTGGTGGAGATCTTTTGTCAGGCTGTAGGAAGTCATCTTGTTCTACTGACAGAGTTCTTTGCTTCATAAAAGCTTTTTTCTTTCATGAGATCCTATTTGTTAATTCTTCATCTTCGAGCCAGTGTTCTTGGTGTTCTGTTAAGGAAGTTACCTTCTATGCCAATGAGATCAAGCTCTTTCCCAATTTTTCTTCTAACAGATTTAGTGTATCTGGTTTTATGTTGAGGTCTTTAGAACAACTTGGACTGTAGTTTGATGCAGGGTGATAAATATGGATCTATTTTCATTTTTCTACATGTAGACATCCAGTTAGACCAGCACCATTTGTTGAAGATGCTGTCATTTTTCCATTGCATGCTTTTGGCTTCTTTGTCAAAAATCAAGTGGCCATAGGTGTGTGGGTTCACTTATGGGTCTTCACTTCAATTCCATTCATCCACCATTCTGTTTTTATCACAGTACTGTGCAGTTTTTATTACTATTGTTTTATAGTAGAGCTTGAGATCAGGGAAGGTGATACCTAATGAAGATCTGTCTTTGAACATGATTGTTTTAGCTATTCTGGCTTTTTATTTTTCCATATGAAGCTGGGAATAATTTTTTCAAATTCCTTAAGAATTATATTGATATTTTGATGGGAATATCATTGAATCTGTAGATTGTTTTTGTTACGATGACAATTTTTACTATGTTGATCCTACTGATCCATAAGCATGAGAGATATTTCTATCTTCTGGTATCTTTTTCAATTTCTTTTTTGGGTTTTTTGTTGTTGTTGTTGTTGTTCATATAGGTTTTTTACTGGCTTGTTGAAGATAACACCAAAATACATTATGTTTTTTTTTTTTTTTTTTTTTTTTTTTTTACTGGCTATTGTGAAGTGTGTTATTTTCCTAATTTTTTTCAGTCCATTTGTCCTTTGCATACAGGAGTGTATTTTTTTGAGTTTTCTTTTTCGTTTTTAGTTAACTTTATATCCAGCCACTTTGCTGAAGTGTTTTTCAACTGTAGGAGTTCCCTACAGTAGAATATTGGGGGTCATTTTTGTTTACTGTCATATCATCTGTGAATCAAGATACTTTGACTTCTTCCTTATCAATTTGTATCCCCTTAATCTCCTTTAGTTGTCTTATTGCCCTAGATAGGACTTCGAGTACTGTATTGAAGAGATTTGGAGAGAGTGTGTAGCCTTGTCTTGTCCCCAAGTCCAGTGGAATTGACTTAACATTTTTTTCATTTAGTTTGATGTTAGCTATATACTATTCTGTATATATTCTGTATATTCTGTATATATTCTGTATACTATCTTTACTATTTTTAGAAATGTGCCTTTGTCCCTGGTCTCTCTAAGACTTTAAACAAGAATAACTGTTGGATATTGTCAAATGCTTTTTCAGCATCTAAGAAAATGGTCTTTTTTTTCAATTTGTTTATACAGTGGATTACATTGATGGATTCCATATACTTAACCACCCTTGCATGCCTGGGATGAAGCCTACTTGGTCATGGTGGATGACATCTTTGATATGTTCTTGGATTTGGTTTGCAAGTATTTTATAGAGTATTTTTACATCATTGTTCATAAAAGAGATTGGTCTGAAGTTCTCTTTCTTTTTGGGGATCTTTGAGGATTTATCAAGGTGACTGTGGTCTCACCAAAGGAATTTGGTCATGTTGCATCTATTTCTATTTTGTGAAATAATTTGGAGAATATCAGTATTCGCTCTTCTTTGAAGGTCTTGTAGAATTCTGCTCTGAAATCATCTGACCCTTGGATTTTTTTTGGTTGGGAGTATTTTGATGGCTGCCTCTATTGCCTTATTCACTATAAGGCTATTTAATATCTTTACCTGATGTTGATTCAACTTTGCTAAGTGGATTTTAAAGAGAATTGTATATTTCATTTAGATTTTCAAATTTTGGAGCATATAGGCTTTTGACATAAAAGGTAATGGTTCTTTGGATTTTCTCAGTGTATATTATATCTTTTTCTTTCAGACTTTGTTGATTTGGATAGTGTCTTTCCGCCATTTACTTAGTTTGGCTAAGAATTTGTCTGTGTTTTTTATTTTCTCAAAGAACTAGCTCTTGGTTTCGTTGATTCTTTGAATTATTATCTTTGTTTCTAATTTATTGATATCAGGCCTGAGTTTGTTTTTTCCTAGTGGTCTACTCTTGCTGGGTGTGTCTGCTTCTTTTTTCTTAGGTCTTTCAGGTATGCCATTAAGTTGCTTGTATGGGATGCCTCCATTAGCTTATGATGGCCTTTGTTGGTATTCAAACTCCTCTTCGGACTGCTTTCATTGCATCCCATATGAAGTTGAGAAATCTTCTATCAAGGTTTGTAAAATATTCTGTTGGTATTTTGATGGAAATTTCATTGAATCTGTACATTACTTTTGGTAAGATGTCCATTTTTACTATGTTAACCCTGCCAAGCCATGAGTATCGGAGATAGTTCCATATTCTGATATCTTCTTCTAATTCTTTCTTCAGAGACTTGAAGTTTTTTTTATACAAGTCTTTGACTTGCTTGGATATGGTCACACCAAGGTACTTTATGTCCTTTGTGGCTATTGTGAATGGTGTTGTTTCACAAATTTCTTTCTCAGCCCTTTTATCTTTTGTATACAGGAGGGCTACTGATTTTTTTTTTTTGAGATAATTTTGTATCCAGCCACTTTGCTGATGGTGTTTATCATCTGTAGGAGTTCCCTGGTAGAAGTTTTGGAGTTACTCAAGTATACTATCATATAATCTGCAAATAGTGATACTTTGACTTCTTCCTTACCAATTTGTATCCTTTTGGTCTCCTTTAATTTTCTTCTTGTTCTAGCAAGGATTTCAAGAACTATGTTGAAGAGATATGGAGAGAGTGGGCAGCCTTGCCTTGTCCCTGAATTCAGTGGGATTGCTTTAAGTTTCTCTCTGTTTACTTGATGTTGGCTACAGGCTTGCTGTATATTGCTTTTACTATGTTTAGGTATGTGCCTTGTATCCCTGATCTCTCCAATAGTTTAAACATGAATGGATGCTGGATTTTTTCAAATGCTTTTTCAGCATCTAAGGAGATTATCATGTTTTTTTCTTTCAATTTTTTAATATTGTGGATCACATTAATGGATTTCCGTTTGTTGAACCACCCCTGCATACCTGGCATGAAGCCTACATCGTCATAGTGGATGATATATTTGATGTGTTCTTGTATTGGGTTTGCAAAGTATTTTGTTGTGTATTTTTGCATCAATGTTCATAAGGGAGATTGGCCTGAAATTCTCTTTCTTTGTTGGGTCTTTGTGAGGTTTAGGTTACAAAGTGACTGTGGCTTCAATGAATGAGTTTCGTAGTGTTCCTTCTGTTCCTATTTTGTGGAATAAATTGAAGATAGCTGGAGTTACCTCTTCTTTGAAGGTTTGGTAGAATTCTGCACTGAAACCATCTGGTCCTGAGCTTTTTGTGGATTGGAGTCTTTTGAGGAATGCTATTTCCTTAGTGGATAAAGGACTATTTTATTGATTCAGCTTTGGTAAGTGTAAATGATTAAGAAAATTGTCTATTTCATTTAGATTTTCAAATTTTATGGCATATAGACTTTTGAAGTAAGTCCTAACGATTGTTTGGATTTCCTTAGTGTCTTTTGTTTTGTCCCATTTTCATTTCTGATTTTGTTAATTTGGACAATCTCTCTCTGCCTTTTAGTTAGTTTAGCTAAGGGTTTGTCTATCTTGTTAATTTTCTCAAAGAACCAGGTCTTGGTTTCATTGATTCTTTGAAATGTTTTATTTATTTCTAATTTATTGATTCAGTCCTGAGTTTGATTATTTCCAGGTGTCTCTTCTTTTTCGGTGTGTCTGCTTCTTTTTTTCTAGGGCCATTAGATGGGCTATTAAGTTGATTGTGTGAGATGTTACAAATTTCTTCTTGAAGGCACTTAGTGCTATGAACTTTCCTCTTAGCACTGCTTTCATTGTCTCCCATAAGTTTGGTTGTGTTGTGTCTTCGAATTCTAGGAAGACTTTAAGTTCTTTCTTTATTTCTTCCCTGACCCAGCTGTCATTTAGTAGTGAGTTGTTTAGTTTCCATGTGAGTGTAGGCTTTTTGCTATTTCTGTTGTTGTTGAGGTCCAGCTTTAGTCCATGGTAATTAGATAGGATACAAGGCATTATTTCAATCTTCTTATATCTGTTGAGATTCACTTTGTGACCAACGACATGGTCTATTTTGGAGAAGGTTCCATGAGGTGCTGAGAAGAAGGTAAATTCTTTTGTCTTTGAGTGTAAGATTCTGTAGATATCTGTTAGGTCCATTTGATACATGACCTCTATTAGAGATATTGTTTCTTTGTTTAATTTCTGTTGTTTACTTGTCCTTTGTTGAGAGTGGGGTGTTGAAGTTTCCCAGTAGTAATGTATGGGGATTTGTGTGCGGTTTAGGTTTTATTGATCTTTCTTTTACAAACGTGGGTATCTTTGTATTTGGAGCATAGATGTTCAGAATTATGATTTCTTCTTGGCGGAATTTTCCTTTGATGAGTATGAAATGACCTTCCTCATGTCTTTTGATTAATTTTGGTTGAAAATCTACTTTATTAGATATTAAAATGGCTACTCCTGCATGTTTCTTGGCTCCATTTGCTTGGAACCTTCCACCTTTCTATTTTGTGACTTAGATGTGTTTCTTGTATGCAACAGATTGTTGGGTCTTGTTTACATATCCATTCTGTAAGTCTGTGTCTTTATTGGAGTGTTAAGTCCATTGATGTTGAGGGAAATTAATGACCAGTGGCTGTTAGTTCCTTTTATTTTGATGTTGCTTGTGGTAGTGTGTTTGTGTGCTTGGTTACTTTTAGTTTTGCTCTAGTGACATTATTTCTTTCCTGTGTTTTCCTGAATGTAGTTAGCTTTCCTGGGTTGTAGTTTTCCTTCTAGGAGCTTCTGTACCCCTGGATTTGTGGGTAGGTGTTGTTTAAATTTGTTTTTGTCATTAAATATCTTGTTTGCTCCATCTATGATGACTGAGATTTTGCTGGGTATAGTAGCCTGGGTGGTCATCTGTGTTCTCTTAGGGTCTTCATGATATCTGTTCAGGCCCTTCTGGCTTTCATAGTCTCTGATGAAAAGTCAGGTGTGATTCTTATGGGTTTGCCATTATATGTTAAGTTGGCCTTTTTCCTTTGCAGCTTTTAGTATTTTTTCTTTGTTCTGTATACTTACTGTTTATTATGTGGTGGGAGGATTTTCTATTCTGGTCTAATTTATTGGGTGTTCTGTAGACCTCTTGTATTCTTATAGACCTCTCTTTTAAGTTGGGGAAATTTTCTTCTATGATTTTGTTGAAAATATTTTGTGGGCCTTGGAGGAGGGAATCTTCTTTTTCCTCTATTCCTATTATTTTTAGGTTTTGCTTTTCATGTTGTCTTGGATTTCTTGGATGGTCTGTGTCAGGAATTTTTTAGATTTAACATTTTCTTTGATAGCTACATCTATTTCTTCCATTGTGTCTTCCACACCTAAGATTCTTTCTTCCATCTCTCGTAGTCTATTTCTTATGCTTACCTCTGTAGTTCCTCTTTTCCTCTCTAAGTTCTTTCTCTCCACAGTTTCCTCCACTTGTGTTTTCTTTAATTTTTTTCCAATTCTCTTATCAGATCTTGAGCCATTTTATTGATTTCCTTCACTTCTCTGACTGTATTTTCCTTCAATTCTGTCAGCTGTTTGTTCGAACAATCCTCTGTTTCATTAATATCTTTTCGTGATTTAAGTATTTCCTCTCTAAAGGCCACAAATTGTTTGGCTGCAACTTCCTGTATTTCTTTAAGGATGGACATAATCTGTTTGACTTTATCTTCCTCCATTTCTTTGCAAATGGCAATAATCTGTTTGACTTTATCTTCATCTAGGTCTTTACGCAGTTTATTTTTTTTTCCTCTATTATCCTTTTCATAAGCACAGATGTAAGGTCATCTTCTTGAATTTCATTTACCCTGGTGTGTCCAGGGCTGCTTGCCCCGAATAACTGGGTTCTGGAGATGCCATATTGCTTTGTCTTTTTGAGCTTTTACACTTGCCTCTACCCTTTTGGCTATCTTAGGTGTTGGGTGTTAGTTTCTGGTGCTTCCTGGAATCCTGTGGTGGGGATAATCCCCTTGGCAGGAAGATGACTTTTCCTGAAGGAGGCCTCCTCAGCTTTTGGGATACAGTCACTGAATAGCAGGTATTTTTCAGGAATTGCCAAAACTCACCACAGGCATAGAGACCTGAGCGGTAATTGTGGTCTTTGTTAGTCAAGGGGGCTCTCCTCTCACCCAGAGAAGTCCTGGAGACAGCTGTCCTGCTTCTGGCTTTCTTGCTGTAAAGTTAGTAAGCTGCAGCTGCAACCTGGGCACCCCATGGTTTGGTCTGCTTAGTTAGGGATAACTGGTCGTCCCTTGGAGCAGTATCTGGGGTTGATCTTGGGGATCCCAGGCTTCTGTATGTCTGAGGTTAGAGCTCTGTGCCCCAGTACCCAAGCAGTAATCCATGGCAGCTTGGCACTGCTCTCCCATGTGCAGCAGGAGGCTAGAGTCTGGAGCCTGTGAATAACCAGAAACTTTTCCAGAGCTAGGTGTCCTGAGGTAGGGCCAGATGTTTTCCCCACCTTTGGGTTTTCTCCCAACATGAAGACCTAATCTGTGGTTTTTGACATGGTGTGTAGAATGGGTAGGCACTTGCCAGATGGCTACCAAGCTGGTGACTGGGAAAGAACCTGCGAACATTTCCAAGAATGTTCCCATTTGTGGTGGTGGTAGTGTGTGTGTGGGGGGAGTTGGCTGAGTGCTCTAAGCTGGGACCTGCTTTTTCCCTGTCTGTGGGTTTTTCTCCAGACAGGGAAACCTATCCTCTAGTGTCCTGGGGCACACAGTTCTGTCTGTGATGGAGAATAGGGCATGCCGGTCTAGTGACTGGAGGCCCACTCAAGGCTGGCAGCTGTGCACCCACCAGTCTGCAGGATCTTTTCCAGGGATAGACTGGGTGACCTGAGGTCAGTCCCACTTTCTTCTTCCCTGTTTTTTTTTTTTTTTGACACTTGGCTCCCAGTCTCTGGTGCCCTGGAGCACACAGTTTGGCCTGGGAAGGTGATCAGGACACACAAGTGTATCCTGAGCCTGGAATATTTTCCGGGTTCTCACTGAGTGACCTGAGAGTGGAACTGAGTGATCCCCACACCATGGAGTTTCCTCTCACCTGGGAAACACGATTGCTGTTGTTTTAGGGCCCAGAATTCAGTCTTTTAGTTGCTGTACCAATATTGCTGTCCTGTTCCTGTCCTGTTCCTGTTCTGTTCCTGTCCTGTTCCTCCTGGCAATGCCATCTTGGATTCCCTCTTTATCATCCCTTTCAATTAATTTTGGTTGAAAGTCTGTTTTATTAGATATTAGAATAGCTACTCCTGCTTGCTTCATGGGTCCATTTGCTTGAAAACCTTATTCCTGCTACAACATCCAAGAAATTTTCCCAGTGATTAGTGGGGTTCTCTGAGGTTGGACCCAATTGTTTCCCTCATCATTGGTTTTCTTCTTACCTAGGAAACACAGTCAGTGGTGTTTGGGGGCCCACAGATCCAACTATTGGTCACTGTGCAGTCTCTGCTACCCATCTTATCAGAACAGTGTGAAATCAGTCCAGCCATCTGGGATCTATTTTTAGTTTTTACTGAATATAAGTATTTTGATTGTATGCATGAATATGCATCTCTTCTGTGCCTAATCCTCACAGTAGTCTGAAGATGTCTTCAGAACTCATGAACTTATAGCAATTGAAAGTAGCGGGTCCCAGGTAAACACTAACAATTGAGCCCAATTATTTGCAAGAGCAGTAAGAGCTCCTTACTGCTGAGCCATCTCTCCTATCTTATGTGGCTCTTTTATGATCAGCATTTACACTGCTAATATTTTTGTCTTCTATTTTTACCTGTTTAAACATGCATTCCCTTTTAGTAAGATATCATTGCAGTTGCAGTTTAAGCTGGGGCAGTACAGATTTCTGGAAAATAAATATACAATAGGAGTGAATGTATAACTCCTTGTAGAAGCTTCAGTAAAGACCTCTGAGTTCTTTCAATATTTTGTGTTTGTTTGATTGACTTTTAGGGGAGGCTCTGTCTTAATATATAAGTCTGGCTGTCCTAGAACTCTTTGAATAGATAATGCTGACATCCAGTTCAATAAGATACACCTGCATCTGCCTCCTGAGTGATGGAATTGAAGGCATGACAGAATACACCCAGCTTGTCCACCATTTTTTGTAGTTAGTAACTGTTAATAAATTTCTCTGATTTGTACTTAGTATTGTTCATCTGTTAATTTCTCTCTCTCTGTGTCTCTCTCTCTATGTCCCTGTCTCTCTATTTCACACTCTTCTCTCTGTTTGTCTTTGTCCACATTAATTGCCATGTCTATTCCAAAGCTATATCCTCTTCAAAAAGTTTAGATATGATACAGTTAAAACTTGTTATTCCGTTTTCTTCTAAAATGACTTAGTGATAACATTAACACTTCTTTTTTAATAGAAAAGTTTTAATCTTTATTTTTAATCTATAGACTACATTATTTAGTAAGGAGGATATACAAAACAATGATCAAAGAATAATCACGTGTTCTATTCCTTTTCTTTTGTCTGGTCACTCAGAAATATGATGTTATTGGCTATGATTGTTGTTGCTTGCCACTCACATTATTTTTATCCATGTATTCACTGTAGTCCACTTTCCCTTCCACAATTATATGAGCCCCCCTCTTCACATACTGATATGCCACATCCCTGAGCCCTGGTCAAAACATAATATTCAGTACCATGTTGTCTTTTGACTGATGTTACCCATCTGTTCAGTTTCCCCTGATCAATACATCTCATTTATTGCTATATAAAATATCATGACTGTGTTTTGTCCTTCCACTTGTCTCATGACAGAGTCCTGACCTACTCACCCAAGTAACTGAAGATGATTCATAGATTGCTCAAGAACCCAACTAATGGCTACTTTATATTAATGTCTTACCAACTGATGAAACACAGGTTTTTGAAGCATGCCTTTTTTTTCAATCTAACCCTTAGGCTTTTTCATCTCCCCGACTGCACATCACGCACAGCACCCAACTATATAACAGTCACACTTCTGTGTCAGAAAATAAATTGAAGAAGCAGTAGAATTATATGATTATATTGACAATGAAGTATAAATTTATATTGTTGCCACTGTTTCTGTTGTACAAATGTATGGCATATTTTAGAATTCAGTGACCTTCAATGATGTGCATGTGAAATTCAGCCAAGAAGAGTGGGCCTTGCTGGAACCTTCCCAGAAGCAACTCTACAAAGATGTGATGCTAGAGACCTGTGAAAACCTCACTGCTATAGGTAAGACTGCAATTTTTCTTTCACTTTTAAAATAAAGAGACAACTCTTACTTTGTTATTGATCCTCTTCTGTTATTCCAATTGAGAATGAGGAGGAATGAGGTAAATAAATCAGGCATGGTTCTAAGGATCACAGATCATAGTGATTTAAGTTTTGCCTTAATAATAACATGATATTTCCAATAATATATATTTTCTCATACTATATTTTAGGCTACAATTGAGATGACCATGATATTGAAGAACATTTTCAAAGTTCTACAAGTAATAAAAGGTAACTTTATGTGCATGTTGACACAGATGTAAATTTTAAATTTTAATGTGTCCTGGAAGTTTGGTGTTTTTTGTTTGTTTGTTTGTTTATTGGCTGCTTTTTATTTTCTGTTTTTGAAATATAATTTTTTCTGGATATCTGTGATTTTCTTAGACTTACTTGTTAGACCAGCCTGACCTCAAAATCACAGAGATATGCCTGCTTCTGCCTCCACAAGTGCTGGGATTGAAGGCATGTTCCAGCACACATGGCTGTGTCCTGGAAGTTTTAAAGAAAAGCAACAGTGTAAAAACAGCACTACTTTAAGTGTACTGATGATCATTAAAATCTCATAATTCCATGTACTTCAATGTCAGGTATCTGATTTGTGTTTACAAGGCACTCCCCTAAGATAGAAGAAAATAAAATAATGTTGTAACAAAAATAACATTTGAATCATATGGACATTACAGCTACTGACTTGAACTGCCAATCTGTTTAGTCTCATTCTGTCTATTCAGATATTGTAAGAGGTATACACACTGAATTGGTGATCAGTATGTGTCCAAAACCTTCTAATAAGCAAAAGTTTCATAGTAGACCCAGTGCTACTCATTTTCGTGCAGTAACATTGTAAAGTTTAGTGAAAGGAGCAGCTTATGAGAATCAAGAATATTGTTGTGGAGAAATCTTAATCCCTATATGACATGTCTATGATGAACAAAAAACAAAATGTTTTAATTCAATGTGGGAATCTTTATTATTTTTGTAAATTAAACTGGTATATCATATGTCAAAATGATTCTAAGACACAGGAACATAGGGTTATTGAAAGAAGCAGTGTCCCTGTCTTTCTCCAAGAACAATTGATTTGGTAGTAGTCCCCACTGTGAGTAAATTTTCTGAATGTGATAAATGGTTACTGTTAATTGGTTTTGCAACTTCACTGAGAATTCATTAGCAAACACATATTGCTGAAAATATCTATGAATACTAGGAATTTGGAACTTCTGCTTGTCTTGGCTCACATTGTAAATGAAGTATCATTCATACAGTACAAAAATTTGTGAATGGGATTGCTGTGGTAAAACTCTGAATTCTTACAATACTCTTCATATATAGGAGAAAACCTCATATAGAAAAATGATGCTATAAAAGTGATCCACATAACAAATGCTCTTACCATCACAGGGATCTTCAAAAATACCCATAATGAAGGTGAATACCGTGAAAGTAAATAAAGTGATAAAACTTTAAAATTTGATTCTTCTTTACCATTAGACCAAATTAGGATATTAATTCATATAGATAAATATATTTATTAGTGTAATGAAATCACTGTGGTAAATCTTTCACATGTGTCAATTTTCTTTGCAGGCATGAATATAGTCATACTGGAGAGAAACCCTTTAAATGCACTATATGTCGTAAAGCCTTCCCGTATACAACTTTTCTCATACGGCATAAAAGAACACACACTGGAGAGAAACCTTACGAATGTAACCAGTGTGGTAAAGCCTTTGCAGAAAAGAATAATCTCATACGGCATAAAAGAACACACACTGGAGAGAAACGTTATGAATGTAACCAGTGTGGTAAAGCCTTTACACGAAACAGTCATCTCATAAGACATAAAAGAACACACACTGGAGAGAAACCTCATGAATGTAACCATTGTGGTAAAACCTTTGCAGAAAACAGTACTCTCTTAAGCCATAAAAGAACACACACTGGAGAGAAACCTTATGAATGTAACCAGTGTGGTAAAACCTTTGCAGAAAAGAATAATCTCATACGGCATAAAAGAACACACACTGGAGAGAAACCTTATGAATGTAACCAGTGTGGTAAAACCTTTGCAGAAAAGAATAATCTCATACGGCATAAAAGAACACACACTGGAGAGAAACCTTATGAATGTAACCAGTGTGGTAAAGCCTTTGCAGAAAACAGTACTCTATTAAGCCACAAAAGAACACACAGTGGAGAGAAACCTTATGAATGTAACCAGTGCGGTAAAGCCTTTGCACAAAACAGTGCTCTCATAAGCCATAAAAGAACACACACTGGAGAGAAACCTTATGAATGTAACCAGTGTGGTAAGCCTTTGCACAAAACAGTGCTCTCATAAGCCATAAAAGAACACACACTGGAGAGAAACCTTATGAATGTAACCAGTGTGGTAAAGCCTTTGCACAAACCAGTACTCTCTTAAGCCATAAAAGAAAACACACTGGAAAGAAACCTTATACGTATACTCAACATGATAAAGCCCTTGCACAACAGAGTAGTCTCCAAAAACATGAAAAAACACACAGTGGAGAGAAGCCTGGTGAGGGTAATTAGTGTGATAAATTCTTTGCATGTAACAATCATCTCCTAAGACAACAACACATTCTGGAGGGAAACCATATGAATATAATTATGTGGCAAAGCCTTTGCATATAACATCTCTTAATACATAAAAGAACACATACTGGAAAGAAGCTGTCTCACTGCATCCAATGTGAATAAACTTTTGCACTTCAGAATCATCTTCAAACTCATGAAAGATATCCTAATGGACAGAAAGCCTATGAGTCCTTTTAACATGGTGAAACCATTCTATATTTGTACAATCTTCATCATCATGAAAGGATTCATACTTGAGAGAACTTATGAATATGTTAAAATAGTGAGGCCTTGCACAAATCTAGAGTCGTCATCATCATCATAAAATTATCCTTACTGGAGAGGAATTCTGTGACTATAAGCAAGGTGGAAAGCCCTTTGTGTACTTTGGTCCACTGAGATGCAACAGAAGTGTAAAACTAGCTCATTGGAAATGACCTCACTTTTCTGAAGGGGAAAGGGAATAGAGGCAATAAGAATGGAGGGTAGTAATGGGGGAGTGAAAGGGGGGAGACTTAAATTGGAATGTAAAGTAAATAAACTCATTTTTTAAAAGAATACAATGGATAGTGAATATGAATTACACGCAATAGTATTATATGATAAGGTGTTTATGGAAGACTTATTGATAATCCTGATTCTCAACATTTAGTGTTTTCTTTTTTTTTTTTCCTACTCCATCATTTATTTTTCCATAATATGTAAGAACAAAGCATCAAGAGCATGATAAAGTGGGGAGCAGAGAGTGTTTTAATCATCACCTCTTGAAGGATGGAGTACATTTAGATAGTTTCAAGGTTGAGGGCCATTACCTCCCTACACAGATGTGAAGGGGTTGCTCGACTCCCTACCCTTCCCTCTTTTTCAGCACCCCTGGGGCAAGCTGTGAAACTCATGGTGTTCCCCTGAGAAAGGTATTGCATGCCTTCTTCTGCCATTGTGCAATCACAAAGGACAGGACACAGAACTTATCATATTATAGCATATCTTAGGGAACAAAAATACATTACAAGGAACAAAAATCAAACTTAATTGCCGCACTTTACACAAGAAACTGTTAGTTCAGTGGATGAATATGTAGGAAATGAACTTTCACCAGCCAGGAAGTTCTCTGAGAGTATCACAAGATTGGTAGCCTGTAGAAGTTTCTTTGTGTACATCTACCTATTGTTCCAGGGGTACTATTGAAAAAAATCACTTTTTTTTCTATGTATGACTGCTTCTGGCCTAGATGGGTAACCATGTCAAGGGTGTGTTTTCTCTGCCTGACTTCATCTGGAGAGTATCTTTAGACATGGAAACCACCAATCAAATTTGATAGATGGCCTTTGACACAGATCCCTGATAATTCTCCCCTCCCTTCAAATATAGGATAATTTGGTTCTGTGTTCTTGTTCTTCTTATTCATATAATAGGAATGTGCTGTTTAATGCAAATCTAGCATTCTTGAATTTCCTAGTATTAAACAATTATCTACACCTATGCTTGGAACATCCCTGGTACTCCCCAAGGGATACAAGCCACTGTGTTCTGTTTTCTGGAATTAAAGTTGAACTTACTTTCTGAAGTGATTCCCAGAGTGGCTAACCAATGTTATGCTTGTGAGCTTTCCAAGCTTTATACTACTCATCTTCTGCCCCTCATGCCTTCCTGGGCTGGTGGGAAACAGCCATCCAGGTAGCAAGAGAATCACATTCTCTGAAATGCCTGTGATAAAATATTTCAGACTGCATAGCATTTCAAATTTCACATGTTTCTGGATTTGAGATGGTCAATCAAACAGTATCTTGGGATGGGACTCATTAAAATGAGTTATACTTATTGTTTAGTTCAAGGTAAGGTTGCAGGCAAGCTTCATGGTATGAAATCTTCTAAGGTGAGTACAGTGGCCCATGGAAAATAAATACAAGCAGAAATTTTATTTTTCTGTTTTTAATAGCTGAGTATTGTTCTGATAATGTAAGGGTGAATGGCAGGCGAGAGGAACTCTCCTTTTGAGTAGTCTATGGGAAGGGGATGGGGGAAGGTGGAGGGAGGGACCAGTAGGAGTTGAGGGAGTGACCTTCAATCAGCATATATAATGAATAAATTGTGAATAAATTGTGAAAAATAAAAACAATTGATAAAATAAAATATAGTAAAGAAAACAAAGCAAAACAGCAAAAATTTGAGTCTAGTTTGGGTAACTGCCCTCCCTCAAAGAAAAGAAAGAAGATATATAGAAAGAAAAGAAAAACAGAATCTTTGTCTTTGTCACCTTTCTTCCCTATGAGCTCAGTTGAAGATCATTATGCAATGGAGACCATGATTCTTTCTCTGAAGTTTATGTTACCATAGAAGTAGGATTCAAACCTGAAACTAATGGCAGAGTTTCCTAGTTAACATATCAAATCAAACCCACCTGCCATTTTCTCTCAGAAATCCTTCAGTCCTTCCATGTTATCTGGCCATCCAGGCTAGTACAGCCCATGCATTACCCTGAATTCTCCTTCCCAGGTCCTGAGATAACCTTACCCCCCCCCACACACATATAGGCAAACTATTTTGGCTACCTGGTTCTGTCAAGCGCCATGCAGGAGCAACAGCAGAACAGCTGTAGAACTCATGGAATGTGGCTCCCCTGTTAGCATAATCATGATGAGTTTGTCTTGGAGAAGCATAATCCCAAAAACTGATTTTCCAGATGAATTTGTGTTCTTATGTAGCATATCTCTGCTTGTTGCCCTTATGATGTCCATAATCCTTATAACATGAGTTGTATGAAAACTTTAAGAAGGCTTCTAGCTCTTCACTGGGAAATATCACTGACATTTAAAATTAACAATGCTTGATCTCTTTTCACATGTTAACTGGAGCAGATTAATGAATTAACCACTGTCCTTGAAATGAGCCATAGATATAGATTGTTAGCAATGACCATTATACTTAGAAACAATTTGGAAAAATAGATTGTTTCACAAGGTCAGGGAAGATGTTTGGCTCTGATGTAAAAAATCTTAGAGAACAATTTAAAGTTAAGAAAAGTACACTATTAATAGTAAATCCAGGGATATTTTAAGGTTGATGAGCTGAAACAATAGCCCAAGGTAGCATTGGCCGTCTGGGCACCCGCAAACTAGGTCTAAACCTGAGACAGCAGTTGATTCCCTTATATTTGTTTTTCCCCTCAGCTTCTTGATATGATTTAATAAAAATGATTAATGAGTAGATGCACACCCCTTTAAGATTTAAAGTACAGGTGCCAGTACCATGCCATTTTTTATTACTGTTGCCCTATAGTACTACTTGAGATTGTGGATGAAGATACCTCCAGAAAATATTTATTGTGCAGGCATTTTTTTTAAAATCAATTCTGGGTTTTTTGTTTTTCCATATGAAACTGAGAATTGTTCTTTGGAGGTCTGTAATGAGTTGTGCTGGTGTTTTGATTGGAATTGCATTGAGTCTTTAGATTTCTTTTGGTAGAGTGGCCATTTTTACTATGTTAATCCTACCAATTCTGGAGTATGGGAGATTTTCTGATATCTTCCTTGAAGTTCTTTTTTTTCATACAAGTCGTTCACTGGCTTGATTAGAGTCACACCAATGTACTTTATATTATCTCTGGCTTCTGTAAAGGGGTTTTGTTTCCCTAATTTCTTTCTGAGCTCATTTGTCTTCTGTATACAGGAGGGCTTCAGATTTTTTTAAATTTAATTTTGTATCCAGTCATTTTGCTAAAGTTGTTTATCAGCTGTAGGAGTTCCCTGGTTGAATTTTTAGGGTTATTCATGTATACTATCACATTATCTGCAACACAAGCTGGACTGGATATGGAGAAAAGGGAACCCTTCTCCATTGCTGGTGGGAATGTAAACTTGTACAACCACTTTGGAAATCAATCTGGTGCTTTCTCAGAAAACTATGAATAGTACTACTAGAATATTCAGTTATACCAACTCTGGGCATATATTCAGAAGATTATCAAACAAACAACAGGGACATTTGTTCAACTGTACTCATAACAGCTTTACTGATAATAGCCAGAATCTGGAAACAACTTAGATGTCCCCAAACCGAGGAATAGACATAGAAATTGTGGCACATTTATACAATGCAATACTATTTAGCAATTAAAAACAAGGAAATCAGCAGGCAAATGGATTGAACTAGAAAAGATCACTCTGAGTGAGGTATCCAGAAGCAGAAAGACACTCATGGTATATCCTCACTTATATGTGGGAATTAGTCAAATAATGTAGGATTAAAATACTAAAATTTATAGTCCTAAAGCAACAGGAAGAACCCTAGGGAAGATGCTTAATCCTCGTTTAGAAAGGCAAATGGGATAGACATCAGTAATGGGAGAAGACAGGGAACAGGGCACGAACCAACCACAGAGGGCCTCTGAAAGAATCTACCTAGCAGGGTACTGAAGCAGATGGTTAGCCACAAAGCCAAACTTTGGGCAGAGAGCATGGAATAATATGGAAGATTCAGGAGATAGAAAGACCTGGATGAGAGAGGCCCTCCACAAGGAGGCCAATTGAGCCAAAAAATATGGGCCCAGGGGGTCCTTTTCCAACCAAGGACCATGCATGAAGAACACCTAGAACCCCTGCTCAGATGTAGCTCATAAGTATCTCGGTTTCCATGTGAGTTCCCTATTAAGGGTAACAGCAGCTGTCTCTGACATGAACTCAGTGGCAGGCTCCTTGATAACCTACTCCTGGAAGGTGCAGCCTTGCCAGGCCACAGAGAAAGATGCAGCCATTCTTGGTAAGACTTGATAAGATAGGCTAGGATAAGACAGTAGGGAAGTAGGACTTCCCCTATCATTGGACTAGGAGAGGGGCATAGGGGTAGAAGAGGGAGGTAGGTTGTAATTGATGGAAGATGAGGGAAGGTCTTACAGCCAGAAAACAAAGTGAATAAATTGTAATAATCAATAAAAAAGAAAAAAAATAAGTTTTTTTTTCCTGAAATGGCTGCACTCAGGCAACTGTCTCTTAAAAACAACTAGAAAGAATAGTATTTCACCTCTTCACATTTTCCTTTTTCCTGTATATAATAAATACCCTTGATAAAATTCAGTGGTTTGTTATATATTCCTAGTATTATAATATTATAAAATATTTTACAAATCAAATTTTGATATATTAAGTGTGTAAAAATAGTTTATGAAAAAGTGGCTTGAATTTTCAAAAGAGCAAAGAATGTTTACTCAAAACTCAGGAGGGTGAAAATGGAAGGAAAATTGATGGAAGAATAAATAATATATAAATAAATATCTCTTACACAGTAATTATAACATTTTGATTATTGAGATTTAAAAAAAATATACAGAATATTTCTCAAGTAAACAATGTAAGGTATTAGTAATAGCTCTTATGCATGTACCCTGAGATATTTCTTTAAATTATTCCTCTTGTCACTTAAATGTGTTCTTTGACAAGTCATGCCACTACACCCTGATGTTCAGGCTCTAATACTGACTTTTCAGTTCTTATTTCAGTGTACTGACTTCTTTTAGCCCAATTAGGACTGAAGTCATACAATGTTTGATTTCTGCGTCTAGCTAAGGTCACAATTTTTGATGATACATTTTTAGTTCATCCACAATTTCAAAGTAAAATGATTGCCTTTCTTAAAATGTTAAATGTTCTCTCTCACACACATGCGCACACACACACATAATGCATGATACATGTAATAGTAGTTATTGGAAACACAAGACTTGAAATTGAAAGAACCAAAAGAGGGCTGTATGGGAGATTTTGTATGTGGGGAACAGAGAAATGAGAAAAAAAAAATGTGATTATATTAAAATCTCGAAAAACAAATGTACATGTTTTCTATGAATAAAAAAATTGAATAATATAATATTTTGCACTGATGTGATTCAGGACAATCAGGTGTATTCTATCTTAGCACACAGTCAGCTGTGTTTCAGTAAACATGAGTATATATGTGTGCTGGACCTGCCCAAGTCATCTGTTGTTTTTATGTGGATAATGGTAGAACTCCTCATTCAGTGTGTACAGTATATATTCTCTTTTAAATTGACTCAAGAATTTTAGGTATTTTGTGTGTGTGAACTGTATAAAATAAAGCGCCCCTAAACTTCTTTCTTGGTCCACTTTCTTCTACTGTCTCCTTCCATCCTTTTACACAAAAATGCTATCTAATGTGGATGGTACAGAGTGTTCCGTAGATGCAGCAGAAGAATGGACATTTTTTGTCTAGTCCATTCTGTTAGTTCCTGTCTTTCTATTGGAGAATTGAACATTCAAGTTGAGAGTTTTCAATGAACAATGTTTATTATTTCCCTTTATTTTGTAGTTATGGTGTGGGGAGTTTACTTCTTTATATTTGATGCTTGGGATTATTCACTTTTTGTCTGTTATTGGGTGTGGTTAACATTTTTAGATAGGAGTTTTGCTTTGATTGGCTTCTGTAGTGAAGGAGTTTTACAGAGATATTGCTCATATTTGGTTTAATTGTGCAATATATTTTTATTCACCATTTATTATTGAAAGTATACTGGATATAGTAATAAGGATCCCTTAAAGATTATATACAATTTGTCTCAGCCATTCTAGGTTTAGAATTTTTCTTGAGAGATCAGGAGTTACTCTAATGAGCCTGAATTTATATGCAACTTAGTCTTTTCAACTTGCAACTTTTAATATACCTTCTTTGTTTAATATAATTTTCTTTACATTTAGGGTTTTGATTTTATATGCTGAGCACAATTTCTTTTCTGGTATGCTTTGTTGTTTTCTATACTTTTTGTACTTTTATAGGCTACCCCGTCTTCATTAGGTTAAGGATATATTCTATTATTTTGCTGAAAATATTTCAGGGATTTTGATGTGAGTTTTGTCTTCTTCCTCTATTTCTATTATTCATAAATTATTTTTTTACACTTTTTAGATATTCTGGATCTTTTGTGCATGGCTATTTAACATTTCTTTTGATGCAATTATCCAGTTGTTGTTGTTTCTTTATTCTTGTTGTTCATAATCATCTTCAACTTCATCTCTTCGTCCTCCTCCTGCTTTTCTTCTTGCTCCTCCTCCTCCTTTTTTTCTTTTCAAAATAGTCACTTTACTCATATATTCACCCTGATTAAAGTTTTCCCTTCCTCTAATCCTGGCAATTCTTTCCCATCTCCCCTTCTATTCTGTTTAAATTTACCCTCATATAAAACAAGAAGGGCTATAATGTATAATAAGAAAGTAAAATAGAGAAAATACAAAAACAATCACATCTTATTATAAAAGACCAACAAAAGAAAAAGAGCTCAAGGGGGGAAAATATGTAGACTTGTTCACACATGCAGAAATTTCATAAAATATTAAACATGAAACAGTAGTACACACAGAGGGTCCATGTAGCTTTAAAACTAGGAAAAAACTCTTCAGCAAATTAAAATGAGAAATGTGATAAAATTTTTAAAATGCATACCAGAATTACAGGACATGGAAATCCAAACGTGCCAGTGAGTGAAATTTTTGGCCATCTACCTTTTGGAATGTATGCTTAAAAGTACAATTAAGTGTAGTTCATTGGATAAAATGAGTGCACCTTGGAGAAAACTACATTTTCATTTGCAAGCACTTATCAATTAGAGATAGGGCTAGGGATAACATTAAATTCCTTTTGCATGCTGCCTCAGTCTCTCACAGCTTATATATTCTTCAGTCCTCTTAATTTATAATGCTTTCTTCTTTGATATCCTCTATCCTTTCTGGCTCTTATACTCTTCTGGCTGAATTACTGAAGAGTCTGAAGGGCATATTCTGAGGTCTCTCACTGACTGTCTATTTTCTCTATGGGTCTCTGAATTTGTCTCCATCAGATGCAGGATGACTTTTTTTTATGATGGCTGAACAAGATACTGGTCTATGAGTATAGCAGAATGGTGTCAATGGTCATTTTATTACTTTTAGTAGAATGCAGTATTTGCTTTTCCCCCAGAACCATGGTCTGTGTAATTTCTTTTTCTTGATCAATAAACCAGTGTCAGGTATGGATTCCATCATGTGAAGTGGGCCTTAAGTCAAACTATAGATTGGTTATTTACTCCTACAACTCTTGCACTAATATGTCTTACAGGTAGGAAACTGTCATAGTTCAAAAGTTTGGTAGCTGGCTTAGTGTTTGTATTTCTCCTCTTGTAGTTGCAGTGTACTTCTCATATCAAAGTTGCTAGAATGTAAGTGTGAAGGTTCTATGTAAGCACAAGCTCTATTTATCTATGTTCCATGTAAGTGTAAGTGTTATCTCCAGCAAAAGGGCACTGCAGTCAATTTGTGGAGAGCAGCCTATAGTCTTGGCAAAAGCCTATATTGTTTTGGCATTACAATCACACTACTTTGGCCAATACCTCAGTTAAATATAGACTATTACCAGTACTGGATGCTTTACTTAGTGACAAGAGATTTCCAGTTGGGACTTTCTTCTCTGGTGATTTCATTTATATTGGCTCTTAATATGAACATGATTTAAAATGTTTCTATTGCATTAGGTTTCCACTGTACCAAACAAATGACCCTTAATTTTACCTGTCTTTCCTCATGTTACCTTTTCATTGCCCTCTTCCTTTCCCAATATCCTTCAATTCTATCTTTTTAGCCCACCTTCCATTTGTTCCAAGTATTTTATTTCCCTTTCCTATGGAGAAATCTCTGCCTCCCCTAACCTCCAGTTTTTAATTTGTATGTATCCCCTGTGGTATTATGTCCAGTTGCTTGCATATCATACATCTTGCAACTAATATATATGTAAAAGCAAATACATACCCTATTTGTCTTTGGGGGTCTAGGTTCTCTCACTCTCAGTTACCTGCAAAGGTGCATTTACCTTCATGTTTCATGATTTGATTTTTTAAATGTCTTAGTAATGTTTTATTATGTAAATGCACTAGTACTATAACAAAAATAGTACTATGACAGAAAAACAGTTAAAATCTTCACAAATGATGCTGACCAAACTAGATGTCTATATGTAGAAACATGGAAATTGATGCTTATTTTCACTCAAAAGTCACCTCCAAGTGGATTAAAACCTCACAAAAGTTTATATACACTTAAAGTCTTGAAGTCAGCACAGATATTTGACAAAGATCAAGCATATATGAGTTGCATGTTACAATAGCCTTCATACTATCTTTCAGCCTTGGTCTTGATCTCCACTTGCTACATGCTTAGAGGGCTTTCAATACATGTACAACCTGGGGCCATTGGAGCAATGGGAATTTTTTTCATGAATCATTTATGCCTTCACCCTGGAGTACTGCTTCTTAGCTTCTCCAGAAAAACCCTGAGCATACTGCTCCTCTCATATTTAGGGGAAATATCAATTATCTGGCCCTACATAAATGTCTTTCTCATAAAAATGTCAGAAAACTCCTTATGAGACTTTAGCTTCAAGATAGTCTTGCAAAATCTACCCCTGTGTTTCCTCAAGAAGAAAATAATCAGAACATACTCTTAAAAAGGCAAACAAAGTTTCTAGAGCCAGGAGAGTTGATAGTATTTGAGATTAAATACCTTGTACTGCTGTATCCTCAGATGAATACTTGGCATATAAGATTAGGAGTTACATATGGTATGCCCTCAATGATTAGATAAAGATGTAAATGAATGACTGGAGACATCTTCACCTTACACTAGGGTCTGTAATGATGGACAAAGAATGTTTTATAAAAATGATTTTTAAAGTGAGGTATTAGGACCTCCTTTTCCTAGAAATATCAGCTTTCACATTATCACTGTGATGTTGTATGACCAAAATAATGAAAGAATACTTAGATTTAGCACATAAGTAAATTCTACAAAGATATGAGATATAGACAATGCATTATGCCAGGAATTTAATAACAACTGTTGCTGCTTTGGCTTAAATTGTTTTTCTTGAGGCTGTCCATTAAAATATGATAATATACTAATTGGGACAAAGCAATATGCCCAGGCTGGCTTGAAGATTTTCTACCTATTGCCATTGAATCTGAGAATGCGTCCAACCTGAGAATGGGGTTTCAGGCTGTGGCAAATATGCCTCCATATTCTCAAAAATGTCAGATTATGGCATTGATGAAGAAAAATGATAGTAAAAAGATAAGGTTTATCAATGATGACTAAATTTATGACAGATAAAACACCTGTCTGGAGACAAAAAGGATATAATCTATGTTTTAGAAGAATGTGAATCTATCTTTTATTATTGAAATCTGTCTAAATAAAGAAGTACTCTGACTGCCAGTCCATCAAGACTTTAAGTTTCTTTGGACAACCATGTCTGACTCGTTTCTGCACCAACTTATTCTTCTCTCCCTCAACTGCTGGGGCTGATCCCCAGTCTTTTGCCACACTCTTTCTATTCTTTCACAGTAGGGTGAATAATCACAACTGAAGATCTAGAACTATATTCTTCAGAGTAGATAGGACATGTGATATCTGTTTTCTGGATTTGAGTTACCTAAATCAATATCGTCATTTATATTTCTATCTACTAATGTGCATACCATTTCACTTATCTATATCAGTTGAAGGATATTTAAGTGTTCTCATTTTGTACCTATTGTGAACAGAATAGCAATGAGTATGGTTGAGAAAATATTTTTGAAGGAGTATATTGAGTCCATTGTGCATAAGTCAATGAAAGTCATAAGTGGTTCATATGGTAGATTTATTTTCATCATTTTGAGAATTCTGAACACTGATTTCTGCTATGGATGTACAATTTTGCAAGCTCCCTTTGCCATAGGTCCAGGTTTTTGTCTGTCCAACAGAAGATGTTAACTGTCAACCTAATTCCTGTTTTCTCCAGAAAAAAAAAATACTAAGGAAAAATATATAGTACCTGTGTTATTTATCACAATTACTATTATGTAATTAAAATTTGAATACTTATATTGTCCACAAATTAAAAAGTAACATGTATAACTTACTAAAATGTGTTTTCAGAAGTAGTTTATATTCTGAAATAGAGTGTATCTATATAACATTGCTTAAATGAAGGGCTCTTTTAGTTATGGTTAGATATACATTTTATATAAACTTACTAAAATTAAGGGTAAATAATTTCATTTGAAGACACTAAGGTATTTTATTATAGTCCAGTTATTGGACTTAATGATGGGTAGGTCATGGTGCTTGAGAAAGATCCCCAAAACTATAGCTGTGCTGACAGATAAACACAAAGCCATGCAGGCCAGGACCAAACCCAGAGGATCCTCAAATGACAGGAAGGTCACTGCCATGGGCAGGCACTTGTTTCTCTCAAGGTTTGGGTACTCTTGAATTCAGCAAGGGATACACTCCTGCTGATCTGTGGGGAGAAAGTAAATCAACATCTCAACTCCTACAAGTCACTCCATGTTCAGTGCATGAAGAAAGATTTCCAATGATACTGTGTGCATCCTATCACATTCTCTTTTACTATAGTACCAAGAAGGACACTAAACATACATTATTTGTCATTTGAGGTAATGGTTGCCTAAGGTTTTTTTTCTAGCTAGATCTATGATTAAAGATGTGAGTATTTTTTGTGTTTTTCTCAGTCAATTGTGTTATTTATGCTTTATTCTGTCACCCTTGTTTATCATTAATTTTTACAATTTATTCACTTTGTATCCCAATTGTAGCCCCCTCTCTCTTCTCCTCTAGGTCCCAGCATCCCTCCCTACTTCTCTCCTATCCTTCTCCTGTAGTCCTCTGATAGGGAAGGTCCTATCAGACCCTGTCCTATCAGGTTCCTTTAAGACTCCCTGTATCCTATTCATCTGTAGGTTGACTAGGTGGTCCCACCAGGGAGAAGTGATCAAGAAGCAGGCAGCCAAGTTCAGAGACTGTCTCTTCTCCCCTTACTAGGGATCCCATAGGGACACTGAGCTGTCTATGTGCTACATCTGAGCAGGGGGTCTAATTCCTCTCATGCTCTTTGGTTGATGCATGAGTCTATGCAGGGCCCCAGGACCCAGATTTTTTTTTGTCGGTCTCCTTGTGTGACTCCTGTCCCCTTTAGGTCCTTCTATCTCCCACTTCTTCAATAAGACATTTTGTGCTCTATACAAAATTTTGCTGTGGGTCTCTGTATCTGCTTCAATCACCTCTTGAGTGGAGTCACTTAGTGTTCATCTGTGAAAGGCTCCTATCCTGTTCTCTCTCTTCTATGCGTTCTGGCGTCTATCCTGTTTTCTTTTCTGAATGAGAATTAAGCATCTTCCCTATGTTTCTCTGTTTCTCCTTGTACTTTAGGTTTTTAAGGTCTGTAGATTTTAGTATGTCCAATCTATATTGTATGGGTAATAATCACTTGTAAATGAATATATACCATACATGTATTTCTGCTTCTGAGATATATCACTCAGGGTGATTTTTTTTAGTTCCATCCATTTGCCTGCAAATTTCATGATTTTCTTGTTTTTAATATCTGAGTAGTATTTCCTTGTGTAAATGTACCACAATTTCTGTATCCATTCCCCCATTGAGGGACATCTAGTTTGATTCCAGATTCTGGCTATTATGAATAAAGCTGTTATTGTCATAGTTGAGCAAATGTCCTTGTTGTATGGTTGAGCATCTTTCTGATATATGCCTAGGAGTTTTTTAGCTGAGTCTTGGGGTAGCAGTATTCCCAGTTTTCTGAAAAAGCACCAGACTGATTTCCGAAGCAGCTGTACAAGTTGAGATTTTCACCAGCAATGGAGGAGGGTTCTCCTTTCTGCACATCTTCTCCAGCATGAGTTGTCCCTTGAGTTTTTTCTCTTAGTCATTCTGTTGGGTGAGAGGTGGAGTCTCAGAGTCGTTTTGATTTTCATTTCTCAGATTTTTAAGGATGTTGAGCATTTTAAGTGTTTCTACACCATTCAATATTTCTCTGTTGAGAATTTCTGTTTAGCCTTGAATCATATTTTAAATTGGATTATTTGATTTGTTGGGTTATTTATATATTCTGGATATTAGCCTTCTGTCAGATGTAGAGTTGGTGAAGATCCTTTCCCAGTCTGTAAGCCATCCTTTTGTTCTGCTGACAGTGTCCTTTGCTTTAGGGAAGATTTTCAGTTTCATGAGATCCCATTTATTGATTGTTGATCTTTGAGCCTGTGCTGCTGGTGTTCTGTTCAAGAAGTTGTCTCCTGTGCAAATATGTTCAAGCCTCTTCCTCAATTTTTTTAATAACAGATTAAGAATGTTAGTTTTATGTTGAGGTATCTGATCCACAAGGAATTTACTTTTGTGCAGGGTGATAAGTATGGATCTATTTGTATGTGTGGACATCCAGTTAGACAAGCACCATTGGTTGAAGATGTTCTTTTTTCCATTGAATGGTTTTGGCTTCTTTGTCAAAAATCAGGCATTGTAGGTGTGTGGGTTTATTTCTGGGTCTTTGATTCAATTCCACAGATCCACCAGTATGTTTCTATGCCAGTACCACACCGTTTTTACTGTTTTTCTGTAGTACAGCTTGAGATCCAGGATGGAGATACCTCCAGAAGTTTTTTATTGTACTGAATTCTTTTAACTATTCTGGATTTTTTGTGTTTTTTATGTAATGTTGAGAATTGTTATTTCAAGGTCTGTAAAGAATTGTGTTGGTATTTTGATGGGAATTGCATTGAATCTCTACATTTCTTTTGGTAGAATGGCCATTTTGCTGTTTTTTCTTACTGGTCAATGAGTATGGGAGATCATTCCATCTTATGATATCTTCTTCAATTTCTTTCTTCAAAGACTTGAAGTTTTTTATACAGATTTTGCACTTGCTTGGTTAGTCACACCAGTGCACTTTATGCTATTTGTAGCTATTGCAAGGTTGTTTTTCCTCCCTAATTTCTTTCTCAGCCCTCTTGTCTTTTCTATACAAGAGGGCTTCAGATATTTTTTAGCATCTTTGTATACAGCCACTTTGCTGAAGGTGTTTATCAGCTGTAGTACTTCTCTGGTAGAATTTTTAGGGTCACTCATGTATACTGTCATATCATTTGTGAATAGTGATACTTTGACTTTTTCCCTTCTGCTTTGTATCCCCTTGATTTCCTTTAGTTGTTTTACTGCTCTAGCTAGAACTTCCAGTACTATGTTGAAGAGAAAGGAGAGAGTGAGCAAAGTTGGCTTGTCTCTGATTTCAGTGGGATTGATTTAAATTGCTTTCCATTTAGTTTGCTATAGGCTTGTTGTATATTATCTTTGCTGTGTTTAGGCATGTGCCTTTTATCTCTGATATCTCCAAAACTTTAAATATTAATGGAACTTGGATTTTATTAAATGCCTTTCAGCATCTATTGAGATGATTTTGTGGTTTTTGTTTCTCAGTTTGTTTAAGTCGTGGATTACACTGATGGATTTCTGTAGATTGTACCTCCCCTGCATGCCTAGAATGAAGCCTACTTGGTCAGGATAGGTGAGATATTTGATGTTTTCTTGGATTCATTTTGCGAGTATTTTATTGAGTATTTTTGTTTCAATATTCATAAGAGAGATTGGTTTGAAATTATCTTTTTTAGTGTATCCCTGCCTTTTAGTTAGCCTTTGTGAGGTTTAGGTATCAAGGTGAATGTGGCCTCATAGAATGAGTTTGGTAATGTTCCTTATTTTTCTGTTTTGTGAAATAGTTTGAAGAGTATTGGTGTTACCTCTTCTTTGAAGGTCTAGTAAAATTCTGCGCTGAAACCATCAGGCTCTGGGCTTTGTTTGGCAGGGAGAATTTGATGATTGCTTCTATTTCATTAGGGCATATAGGTCTATTAATTTAGTTACCTGATCCAGATTCAACTTTGATAAGTGGAATCTAGCAAGAAAATATTCCATTTCATTTAGATTTTCAAATTTTGTGGCATATAGACTTTTAAGGTAAAACCTAATGATTTTTTAATTTCCTCAGTGTCTGTAATTATACCTCCTTTTATTTTCTGATTTTGCTGATTTGTATAGTGTCCCCCTGTGTTTTAGTTAGTTATGCTAAAGGTTTCTCTATCTTTGTCATTTTCTCCAAGAACAAGCTCTTGCTTTTGTTTATTTTTTGAATTGCTTTCTTTGTTTCTAATTTATTGATTTCTGCCCTAAGTTTGATTATTTCTAGCCATATACTCCTCTTGTGTATGTCTGCTTCCTTTTGACTAGGTCTTTCAAGTGTGCTGTTATGTTGATTTGAGATGCTTCAGATTTCTTTATGAAGTCACTTAGTTCTATGAACTTTCCTCTTAGAATTACTTTCATTATGTCTCATTAGTTTGGGTGAGTTGTGCCTTCATTTTTGTTAAATTCTAGAAAGTCTAATTAGTTTATTTTTTCCATAATCCAGCTGTCATTGAGTAGAGTTCACTTTCCATGCATATGCAGGCTGTTTACTATTTTTGTTACTATTAAGGTCTATCTTTAGACCATGTTTTTCTAATATGATACAAGGGATTATATTGGTATAATGTTTTTTTTTGGATGTATACAATTTACCCTTGTTCATTCAAATGCTGATTTCTCTATTCCACTGCCTGGTTTCAATGCAAATATTGCATTGTGATGCTTTTTCTAAGCATCGCCTGTCTCAAGTTTGCATAAACATGCCACCATTTGTTCTCTATATTGTCAATTAAAACAACCAGCCCCAATACTGAATAATGGAGAGGATAAGGTGAGACATCCTGGTCCAGAGTGGGAGGAAGAGAAAGGAGACAGGAGAGGAGAGGAGGAGAATCTGCAGGAGAGGGCTTGGCACCACATGCAGAAATTAACTGGAACTAAAATATCACAAAAAGCAAGTATGATGGGTGAATCTGAATCCTAGGAATCTCTGCGGGCTTGGAGGTTTAGGATGGAGTAACTGTTAGCCAACATTGTGCTCTAGGTTAATTAATTAAATCCTAGTCTCTGTGTGGTGATTTGGTTATACAGCTGTTTAGGAATAACCACTGCTTAACCAAAAGATTTATCAATAGTAAATATTAATAATCTACAACAAATGGCACTCAACTAATCTAAGTATCCACACCCTTTAAATCCTACTTTAATTTAATTTGGTGGGGGAGAGGAATAAGCTCTCAGTGATACAACCCAAACTTTAAACCTAAAAACTCCCAGATAAATTACTGGCTCTTTAAAAGAGACTCTTAAACATGCCTCAGAGCAAAAGACAGCCTACTGTGGGCAGACCTGAGACTGAACAAAACTGGTTGCAACTACAGTCTAACAGGATGAGAGATAAAACAGACTTCTTTGAGCTTGGCTGATAATCTCTTCTACAGTTTTAAGACAGAAATAAAGGAAAGTTTAGAAATTATGACCATGGTTACATTCATATTCCTCAATTTAACTTTAAAAATTGATTTAGCCTTTTATGTGTTCTCAAAGGCAAAGGCTTTCGAAAAGATACTGGAACAACACAAAGAACAAGTAGAACAATATGAAGAAAAAAATGAAGGTTGGAAACAGGACATAAAACGAGATACAAAAACTTACAGAACATGATAAACAACAGGAAAAGAGGGCAGAGGTTTTAGAAAATATACTGGAAAACACAAAGAACAAGTAGAACAATATAAAGAAAAAATTAAAAGTTAGAAGCAAGGCATAAAACAAGACATTCCAGAGATTATTGAACAAAACAAAAAATAGAGAGATGGGTGTAAAATATGGGTACAGACCTTAAAAAAAGAGTTTAGAATACTAAGTAATACTCAGGCAGACGCAAAAGATAATAATATAGAAAGCCAAACAAAGTTGGTTAGAAAACAAATGTTAGCTTATCCAGTCAGTGTACAACAGAGACCAGCAGATGATTACCCACAGGATTACCATGAGGCTGAATGGCACCCTGTGGAAGTGCTAGACCTGAGAAAGTTTAAAGAGAGTGTCACCAATTTTGGAATGCATTCACCATTTGTTAAACAAATGCTGACTTCCTGGCCAATCAGTATAGTAATCCCAAAGGAATGGGAGGATATGGCAAAGACAATAAAAGAACCTGAGCCATATTTACAATGGCTATCATGGTGAAGAGAAGAGGCTAGAGAGATAGCATACAAAATAGAGCCAGGGCTGTTGGTATTTTTAAGGAATGGCTGCTTGGTGATGGCCAATAGGCTCACACAGAGATACAAGCTGTATATAATGAAGAAACCTTAGTATTATGTCACCTAGCAGCCTTAAATACCTGGGACAAGGTTGAGGGATCAGGAAAAAGGCTTGAGCCATTCTCTCAGGTCATACAAGCTCCAAGTGAAACATTCACTAATGTTTTGCAAAGCTGGGGATACAAGTATATCAGATCCACTAGCTAGAAAAGCACTAATAGAACCTTTAGCTTTTGAAAATGCAAAGATTTTGATTGTAAAGAGGTAATACGGCCATTAAAAGCAAGGTGTGCACAAATAGACGAATGTGTTATAAATAGGATTGACATCAGACCTCAATTTGACCTTGATAGGAGAAGCTACCCCTAAAAACATTGGGAAATGTCTTAATTTTGATGAGCAAGGTTGCTGCAAATGGAGTTACCAGGAAAAACAAAATAATTCAAAAAGGGAGCCTATACGTCCTAGAATATGCAGAAGATGTGCAAGGGTTGACATCGGATAAGTGAATATAGAGCACAGATAAATGGGGTAATTCTTTATCAAAAAATGCCTGAAGGGGCCTGTCTCAAGCCCCAATACAGGACAGGGATACTCCTTCACAAGAAAGATAAACACCACTGCTCTGGGAATAAACATTAAAAATTTCAACAGTGAGGCCAGGGTAGGTTTTATAGGTAAATAAATAAAAAAAAAGGAAGGGAAGGGAACAAAAAAGCAAATATATTGGCAAACCTCTATAAATGATCATAGGGCAAAGTTAAAGATAATTTTAAATAGTATTGAAATTGAATGTGTGGTGGATACTGGGACTGATGTCACAATTATTACTTGTAAATCCTGGCCTCCAAATTGGCCACTTCAGGAGGTGGATATTCAATTCCAAGGAGTTGGGACTTTATCTAAAGTGAAACAAAGTGTTAGATGGTTTAAATGTACAGAACCAGAAGGTCAAATAAGAAAACTAAGACCATATGTGGCTGAGATAGCCATAAACTTATGGAGAAGAGATGTGTTACAATAATGGAAGACCCACATTAACATCCCCCCATGTTATGAGGCAAAAAACAGGTAATACTCCTGATAAAGAAGCTAAAATTATTTTAAAATGCTATCAAAAACAGTTTCAGACTGTCCAGGCTGTCCATAAACAAAATACAGCAGAGGCCATTTTTTCAACTGCCTGTTGGAAAGCCACTGCTGATAAAATTCCCACAGCCTTACCACTAAGGTGGTTGGAAAACCAACCTATTTGTATTGAACAATGGTCTATGAGTAAAGAAAAATTACTGGCACTAGAACAGCTAGTCCTGGAACAACTGGAGGCTCAGCATATAGAGGAGTCCAACAACCCTTGGAATTCTCTGGTATTTGTCATCAAGAAGAAATCTGGCAAATGGAAGATGTTAACAGATCTCAGAGCCATTAAAAAATTATTCCAGCAATGGGGTCATTACAATCCGGAATCCCATTGCCTTCCGTGTTACCTAAACAATGGCCTATTACAGTGATTGATATAAAGGATTGCTTTTTCACAATTCCTTTACATGAGTATGATAGGGAAAGGTTTGCTTTCTCAGGACCCACTTTGAATAGAAGCTGTCCAATAAAGAGATACCACTCGAGGGTCTTACCACAAGGGATGTTGAACAGTCCTACTTTGTGCCAATATTTTGTACAACAACTGTTGGAGGTAATTTGTAAGCAGTTTCCTCAATGAATAATTTACCACTATATGGATGATATCTTATTGGCTGATTCAGATAGAAAAACATTAGAAAATATATTTGATGAAATAAATAGAACTTTGCCTTGTTGGGGTTTAGAGATTGCGCCCGAAAAAGTACAAAGAGGAGATTCTATTAATTACCTATGATACAAAATAGGTCTACAAAAAAACTCAACAACTTGGAAGAACCCAATTAAAAACTCTCAATGATTTTCAAAAAATTACTGTAAGATATTAACTGGCTATAGCCTACATTTTGTTTAGCTACTCAAAGCTAAATAACTTATTTTAAACCTTATATGATGATAAGGACTTTAAATGTCCAAGAACGTTATCAACTGAAGATGAAAATGAATTGGCTCTGGTAGAAAGGAAATTACAAGATGCATATATAGACCATATTGATCCAAAGACGGCCTATATTTTGGTTATCTTGCTTTTCACTCATTCTCCCACAGGAATTCTAATGCATAAGGTGGACTGTGTCTTAGAATGGGGTATTTTTGGTACACAAGCAAAATAAAAAAAAATTAAAAATCGATATAGAAAAGTTCCTGAATTACTCTTAAAAGGAAAAATGAGACTTCATCAGTTGGCTGGAATAGATCCAGCTGGAATTGTGGTGACCTTTCCCAATGCTGAGATTGTATCATTATGGGCAGTGAACAGATATTGGCAAAGAGCTTGTTGTGAGTTTTTCGGAGAAATCAGCAACAGATACCCCAAAATCAAGTCACTTCAGTTTATAAAAAGAAACAATTGGATTCTTCCTCATATAATAAAAGGAACTCCAATTTTTGGAGCTCCCATATTTTATACGGATGCCAATAAATCAAAAATGGCAGGTTCTAAGTCAGAAAATCTGAGTAAAGTGATGGAGAGTGCTTATGATTCAGTTCAAAAATCAGAATTATATGCAATTCTCTTGGTGTCATCAAATTTTCAAGAATTTCTTAATATAGTCACTGACTCTCAATATGCAGAAATTATTGTTCTACATATAGAAACTTCTGATCTAATTCAGGATTATTTGGACTTAACTTCACTGTTTCTTCAATTACACCGAGTAATAAGAAATAAAAATAATACATTGTATATAACATAGATCAGATCTGATATGCATCCACCAGGCACTCTAGCACAGGCAATGATGAAATTGATCAACTATTGACAGGAAGTTTGTTTGAGGCCTCAGAATTTCATTTTAAAAACAGTATGTTAACAGCAAAGGTTTAAAAAGAGAGTTTTCTATCACTTGGCAACAAGCCAAAGAAATTGTGCGAAAATGTCCCACTTGTTCTTTATATAATTAAACTCCACTACCTGCAGGAAGTAACCCAAATGGTAAACAAAGAAATGAAATTTAGCAAATCATGTGTTTTATTTTATAGAGTTTGGTAAACTGAAATATGTGCACCATACTATAGACACATATTCAGGGTTCCAATGAACAAAAGCCACAAGTTCTTTTTTCCTTTTTCAATGCAGTTTATTCAGGAACCTTGAACAATCATCTGACCCTGGGAAAAGCCAGCCCACAGGTTAAATATCCTCTGGGTAGCCAACCTCAGCATGCCACGTGGGCAATGAAGATAGGTCCACATACATGGAAGCAAGCCAGATCCTCAGCCTTAGCCAAATGCGGAGTTGTTTGTGACAGAGAGCACTCACCATCGGGAAGGTGGAAGGCGGAAACCAGCTCCATCTTTCAGGTGAAGCCACAAGTTCTAAGAAGGCTGATTTAGTTATTACAAATTTATTAGAAGTTCTGGAAGTTATGGTTATGCCTACACAAATCAAGTCTGATAATGTTACAGCATATGTCTTTAATAAAATGGAAAGATTTTTTTACATATTATAAGCTAAAACATGTAACAGGTATTCCGCAGAATCCTGCCAGTCAAGCAGTCATTGAAAAATTGAATCATACTTTAAGGGACATGCTTAACAAACAGAGAGGGGTTTTAACCCCCCCCCCCACGAGATAGATTACATAATGCTTTTTTGACCTTAAATTTCTTAAATGTTAATGAACAACAAACAACAGCTGCACAAAGACACTGGGTTATAGAAAAAAAATTGCTGAATTATTTCAGCCTATATATTTCAAAGATACCCTAACTTCACAATGAACAGTAGGGGATGTATTACATACTGGGGAAGAGGTTTTTCATATGTTCATACAGGAGAAGAGAAATTATGGGTTCCTTCAAAACAAATAAAAATCAGATATCACAGAGGAAGACCACCCGAAAACCTTGGTCACACACAAGAAGAAAGAAATTAAGAATACCAAACAAAACAGGCAATATAAATTGATAATCGCTTCACATAATTCTAAAGCTGACTGAGACATAAAAAATGTCTCTAGCCAGAACTTCAGCAGTACATGACCAATAAATCCTTGGCTATAATATCCTCAATTTTTATTATGTCATTCTTTTAATTGGCATTGATAAAATTGGTTTACAGTTTAATTTCATTCTGAACATCTCATACATTTATAATTTTAGAACTGTATAATGCTTGTGAGAAATTATATGTTTGCAGAACAAAAGGAGTGAATACTGGAGATGCTGGACCAAACCTGACAGAATTTTTCTTCCAGCATGCTGAGATATTGACACATCTGTTTGTATCTTGCATGTTCCAGAATTGTGCTTGTTCCTGCCTCAACAACTTCAATTGCTGTTTCTCATCACGGCCTGCTCCCAAGAGAGCTTTGAAGAAAGCTACAAATCTTAATTGGTCCAGCATTTTAAACTGTTCTAAACAGGACTTTTATTATTTTCTCAACATTCAAAGACTGGACCACAAATATTGCTTACTTAATTAAACATTTTTCCAATTTTCTTTGGGCCCCCAACAGGATTTCTGCATGTCCAAAATGTCAGCTAGAAGAAATCAATGAGAATGATGTCATATTTTCCTTAAGGGGGATTGGGTAGGTTTTTGGTTGTTTTCTGTGGCTACAAGTGTTTATTGTCATTGGGAGATGTTTATAAATTACTAATGGTATTATTCAGAGTGAAACTGTTATGCCATTTTGGGAAACCCAAAAGACCTGGGATACACTCTGCTGTAAATACATGAGGTTTTTAAAATTGTATACGTGTTCAGACATGGGACACAAACTTCCTGTGGACACAGGACAGGAATGTAGCCCTGAGATCTAGGGAAGCAAGGTTTTTATGGGGCAAAACTGCAAGCAGGGACTTACATGCTTTGGCTTTACATGATTGTGTAATGGAAACTCAGTTTGAAATGATTGGTTACTTTGGGCATCAAGACCACAAACAGTTCTGGCCTGGTCCTATGGTCCAGTTTCCTAGCAACTGTATAATTAGTGGGCAGGAAAGAATGCAGTAAGGTTAATTTGTCCCCTTAAGGCTAGTTCTTCCCCAAAGGAGGCTGGACATGTTTCCAACTAACTAGGCTTTATTCATGCTTATGCTTTAAACTTTAAAACAATACCCACTGATTTTAAGTCTTTGCTCTCTCAAATCCACTAAGAATTAATGTAATTGAGATTTTAAAAATGAAATAAAATGAAGTTTCAAATCTTTCTTCCATCTGCTATTTTTCCCATAAACTCTACTGTGTGCCTTCCTTGGGAAAGGAACCTGTTTCTGACAATGTGCCAGCAGGCCTGGCTCTGATTTTTTTAATTTCAATCTTATTATTATTATCATTATTATTATTAATTTGGGTTTTTGAGACAGGTTTTCTCTGTGTAGCCCTGGCTTTCCAGGCCTCATTGTATACCAGGCTGGCCTCGAACTCCCAGACATACTCACAGACATCTACCTGCCTCTGCCTCCCGAGTGTTGGGATTAAAGGTGTGTGCACTGTGCTTGGCAGGACTTTCTTATAGCCTGGTTGAAGTCATACTTTATGACTTAGGACATGTGAGTGTGAAGAGCTGGCAGGGGTGCAAACCCTTCCTTTTGGAGAGAGGGTTTCTCTTGTGGCCTTGCATGTCCTGAACTCGTTTTGCAAACCCAGATGGCCTGGAACTCACACCAGCCTCTGCTTGCCCCACTGACAGCCACAGGCATGCGACACCACACCTGGCTTCTTGTTATAGTCTTTAAGAATGATTTATAATCTCTGTCTGCCTTCCTGGGACCAGCTCTGTTTTGACTGGGAGAGTTTGCAATCACTAAAAGAAAGGGGGGCAGGGACCCCAGGATTCCTTCTGCAGTGAGCAGGGACTGGCTGGGCCCTGGCTGAGCAGGGAATTTAAACTGGACACATTTAAACTGGGAATACATAAATTTAAGCTGGGGCTGTGTGTGCAATAAACTAGCTTTACTTACTAATGGACCCTTGTGCTTTTTTCCCTTCTTCTAAGAAGTGTAAATCCCATCTATTTGTTTATTTTTACACGTATGACTGTTTTGCCTGCATGGATAGGTGTGCCTGTGTACCAGGTGGATGCCTGGTGCCTGAAGAGGCAGCATTGACAACCCACAAGTATACCTTTGAGTTTTTCTTTTGCCATCTATTGCTTCTCATGGGACCTACACATTAGTCTGGTTTGTTGCCTCAATGAGAGTCCCTTGGAGAAAAATAAGATTTTCATTTATTATCATTGTTATTATTATTGTTATTATTATTATTAAATAGGGAATGAGTGTTCTTTTTGGAGGGATGGACACTTTATTTATGATTCATAGTGTAGTTCTCTTTATTATGGAAGATTTTTTTATTATTTGTACACTATTCTGTCTGTATGCCAGAGGAGGGCACCAGGTCTCACGATAGATTGATATGACCATGTGGGTGCTGGGAATTGAGCTCAGAAACTCTGGAAGAGCAGCCTGTGATCTTAAACTCTGTGCTATCTCTCCTGCCCCCTTATTTCTTATTTTTATTTTTTAAATTTTTATTTATTCATTTTACATCCCTGTCTTAGACCTCCCCTTCTTCTCCTTCTCCTTCCAGTCATACCCTCCCTTTTTTTCCACTATCATCCCTCACCTGGCTCTTCAGAAAAGAGGATCACCCTGCCTCTCCTGTGCATACCCACCCACCCCAGCATATCAAGTGGCATCAGGACGGAACACATACTCTTTGCCTGTTGAGGCAACCCCAACAGGGGAAAGTGAAAGAAAAGATAGCTTGTGGGTCAGGGTGCATTCATATGTGTGTTGTTCCTGCTGTGTTTACAAGGCCTTGTTACCCTTGTGTCCTTCATCCACTCTGGCGCTTACACTCTGCACACAGAGTTTCTTGAGCCCTTAGGGGCTTAGGGTTTCTTGCAGACATCTCATTTAGGGTGGAATGGTCCAAGGCTTCTCACTGTTTGCATATCAACTGGATGTGGGTCTCTGTATTTGTTCCCATCTCCTGCAGGAGAAATTTCCAATGATGGCCTAGCAAGGCACTAATCTGTGAGTATGGCTGTGCTCCTTTAGCACAACTGTAGCATTTAGATTTCTCTTATGTCCTTGGCCTCTGTAGACTCAGGTTCCTGGCCAATCAAGCAGTATTGGATCAAGGTTCCTTCTCATGGAGTGGGCCTCCTGAAACCCAACTAGATATTAGTTGGTCTCTTCTGTGACCTTTATACCACAAGTGCACCAGAAAATCTTGTAGGCAGGTCACTGTTGGAGAGTGAAGGGTGTATGGCTGGGTTGGTGTGTACTTTTCTCTTCTGGTGGCATGCAGCGTATGTTCCTGTATCGCAAACAGCAGTCTATAAGGGTGAAGGTTCTCGGTAGGGGCCAGCTGGGATTCGCTGTGTCCAATGACTTGTGAAGGTGTTGTCCTCAGCAACAGAATCTTACCATCAGCTTGGGGAGAGCACTGGAGGATGGACACAGGTGGGGGGCCCCAGGCCCTGCTTTGATCTAGCACAGAGACCTCCTGCGTACCGACTCCACAGGACTCTGGGAAGCCTGCTCTCAAGACACGCCCTTGTCTGTTCTTATTAAATTGAAATAAATACATAGTATTAAATGAAAACATCATATATATAAAGCTAGTTATTAAGTGACACGTGTGCTCCACCAGAGGGCACCAGATTCCTTGACAGATGGTTGGAGCGCCACCGTGTGGTCCCCGGGATGGAACCTGGCACCTTGATAAGAGAGGGATTTTCTGTGTCTGATGGCTGTTGCGATGACAAAGGTCGGCTTTTTTTTTTTTTTACGATTCATCCATCCATGTATTCATTCATCCATTCATTCATTCTGCTTGTGCACCAGAAGAGGGCACCAGATCCCATTACAGCTGGCTGTGAGCCACCATGTGGTTGCTGGGAATTGAACTCAGGAACTCTAGAAGAGCAGCCAGCGTTGTTAACCTCTGAGCCATCTCTCCTGCCTCCAGTTATTTTTTAATATTTAAAAGACATTTATTTTCCCTGTGAGCGCGTTTCTGCCTTCCCAAGACTAGTCCTCCTTTGACTGGGCGACTCAAAATTAATTTTAAAAAGGGGGAGGGACCTCAGGATCCCTTCTCCAGGGACCAGGGACCAGCTGGACTTCCTCTGATCAGGAGAATTCAAAGCGCTCATTTTTCCTGCACACAAGTGCAGCAGCCCTGTGTGTTTACTTCCGGTACCAGGGGGCGGGGCGATGGCATCACAAATTGGCTCTGAAAGGCTCCTGAACCTGAAGACTGCGAGGGGCACAGGGCAGGGACATTGACAGAACACCAGGGACCAGGGAAAACACTGTGCGCTTTGTGACGACGGGGAAAGCGCTTCCGGGGGATACTTCTGGGTCCTGACAGAGCTCTAGGCTAAGTAGGGAGGAGGAGGATAGCTTGTGAGGGTGTAATGCGATAAATACAGCATTCTGGGAATTGTATTTTTGCGTCTGCAACTCGGCAAAGCGACGATATAGTGAGACCTGGCTATGTTACTACAAACAATCCCAGAAGTCCTTGCTCTGAGACAGTTCTCACTGAGGCTCCCAGCAGGCACAATGCACTCTGGGATTATTTGTAGTTCCCTGCCTATGGAGTGCTTGGCTTTAAGAATTTCCGTGTCTGGGACATTTCATCATGAATTCAGTAAGGATGTTCACAATCGTACAAGATAAAACAGATAATTTTTTTTTTTTTTTTTTTTTTTTTTTGTCTATGAGACACCTATAATACAATGTGAGTGGCTGGAAGTGGAGCTGAAATGCGGTAGATAGATTTAAGATTGATTTAAAGCCTGGACAGCTCCTAAGAGGGTGGATGGGGTATTGGAGCTTTTGGACAGGACTGTGCTGGATGTTAAGTGGAACGCGAGCACCCACAAGCATACATGCCATGTCTTCAATGTGTTATGTACTGTTGAAAAAGCAGGCGCTTGAGGACAACTATAAGTTTATATTCCAAGAAGCTGGCAGTTGGCGTAAATTCAAAGTTCAAGAGTTAGCACAGCACCTCTTCATTTTCCTAGTTCCTCATTCTGCATCCTGTTATTTTCAGGTATTTCAGACCGAACAAACAGCATCTTTTCAGGCTGAAAATGGACTGTAGTTTTCAGTTCAGATAGGTAGTAGCATATGATTCTTGAGGATTCTCTTAGAAAACCCTTCCCAGTAACTCAAAAGTTGACTTCTCATGCCTGGTGTTGGAGTTTTTGTTAGATGGAGGGACAATTGTCATCACAGATGGCAAAATTTCATTTAAACTAAATTTTAGTTTTATACAATAGCTTACATGGATTATACATATCTTAGATAGTTACTAATATTATTCCATATTACTTTTTCAGACATCCTTACCTTACCATCTTCCCTTTTGTATTTCTTTCTGTCTTACCTCCGAAATTATTATACCCCCTTCAAGTTTTTCCCATTTCCTCTTTCAAATCTCTATACCTTTCTACTTCCTTCTGCCCCCACACACTTCCATTCTCACCTTGGAAATGGTCACTATTTCATTCTTGGTTTTTTAATTACTGCCGGATATAGACTCACATATGAGTACACACATATTCCGTTTAAAGCTGGGAAACTTAGAAGAGAGAATATGTGGAATTTGTCTTTCTGTGTTTGGATTACCTCATATAACATGATTTTTTTTTCTAGTTCCATCTATCTACCTGCAAGTTTTATGTTTGCATACTACTCAATAGTGATACATTTTAAAATCATGACCTAAAGAGCTTATATTTAATTCATTTTTAAGGTTATTTAATAATTACATCATTTTGTGCCTTCTCTTTTCTTCCCTCCAAACCTTCCCACAGACCTCTCCTATTTCTCTTTCAAATTCATCTTCTTTTTTCAAATTTGTATTATGCTCTTAATATAAGTTGCTCAGTTTAATAATGTTACTTCCATGCATGTTTTCAGGGTTGATTGCTTGGTATTGGATAACTAAATGATTTTATGCTCTTTCCTGGAAAGATTTTTTTTCTCATACTCTCAGCATTTATTAGTTCCCTGCAGATTTTTGTGTAGGATTAAGGACAATGGTTTCTTCCTAGACCACTTTTGCATGTCTATTAGCATTTTCAATTTTTAGTTCGTTTTTATACAGGTATATTGGTAAGCCTTTTTTTCTTTATTTTTTTATATTGGTCCATCTTATGGGTGTAGCTTCTGGTATTATTAGGAGACACATTACCAGACCATACTCTGATCCTCTGCCATATATATATATATATATATATATATATATATATATATATATTTACCTCCTGTTATGCATGATCACTGAGTCTTAGATCTGGGAATTGTTTTGTAGATGTATCAGATGTGACTGTTCTCCAGAATTCTGCCTTGTGATTGGTTGTGGTTTTCAGTCATGATTGTGGTTCAAGGAAAAGCTTCCTTGGTCAGTGGTGAACTATACTTATCTATGTGCATTATTAAAAGCATTTAGGTTGCTACATGTTTATATTCATGCATGTACTTACATGTATTATAGGGATTTATGTAGATAATTCACAGTATGATTGCTTAAAACTCTTTAAAAAATTTACTGTTATTTTACCTACTTCCTTCTTTTATATTTATCCTGTAAAAGACCTGGGATCTTACAGCTCAGGAGTTCAAGATCGCACTCTTCTCAGGAATTCCCACAGACCACAACTCAATGCAAAAGCAAGAGCATTTTTTTTATTTCAATCGCGATAGGGTCACCCCTCAAAAGGCAGGAGATGGCCCCAAGCATGCAAAGCACAGGGTTTTTATACTTAAAAATCTGGCCACTTTTGCTCTATACATTGATTGGTCAGCAAGAATAGCATGAAGATAGTTTACGCCTAGTTGTTTGCAGTTTTTGGCCATTTGTGAGTTTTCTCAAAACAACTCACCCTGCCCTTCAAGAGCTACCTGCCTTTGGCTTCAATTCAAGGCTATCTCAGAGCAGTTCATCCTGCCATTTGAGACCTATGTGCCTCTGGCTTTAATTCAAGAATGGGAATGGTCACAGCTGTTTTTCTTTTACAGCTGTTTTCATTCTCGGGTGAGCTCTCATCCCCCTTTTCTTTGTGCTCCAATTTTAACCCTAAAATTGTGGATCAATCTCAGAGAGAGATCGATACTGCCTCTGGAGCATCAGGACCTGAACCACACTTACACATTCCCTGACAAAGGCCAGTAATTGGTTAACAATACAGGGTAATATTGTGACAAGGAGCAAAAGGGTAGCAAAAGGTCCCAGTAAGAGAAGCACATAGGGGAGCATACCATTAAACCCATTCCAAAAAGGATATTCTATTAATTCTCATCTTCTGTTTTCAAGATCTTTTTTTTAATCTTTCCTTTAACAATGCCTGATTTATTAGTGTAAAAAACGGCATTTCTCCTGTGGGGCTAAGCAGATTCCTCCTTTTTCAACCGTAAGGAGGTCTAATCCCCTCTGGGTCTGGAGAACTACTTCTGCTAAGGAATTGAGCTGGTCTTGGAGGTCATTGATGGTGCTGGTGCTCGAAAGCAATTGTACATCATTAATTAACTGTTGGGACAGTTTGTTGTATTTATATAATAAAACACCCAAGCCAGCTGACCCAGCGCCTATGGAAGCACTCAGCCCAGTTCCCACTAACAGAGGAATGAACTGAATGGCTCTCTTCATTCTTCCAGCCATTAGGTCAAAGGTGGTGACTAGGACTGGCTCATCCCCTGGAATGATGCTAAGATCAGGGAGTTGCCTGTACACAGGTCCCAGTCCAATCTGTGGGCAAGAATGTATAGGCTTTATTATTCCTGCATAAGAAAACAGTGTTATTGTCAGGGCAGAGAGCTGTGGAGATGTCAATTGCTGAATCACAAATGGCAAAGGTAGCATCCCCTACAGGTAGATCTGAGCTATCATTTTTGTAGGGTTTTGTCAAACAAGTAACATTTTGCTTGAAGAGAGGCTGCACTCTCAGAGAGGGTGCTGAGTGTCAGGACCCCTCAGCAGTGGAATAAGTGGCGTTGGGGGGGAGCTCCAGAGGAACAGGCTGCCCTTGTCAGAGGCGGAGCCAGAAGTCACTTGCAAGCGAAGGGTTGGTGTCATTTAGGAGGCTATGAGTGGCAGTAATAACATCTACAGTCTGGGGGTCTAAAATAAAGTTTCCTCTACTATCAGGAAGAACCAGAGGGTGGTAATTGAGGGACGAGTATTCTTTTTTCTATTAACCCTTCAATGCATTGTTTAACCTGTTCTTGTCTGGCCTGATCCTGCACCCCTCCTCCATCTGAGAGGTGAATGGGAGGTACCTTTCTTCAGCGTACAGGCTTTCCTACCATCCCAGAACAAGGGGCTTGGAGTAATTAAGATCCATGGACTCCTGTTGGCATACTGTGGAAACAATCGTCTATCCTCATCTCCTCCCTGACTTGGTTCAATATGGCAGTGAAATAGGTGATGTTATCTTTTCCAGTACATTGTTGCACAACCCTATAGCAACTGCTATGCACAACCTGTTGATAGGTATCACAAGGGCAAGGCAGGGGGCACCCATTTACATAAGGAATCATCTTAGGCTTAGTTACACAATGCCATTCTAAACTTGGGGTACTCCCTGAAGGTTGTAGGGCTCTATATGCCCATGTATCACCAAACTCAACTTGAGCATAGGCCTTGTTGGGGCTCCAAATCTTACCAATAAGTAAGGCTCTGCCATTCATCACACCACACTTGCAATCACAGGGTTTACCATACATTGCTTCCAGGGCCTTGTGAGCCTGGTGAGGATCACCAAAACTCCAATTGAGTAAAAACAGCACCACCCAGAGGTACCATTGTCTGTCCACTTTACTGGTCAAAGAGTTCATTGTCCCTGATGAGTTTCAGTTTTAACAGGTTGCTGGAGGCTTGGACTTTCCAGGTGTCAGAAGGTTTATGAAGAGCAGGCTTGACATATGACCCATGGATCCAAGCTGCAATGCTCTCTACTTTGACGGCTGTTGGGGTGTTGAGCAGGACACAATAAGGAACCTTCCAACGAGGTTCCAAATTCTGGCTGCGGTGTCATAACAAGTACACCATCTCTCCAACCTAGAACTAATGGGGGACCTCCAAGGACCTGGGCGCATATGCACTACCAACCTTGCTCCAAATCTCTTTCTGAATAAGTTGCAGTCCTTTTCACCTGGACAACAAGTCAGAGTTACCACTAATTATGTTAATGGGGTCCCCAAGAAGAGTCAGGGTAGCAGGAACCCCATATAGTAGTTCAAAGGGAGTTAAACCTAGTATGGAGGGAGTACTTCTGACTCTAAAGAGGGCCAAGGGAAGGATCACTGCCCAGTCACCATCAGTCTTCATGGTCAATTTAGTGAGAGTCTCTTTGAGAGTTCTATTCATTCTCTCTACCTGTCCTGAACTTTGAAGTCTATAAGCACAATGTAACTTCTAATCAAGTCCCAGAAACCTGACCACCTCCTGGTTTACCTGAACAACAAAGGTTGGCCCATTGTTTGACCCAATTACCTTTGGAATACCAAACCGAGGAAAAATGTCTTCCAGAATCTTTTTGGCCATGACCAGGGAGGTTTCTTTCTTTGTGGGAAAAGCATCCACCCATCCTGAGAAAGTGTACACAAAAACCAGGAGATATTTATTGCCATCTCTAGATGGTCTACTTTCAGTGAAATCCACTTCCCAATGCATTCCAGGTCTAGTTCCTTGTCACTGGCCAGCAGTGACACCTGAATACCACCTGAGAGAGGGCTGGGAAAGAGAGAGAGAGACAGGGTGACACAGAGAAGGACACTGAGTCTACATGCTGATCCAAGTGTCAGTTTAATGGACGTCAGGTTAACACTTAAGTAGGCCAAAAAGTACAAGCAGTTTCTCCTGTAGGAGCTTTACATGGTCAAAACATAGGAGAGCTCACTCAAGGTTACACAGTGCCTGCTGTCTGGTTACTATGGTTGCACACAGTTTCGCAGGGTCAGAGCTGTTTGCTGTAGGACCACCAAGGTCAGTTTATAAGAAACTGGACTTTGGAAAATAGCCAAAGCCAAGAGGCCAGATTCCACTGTTCAGATGCCATTAACTCCAAATTTGCCATATACTCCAAAAAGGCTGCCACAGTTCCTCTCAGCTGCTTCCCTGGAAGCAGCTCTGGAAACTCTTACCTATGTTTACCTACTGGCAAGGTTCACATGCCCTAGTCACTGTCTCAATCAGGGTGGTGAGGTTTAGTATTCAGTACTGGGATGGGTAGGCAATTTCAGCTAAATTCTTTGCCCGCAAGTGAGTCCACTTATGCATCTGAGTAATTAATCTCTCAGTGTCTTCCTGTGGTAGAATGATCTTACCTTTAGAGTCAATCCATGCCCCCACATAGGTGTCAAATATCCCCTGTGTTTTACCATATTAACTTTAAGTCACTTTCTGAGTAGTTTAGTCATTCTTCTCTGGGCAGTTCAGCAGTAAGTACCACTAGGACAGTTTCCTCTAGCAGCTGCTTTACCCTCCTGATCGGCCATGTTATTCCCCTTTCCTGCCTCAGAAATCCCCTTCTGATGTCCCAGACAATGAATAATGCTTACCTTTTCCAGCAGCACAAGGCATTGAGCAAAGTCAGAATCTCATTTTTATTTTTCATCTCTACCAGCTGATGTTAGCAGAAATCTCTGCTGATAGATGGCCCCATGTACATGGGCTGTTGGTAAGGCGAACCAACTATCAGTGTAGATGTTTATCTTTTTACCCTTTTCCAGTGTTAATGCCTGGATTAAAGCAATCAATTCAGCTCGCTGAACAGATGTGCCCTCCGGCAATGCCTGGGCCCATATTACCTGATGTCCATCTACCACCACTGCCTCTGCCTTTCTCTTCCCGTTCTACAAAAAACTGCTCCCATCCTTATAGTGTGTCACCTCAGCATCAGGAAGAGGTTGATCTTTCAAGGCCTTTAGCCATCCCTGTTCCTCTGCTAGAACCTGTAAGCAATCATGCTCCAGGGGCTGGATTTCTGGATCTGGCAATCAGGTGGCAGGGTTTAGCCCTGTAGCCGGGGCAAAGGTGACTCTATCATTATTCAAGAGCAAGGCCTGGTAATGTGTCTTGCTGGCATTCATGAGCCAGAAATCAGGTGGCTGCCTTAAGACACTCTCAAGGGCATGAGGAGCACAGATGATGAGGTCCTGTCCCAGAGTCAGTTTGTCTGCATGTTTTACTAGTGCCGCCACTGCTGCTATTATTTACAGGCAGGTTGGCCATCTTGCCACTACTCAATCAAGTGTTTTGGATAGATAGGCTACTGGTCTCTTCCAGGGTCCAATTTTCTGTGTTAGCACCCCATTGGCCATTCCCTGATTCTCACACACATAGAGATGGAAGGGTTTGGTTACATCAGGGAGTCCCAATGCTGGGGCCAATATTAAGGCTTGTTTGTTATTACCAAATGCAGCTTGTTCATCCTTTCCCCAGATGAAAGAGTCACTGCCCTTTGTAAGGGCATGCAGAAGGGCTGCCATGTTGGCAAATCCCGGGATCCACAGCCGGCAAAACCCCGCTGTACCTAAAATTTCCCTCAGTTGTTCAGTAGTCTGTAGAGGGGGAATATGAAATACAGTCTTTTTTCTAGCCTCCGACGGCCATCTCTTTCCCTCTTTTAATATATATCCCAGATAACTGACCTGTTTCCTGCAGAGATGGGTCTTTTTCTCTGTAGCTGAGCTTACCCATCTCTTGCAACAGCTGGTCGGTGGCCTCAAAACAGGTTTCTTTACAATTTGCAGCTAATAGAATGTCATCCACATATTGGAGAAGAGTTACCTGTGGATTGGTGGCCCGGAGGTGTGCCAGGTCCCAAAGAAGGGTTTCATCTTCCTTTTGGGACAATTCTTGATCCAGTGTCCTTTCTCCTTGCAATAGGCACACTGATCCTTAGACAGAGGGCCCTCTGATTTCCAGGATCTCTCTCCCTATCATTATGACTGCACTGCGGTGGCCAGGATCTTAGTCAACTTTCTGTCTTGCCTCTTATCCTTTCTCTTTCTCTTGCTTCCTGCTCTTTCTGCTTTCTTTCCTCTTTCTCTTCTTCCATCTCCCAGCTGTAGAAAACCTTTTCTGCTACCTGCACTAAATCCTTAAAGAACTTGTCCTGTAAACCCTCTATTTTCTGGAGTTTTCTACAAATATCTCTGGCTGACTGGTCTATAAAGGTAATAGTCACCATTGGTTTATGCTCATCTATGATAGGGTCATAGGGCGTAAACTGACAGTATGCCTCTATCAGCCATTCCAGAAAGGCTGCAGGAGATTCATGCAGCCCCTGAACCATCTCTCTTACCTTCATCAAATCAGTGGGATTTCAAGCAGCCCCATGGAAACCCGCAATTAGAGTCTGACGGTAGACCTCCAGTCATTCCCTACCTCCAGATGTGTTGTAATTCCCGTTCAGTGGGTGAGGGGAAAGCCATCATCAATCTCATTAGGGAGGATAGAAGGCCTCCTGTCCATTCCAGGCACAGTCTTTCTCTTCCCAAGGAGGACCCGTCTCGTTCCTCAGTAGTTAAGAGGGCCTGCAAGCGTTTCTGGCAATCATCCCAAGTGGGCTGGTGAATAGGACAGATTCAAACAAATATGTGCCTTTTATCTCACCTCCAAGAAATGATAGTCACCGCCTGTCCCATAATAAAGTCGTCCATCAAGAAAGTCAAAGAAGCAACAATGATAGAGACAAAGAAAACAAGAAAGGCAGTTACACAAGGACACCCTTACGGGTGGTACTACAGAATTCTGATTGAGAGGCTGCCTCATGGCGGCTGTCTCTGAAGAGAAACAGATGGGAGGAAAACCATCCCGGAACTAGCCTCCCAAATGGAATCTGGAAGGTCCTCCAGTTCCCAGGCAACCGATATTCTGACAAGTTTGTCTATCGCAGGGAATGAGCAGATGACCAAAAATGTCTAGATAGGTGACTAAAGAGAAACAGTGGTATACCAAAAATCAGACTAACCTGTTCTGAGCTCACTTCTGTGCCCAGCCAGCTGAGTGTTAAGGAAGGGCACACTGTTTTCCGGGCAACGCACCAAAATGGAAGACCTAGAGTCTCACTTCTCAGGAGCTCAGGATCTCGCCCTTCACAGGAAAACTCACAGACCACAATTCAATGCAATAGCAAAAGGTTTTATTGCTGTTGAGATAGGGTCGCACCTACAAAGACAGGACATGACCCTGAACATACAAAACAGGATTTTTATGCATGAAAATCAGATCACTTTTGCTCTACACTTTACAGCTGGTTGTTCCTCAGAACAGTTCACCCCGCCCTTCAAGAGCTATCTGCACCTGGCTTCAATTCAAATAATAACAGTTGTTTTTCTCATTCCCAGGTGGTCCCTCATTTGTTCTGATGATGAAATCACTGAATAATGTCATGTTGCAGTGTTAAGGGTGCAGGGATCTGTTTAGGAGCCTGTGCAAAACAACAGCCTCATTCACTAAGGTAATTCAAGGCCCTGGAGAAGACTGTTCACCAACTTCATACAGAGATTGGATTCAGCTCTAAAGAGGGTAGTACCGGACTGACACCAGATAAGCACTGATGTCATTCTTGGCGCATGATACTGCAAATACCACATGTAGGAGAGCATTTAGAGCATGAAAAGGAGGAGCAGCCCCAAGAGAAGATTGATTAAGAGAGACAACTGCTATTGACTCTCAGGAACATCATGCCGACCTCACAGGACAAGCTACAGCTAGAGTTCCCAGTTCTCAAAACACCTGGTGTGCTACTTTGGGTGAATCCAGGAATTTACCAAAAGAACTGTGAGGTTAAAATCTCTAGAATGCAAAATAGGAGGTGTGTTAACACAGAGGCAAGTTGTGCCTTTACTCACAGAAGGGAACAAGCAGATTTTGGCTCCAAGGGAATTCAAAGGTTCCCGGGGTTTCATGGCAGCTGTGGCAAGGGAAAGCACAGGTCTAGGGATTACTGCTCTGAGAGGGACAAACAGGCTAACCTCTTGCCATCAGGAAACCAACAGAGGGGCCTGTCAGGCTTAGGCCCCTCATGCAACAATACGAGCTGTCTCCCATCACGCAGCCATGAGGTACTAGGCAGGTAGGAAAATCTCAACTGAGCGCAGCTTTGCATCTGGCTGCATATAAACCTCTGACCCTAAGCACAAGGGTTCTATGTCACAAAGGAAATACAGCTGTTTATGGACCTGTGTATTCAGGGATGCTAAAGAGGATCTCTGGAAGAAGCAGAATAACTTCTACAGGATCTATTGTACACCCAGGTACTGTAGATGGGGACTGCAAGGAAGAAGTTAAAATCATGGTGCATGTAAAACACGAGATGCAAAAATAATGCAGGGGTAGAATTGCTCAGCTGTTACTGTTCTCCTCCATCTAGGGCAAAGCCGAACCCTTAGGAAGGACAGGCACATTTGGCAGTACGGGAAATTGTGTGTTCTGGAAAGCAGTGTCTAATGATCAGAGATCCAAATTAATGGCAGCAACAAGTGGTGTTCATTGAAATGCAGGAGATGACTTCAGTATCCTCTCCCAAAAGTCTTGGGATCCACAATGTGTGCTTCTGAAGGTTCATATACAGTTTCTAGGAATCTGTAAAATTTCTCCAGTAGGATAAAGTGTATGGGGGATTAAATAGGTGGAACCAGAGGGTCCAAGAGGGAAGTTGACACCTTCTGTAGCCTGCCACTGAAGGAGAAATTCAGAAATAATTCCAGGAGTCTTTCTGCAGGATAAGTCTCCTCTCTGCCCAAATGCTTATACTTGCAGTTTCCTAACCATATTTAGATTGTTGAAATCATACACTGGGAGACTGAAGCTGAAAGGAACTTAAGGCAGAAGCACACGCAGAATGCAAGATCTGTTCTAGCCACGTTCCTCCTTGAGCATCAGCCAGAGCTGAATGAATGACTTCGTTAAAGTAGGCAAAGACTGCTCCTGGCTTCTGCCCCTTCTCCTTGCCTGATCATCAGAAGCCGTGCCTTAGACTCTCCCCTCAAACTCCTTGTGGGCCAACACAGGTGCGTACTGTGAGCTAAGCAGTGGAATTTGGGTAGAACACAAGACCACCTGTATCTGGAAAGGGTGCTTTAGGGTGGGATATGGGAAAATTCGCAGGAGGAAGGAAGGGTTTCACAGTTTGGAAGCTGAAGGGCGTTCCACGGTTTAGCCTGTAATTGGAAGCCTCGAGGGAGTGGGTGGTGCCTAGGTCGGTATTTAAGGGTGAGCAGCGGACCCCTTTACGCATTTGCCATAGCCTGCACTGTCCTGGGTGTTGTTCTGAGTACACACTGGAGAGGAAGAACCCCTGTCAAAGTGTCCTCGGCAGGATGGAAGATCAGGCAGATGTGAGTGGCTGCAGTAAGACAAAGACATCCTTGCGTCTAAAAACTGTTTGGCAGGCTAAGCAGAAGGAGGTCTTGCTCTCAGTTTTCGCCAAGACACCTTAACCGAGCTTCAGGACCAGGCAGGAACTGGCCAGGGAATTTGGGGTTCCAGAGTCCTGCATCTGCATGTGGTTTCCAAACTGCAGAAATAAGACTGGCGTGTCGAGGAAGACCTCAAAACAGACCACCGCAGGCTCCAGCCTTGAAGCCTCCCAACAGCCTCCTGAAAAGCTTGTCGCCAGGGTACAACAAGCAAGAGGCCCGCCCTCAGAATGGAGAAGGCCTCGAACGCGGCTTAGTCCAGCGCAGATCAGCATGCTAATCTTTTGAGATCTCTCCATCCCCAGACTATGCCACGAGAGTGCACCTGGCACTGAGCACAGGTTTGCCTGAGGACACCGACCACATATGGTTCCAGAACAGAAAGGCCAGGCAGAAAGGCCGCGCTGGAGGCAGCACAGCTAAAGGTGAGGACCTGCCTGCCTCTCCTGACCCAGAAAGGGCTCCTGGAGCATCGTATTGCATTGAGCAGGAGGCTTCCCGCGACAGCTTGTTGACACCGGGTTCTGCAGGAGGCGAGTATGGAGAAACGTTGATGCCAACATCCGAGCTCACCTTCTCCACAGAGGCCTACCCAGAACCCAGCAACTCCTGCCCTGCACAGCTTTTCCTGGATCAACTGCTGAGTACAGCGGAAGTCAAGGAACAGGTACCAGCTGCTCTGGACCCAGATGACCCATGAGAGCAGATCGAACCAACACTTGAGGCTCCTCTCACGGAAGAAGAATATCAGTCTCTGTTGTATGATATTTGACCCCATTGGTAACCCCTAGAATTGGGACTGTAAAACTCTGTTGCTTGGACCCTCACCTGACCATTGTCTCAGAGACTCCAGCCAGAAATGAGCTTGGACAGATGCTCAGGCTTGCACCTATGAAAGGTGCAGAGCTCTAGCGATCCTGAGTAAGTGTTGGGAAAAAGATGGAAGGCCCTGGAGGTGCGAGGAACCTCACAAGAAGACCAACAGAAACAGGTGACCCAGACCCCAGGGGGCTTGCAGAAACTGAGCCATCAAATAAGGAGCATGCTTGGTCTGGACCTAAGGACCCTGCACACACGTAGCAGGTGGGAGGTGAATCCTTGGGCTTAATGTGGGTTGCCCTATGAGGGAGGTGTTGTGGAGTGGCACAGCGGCGGTGGAAAGTTGTTTCTAGCCTGGACTTTGTTGTTTCTAACCTGGACGGTTTTTGAAGGACAGTTATATCATGTTAGCTTCAATTATGATGAGTATAAATATGTAATTTGTCTGTTATTGTACTCTGCATCATTAAATTACTTTTAGGCATTACTATGACCTGGTTATTGTTTTCATTTGGAAGTTAATGTAAAGAGGAGATATGATTATCTTTCAAGCTGAAAAGAGGTGTGATCATGAGTCTTGGTTTTTAACTTGACTGCATGTGGAATTAAGCAAAACACCTAAATTAAGGACACAATTGTGAAGTACTCTTCCTTATTTGAAGTAGTCTTCTCTACTTCTCTTCTGGATCTATAAGGCTGAAAAACACACCTTTAATCCATATCTTCATACTGCAAAACCAACCACTCACCTTTGCCTCATCTTCTACTGGAAACCTATACAAGGACATGGAAGAAGGAATATTTTACTCTTTTCCTGTTCCTTTTTGCTTTGGTAGCAAGTCTATTTCTTCATTGACTATAGAACCTTCTTCTTGAGGATTTCAGTGTATTTGAAGGTGAGTTGCACCAACCAGCCTCATGGACCAAGCCACTGATAGATTCCTTGATTTTCCATTTTTAGCCATCCACTGTTGAATTAATTGACTCACAGATTGTAAATCATTCTCGTAAATCCTTTCCTATAAAGAGAGAGTTAGAGGGAAAATAAACTATGCGTATAATTATCTTTCACATAGAACTACCAAATTTTCTGCTTTTAATAATGTTATGTAATTCATTCAGGAATCACTTAAACAACAGTAATTTTCATATGAGGAGTTATAGAAAAAATATTCATCACCATGCAAAATCAAAATGCTACATAACTTTTTGGGTATATTGATGGACTAGGAATTAATTTTTTTGATGCAGTTATATTCTAAAATATCGTAATTGAATTACAAGTATTTTAATTTTTTGCAGCATTTATATATAGTTTATTTTTACCTCAAATTAATCCCTTCTTTGTCTTAATTCCCTCAACACACATTAAAGTGTGTTCATTTTTCATTTTCATAGGTTACAGAGATTCTATTTTATATGGGGATGACATCATGAAAATTAACTGTTCTATGCATGACACTGCTAATACCAAAACATCATTCAAATAATAAGTAGACCTATCAGAATCACACTAGAATTCTCAGCAGAGATTATGAAAGCCAGAAGGGCTTGGATGGATATCATGCAGACACGAAGAGACCACTGATGCCAACCCAGACTACTATACCCAGTATATATGCAGCCATCCAGCCCTACAGAAGATACTAGAAGGAAAACCCCAACCCATTAATATTAAATACACTCCAGAAAACACATTGTGGCCCACACCATGAGGGGAAGTCCATGCCTGACACTGCCTGGATGACCATGAACCAGAGTCAAGATAACCTAGAGACACACGATATCTTTAAACATGACAGGCAAAAAAATGTCAATGCAAGATACTCCGCTATAATCATATATGAGTGCCTAGCCCAGTTGTCATCAGAGAGACATCACCCGGCATCTGATGGGAGCAGATGCAGAGAACCACAGCCAAACACAATTATGTATCTAGGGGAACGCCACAAATGATGGAATATGTATTGTAGGAATCAGAGATATCAAGGACAGAACAAGAACATGGCTCACTAAGTCAACTGGGCTCATAGGGGATCACAGAGACTGAAAGAAAAAGGCAAACATTCTATGAGTCTTGTGAGCTAGGTTGTCTGCATACATCTTAGATGTTGCTGAGGGACTTCCAACAGTGAGTGTGTGTGTGTGTGTCCGTGGGTGACTCTGACTCTTTTTCCTGCTCTAGCTACACTTTCCTCATGTATTGCTTTGACCAACTCTGATGTGAGGGATTGTTCCTAGTCTTATTGTAACTTGTTATGCCATCAGAATTTTTTTCATTGAAAATAAAGAAGCAGTGGATCTGAAGGAGAGGTGAGTTGGGCAGAGTAGAGGTGGATAGATTGTGGGTAGGAGGAATGGAGGAACAGGAAACTGCAGTTGGGATGTAGTGCATGAAGCAAGAACAAAAAATAAAATGCTAAAACAAAATAAACTATCAGCAGCTAGGGCTGTTGGTGAGTACCTGCAGTGCTAGCACTCAGGAAGTTAAAGGTAGGTGGGTCTCTGTGAGCACAGAGAGCACAGGCTGTTCTACAAACAGAGTCCAGGACAGCCAAAATTATTCAGAAAAATCCTGTCTTCAAACAAACAAAAAACTGTCAGCATTTTGTGTTTCATCTTTAGGAACTTTGTTTTATGTCCTACTTTTTTTAATTTTTTATTTTTTAATATGAGATACAGTTTCTTAACTTTGTATCCTAGCTGTAGCCCAGTCCCTCATTTCGTCCCTTTCCCACCCACCCTCTCATCTCCTCCCTACTCCTTTCCAAGTCCACTGATAGGGAAGGGCCTCCTCCTGTTCCAACTGACCATAGCTTATCAGGTATCATCAGGACTGGCTGTAATGTCCTCCTCTGTGGCCTAGCAAGTCTCATCCTCCCTTGGGAGGGGGGAGGTCAAAGAGCCAGCCATTGAGTTCATGTCCAAAATAGTCCCTGTTGCACTTAGTATGGTACCCACTTAGATACAGAGCTGACATGGATATATTTGAGCAGGAGTGCTAGGTTACATTCATACATGGTCCTTGGGTAGAGATACAGTCTCATAGAAGACCCCTGTGCCCTGACATATTTGGTTCTTGTGGAGTTCCTTTCCTTTCCAGGTCACACAAACAACCCCTTCTTTCATATGATTCTCTGTGCTCTGCCCAAAGCATCTGCTTTGATACACTGCTAGGTAGAGTCTTTCACAGGGCCTCTGTGGTAGGCTTCTGTCCTGTTTCTTGTTTTCTCCTATGTCCATCCCATTTGTTTTTTTAAGTGAGGATTGATCATCTTAACCCAGGTCCTCTTTCTTGTTTGTCATCTTTAGGTGTACAGATTTTAGTATGTTTTTCCTATGTTATAGGTCTAGCATCCACTTAAAAGTGAGTGTATACCATGTATGTCTTTCTGCTTCTGGGATACCTTACTCAGGATGATCTTTTCTAGATTTTTTTTTTGTTTCTTTATGTTTATATCTCATGATTTCTTTGAATGGACTAGATAAAAACCTGTCTGTTGCACAGCTGGTAAATAGGTTTCCCATTTTATAAGCTGCTTCACCACCTAAAGAATGGATAGCAAAAGCATTTTAGTCTCCTGTTGTTAGACCTGGAGTCTCACTGCTCAGGAGCTCAGGATTGTGCACTTCCCAGGAACACTCAGAGACCACAACTCAATGCAAAATCAAGAGTTTTATTCCAATTGTGATAGGGTCGCCCCTCCAAAGACAGGAGATGACCCTGAACATGCAAAGCACAGGGTTTTTATACCTGAAATTCAAACCACTTTTGCTGTATCCATTGATTGGTCAGCAAGAATAGTATGATAGTGTACAGCTGATTGTAGATAGTGTACAGCTGGTTGTAGATCGTGTACAGCTGGTTGTAGATAGTTTTTCTCAGAACAGTTGACCCTTCCCTTCAAGAGTTATCTACACATGACTTTTCAATTCAAATAATCACAGTTGTTTTTCTCATGCTGAGGTTGTCCCTCACCCCCCCTTTTTTCCTCAATTGTAACACTAAAATTGTGGATCAACGTCAGGGAGAGGTTGATACTGTCTCTGGAGCATCAGGAACTGAACTGCACTTATAAGTTCCCTGACAAAGGCGAGTTCTGGTCGGAGAGTTTATTGTCCTTGATGAGTTTCAGTTTTAGCAGGTTGTTGGAGGCTTGGACTTTCCAGGTGTTGCAGGCTGATGAAGGGCAGGCTTTACATGTCACAGGTGGACCTGAGCTGTGATGCCCTCTACTTTGACATCAGTTGGGGTGTTGAGCAGGAGGTAATAAGGACCCTTCCACCCAGGTTCCAGATTTTGGCTGCAGTGTCATGACACATATACCAGATCTCCAACCTGGGATTGATGGGGCACCTCCAAGGACTCAGGTGCATATGCACTGCCATCCTTGCTTCAAATCTCTTTCTGAATAATTTGCAGTCCTTTTAGCATGGACAATAAGTCAGAGTAACCACTACTGATGTCAAGGGGGTCCCCAAGAAGAGTCAGGGGAGCAGGAACCCCATATCATAGTTTGAATGGAGTCAGGCCTTGTACAGAGGGAGTATTTCTGACTCTAAAGAGGGCCAAGGGAAGGAGCACCACCCAGTCACTGCCAGTCATCACTGTCAATTTGGTGAGATTCTCTTTTAACAGTCTATTCATTCTCTCTACCTGTCCTGAACTTTGGGGTCTATAAGCACAATGTAACTTAGAGTCAAGCCCCAGAAACCTGGCCACCTCCTGGCTTACCTGAGCAACGAAGGCTGGCCCATTGTCTGACACAATTACTTTTGCAATACCTTACTGTGGAAAAAATGTCTTCCAGAATCTTTTTGGCCATGACCAGGGTTGTTTCTTTCTTTGTGGAAAAAGCTTCTTCCCATCTTGAGAAAGTGTCCACAAAAACCAGGAGATATTTATTGTCGTACCTAGCTGGTTTAATTTCACTGAAATCCACTTCCCAATGCATTCTGGGTCTAGTTCCTCTCAGCTGCTTCCCTGGGCTCTGGAAATTCTTACCTATGTTTACCCTCTGGCAAGGTTCACATGCCCTAGTCACTCTCTCATTCAGGATGGTGAGTTTTAGTATTTGGTACTGGGATTTGTGGGCAACTTCAGCCAATTTCTTTGCCCTCAAGTGAGTCCATTTATACATCTGAGTTATTAATCTCTCAGTGTCTTCCTGGGGTAGAATAATCTTACCTTTGGAGTTAATCCATGCCCCCAAGTCAGTGTCAAATATCTCCTGTTGTTGCCATATTAACTTTAAGTCACTTTCTGAGTAGTTTAGTCATTCTTCTCTGGGCAGTTCAGCAGTTAGTACCACCAGGACAGAGTTTCCTCTAGCAGCTGTTTTAGCCTCTTGATCAGCCATGTTATTCCCCTTTGCTGCCCTGGAAGTTCCCTTCTGATGTCCAGGGAAATGAATAAAGCTTCGCTTGGCAGGCAGCAACAAGGCATTGAGCAAAGCCAGAATCTCGTTTTTATTTTTTATCTCTTTACCAGCTGATGTTAGCAGGCCTCTCTGATGATAGATGGTCCCTTGCACATGGGCTGTTGCGAAGGTGTACTGACTATCAGAGTAGATGTTTCTTTTTACCCTTTCCCAGAGTTAATGCCTGTGTTAAAGCAACCAATTCAGCTCGCTGAGCAGAAGTGCCCTTCAGTAACGCCTGGACCCATATTAACTTATGTCCATCTATTACTGCTGCCATTGCCTTTCTTTTCCCATTCTCCCAAAACTGCTCCCATCCATATAGTATGTCATCTCACAGTAGGGCAGAGGCTGATCTTTCATGTCCTTTCGCCATCCCTGTTCCTCTGCTAGAACCTGGATTTGTGGATCTGGCAATAAGGTGGCAGGGTTTAGCCCTGTAGCCGGGGCAAAGGTGACTCTATCATCATTCAAAAGCAAGGCTTGGTAATGTGTCATGCGGGCATTCATGAGCCAGCAATCAGGTGGCTGCCTTATGACACTCTCAAGGGCATGAGGAGCACAGATGGTGAGGTCCTGTCCCAGAGTCAGTTTGTCTGCATGTTATACTAGTGCCGCCACTGCTTCTATTATTTCCAGGCAGGTTGGCCATCTTGCCACTAGTGAATCAAGTGTTTTGGATAGATAGGCTACCGGTCTCTTCCAGGGTCCAATTTTCTGTATTAGCACCCCATTGACCATTCCCTGATTCTCAGCCACATAGAGATGGAAGGGTTTGGTTACATCAGGGAGTCCCAATGCAGGAGCCAATATTAAGGCTTGTTTGATATTATCAAATGCAGCTTGTTCATCCTTTCCCCAGATGAAAGAGTCATTGCCCTTTGTAAGGGCATGCAGAAGGGCTACCATCTTGGCAAATCCCGGAATCCACAGCCAGCAAAACCCTGCTGTACCGAAAATTTCCCTCAGTTGTTCAGTAGTCCCTGGAGGGGGAATGTGAAATACAGTCTCTCTTCTAGCCTCCGAAGGCCATCTCTTTCCCGCTTTTAATATATATCCCAGGTAACTGACCTGCAGGATGGGAGTTTTTCGCTGTAGCTGAGCTCACCCATCTCTTGCAACAGCTGGTCGGTGGCGTCAAAACAACTTTCTTTACAATCTGCTGCTAATAGTATATCATCCACATATTGGAGATGAGTTACCTGGGGATTGGTAGCCTGGAGGTGCGCCAGGTTTAAGTGTAGGGCTTCATCTTCCATTTGGGACAATCCTGGATCCAATGTCCTTTCTCCTTGCAATAGGCACACTGATCCTTAGACAGAGGGCCCCTCCAATTTCCAGGAACTCTCTCCCTATCATTATGACTGCACTGTGGTGGCCAGGATCTTAGTCAACTTTCTGTCTTGCCTCTTATCCTTTCTCTTTCTCTCACTTCCTGCTCATTTTGCTTTCTTTCCTCTTTCTCTTCTTTCATCTCCCGGCTGTAAAAAACCTTTTCTGCTACCTGCACTAAATCCTTTAACGACTTTTCCTGTAAACCCTCTATTTTCTGGAGTTTTCTACAAATATCTCTGGCTGACTGGTCTATAAAGATTATAGTCACCATTGCCTTATACTCATCTGAGGTAGGGTCATAAGGTGTATACCAGCTATATGCCTCCATCAGCCATTGAAGAAAGGCTGTGGGAGATTCATCTGGCTCCTGAACCATCTCTCTTACCTTCATCAAAATGGTGGGCTTTTGAGCGGCCCCATGGACACATGATAGTAGAGTCTGGCGGTAGACCTGCAGGCATTCCCTACATCTGGATACGTTGTAATCCCAGTTGGGGTGGGTGAGGGGAAAGCCATCATCAATCTCATTAGGGAGGATGGAAGGCCTCCTGTCCATTCCTGGCACAGTCTTTCTTGTCTAAAGGAGGACCCGTCTCCTTCCTCACTAGTCAAAAGGGCCTGCAAGAGTAGCTGGCAATCATCCCAAGTGGGCTGGTGTGAGAATAGGACATATTCAAAGAAATATGTGCCTTGTATCTCACCTCCAAGACATGATAGTCACAGCCTGTCCTATAATAAAGTCATCCATCAAGAAAGTCAAAGAAGCAACAATGATAGAGACAAAAAGAACAAGACGGGCAATTTGACAAGGACACCCTTTTGGGTGGTACCACAGAATTCTGATTGAGAGGCTGCCTCACGGCAGCTGTCTCTGAAGAGAAACAGATGGGAGGAAGACCATGCAGGACCTAGCCTCCCCAAATGGAATCCGGAATGTCCTCCAGTTCCCAGTCAATCGATATTCTGACAAATATGTCTATCGCAGTGACTGAGCAGACGACCAAAAAGGTCCAGTTAGGTGACTAAAGAGAAACAGTGGTATACCAGAAATCAGACTAACCTGTTCCGAGCTCAACCTCTGAGCCCAGTCTGTTGAGGGTTAAGGAAGGGCACGCTGTTTTCTGGGCAACGCACCAAAATGTAAGACCTGGAGTCTCACTGCTCAGGAGCTCAGGATTGCGCCCTTCACAGGAACAATCACAGACCACATCTCAATGCAATAGCAAAAGGTTTTATTGCTGTCGAGATAGGTCGCACCTCCAAAGACAGGACATGACCCTGAACATGCAAAGCACAGGGTTTTTATGCCTGAAAATCAGATCACTTTTGCTCTATACTTTACAGCTGGTTGTTTCTCAGAACAGTTCACCCTGCCCTTCAAGAGCTATCAGCACCTGGTTTCAATTCAAATTATCACAGTTGTTTTTTTTTTCATTCCCAGGTGGTCCCTCATTTGTTCTGATGATGAAGTCACTGAATAATGTCATGTTGCAGTGTTAAGGGTGCAGGGATCTGTTTAGGAGCCTGTGCAAAACAACTGCCTCATTCAGTAAGGTAATTCAAGGCCCTGGAGAAGACTGTTCACCAACTTCATACAGAGATTGGGTTCAGCTCTAAAGAAGGCAGTAACAGACTGACACCAGATAAACACTGATGCAATTATTGGCACATGATATTGCAAATACCACATGTAGGAGAGCATTTAGAGCATGAAAAGGAGGAGCGGCCCCAAGATATGAATGATTAAGAGAGACAACTGCTATTGGCTCTCAGGAGCATCATGCCGACCTCACAGGACAAGCTACAGCTAGAGTTCCCAGTTCTCAAAACACCTGGTGTGCTATTTTGGGTGAATCCAGGCATTTACCAAAAAAAAAAAAAAACTGTGAGGTTAAAATCTCTAGAACCCAAAATAGGAGGTGTGTTAACACAGAGGCAAGTGGTCCCTTTACTCACAGAAGGGAACAAGCAGATTCTGGCTCCAAGGGAATGCAAAGGTTCCCGGGGTTTCATGGCAGCTGTGGCAAAGGAAAGCACTGTACTAGGGATCACTGCCCAAGAGGGACATACAGGCTAACCTCTTGCCATCAGGAAACCAACAGAGGGGCCTGTCAGGCTTAGGCCCCTCATGCAACAATACGAGCTGTCTCCCATCACGCAGCCATGAGGTACTAGGCAGGTAGGAAAATATCAACTGAGGATTTTAGACTTGATACACACCACTGCATGCAGCAGCACAGCTTTGCATCTGGCTGCAGATAAACCTCTAACCCTATCCACAAGGCTTCTATGTTACAAAGGAAATACAGCTGTTTATGGACCTGTGTATTCAGGGATGGTAAAGCGGATCTCTGGAAGAAGCAGAATAACTTCTACAGTATCTATTGTACACCCAGGTACTGTTGATGGGGACTGCAAGGAAAAAGTTAAAATTATGGCACATGTAAAACATGAGATGCAAAAATAAGGCAGGGTTAGAATTTCTCAGCTGTTACTGTTCTCCTCCATCTAGGGCAAAGCCGAACCCTTAGGAAGGACAGGCACATTTGGCAGTACGGGAAATTGTGTGTTCTGGAAAGCAGTGTCTAATGATCAGAGATCCAAATTAATGGCAGCAACAAGTGGTGTTCATTGAAATGCAGGAGATGACTTCAGTATCCTCTCCCAAAAGTCTTGGGATCCACAATGTGTGCTTCTGAAGGTTCATACAGTTTCTAGGAATCTGTAAAATTTCTCCAGCAGGACAAAGTGTATGGTGGATTAAATAGGTGGAACCAGAGGAACTGCCACACCCACGCCAGTGTCGCCATAGTAGCATAAGCTACAGGGCGGGGGATATGATTTCCTCGGAAATAATGCCCCCTGCAAGGTCCCTGGCAAACTCATCCCACTTGGAAAAGAGACGTGTTCTGAGATTTCTACGCTTCTTCAGTTGTGGCTCTGGGGCTAAAATAATAAATTCTTTGATCTTTCCCTGTGATACCTGAAACAGCACAATTAACTTGATAAAGAAATTTATTATTAGTAGATTGTTAAAGGCTTTAATAAAAATAAGTTTAAGAAAAGTAATGAATTAAATTTAGTATTAATAGGCATTAAGGATAGTAAAATAATAATAGGCTCCTTCTTAAGAAATAGTAGCATGAGAGGTGCAGCTGGCGGGAGTTTCCCCCTCCCTTCAGTGCCTTGTTCCTAGAGAAGATCATAAATCTTGGGCAGGACATATGGGAGGAGGGTTAACAAAGATGTAGTTAGATTTTGATATAGAGAAGGAACTTTGGCAGGCATCTGATTTAGCTCCTGACTTTCCTCTTCATTGGTTAGCAATAATAAAACTATATTTGAGGTTTCTTTTCCTTTGTTTGCTCTGATCAAAAAGTTTCTAGGCCAAGATTATTTGTGGGTACTGCTTTATGTTTAATTGCATTTTGAGTTAAAATGTAAACTTTGTATTCTTGGTGAAAGTCTGAATGTTCTGGAAAATATGCCAATTTTAAGGTGCCTTTTGTGAAATCATTATAAAAATACTAGCTTGATTTCAGTAAAGTTGCAGCAGAGTCAAAACCATCAAGGTGTCTCTGTCAATTCTTTGCCGAAACCGTGTCTTCCTGTCTAAAGCCTTGTTCTCCCGCGGAAGACAGGAGCCCGACTGGGCCGGTCCGTGGCAGGGAACCAAGAGGGAACTTGACACCTTCTGTGGCCTGCCACTGAAAGAGAAATTCAGAAATAATTCCAGGAGTCTTTCTGCAGGATAAGTCTACTCTTTGCCCAAATGCTTAGACTTGCAGGGTCCTAACCATATTTAGATTGTTGAAATCATACACTGGGTGACTGGAGCTCAAAGGAACTTAAGGCAGACGGCACACGCAGAGTGCAAGATCTGTTCTAGCCACGTTCCTCCTTGAGCATCAGCCAGAGCTGAATGAATGACCTTGTTAAAGTAGGCAAAGACTGCTCCTGGCTTATGCCTCTTCTCCTCGCCTGATCATCAGAAGCCGTGCCTTAGACTCTCCCCTCAAACTCCTTGTGGGCCAACACAGGTGCGTACTGTGAGCTAAGCAGTGGAATTTGGGTAGAACACAAGGCCAACTGTTTCTGGAAAGGCTGCTTTAGGGTGGGATATGGGAAAATTCGCAAGAGGAAGGAAAGGTTTCACAGTTTGGAAGCAGAAGAGCGTTCCACGGTTTGGCCTGTAATTGGAGGCTTCGAGGGAGTGGGTGGGGCTTCAGGTCGGTATTTAAGGGTGAGCAGCGGACTAATTTACGCATTTGCCATAGTCTGCACTTTCCTGGGTGTTGTTCTGAGTACACACTGGAGAGGAAGAACTCCTGTCAAAGTGTCTTCAGCAGGATGGAAGATCAGGCAGATGTGGGTGGCTGCAGCACGGCAAAGACATCCCGGCGTCAAAAGACTGTTTGGCAGGCCAAGCAGAAGGAGGTCTTGCTCTCAGTTTTCGCCAAGACACCTTACCCGAGCTTCAGGACCAGGCAGGAACTGGCCAGGGAATTCGGAGTTCCAGAGTCCTCCATCCGCGTGTGGTTTCAAAACCGCAGAAATAGAACTGGCATGTCGAGGAAGACCTCAAAGCAGACCACCGCAGGCTCTAGCCATGAAGCCTCCCAACAGCCTCCTGAAAAGCTTGTCGCCAGGGTACAACAAGCAAGAGGCCCGCCCTCAGAACGGAGAAGGCCTCGAACGCGGCTTAGTCCAGCGCAGATCAGCATGCTAGTGCAAGCTTTTGAGATCTCTCCATCCCCAGACTATGCCACGAGGGTGCAACTGGCCCTGAGCACAGGTTTGCCTGAGGACACGGTCCACATATGGTTCCAGAACAGAAAGGCCAGGCAGAAAGGCCGCGCTGGAGGCAGCACAGCTAAAGGTGAGGACCTGCCTGCCTCTCCTGGCCCGGAAAGGGCTCCTGGAGCATCGTGTTGCATTGAGGAGGAGGCTTCCCGCGACAGCTTGTTGACATCGGGTTCTGCAGGAGGCCAGTGTGCAGAAGCGTTGATGTCAAGACCCGAACTCACCTTCTTCACAGAGGCCTACCCAGAATCCAGCAACTCCTGCCCTGTCCAGCTCTTCCTGGAGCAACTGGCGAGAACAGTGGAAGAGGAACAGGGACCAGCCGCTCTGGACCCAGATGTACCATGGGAGCAGATCGAACCAACACTCGAGGCTCCTCTCACAGAAGAAGAATATCAGGCTCTGTTGGACGATATTTGACCACATTGAGAACGCCCAGAATTGGGACTGTAAAACCCGGTTGCCTGGACCCTAACCTGACCATTGTCTCAGATACTCCAGCCAGAAATAAGCTTGGACAGATGCTCAGACTTGCACCTAAGAAAGGTGCAGAGCTCTAGCGATCCTGAGTAAGTGTTGGGGAAAAGATGGAAGGCCCTGGAGGTGCGAGGAACCTCACAAGAAGACCAACAGAAACAGCTGCCCCAGCCCCCAGGGGGCTTGCAGAGACTGAGCCATCAAATAAGGAGCATGCTTGGTCTGGACCTAGGGACCCTATATACACATAGCAGGTGGGAGGTGAATCCTTGTGCTTAATGTGGGTTGCCCTATGAGGGAGGTGTTGTGGAGTGGCCCAGCGGCGGTGGAGAGTTGTTTCTAACCTGGACTTTGTTGTTTCTAACCTGGACGGTTTTGAAGGACAGTTATATAATGTTAGCTTCAGTTATTATCAAGATAAATATGTAATTTGTCTGCTGTTGTACTCTGCGTCATTAAATTATTTTTAGGCATTACTATGACCTGTTATTCTTTTCATTTGGAAGTTAATGTAAAGAGGAGATATGATTATCTTTCAAGCTGAAAAGAGGTGTGATCATGACTCTTGGTTTTTAACTTGACTGCATATGGAATTAAGCAAAACACCCAAATTAAGGACACAATTGTAAAGTACTCTTGCTTGTTTGAAATAGTCTTCTCTACTTCTCTTCTGGATCTATAAAGCTGAAAAATATAACTTTAATCCATATCTTCATACTGCAAAACCAACCACTCATCTTTGCCTCATCTTCTACTGGAAACCTATACAAGGACATGGAAGAAGGAATGTTTTACTCTTTGCCTGTTCTTTTTTGCTTTGGTAGCAAGTCTATTTCTTCATTGACTATAGAACCTTCTTCTTGAGGAGTTCTGTGTATATGAAGGTGAGTTGAGCCAACCAGCCTCATGGACTAAGCCACTGATAGATTCCTCGATTTTCCATTTTTAGGCATCCACTGTTGAATTAATTGACTCACAGATTGTAAATCATTTTCATAAATCCTTTCCTATAAAGAGAGAGTTAGAGGGAAACATAAACTATGCATATAATTATCTTTCACATAGAACTACCAAATTTTCTGCTTTTAATAATGTTATGTAATTCATTCAGAAATCACTTAAACAACAGTACTTTTCATATGAGGAGTTATAGAAAAATATTCATCATCATGCAAAGGCAAAATGCTACCTACATTTTTGGGTATATTGATGGCATAGGAATTAAATTTTTTGATGCAGTTATATTCTAAAATATCATAATTGAATTACACGTATTTTAATTTTTTGCAGCATTTATATATAGTTTATTTTTACCTCAAATTAGTCCCTTCTTCGTCTTAATTCACTCAACACACATTATAGTGTGTTCATTTTTTATTTTCTCAGGTTACAGAGATTCTATTTTATATGGGGATGACACCATGAAAATTAACTGTTCTATGCATGACACTGCTAATACCAAAATAGCATTCAAATAATGAGTAGACCTATCCGAATCACACTAGAATTCTCAGCAGAGACTATGAAAGCCAGAAGGGCTTGGATAGATATCATGCAGACACGAAGAGACCACCGATGCCAACCCAGACTACTATACCCAGTATATATGCAGCCATCCAGCCCTACAGAAGATACTAGAAGGAAAACCCCAACCCAATAAGGTGAAATACACTCCAGAAAACACATTGAGGCCCACACCATGAGGGGAAGTCCATGCCTGACACTGCCTGGATGACCATGAACCAGAGTCAAGATAACCTAGAGACACACGATATCTGTAAACATGACAGACAAAAAGTGACAATGAAAGATACTATGCTATAATCATTGATGAGTGCCTAGCCCAGTTGTCATCAGAGAGACATCACGAGGCATCTCATGGGAACAGATGCAGAGACCCTTATCCAAACACAATGATGTATCCAGGGGAACCCCACAAATGAGGGAAAATGTATTGTAGGAACCAGAGATATTAAGGACACAACAAGCACATGGCCCACTGAGTCAACTGAGTTCATAGGGGATCAGAGACTGAAGGACAAAAACATAAACATTCTATGAGTCTTGTGAGCTAGGTTGTTGGCATACACCTTATGATTATTATCCTGATTTCGCTGAGGGACTTCCAACAGTGAGAATGGGGGTGTCTCTGACTCTTTTTCCTGCTTTAGCTACACTTTCTCTCCTCATGTATTGCTTTGACCAACTCTGATGTGAGGGATTGTTCCTAGTTTTATTATAACTTGCTATGCCATCACATTTTTTTTTCATTGAAAATAAAATAAATGGAAAAAAAGCAGTGGATGAAGGAGAGGTGAGCTGGGCAGAGTTGGGCAGAGTAGTGGTGGATAGATTGTGTCTGGGAGGAGTGGAGGAAGAGGAAACTGCAGTTCAGATGTAGTGCATGAAACAACAACAAAAATAAAATGCTAAAACTAAATAAACTGTCAGCACCTAGGGCTGTTGGTGAGCGCCTGCATTCCTAGCACTCAGGAAGTTAAAGGTAGGTGGATCTCTGTGCGTTCAAGCACAGGTTGTTCTATAAAGAGAGCCTGGGACAGGAAAATTGTTCAGAAAAAAAATTCTGTTTTCAAAGAAACAAAAAACTGTCAGCATTTTGTGTTTCATCTTTAGGAACTTTGTTTTATGTTCCACTTTTTTACTTTTTATATTTTTAATATTAGATACAGTTTATTAACTTTGTATCCAAGCTGTAGACCAGTCCCCTCATTCCCTCCCTTTCCTACCCTCCTTCCCTCATCTACTACCTACACATTTCCAAGTCTACTGATAGGCGAGGGCTTCTGCCTGTTCCAACTGACCCTAGATTATCAGGCATCATCAGGTTTGCTGCAATGTCCTCCTCTGTGGCCTAGCAAATCTGATCCTGCCTTGTGAGGGGGGAAGTCAAAGAGCCAGCCATTGAGTTCATGTCTGTAATAGTCCCTGTTCCACTTAGTATGGTACCCACTTGGAGACAGAGCTAACATGGACTATATTTGAGCAGGGATGCTAGGTTCTATGCGTACATTGTCCTTGGTTGGAGATACAGTCTCATAAAAGACCCCTGTGCCCTGATATATTTGGTCCTTGTGGAGTTCCTGCCCTCTCCAGGTCACACTAACTCCCCCTTTTTTTATATGATTCCCTGTGCTCTGCCCAAGGTTTGGTTATGAGTCTCAGCACCTGCTTTGATATACTACTAGGTAGAGTCTTTCCCAGGTCCTCTGTGGTAGGCTAGGGTCCTGTTTCTTGTTTTCTCCTATGTCCATCCCATTTGTCTTTCTACGTGAGGATTGATCATCTTAACCCAGGTCCTCTTTCTTGTTTATCTTTTTGTTTATCTTCTTATAGATTTTAGTATGTTTATCCTATATTATAGGTCTAGCCTCCACTTAAAATCGAGTATATACCGTGTATGTCTTTCTGCTTCTGAGATACCTCACTCAGGATGATCTTTTCTAGATTGTTTGTTTCTTTGTTTCTTCATGTTTACATTTTATGACTTCTTTGAATGGTCTAGATATAAACCTGTCTGTTGCATAGCTGGAACAGTGGTTTCCCATTTTATAAGCTGCTTCACCACCTAAAGAATGGATGGCAAAAGCGTTTTAGTTTCATGTTGTTAGACCTGGAGTCTCACTGCTCAGGAGCTCAGGATTGTGCACTTCCCAGGAACACTCATAGACCACAACTTGAGGCAAAAGCAAGAGTTTTATTCCAATTTCTATAGGGTCCCCCTACAAAGACAGGAGACAGCCCTAAATATGCAAAGGACAGGGTTTTATACCTGAAATTGAAACCACTTTTGCTCTATACATTGATTGTTCAGCAAGAATAACATGAAGACAGTATACACCTGGTTTTAGGTTGTATACAGATGGTTGTAGATAGTTTACAGGTGGTTGTAGATAGTTGTTCTCAGAACAGTTGACCCTTTCCTTCAAGAGTTATCTACACCTGACTTCAATTCAAATAATCACTGTTGTTTTTCTCATTCCCATGTGGTCTCTCACCCTCCACCCCTTTTTTGCCTCAATTTTAACCCTAAAATTGTGGATCAACCTCATGGAGAGGTTGATACTCTTTCTGGAGCATCAGGACCTGAACTGCACTTATACTTTCCCAGAAAAAGGGGAGTTCTTGTCTGAGGGTTTATTGTCCCTGATGAGTTTCAGTTTCAGCCGGTAGCTGGAGGCTTGGAGTTTCCAGGTGTTGCAGGTTGATGAAAAGCCGGCTTAACATGTGGCACGTGGATTCAAGCTATGATGCCCTCTATTTTGACGGCAGTTGGCGTGGTGAGGAAGATGTAATAAGGACCCTTCAACTGAGGTTCCAGATTCTGGCTGCCATGTCACTGCACATATACCAGATCTTCAACGTGGAACTGATGGGGCACCTAAAAGGACCCAGGCACATATGCACTGCCAACCTTGCTCCAAATTTCTTTCTAAATAAGCTGCAATTCTTTCAGCCTGTACAAGTCAGATTTACCACTAGTTTTATCAAGGGGGTACCCAAGAAGAGTCAGGGAACAGAAACCCATATAGTAGTTCGAAGGGTGTTAAACCTATAAGGAGAGAGTATTTCTGACCCTAAAGAGGGCCAAGGGAAGGAGCACCGCCTTGTCACCGCCAATCTCCATGTTCAATTTGGTGAGAATCTCTTTGAGAGTTCTATTCTTTCTCTCTAAATGTCCTGAACTTTGGGGTCTATAAGTACAATGTAATTTACAGTCAAGCCCCAGAAACCTGGCCACCTCCTGGCTTAACTGAGCAATGAAGGTTGACCCATTGTCTGACCCAATTACCTTTGGAATACCAAACCGAGGAAAAATGTCTTCCAGAATCTTTTTGGCCATGACCAGGGAGGTTTCTTTCTTTGTGGGAAAAGCTTCCACCCATCCTGAGAAAGTGTCTACAAAAACCAGGAGATATTTATTGCTGTACCTGGATGGTTTACTTTCAGTGAAATCCACTTCCCAATGCATTCCAGGTCTAGTTCCTTGTCACTGGCCAGCAGTGACAGCTGAATACCACCTGAGAGAGGGCTGGGAGAAAGAGAGAGACAGGGTGACACAGAGAAGGACACCAAGTCTACATGCTTATCTAGGTGTTGATTTAATGGACGTCAGGTTAACACTTAAGTAGGCCGAAAAGTACAAGCAGTTTCTCATGTAGGAGCTTTACTTGGTCAGAACATAGGAGAGCTCACTCAAGGTTACACAGAGCCTGCTGTCTGGTTACTATGGTTGCACACAGTTTCTCAGGGTCAGAGCAGTCTGCTGTAGGACCACCAAGGTCAGTTTATAAGAAACTGGACTTTGGAAAATAGCCAAAGCCAATAGGCAGCGTTCCACTGCTCAGAGGCCATTAACTCAAAATTTGCCATATACTCCAAAAAGGCTGCCACAGTTCCTCTCAGCCACTTCCCTGGGCTCTGGAAATTCTTACCTATGTTTACACTCTGGCAAGGTTCACACGCCCTAGTCACTCACTCACTCAAGGGGGTGAAGTTTAGTATTAGGGACTGGGATTGGCGGACAACTTCAGCCAAATTCTTTGCAATTAAGTGAATCCATTTATACATCTGAGTTATTAATCTCTCAGCATCTTCCTGGGGTAGAATGATCTTACCTTTGGAGTTAATCCATGCCCCCACGTCGGTGTCAAATATCCCCCCTTTTTTTTTGCCATATTAACTTTAAGTCACTTTCTGAGTAGTTTAGTCATTCTTCTCTGGGCAGTTCAGCAGTTAGTACCACCAGGACAGAGTTTCCTCTAGCAGCTGCTTTAGCCTCCCGATTGGCCATGTTATCCCCCTTTGCTGCCCTGGAAGTCCCCTTCTGCTGTCCCGGGAAATGAATAATGCTTACCTTGTCGGGCAGCAACAGGGCATTGACCAAAGCCAGAATCTCATTTTTTATTTTTTATCTCTTTACCGGCTGATGTTAGCAGGCCTCTCTGCTGATAGATGGCCCCATGTACATGGGCTGTTGGTAAGGTGAACCAACTATCAGTGTAGATGTTTGTCTTTTTACCCTTTTCCAGAGTTAATGCTTGGATTAAAACAATCAATTCAGCTCCCTGAACAGATGTGCCCTCCGGCAACGCCTGGGCCCAGAATACCTTATGTCCATTTACCACCACTGCCTCTGCCTTTCTCTTTCCGTTCTACAAAAAAACTGCTCCCATCCATATAGTATGTCACCTCCGCATCAGGAATTGGTTGCTCTTTCAAGTCCTTTCGCCATCCCTGTTCCTTTGCTAGAACCTGCAAATCATGCTCCATGGTCTGGATTTCTGGATCCTACAATAAGGTGGCAGGGTTTAGCTCCATAGCCAGGGCAAGGGTGACTCTACCTTTATTCAATAGCAAAGCCTGGTATTATGTCATACAGGTGTTCGTGAGCCAGCGATCAGTTGGCTACCTTATGACACTCTCAGGGGCAAGACAAGCATAGATGGTGAGGTCCTGTCCCACAGTCAGTTTGTCTGCATCGTTTACTAGTGCCGCCACTGCTGCTATTATTCACAGGCAGGTTGGCCATCCTGCCGCTGCTGAATCAAGGTTTTTGGATAGATAGGCTACTAGTCTCTTCCAGGGTCCAATTTACTGTGTTAGCATCTGTTGGCCATTCCCTGATTCTCGGCCACATAGAGATGGAAGGTTTTGGTCACAATCTGAGTACCAAAGCTGGGGCAGACATTAAGGCTTGTTTGATATTATCAAATGCAGCTTGTTCATCCTTTCCCCAGATGCAAGAATCAATGCCCTTTGTAAGGGGATACAGAGGGGCTGCCATCTTGGCAAATACTTCTTTACTTAAAATTTCCCTCAGTTGTTCAGTAGTCCATGAAGGGGGAATATAAAATACAGTCTCTTTTCTAGCCTCCGATAGCCACCTCTTAACTGACCTGTTTCCTGCAGAGATGAGCATTTTTCGCCGACAGTCTATAGCCAAGGTCACCCAGCTCTTGCAACAGCTGATCTGTGGCTTCAAGTAAGGTTTCTTTATAATCTGCAGCTAATAGTATATGATCCACATATCAGAAAAGAGTTACCTGGGGATTGGTGGCCCAGAAGTGTGCCAGGTCCCGGTGTAGGGCTTCAATTTTCTTTTGGGACAATTCTTGATCCAGTGTCCTTTCTCCTTGCAATAGGCATACTATTCCTTAGACAGAGGGCCCCTCTGATTTCCAGGAACTCTCTCCCTATCATTATGACTGCACTACAGTGGCCAGGATCTTAGTCAACTTTCTGTCTTGCCTCTTTTCCTTTCTCTTTCTCTCACTTCCTGCTCTTTCTGCTTTCTTTCCTCTTTCTCTTCTTCCATATCCCAGCTGTCTAAAACCTTTTCTGCCACCTGCACTAAATCCTTCAACGACTTGTCCTGTAAACCCTTTATTTTCTGGAGCTTTCTACAAATATCTCTGGCTGACTGGTCTATAAAGATTATAGTCACCATTGGCTTACACTCATCTGAGGTAGAGTCATAGGTTGTAAACCAGCTGTATGCCTCCATCAGACATTCAAGAAAGGCTGTGGGAGATTGCCTTCTACACGCACAAAGTGTATGGTGGACTAAATAGGTGGAACCAGAGGGTCCAAGAGTGAAGTTGACACCTTCTGTAGTCTGCCACTGAAGGAGAAATTCAGAAATAATTCCAGGAGTCTTTCTGCAGGATAAGTCTACTCTTTGCCCAAATGCTTAGACTTGCAGGGTCCTAACCATATTTAGATTGTTGAAATCATACACCGGGTGACTGGAGCTCAAAGGAACTTAAGGCAGACGGCACACGCAGAGTGCAAGATCTGTTCTAGCCACTTTCCTCCTTGAGCATCAGCCAGAGCTGAATGAATGACCTTGTTAAAGTACGCAAAGACTGCTCCTGGCTTATGCCTCTTCTCCTTGCCTGATCATCAGAAGCCGTGCCTTAGACTCTCCCCTCAAACTCCTTGTGGGCCAACACAGGTGCGTACTTGAGCTAAGCAGTGGAATTTGGGTAGAACACAAGGCCAACTGTTTCTGGAAAGGCTGCTTTAGGGTGGGATATGGGAAAATTCGCAAGAGGAAGGAAGGGTTTCACAGTTTTGAAGCAGAAGAGCGTTCCACGGTTTGGCCTGTAATTGGAGGCCTCGAGGGAGTGGGTGAGGCTTCAGGTCGGTATTTAAGGGTGAGCAGCGGACTAATTTACGCATTTGCCATAGTCTGCACTTTCCTGGGTGTTGTTCTGAGTACACACTGGAGAGGAAGAACTCCTGTCAAAGTGTCTTCAGCAGGATGGAAGATCAGGCAGATGTGGGTGGCTGCAGCACGGCAAAGACATCCCGGCGTCAAAAGACTGTTTGGCAGGCCAAGCAGAAGGAGGTCTTGCTCTCAGTTTTCGCCAAGACACCTTACCCGAGCTTCAGGACCAGGCAGGAACTGGCCAGGGAATTCGGAGTTCCAGAGTCCTCCATCCGCGTGTGGTTTCAAAACCGCAGAAATAGAACTGGCATGTCGAGGAAGACCTCAAAGCAGACCACCGCAGGCTCCAGCCATGAAGCCTCCCAACAGCCTCCTGAAAAGCTTGTCGCCAGGGTACAACAAGCAAGAGGCCCGCCCTCAGAACGGAGAAGGCCTCGAACGCGGCTTAGTCCAGCGCAGATCAGCATGCTAGTGCAAGCTTTTGAGATCTCTCCATCCCCAGACTATGCCACGAGGGTGCAACTGGCCCTGAGCACAGGTTTGCCTGAGGACACCGTCCACATATGGTTCCAGAACAGAAAGGCCAGGCAGAAAGGCCGCGCTGGAGGCAGCACAGCTAAAGGTGAGGACCTGCCTGCCTCTCCTGGCCCGGAAAGGGCTCCTGGAGCATCGTGTTGCATTGAGCAGGAGGCTTCCCGCGACAGCTTGTTGACATCGGGTTCTGCAGGAGGCCAGTGTGCAGAAGCGTTGATGTCAAGACCCGAACTCACCTTCTTCACAGAGGCCTACCCAGAATCCAGCAACTCCTGCCCTGTCCAGCTCTTCCTGGAGCAACTGGCGAGAACAGTGGAAGAGGAACAGGGACCAGCCGCTCTGGACCCAGATGTACCATGGGAGCAGATCGAACCAACACTCGAGGCTCCTCTCACAGAAGAAGAATATCAGGCTCTGTTGGACGATATTTGACCACATTGAGAACGCCCAGAATTGGGACTGTAAAACCCGGTTGCCTGGACCCTAACCTGACCATTGTCTCAGAGACTCCAGCCAGAAATAAGCTTGGACAGATGCTCAGACTTGCACCTAAGAAAGGTGCAGAGCTCTAGCGATCCTGAGTAAGTGTTGGGGAAAAGATGGAAGGCCCTGGAGGTGCGAGGAACCTCACAAGAAGACCAACAGAAACAGCTGCCCCAGCCCCCAGGGGGCTTGCAGAGACTGAGCCATCAAATAAGGAGCATGCTTGGTCTGGACCTAGGGACCCTATATACACATAGCAGGTGGGAGGTGAATCCTTGTGCTTAATGTGGGTTGCCCTATGAGGGAGGTGTTGTGGAGTGGCCCAGCGGCGGTGGAGAGTTGTTTCTAACCTGGACTTTGTTGTTTCTAACCTGGACGGTTTTGAAGGACAGTTATATAATGTTAGCTTCAGTTATTATCAAGATAAATATGTAATTTGTCTGCTGTTGTACTCTGCGTCATTAAATTATTTTTAGGCATTACTATGACCTGTTATTCTTTTCATTTGGAAGTTAATGTAAAGAGGAGATATGATTATCTTTCAAGCTGAAAAGAGGTGTGATCATGACTCTTGGTTTTTAACTTGACTGCATATGGAATTAAGCAAAACACCCAAATTAAGGACACAATTGTAAAGTACTCTTGCTTGTTTGAAATAGTCTTCTCTACTTCTCTTCTGGATCTATAAAGCTGAAAAATATAACTTTAATCCATATCTTCATACTGCAAAACCAACCACTCATCTTTGCCTCATCTTCTACTGGAAACCTATACAAGGACATGGAAGAAGGAATGTTTTACTCTTTGCCTGTTCTTTTTCGCTTTGGGAGCAAGTCTATTTCTTCATTGACTATAGAACCTTCTTCTTGAGGAGTTCTGTGTATATGAAGGTGAGTTGAGCCAACCAGCCTCATGGACTAAGCCACTGATAGATTCCTCGATTTTCCATTTTTAGGCATCCACTGTTGAATTAATTGACTCACAGATTGTAAATCATTTTCATAAATCCTTTCCTATAAAGAGAGAGTTAGAGGGAAACATAAACTATGCATATAATTATCTTTCACATAGAACTACCAAATTTTCTGCTTTTAATAATGTTATGTAATTCATTCAGAAATCACTTAAACAACAGTACTTTTCATATGAGGAGTTATAGAAAAATATTCATCATCATGCAAAGGCAAAATGCTACCTACATTTTTGGGTATATTGATGGCATAGGAATTAAATTTTTTGATGCAGTTATATTCTAAAATATCATAATTGAATTACAAGTATTTTAATTTTTTGCAGCATTTATATATAGTTTATTTTTACCTCAAATTAGTCCCTTCTTCGTCTTAATTCACTCAACACACATTATAGTGTGTTCATTTTTTATTTTCTCAGGTTACAGAGATTCTATTTTATATGGGGATGACACCATGAAAATTAACTGTTCTATGCATGACACTGCTAATACCAAAATAGCATTCAAATAATGAGTAGACCTATCCGAATCACACTAGAATTCTCAGCAGAGACTATGAAAGCCAGAAGGGCTTGGATGGATATCATGCAGACACGAAGAGACCACCGATGCCAACCCAGACTACTATACCCAGTATATATGCAGCCATCCAGCCCTACAGAAGATACTAGAAGGAAAACCCCAACCCAATAATGTGAAATACACTCCAGAAAACACATTGAGGCCCACACCATGAGGGGAAGTCCATGCCTGACACTGCCTGGATGACCATGAACCAGAGTCAAGATAACCTAGAGACACACGATATCTGTAAACATGACAGACAAAAAGTGACAATGAAAGATACTATGCTATAATCATTGATGAGTGCCTAGCCCAGTTGTCATCAGAGAGACATCACGAGGCATCTCATGGGAACAGATGCAGAGACCCTTATCCAAACACAATGATGTATCCAGGGGAACCCCACAAATGAGGAAATATGTATTGTAGGAACCAGAGATATTAAGGACACAACAAGCACATGGCCCACTGAGTCAACTGAGTTCATAGGGGATCAGAGACTGAAGGACAAAAACATAAACATTCTATGAGTCTTGTGAGCTAGGTTGTTGGCATACACCTTATGATTATTATCCTGATTTCGCTGAGGGACTTCCAACAGTGAGAATGGGGGTGTCTCTGACTCTTTTTCCTGCTTTAGCTACACTTTCTCTCCTCATGTATTGCTTTGACCAACTCTGATGTGAGGGATTGTTCCTAGTTTTATTATAACTTGCTATGCCATCACATTTTTTTTTTCATTGAAAATAAAATAAATGGAAAAATAGCAGTGGATGAAGGAGAGGTGAGCTGGGCAGAGTTGGGCAGAGTAGTGGTGGATAGATTGTGTCTGGGAGGAGTGGAGGAAGAGGAAACTGCAGTTCAGATGTAGTGCATGAAACAACAACAAAAATAAAATGCTAAAACTAAATAAACTGTCAGCACCTAGGGCTGTTGGTGAGCGCCTGCATTCCTAGCACTCAGGAAGTTAAAGGTAGGTGGATCTCTGTGCGTTCAAGCACAGGTTGTTCTATAAAGAGAGCCTGGGACAGGAAAATTGTTCAGAAAAAAAATTCTGTTTTCAAAGAAACAAAAAACTGTCAACATTTTGTGTTTCATCTTTAGGAACTTTGTTTTATGTTCCACTTTTTTACTTTTTATTTTTTTAATATTAGATACAGTTTATTAACTTTGTATCCAAGCTGTAGACCAGTCCCCTCATTCCCTCCCTTTCCTACCCTCCTTCCCTCATCTACTACCTACACCTTTCCAAGTCTACTGATAGGCAAGGGCTTCTGCCTGTTCCAACTGACCCTAGATTATCAGGCATCATCAGGTTTGCTGCAATGTCCTCCTCTGTGGCCTAGCAAATCTGATCCTGCCTTGTGAGGGGGGAAGTCAAAGAGGCAGCCATTGAGTTCATGTCTGTAATAGTCCCTGTTCCACTTAGTATGGTACCCACTTGGAGACAGAGCTAACATGGACTATATTTGAGCAGGGGTGCTAGGTTCTATGCGTACATTGTCCTTGGTTGGAGATACAGTCTCATAAAAGACCCCTGTGCCCTGATATATTTGGTCCTTGTGGAGTTCCTGCCCTCTCCAGGTCACACTAACTCCCCCTTTTTTATATATATTCCCTGTGCTCTGCCCAAGGTTTGGTTATGAGTCTCAGCACCTGCTTTGATATACTACTAGGTAGAGTCTTTCCCAGGTCCTCTGTGGTAGGCTAGGGTCCTGTTTCTTGTTTTCTCCTATGTCCATCCCATTTGTCTTTCTAAGTGAGGATTGATCATCTTATCCCAGGTCCTCTTTCTTGTTTATCTTTTTATAGATTTTAGTATGTTTATCCTATATTATAGGTCTAGCCTCCACTTAAAATCGAGTATATACCGTGTATGTCTTTCTGCTTCTGAGATACCTCACTCAGGATGATCTTTTCTAGATTGTTTGTTTCTTTGTTTCTTCATGTTTACATTTTATGACTTCTTTGAATGGTCTAGATATAAACCTGTCTGTTGCATAGCTGGAACAGTGGTTTCCCATTTTATAAGCTGCTTCACCACCTAAAGAATGGATGGCAAAAGCGTTTTAGTTTCATGTTGTTAGACCTGGAGTCTCACTGCTCAGGAGCTCAGGATTGTGCACTTCCCAGGAACACTCATAGACCACAACTTGAGGCAAAAGCAAGAGTTTTATTCCAATTTCTATAGGGTCCCCCTACAAAGACAGGAGACAGCCCTAAATATGCAAAGGACAGGGTTTTATACCTGAAATTGAAACCACTTTTGCTCTATACATTGATTGTTCAGCAAGAATAGCATGAAGATAGTTTACACCTGGTTTTAGGTAGTATACAGCTGGTTGTAGATAGTTTACAGGTGGTTGTAGATAGTTGTTCTCAGAACAGTTGACCCTTTCCTTCAAGAGTTATCTACACCTGACTTCAATTCAAATAATCACTGTTGTTTTTCTCATTCCCAGGTGGTCTCTCACCCCCCCCTTTTTTGCCTCAATTTTAACCCTAAAATTGTGGATCAACCTCATGGAGAGGTTGATACTCTTTCTGGAGCATCAGGACCTGAACTGCACTTATACTTTCCCAGAAAAAGGGGAGCTCTTGTCTGAGAGTTTATTGTCCCTGATAAGTTTCAGTTTCAGCCGGTAGCTGGAGGCTTGGAGTTTCCAGGTGTTGCAGGTTGATGAAAAGCCGGCTTAACATGTGACACGTGGATTCAAGCTATGATGCCCTCTATTTTGACGGCAGTTGGCGTGGTGAGGAAGATGTAATAAGGACCCTTCAACTGAGGTTCCAGATTCTGGCTGCCATGTCACTGCACATATACCAGATCTTCAACGTGGAACTGATGGGGCACCTAAAAGGACCCAGGCACATATGCACTGCCAACCTTGCTCCAAATTTCTTTCTGAATAAGCTGCAATTCTTTCAGCCTGTACAAGTCAGATTTACCACTAGTTTTATCAAGGGGGTACCCAAGAAGAGTCAGGGAACAGAAACCCATATAGTAGTTCGAAGGGTGTTAAACCTATATGGAGAGAGTATTTCTGACCCTAAAGAGGGCCAAGGGAAGGAGCACTGCCCTGTCACCGCCAGTCTCCATGTTCAACTTGGTGAGAATCTCTTTGAGAGTTCTATTCGTTCTCTCTAAATGTCCTGAACTTTGGGGTCTATAAGCACAATGTAACTTACAGTCAAGCCCCAGAAACCTGGCCACCTCCTGGCTTAACTGAGCAATGAAGGTTGACCCATTGTCTGACCCAATTACCTTTGGAATACCAAACCGAGGAAAAATGTCTTCCAGAATCTTTTTGGCCATGACCAGGGAGGTTTCTTTCTTTGTGGGAAATGCTTCCACCCATCCTGAGAAAGTGTCTACAAAAACCAGGAGATATTTATTGCTGTACCTGGGTGGTTTACTTTCAGTGAAATCCACTTCCCAATGCATTCCAGGTCTAGTTCCTTGTCACTGGCCAGCAGTGACAGCTGAATACCACCTGAGAGAGGGCTGGGAGAAAGAGAGAGACAGGGTGACACAGAGAAGGACACCAAGTCTACATGCTTATCCAGGTGTTGATTTAATGGACGTCAGGTTAACACTTAAGTAGGCAGAAAAGTACAAGCAGTTTCTCATGTAGGAGCTTTACTTGGTCAGAACATAGGAGAGCTCACTCAAGGTTACACAGAGCCTGCTGTCTGGTTACTATGGTTGCACACAGTTTCTCAGGGTCAGAGCAGTCTGCTGTAGGACCACCAAGGTCAGTTTATAAGAAACTGGACTTTGGAAAATAGCCAAAGCCAATAGGCAGCGTTCCACTGCTCAGAGGCCATTAACTCAAAATCTGCCATATACTCCAAAAAGGCGGCCACAGTTCCTCTCAGCCACCTCCCTGGGCTCTGGAAATTCTTACCTATGTTTACACTCTGGCAAGGTTCACACGCCCTAGTCACTCACTCACTCAAGGGGGTGAGGTTTAGTATTAGGGACTGGGATTGGTGGACAACTTAGGCAATTTCTTTGCCTTCAAGTGAATCCATTCATACATCTGAGTTATTAATCTCTCAGCATCTTCGTGGGGTAGAATGATCTTACCTTTGGAGTTAATCCATGCCCCCACGTCGGTGTCAAATATCCCCTTTTGTTTTTTTTTTTTTTTGTTTGTTTGTTTTTTTTTTTTTTTTTTTGCCATATTAACTTTAAGTCACTTTCTGAGTAGTTTAGTCATTCTTCTCTGGGCAGTTCAGCAGTTAGTACCACTAGGACAGAGTTTCCTCTAGCAGCTGCTTTAGCCTCCCGATTGGCCATGTTATCCCCCTTTGCTGCCCTGGAAGTCCCCTTCTGCTGTCCCGGGAAATGAATAATGCTTACCTTGTCGGGCAGCAACAGGGCATTGACCAAAGCCAGAATCTCATTTTTTATTTTTTATCTCTTTACCGGCTGATGTTAGCAGGCCTCTCTGCTGATAGATGGCCCCATGTACATGGGCTGTTGGTAAGGTGAACCAACTATCAGTGTAGATGTTTGTCTTTTTACCCTTTTCCAGAGTTAATGCTTGGATTAAAACAATCGATTCAGCTCCCTGAACAGATGTGCCCTCCGGCAACGCCTGGGCCCAGAATACCTTATGTCCATTTACCACCACTGCCTCTGCCTTTCTCTTTCCGTTCTACAAAAAACTGCTCCCATCCATATAGTATGTCACCTCCGCATCAGGAATTGGTTGCTCTTTCAAGTCCTTTCGCCATCCCTGTTCCTTTGCTAGAACCTGCAAATCATGCTCCATGGTCTGGATTTCTGGATCCTACAATTAGGTGGCAGGGTTTAGCTCCATAGCCAGGGCAAGGGTGACTCTACCTTTATTCAATAGCAAAGCCTGGTATTATGTCATACAGGTGTTCGTGAGCCAGCGATCAGTTGGCTGCCTTATGACACTCTCAGGGGCAAGACGAGCATAGATGGTGAGGTCCTGTCCCACAGTCAGTTTGTCTGCATCGTTTACGAGTGCCGCCACTGCTGCTATTATTCACAGGCAGGTTGGCCATCCTGCCACTGCTGAATCAAGGTTTTTGGATAGATAGGCTACTAGTCTCTTCCAGGGTCCAATTTACTGTGTTAGCATCTGTTGGCCATTCCCTGATTCTCGGCCACATAGAGATGGAAGGTTTTGGTCACAATCTGAGTACCAAAGCTGGGGCAGACATTAAGGCTTGTTTGATATTATCAAATGCAGTTTGTTCATCCTTTCCCCAGATGCAAGAATCAATGCCCTTTGTAAGGGGATACAGAGGGGCTGCCATCTTGGCAAATACTTCTTTACTTAAAATTTCCCTCAGTTTTTCAGTAGTCCATGAAGGGGGAATATAAAATACAGTCTCTTTTCTAGCCTCCGATAGCCACCTCTTAACTGACCTGTTTCCTGCAGAGATGAGCATTTTTCGCTGACAGTCTATAGCCAAGGTCACCCAGCTCTTGCAACACCTGATCTGTGGATTCAAGTAAGGTTTCTTTATAATCTGCAGCTAATAGTATATGATCCACATATCAGAAAAGAGTTACCTGGGGATTGGTGGCCCAGAAGTGTGCCAGGTCCCGGTGTAGGGCTTCAATTTTCTTTTGGGACAATTCTTGATCCAGTGTCCTTTCTCCTTGCAATAGGCATACTATTCCTTAGACAGAGGGCCCCTCTGATTTCCAGGATTTCTCTCCCTATCATTATGACTGCACTACAGTGGCCAGGATCTTAGTCAACTTTCTGTCTTGCCTCTTTTCCTTTCTCTTTCTCTCACTTCCTGCTCTTTCTGCTTTCTTTCCTCTTTCTCTTCTTCCATATCCCAGCTGTCTAAAACCTTTTCTGCCACCTGCACTAAATCCTTCAACGACTTGTCCTGTAAACCCTTTATTTTCTGGAGCTTTCTACAAATATCTCTGGCTGACTGGTCTATAAAGATTATAGTCACCATTGGCTTACACTCATCTGAGGTAGGGTCATAGGTTGTAAACCAGCTGTATGCCTCCATCAGACATTCAAGAAAGGCTGTGGGAGATTGCCTTCTACACGCACAAAGTGTATGGTGGATTAAATAGGTGGAACCAGAGGGTCCAAGAGTGAAGTTGACACCTTCTGTAGTCTGCCACTGAAGGAGAAATTCAGAAATAATTCCAGGAGTCTTTCTGCAGGATAAGTCTACTCTTTGCCCAAATGCTTAGACTTGCAGGGTCCTAACCATATTTAGATTGTTGAAATCATACACCGGGTGACTGGAGCTCAAAGGAACTTAAGGCAGACGGCACACGCAGAGTGCAAGATCTGTTCTAGCCACGTTCCTCCTTGAGCATCAGCCAGAGCTGAATGAATGACCTTGTTAAAGTACGCAAAGACTGCTCCTGGCTTATGCCTCTTCTCCTTGCCTGATCATCAGAAGCCGTGCCTTAGACTCTCCCCTCAAACTCCTTGTGGGCCAACACAGGTGCGTACTGTGAGCTAAGCAGTGGAATTTGGGTAGAACACAAGGCCAACTGTTTCTGGAAAGGCTGCTTTAGGGTGGGATATGGGAAAATTCGCAAGAGGAAGGAAGGGTTTCACAGTTTGGAAGCAGAAGAGCGTTCCACGGTTTGGCCTGTAATTGGAGGCCTCGAGGGAGTGGGTGGGGCTTCAGGTCGGTATTTAAGGGTGAGCAGCGGACTAATTTACGCATTTGCCATAGTCTGCACTTTCCTGGGTGTTGTTCTGAGTACACACTGGAGAGGAAGAACTCTTGTCAAAGTGTCTTCAGCAGGATGGAAGATCAGGCAGATGTGGGTGGCTGCAGCACGGCAAAGACATCCCGGCGTCAAAAGACTGTTTGGCAGGCCAAGCAGAAGGAGGTCTTGCTCTCAGTTTTCGCCAAGACACCTTACCCGAGCTTCAGGACCAGGCAGGAACTGGCCAGGGAATTCGGAGTTCCAGAGTCCTCCATCCGCGTGTGGTTTCAAAACCGCAGAAACAGAACTGGCATGTCGAGGAAGACCTCAAAGCAGACCACCACAGGCTCCAGCCATGAAGCCTCCCAACAGCCTCCAGAAAAGCTTGTCGCCAGGGTACAACAAGCAAGAGGCCCGCCCTCAGAACGGAGAAGGCCTCGAACGCGGCTTAGTCCAGCGCAGATCAGCATGCTAGTGCAAGCTTTTGAGATCTCTCCATCCCCAGACTATGCCACGAGGGTGCAACTGGCCCTGAGCACAGGTTTGCCTGAGGACACCGTCCACATATGGTTCCAGAACAGAAAGGCCAGGCAGAAAGGCCGCGCTGGAGGCAGCACACCTAAAGGTGAGGACCTGCCTGCCTCTCCTGGCCCGGAAAGGGCTCCTGGAGCATCGTGTTGCATTGAGCAGGAGGCTTCCCGCGACAGCTTGTTGACATCGGGTTCTGCAGGAGGCCAGTGTGCAGAAGCGTTGATGTCAAGACCCGAACTCACCTTCTTCACAGAGGCCTACCCAGAATCCAGCAACTCCTGCCCTGTCCAGCTCTTCCTGGAGCAACTGGCGAGAACAGTGGAAGAGGAACAGGGACCAGCCGCTCTGGACCCAGATGTACCATGGGAGCAGATCGAACCAACACTCGAGGCTCCTCTCACAGAAGAAGAATATCAGGCTCTGTTGGACGATATTTGACCACATTGAGAACGCCCAGAATTGGGACTGTAAAACCCGGTTGCCTGGACCCTAACCTGACCATTGTCTCAGAGACTCCAGCCAGAAATAAGCTTGGACAGATGCTCAGACTTGCACCTAAGAAAGGTGCAGAGCTCTAGCGATCCTGAGTAAGTGTTGGGGAAAAGATGGAAGGCCCTGGAGGTGCGAGGAACCTCACAAGAAGACCAACAGAAACAGCTGCCCCAGCCCCCAGGGGGCTTGCAGAGACTGAGCCATCAAATAAGGAGCATGCTTGGTCTGGACCTAGGGACCCTATATACACATAGCAGGTGGGAGGTGAATGCTTGTGCTTAATGTGGGTTGCCCTATGAGGGAGGTGTTGTGGAGTGGCCCAGCGGCGGTGGAGAGTTGTTTCTAACCTGGACTTTGTTGTTTCTAACCTGGACGGTTTTGAAGGACAGTTATATAATGTTAGCTTCAGTTATTATCAAGATAAATATGTAATTTGTCTGCTGTTGTACTCTGCGTCATTAAATTATTTTTAGGCATTACTATGACCTGTTATTCTTTTCATTTGGAAGTTAATGTAAAGAGGAGATATGATTATCTTTCAAGCTGAAAAGAGGTGTGATCATGACTCTTGGTTTTTAACTTGACTGCATATGGAATTAAGCAAAACACCCAAATTAAGGACACAATTGTAAAGTACTCTTGCTTGTTTGAAATAGTCTTCTCTACTTCTCTTCTGGATCTATAAAGCTGAAAAATATAACTTTAATCCATATCTTCATACTGCAAAACCAACCACTCATCTTTGCCTCATCTTCTACTGGAAACCTATACAAGGACATGGAAGAAGGAATGTTTTACTCTTTGCCTGTTCTTTTTCGCTTTGGGAGCAAGTCTATTTCTTCATTGACTATAGAACCTTCTTCTTGAGGAGTTCTGTGTATATGAAGGTGAGTTGAGCCAACCAGCCTCATGGACTAAGCCACTGATAGATTCCTCGATTTTCCATTTTTAGGCATCCACTGTTGAATTAATTGACTCACAGATTGTAAATCATTTTCATAAATCCTTTCCTATAAAGAGAGTGTTAGAGGGAAACATAAACTATGCATATAATTATCTTTCACATAGAACTACCAAATTTTCTGCTTTTAATAATGTTATGTTATTCATTCAGAAATCACTTAAACAACAGTACTTTTCATATGAGGAGTTATAGAAAAATATTCATCATCATGCAAAGGCAAAATGCTACCTACATTTTTGGTTATATTGATGGCATAGGAATTAAATTTTTTGATGCAGTTATATTCTAAAATATCATAATTGAATTACAAGTATTTTAATTTTTTGCAGCATTTATATATAGTTTATTTTTACCTCAAATTAGTCCCTTCTTCGTCTTAATTCACTCAACACACATTATAGTGTGTTCATTTTTTATTTTCTCAGGTTACAGAGATTCTATTTTATATGGGGATGATACCATGAAAATTAACTGTTCTATGCATGACACTGCTAATACCAAAATAGCATTCAAATAATGAGTAGACCTATCCGAATCACACTAGAATTCTCAGCAGAGACTATGAAAGCCAGAAGGGCTTGGATGGATATCATGCAGACACGAAGAGACCACCGATGCCAACCCAGACTACTATAGCCAGTATATATGCAGCCATCCAGCCCTACAGAAGATACTAGAAGGAAAACCCCAACCCAATAATGTGAAATACACTCCAGAAAACACATTGAGGCCCACACCATGAGGGGAAGTCCATGCCTGACACTGCATGGATGACCATGAACCAGAGAAAAGATAACCTAGAGACACACGATATCTGTAAACATGACAGACAAAAAGTGACAATGAAAGATACTATGCTATAATCATTGATGAGTGCCTAGCCCAGTTGTCATCAGAGAGACATCACGAGGCATCTCATGGGAACAGATGCAGAGACCCTTATCCAAACACAATGATATATCCAGGGGAACCCCACAAATGAGGGAATATGTATTGTAGGAACCAGAGATATTAAGGACACAACAAGCACATGGCCCACTGAGTCTACTGAGTTCATAGGGGATCAGAGACTGAAGGACAAAAACATAAACATTCTATGAGTCTTGTGAGCTAGGTTGTTGGCATACACCTTATGATTATTATCCTGATTTCGCTGAGGGACTTCCAACAGTGAGAATGGGGGTGTCTCTGACTCTTTTTCCTGCTTTAGCTACACTTTCTCTCCTCATGTATTGCTTTGACCAACTCTGATGTGAGGGATTGTTCCTAGTTTTATTATAACTTGCTATGCCATCACATTTTTTTTTCATTGAAAATAAAATAAATGGAAAAAAAGCAGTGGATGAAGGAGAGGTGAGCTGGGCAGAGTTGGGCAGAGTAGTGGTGGATAGATTGTGTCTGGGAGGAGTGGAGGAAGAGGAAACTGCAGTTCAGATGTAGTGCATGAAACAACAACAAAAATAAAATGCTAAAACTAAATAAACTGTCAGCACCTAGGGCTGTTGGTGAGTGCCTGCATTCCCAGCACTCCGGAAGTTAAAGGTAGGTGGATCTCTGTGCGTTCAAGCACAGGTTTTTCTATAAAGAGAGTCTGGGACAGGAAAATTGTTCAGAAAAAAAATTCTGTTTTCAAAGAAACAAAAAACTGTCAGCATTTTGTGTTTCATCTTTAGGAACTTTGTTTTATGTTCCACTTTTTTACTTTTTATTTTTTTAATATTAGATACAGTTTATTAACTTTGTATCCAAGCTGTAGACCAGTCCCCTCATTCCCTCCCTTTCCTACCCTCCTTCCCTCATCTACTACCTACACCTTTCCAAGTCTACTGATAGGCGAGGGCTTCTGCCTGTTCCAACTGACCCTAGATTATCAGGCATCATCAGGTTTGCTGCAATGTCCTCCTCTGTGGCCTAGCAAATCTGATCCTGCCTTGTGAGGGGGGAAGTCAAAGAGCCAGCCATTGAGTTCATGTCTGTAATAGTCCCTGTTCCACTTAGTATGGTACCCACTTGGAGACAGAGCTAACATGGACTATATTTGAGCAGGGGTGCTAGGTTCTATAAGTACATTGTCCTTGGTTGGAGATACAGTCTCATAAAAGACCCCTGTGCCCTGATATATTTGGTCCTTGTGGAGTTCCTGCCCTCTCCAGGTCACACTAACTCCCCCTTTTTTTATATGATTCCCTGTGCTCTGCCCAAGGTTTGGTTATGAGTCTCAGCACCTGCTTTGATATACTACTAGGTAGAGTCTTTCCCAGGTCCTCTGTGGTAGGCTAGGGTCCTGTTCCTTGTTTTCTCCTATGTCCATCCCATTTGTCTTTCTACGTGAGGATTGATCATCTTAACCCAGGTCTCTTTCTTGTTTATCTTTTTGTTTATCTTCTTATAGATTTTAGTATGTTTATCCTATATTATAGGTCTAGCCTCCACTTAAAATCGAGTTTATACCGTGTATGTCTTTCTGCTTCTGAGATACCTCACTCAGGATGATCTTTTCTAGATTGTTTGTTTGTTTGTTTCTTCATGTTTACATTTTATGACTTCTTTGAATGGTCTAGATATAAACCTGTCTGTTGCATAGCTGGAACAGTGGATTCCCATTTTATAAGCTGCTTCACCACCTAAAGAATGGATGGCAAAAGCGTTTTAGTTTCATGTTGTTAGACCTGGAGTCTCACTGCTCAGGAGCTCAGGATTGTGCACTTCCCAGGAACACTCATAGACCACAACTTGAGGCAAAAGCAAGAGTTTTATTCCAATTTCTATAGGGTCCCCCTACAAAGACAGGAGACAGCCCTCAATATGCAAAGGACAGGGTTTTATACCTGAAATTGAAGCCACTTTTGCTCTATACATTGATTGTTCAGCAAGAATAGCATGAAGATAGTTTACACCTGGTTTTAGGTAGTATACAGCTGGTTGTACATAGTTTACAGGTGGTTGTAGATAGTTGTTCTCAGAACAGTTGACCCTTTCCTTCAAGAGTTATCTACACCTGACTTCAATTCAAATAATCACTGTTGTTTTTCTCATTCCCAGGTGGTCTCTCACCCCCCCCCCTTTTTTGCCTCAATTTTAACCCTAAAATTGAGGATCAACCTCATGGAGAGGTTGATACTCTTTCTGGAGCATCAGGACCTGAACTGCACGTATACTTTCCCAGAAAAAGGGGAGTTCTTGTCTGAGAGTTTATTGTCCCTGATGAGTTTCAGTTTCAGCCGGTAGCTGAAGGCTTGGAGTTTCCAGGTGTTGCAGGTTGATGAAAAGCCGGCTTAACATGTGACACGTGGATTCAAGCTATGATGCCCTCTATTTTGACGGCAGTTGGCGTGGTGAGGAAGATGTAATAAGGACCCTTCAACTGAGGTTCCAGATTCTGGCTGCCATGTCACTGCACATATACCAGATCTTCAACGTGGAACTGATGGGGCACCTAAAAGGACCCAGGCACATATGCACTGCCATCCTTGCTCCAAATTTCTTTCTGAATAAGCTGCAATTCTTTCAGCCTGTACAAGTCAGATTTACCACTAGTTTTATCAAGGGGGTACCCAAGAAGAGTCAGGGAACAGAAACCCATATAGTAGTTCGAAGGGTGTTAAACCTATATGGAGAGAGTATTTCTGACCCTAAAGAGGGCCAAGGGAAGGAGCACCGCCTTGTCACCGCCAGTCTCCATGTTCAATTTGGTGAGAATCTCTTTGAGAGTTCTATTCATTCTCTCTAAATGTCCTGAACTTTGGGGTCTATAAGCACAATGTAACTTACAGTCAAGCCCCAGAAACCTGGCCACCTCCTGGCTTAACTGAGCAATGAAGGTTGACCCATTGTCTGACCAATTACCTTTGGAATACCAAACCGAGGAAAAATGTCTTCCAGAATCTTTTTGGCCATGACCAGGGAGGTTTCTTTCTTTGTGGGAAAAGCTTCCACCCATCCTGAGAAAGTGTCTACAAAAACCAGGAGATATTTATTGCTGTACCTGGATGGTTTACTTTCAGTGAAATCCACTTCCCAATGCATTCCAGGTCTAGTTCCTTGTCACTGACCAGCAGTGACAGCTGAATACCACCTGAGAGAGGGCTGAGAGAAAGAGAGAGACAGGGTGACACAGAGAAGGACACCAAGTCTACATGCTTATCCAGGTGTTGATTTAATGGACGTCAGGTTAACACTTAAGTAGGCAGAAAAGTACAAGCAGTTTCTCATGTAGGAGCTTTACTTGGTCAGAACATAGGAGAGCTCACTCAAGGTTACACAGAGCCTGCTGTCTGGTTACTATGGTTGCACACAGTTTCTCAGGGTCAGAGCAGTCTGCTGTAGGACCACCAAGGTCAGTTTATAAGAAACTGGACTTTGGAAAATAGCCAAAGCCAATAGGCAGCGTTCCACTGCTCAGAGGCCATTAACTCAAAATCTGCCATATACTCCAAAAAGGCGGCCACAGTTCCTCTCAGCCACCTCCCTGGGCTCTGGAAATTCTTACCTATGTTTACACTCTGGCAAGGTTCACACGCCCTAGTCACTCACTCACTCAAGGGGGTGAGGTTTAGTATTAGGGACTGGGATTGGCGGACAACTTAGGCAATTTCTTTGCCTTCAAGTGAATCCATTTATACATCTGAGTTATTAATCTCTCAGCATCTTCCTGGGGTAGAATGATCTTACCTTTGGAGTTAATCCATGCCCCCACGTCGGTGTCAAATATCCCCTTTTGTTTTGTTTTGTTTTTTTGTTTTTTTTTTTGCCATATTAACTTTAAGTCACTTTCTGAGAGGTTTAGTCATTCTTCTCTAGGCAGTTCAGCAGTTAGTACCACCAGGACAGAGTTTCCTCTAGCAGCTGCTTTAGCCTCCCGATTGGCCATGTTATCCCCCTTTGCTGCCCTGGAAGTCCCCTTCTGCTGTCCCGGGAAATGAATAATGCTTACCTTGTCGGGCAGCAACAGGGCATTGACCAAAGCTAGAATCTCATTTTTTATTTTTTATCTCTTTACCGTCTGATGTTAGCAGGCCTCTCTGCTGATAGATGGCCCCATGTACATGGGCTGTTGGTAAGGTGAACCAACTATCAGTGTAGATGTTTGTCTTTTTACCCTTTTCCAGAGTTAATGCTTGGATTAAAACAATCGATTCAGCTCCCTGAACAGATGTGCCCTCCGGCAACGCCTGGGCCCAGAATACCTTATGTCCATTTACCACCACTGCCTCTGCCTTTCTCTTTCCGTTCTACAAAAAACTGCTCCCATCCATATAGTATGTCACCTCCGCATCAGGAATTGGTTGCTCTTTCAAGTCCTTTCGCCATCCCTGTTCCTTTGCTAGAACCTGCAAATCATGCTCAATGGTCTGGATTTCTGGATCCTACAATAAGGTGGCAGGGTTTAGCTCCATAGCCAGGGCAAGGGTGACTCTACCTTTATTCAATAGCAAAGCCTGGTATTATGTCATACAGGTGTTCATGAGCCAGCGATCAGTTGGCTGCCTTATGACACTCTCAGGGGCAAGACGAGCATAGATGGTGAGGTCCTGTCCCACAGTCAGTTTGTCTGCATCGTTTACTAGTGCCGCCACTGCTGCTATTATTCACAGGCAGGTTGGCCATCCTGCCACTGCTGAATCAAGGTTTTTGGATAGATAGGCTACTAGTCTCTTCCAGGGTCCAATTTACTGTGTTAGCATCTGTTGGCCATTCCCTGATTCTCGGCCACATAGAGATGGAAGGTTTTGGTCACAATCTGAGTACCAAAGCTGGGGCAGACATTAAGGCTTGTTTGATATTATCAAATGCAGCTTGTTCATCCTTTCCCCAGATGCAAGAATCAATGCCCTTTGTAAGGGGATACAGAGGGGCTGCCATCTTGGCAAATACTTCTTTACTTAAAATTTCCCTCAGTTGTTCAGTAGTCCATGAAGGGGGAATATAAAATACAGTCTCTTTTCTAGCCTCCGATAGCCACCTCTTAACTGACCTGTTTCCTGCAGAGATGAGCATTTTTCGCCGACAGTCTATAGCCAAGGTCACCCAGCTCTTGCAACAGCTGATCTGTGGCTTCAAGTAAGGTTTCTTTATAATCTGCAGCTAATAGTATATGATCCACATATCAGAAAAGAGTTACCTGGGGATTGGTGGCCCAGAAGTGTGCCAGGTCCCGGTGTAGGGCTTCAATTTTCTTTTGGGACAATTCTTGATCCAGTGTCCTTTCTCCTTGCAATAGGCATACTATTCCTTAGACAGAGGGCCCCTCTGATTTCCAGGAACTCTCTCCCTATCATTATGACTGCACTACAGTGGCCAGGATCTTAGTCAACTTTCTGTCTTGCCTCTTTTCCTTTCTCTTTCTCTCACTTCCTGCTCTTTCTGCTTTCTTTCCTCTTTCTCTTCTTCCATATCCCAGCTGTCTAAAACCTTTTCTGCCACCTGCACTAAATCCTTCAACGACTTGTCCTGTAAACCCTTTATTTTCTGGAGCTTTCTACAAATATCTCTGGCTGACTGGTCTATAAAGATTATAGTCACCATTGGCTTACACTCATCTGAGGTAGGGTCATAGGTTGTAAACCAGCTGTATGCCTCCATCAGACATTCAAGAAAGGCTGTGGGAGATTGCCTTCTACACGCACAAAGTGTATGGTGGATTAAATAGGTGGAACCAGAGGGTCCAAGAGTGAAGTTGACACCTTCTGTAGTCTGCCACTGAAGGAGAAATTCAGAAATAATTCCAGGAGTCTTTCTGCAGGATAAGTCTACTCTTTGCCCAAATGCTTAGACTTGCAGGGTCCTAACCATATTTAGATTGTTGAAATCATACACCGGGTGACTGGAGCTCAAAGGAACTTAAGGCAGACGGCACACGCAGAGTGCAAGATCTGTTCTAGCCACGTTCCTCCTTGAGCATCAGCCAGAGCTGAATGAATGACCTTGTTAAAGTAGGCAAAGACTGCTCCTGGCTTATGCCTCTTCTCCTCGCCTGATCATCAGAAGCCGTGCCTTAGACTCTCCCCTCAAACTCCTTGTGGGCCAACACAGGTGCGTACTGTGAGCTAAGCAGTGGAATTTGGGTAGAACACAAGGCCAACTGTTTCTGGAAAGGCTGCTTTAGGGTGGGATATGGGAAAATTCGCAAGAGGAAGGAAGGGTTTCACAGTTTGGAAGCAGAAGAGCGTTCCACGGTTTGGCCTGTAATTGGAGGCCTCGAGGGAGTGGGTGGGGCTTCAGGTCGGTATTTAAGGGTGAGCAGCGGACACTTTACGCATTTGCCATAGTCTGCACTTTCCTGGGTGTTGTTCTGAGTACACACTGGAGAGGAAGAACTCCTGTCAAAGTGTCTTCAGCAGGATGGAAGATCAGGCAGATGTGGGTGGCTGCAGCACGGCAAAGACATCCCGGCGTCAAAAGACTGTTTGGCAGGCCAAGCAGAAGGAGGTCTTGCTCTCAGTTTTCGCCAAGACACCTTACCCGAGCTTCAGGACCAGGCAGGAACTGGCCAGGGAATTCGGAGTTCCAGAGTCCTCCATCCGCGTGTGGTTTCAAAACCGCAGAAACAGAACTGGCATGTCGAGGAAGACCTCAAAGCAGACCACCGCAGGCTCCAGCCATGAAGCCTCCCAACAGCCTCCTGAAAAGCTTGTCGACAGGGTACAACAAGCAAGAGGCCCGTCCTCAGAACGGAGAAGGCCTCGAACGCGGCTTAGTCCAGCGCAGATCAGCATGCTAGTGCAAGCTTTTGAGATCTCTCCATCCCCAGACTATGCCACGAGGGTGCAACTGGCCCTGAGCACAGGTTTGCCTGAGGACACTGTCCACATATGGTTCCAGAACAGAAAGGCCAGGCAGAAAGGCCGCGCTGGAGGCAGCACACCTAAAGGTGAGGACCTGCCTGCCTCTCCTGGCCCGGAAAGGGCTCCTGGAGCATCGTGTTGCATTGAGCAGGAGGCTTCCCGCGACCGCTTGTTGACATCGGGTTCTGCAGGAGGCCAGTGTGCAGAAGCGTTGATGTCAAGACCCGAACTCACCTTCTTCGCAGAAGCCTACCCAGAATCCAGCAACTCCTGCCCTGTCCAGCTCTTCCTGGAGCAACTGGCGAGAACAGTGGAAGAGGAACAGGGACCAGCCGCTCTGGACCCAGATGTACCATGGGAGCAGATCGAACCAACACTCGAGGCTCCTCTCACAGAAGAAGAATATCAGGCTCTGTTGGACGATATTTGACCACATTGAGAACGCCCAGAATTGGGACTGTAAAACCCGGTTGCCTGGACCCTAACCTGACCATTGTCTCAGAGACTCCAGCCAGAAATAAGCTTGATCAGATGCTCAGACTTGCACCTAAGAAAGGTGCAGAGCTCTAGCGATCCTGAGTAAGTGTTGGGGAAAAGATGGAAGGCCCTGGAGGTGCGAGGAACCTCACAAGAAGACCAACAGAAACAGCTGCCCCAGCCCCCAGGGGGCTTGCAGAGACTGAGCCATCAAATAAGGAGCATGCTTGGTCTGGACCTAGGGACCCTACATACACCTAGCAGGTGGGAGGTGAATCCTTGTGCTTAATGTGGGTTGCCCTATGAGGGAGGTGTTGTGGAGTGGCCCAGCGGCGGTGGAGAGTTGTTTCTAACCTGGACTTTGTTGTTTCTAACCTGGACGGTTTTGAAGGACAGTTATATAATGTTAGCTTCAGTTATTATCAAGATAAATATGTAATTTGTCTGCTGTTGTACTCTGCGTCATTAAATTATTTTTAGGCATTACTATGACCTGTTATTCTTTTCATTTGGAAGTTAATGTGAAGAGGAGATATGATTATCTTTCAAGCTGAAAAGAGGTGTGATCATGACTCTTGGTTTTTAACTTGACTGCATATGGAATTAAGCAAAACACCCAAATTAAGGACACAATTGTAAAGTACTCTTGCTTGTTTGAAATAGTCTTCTCTACTTCTCTTCTGGATCTATAAAGCTGAAAAATATAACTTTAATCCATATCTTCATACTGCAAAACCAACCACTCATCTTTGCCTCATCTTCTACTGGAAACCTATACAAGGACATGGAAGAAGGAATGTTTTACTCTTTGCCTGTTCTTTTTCGCTTTGGTAGCAAGTCTATTTCTTCATTGACTATAGAACCTTCTTCTTGAGGAGTTCTGTGTATATGAAGGTGAGTTGAGCCAACCAGCCTCATGGACTAAGCCACTGATAGATTCCTCGATTTTCCATTTTTAGGCATCCACTGTTGAATTAATTGACTCACAGATTGTAAATCATTTTCATAAATCCTTTCCTATAAAGAGAGAGTTAGAGGGAAACATAAACTATGCATATAATTATCTTTCACATAGAACTACCAAATTTTCTGCTTTTAATAATGTTATGTAATTCATTCAGAAATCACTTAAACAACAGTACTTTTCATATGAGGAGTTATAGAAAAATATTCATCATCATGCAAAGGCAAAATGCTACCTACATTTTTGGGTATATTGATGGCATTGGAATTAAATTTTTTGATGCAGTTATATTCTAAAATATCATAATTGAATTACAAGTATTTTAATTTTTTGCAGCATTTATATATAGTTTATTTTTACCTCAAATTAGTCCCTTCTTCGTCTTAATTCACTCAACACACATTATAGTGTATTCATTTTTTATTTTCTCAGGTTACAGAGATTCTATTTTATATGGGGATGACACCATGAAAATTAACTGTTCTATGCATGACACTGCTAATACCAAAATAGCATTCAAATAATGAGTAGACCTATCCGAATCACACTAGAATTCTCAGCAGAGACTATGAAAGCCAGAAGGGCTTGGATGGATATCATGCAGACACGAAGAGACCACCGATGCCAACCCAGACTACTATACCCAGTATATATGCAGCCATCCAGCCCTACAGAAGATACTAGAAGGAAAACCCCAACCCAATAATGTGAAATACACTCCAGAAAACACATTGAGGCCCACACCATGAGGGGAAGTCCATGCCTGACACTGCCTGGATGACCATGAACCAGAGTCAAGATAACCTAGAGACACACGATATCTGTAAACATGACAGACAAAAAGTGACAATGAAAGATACTATGCTATAATCATTGATGAGTGCCTAGCCCAGTTGTCATCAGAGAGACATCACGAGGCATCTCATGGGAACAGATGCAGAGACCCTTATCCAAACACAATGATGTATCCAGGGGAACCCCACAAATGAGGGAATATGTATTGTAGGAACCAGAGATATTAAGGACACAACAAGCACATGGCCCACTGAGTCAACTGAGTTCATAGGGGATCAGAGACTGAAGGACAAAAACATAAACATTCTATGAGTCTTGTGAGCTAGGTTGTTGGCATACACCTTATGATTATTATCCTGATTTCGCTGAGGGACTTCCAACAGTGAGAATGGGGGTGTCTCTGACTCTTTTTCCTGCTTTAGCTACACTTTCTCTCCTCATGTATTGCTTTGACCAACTCTGATGTGAGGGATTGTTCCTAGTTTTATTATAACTTGCTATGCCATCACATTTTTTTTTCATTGAAAATAAAATAAATGGAAAAAAAGCAGTGGATGAAGGAGAGGTGAGCTGGGCAGAGTTGGGCAGAGTAGTGGTGGATAGATTGTGTCTGGGAGGAGTGGAGGAAGAGGAAACTGCAGTTCAGATGTAGTGCATGAAACAACAACAAAAATAAAATGCTAAAACTAAATAAACTGTCAGCACCTAGGGCTGTTGGTGAGCGCCTGCATTCCTAGCACTCAGGAAGTTAAAGGTAGGTGGATCTCTGTGCGTTCAAGCACAGGTTGTTCTATAAAGAGAGTCTGGGACAGGAAAATTGTTCAGAAAAAAAATTCTGTTTTCAAAGAAAAAAAAAACTGTCAACATTTTGTGTTTCATCTTTAGGAACTTTGTTTTATGTTCCACTTTTTTACTTTTTATTTTTTTAATATTAGATACAGTTTATTAACTTTGTATTCAAGCTGTAGACCAGTCCCCTCATTCCCTCCCTTTCCTACCCTCCTTCCCTCATCTACTACCTACACCTTTCCAAGTCTACTGATAGGCGAGGGCTTCTGCCTGTTCCAACTGACCCTAGATTATCAGGCATCATCAGGTTTGCTGCAATGTCCTCCTCTGTGGCCTAGCAAATCTGATCCTGCCTTGTGAGGGGGGAAGTCAAAGAGCCAGCCATTGAGTTCATGTCTGTAATAGTCCCTGTTCCACTTAGTATGGTACCCACTTGGAGACAGAGCTAACATGGACTATATTTGAGCAGGGGTGCTAGGTTCTATGCGTACATTGTCCTTGGTTTTAGATACAGTCTCATAAAAGACCCCTGTGCCCTGATATATTTGGTCCTTGTGGAGTTCCTGCCCTCTCCAGGTCACACTAACTCTCCCTTTTTTTATATGATTCCCTGTGCTCTGCCCAAGGTTTGGTTATGAGTCTCAGCACCTGCTTTGATATACTACTAGGTAGAGTCTTTCCCAGGTCCTCTGTGGTAGGCTAGGGTCCTGTTTCTTGTTTTCTCCTATGTCCATCCCATTTGTCTTTCTAGGTGAGGATTGATCATCTTAACCCAGGTCCTCTTTCTTGTTTATCTTTTTATAGATTTTAGTATGTTTATCCTATATTATAGGTCTAGCCTCCACGTAAAATCGCGTATATACCGTGTATGTCTTTCTGCTTCTGAGATACCTCACTCAGGATGATCTTTTCTAGATTGTTTGTTTGTTTGTTTCTTCATGTTAACATCTTATGACTTCTTTGAATGGTCTAGATATAAACCTGTCTGTTGCATAGCTGGAACAGTGGTTTCCCATTTTATAAGCTGCTTCACCACCTAAAGAATGGATGGCAAAAGCGTTTTAGTTTCATGTTGTTAGACCTGGAGTCTCACTGCTCAGGAGCTCAGGATTGTGCACTTCCCAGGAACACTCATAGACCACAACTTGAGGCAAAAGCAAGAGTTTTATTCCAATTTCTATAGGGTCCCCCTACACAGACAGGAGACAGCCCTCAATATGCAAAGGACAGGGTTTTATACCTGAAATTGAAACCACTTTTGCTCTATACATTGATTGTTCAGCAAGAATAGCATGAAGATAGTTTACACCTGGTTTTAGGTAGTATACAGCTGGTTGTAGATAGTTTACAGGTGGTTGTAGATAGTTGTTCTCAGAACAGTTGACCCTTTCCTTCAAGAGTTATCTACACCTGACTTCAATTCAAATAATCGCTGTTGTTTTTCTCATTCCCAGGTGGTCTCTCACCCCCCCTTTTTTGCCTCAATTTTAACCCTAAAATTGTGGATCAACCTCATGGAGAGGTTGATACTCTTTCTGGAGCATCAGGACCTGAACTGCACGTATACTTTCCCAGAAAAAAGGGAGTTCTTGTCTGAGAGTTTATTGTCCCTGATGAGTTTCAGTTTCAGCCGGTAGCTGGAGGCTTGGAGTTTCCAGGTGTTGCAGGTTGAAGAAAAGCCAGCTTAACATGTGACACGTGGATTCAAGCTATGATGCCCTCTATTTTGACGGCAGTTGGCGTGGTGAGGAAGATGTAATAAGGACCCTTCAACTGAGGTTCCAGATTCTGGCTGCCATGTCACTGCACATATACCAGATCTTCAACGTGGAACTGATGGGGCACCTAAAAGGACCCAGGCACATATGCACTGCCAACCTTGCTCCAAATTTCTTTCTGAATAAGCTGCAATTCTTTCAGCCTATACAAGCAGATTTACCACTAGTTTTATCAAGGGGGTACCCAAGAAGAGTCAGGGAACAGAAACCCATATAGTAGTTCGAAGGGTGTTAAACCTATATGGAGAGAGTATTTCTGACCCTAAAGAGGGCCAAGGGAAGGAGCACCGCCTTGTCACCGCCAGTCTCCATGTTCAATTTGGTGAGAATCTCTTTGAGAGTTCTATTCATTCTCTCTAAATGTCCTGAACTTTGGGTTCTATAAGCACAATGTAACTTACAGTCAAGCCCCAGAAACCTGGCCACCTCCTGGCTTAACTGAGCAATGAAGGTTGACCCATTGTCTGACCCAATTACCTATGAATACCAAACCGAGGAAAAATGTCTTCCAGAATCTTTTTGGCCATGACCAGGGAGGTTTCTTTCTTTGTGGGAAAAGCTTCCACCCATCCTGAGAAAGTGTCTACAAAAACCAGGAGATATTTATTGCTGTACCTGGATGGTTTACTTTCAGTGAAATCCACTTCCCAATGCATTCCAGGTCTAGTTCCTTGTCACTGGCCAGCAGTGACAGCTGAATACCACCTGAGAGAGGGCTGGGAGAAAGAGAGAGACAGGGTGACACAGAGAAGGACACCAAGTCTACATGCTTATCCAGGTGTTGATTTAATGGACGTCAGGTTAACACTTAAGTAGGCAGAAAAGTACAAGCAGTTTCTCATGTAGGAGCTTTACTTGATCAGAACATAGGAGAGCTCACTCAAGGTTACACAGAGCCTGCTGTCTGGTTACTATGGATGCACACAGTTTCTCAGGGTCAGAGCAGTCTGCTGTAGGACCACCAAGGTCAGTTTATAAGAAACTGGACTTTGGAAAATAGCCAAAGCCAATAGGCAACGTTCCACTGCTCAGAGGCCATTAACTCAAAATTTGCCATATACTCCAAAAACGCTGCCACAGTTCCTCTCAGCCACTTCCCTGGGCTCTGGAAATTCTTACCTATGTTTACACTCTGGCAAGGTTCACACGCCCTAGTCACTCACTCACTCAAGGGGATGAGGTTTAGTATTAGGGACTGGGATTGGCGGACAACTTAGGCAATTTCTTTGCCTTCAAGTGAATCCATTTATACATCTGAGTTATTAATCTCTCAGCATCTTCCTGGGGTAGAATGATCTTACCTTTGGAGTTAATCCATGCCCCCACGTCGGTGTCAAATATCCCCTCTTGTTTTTTTTTTTTTTGTTTGTTTGTTTTTTTTCTTTTTTTTGGCCATATTAACTTTAAGTCACTTTCTGAGTAGTTTAGTCATTCTTCTCTGGGCAGTTCAGCAGTTAGTACCACCAGGACAGAGTTTCCTCTAGCAGCTGCTTTAGCCTCCCGATTGGCCATGTTATCCCCCTTTGCTGCCCTGGAAGTCCCCTTCTGCTGTTCCGGGAAATGAATAATGCTTACCTTGTCGGGCAGCAACAGGGCATTGACCAAAGCCAGAATCTCATTTTTTAATTTTTATCTCTTTACCGGCTGATGTTAGCAGGCCTCTCTGCTGATAGATGGCCCCATGTACATGGGCTGTTGGTAAGGTGAACCAACTATCAGTGTAGATGTTTGTCTTTTTACCCTTTTCCAGAGTTAATGCTTGGATTAAAACAATCGATTCAGCTCCCTGAACAGATGTGCCCTCCGGCAACGCCTGGGCCCAGAATACCTTATGTCCATTTACCACCACTGCCTCTGCCTTTCTCTTTCCGTTCTACAAAAAACTGCTCCCATCCATATAGTATGTCACCTCCGCATCAGGAATTGGTTGCTCTTTCAAGTCCTTTCGCCATCCCTGTTCCTTTGCTAGAACCTGCAAATCATGCTCCATGGTCTGGATTTCTGGATCCTACAATAAGGTGGCAGGGTTTAGCTCCATAGCCAGGGCAAGGGTGACTCTACCTTTATTCAATAGCAAAGCCTGGTATTATGTCATACAGGTGTTCTGAGCCAGCGATCAGTTGGCTGCCTTATGACACTCTCAGGGGCAAGACGAGCATAGATGGTGAGGTCCTGTCCCACAGTCAGTTTGTCTGCATCGTTTACTAGTGCCGCCACTGCTGCTATTATTCACAGGCAGGTTGGCCATCCTGCCACTGCTGAATCAAGGTTTTTGGATAGATAGGCTACTAGTCTCTTCCAGGGTCCAATTTACTGTGTTAGCATCTGTTGGCCATTCCCTGATTCTCGGCCACATAGAGATGGAAGGTTTTGGTCACAATCTGAGTACCAAAGCTGGGGCAGACATTAAGGCTTGTTTGATATTATCAAATGCAGCTTGTTCATCCTTTCCCCAGATGCAAGAATCAATGCACTTTGTAAGGGGATACAGAGGGGCTGCCATCTTGGCAAATACTTCTTTACTTAAAATTTCCCTCAGTTGTTCAGTAGTCCATGAAGGGGGAATATAAAATACAGTCTCTTTTCTAGCCTCCGATAGCCACCTCTTAACTGACCTGTTTCCTGCAGAGATGAGCATTTTTCGCCGACAGTCTATAGCCAAGGTCACCCAGCTCTTGCAACAGCTGATCTGTGGATTCAAGTAAGGTTTCTTTATAATCTGCAGCTAATAGTATATGATCCACATATCAGAAAAGAGTTACCTGGGGATTGGTGGCCCAGAAGTGTGCCAGGTCCCGGTGTAGGGCTTCAATTTTCTTTTGGGACAATTCTTGATCCAGTGTCCTTTCTCCTTGCAATAGGCATACTATTCCTTAGACAGAGGGCCCCTCTGATTTCCAGGAACTCTCTCCCTATCATTATGACTGCACTACAGTGGCCAGGATCTTAGTCAACTTTCTGTCTTGCCTCTTTTCCTTTCTCTTTCTCTCACTTCCTGCTCTTTCTGCTTTCTTTCCTCTTTCTCTTCTTCCATCTCCCAGCTGTCTAAAACCTTTTCTGCCACCTGCACTAAATCCTTCAACGACTTGTCCTGTAAACCCTTTATTTTCTGGAGCTTTCTACAAATATCTCTTGCTGACTGGTCTATAAAGATTATAGTCACCATTGGCTTACACTCATCTGAGGTAGGGTCATAGGTTGTAAACCAGCTGTATGCCTCCATCAGACATTCAAGAAAGGCTGTGGGAGATTGCCTTCTACACGCACAAAGTGTATGGTGGACTAAATAGGTGGAACCAGAGGGTCCAAGAGTGAAGTTGACACCTTCTGTAGTCTGCCACTGAAGGAGAAATTCAGAAATAATTCCAGGAGTCTTTCTGCAGGATAAGTCTACTCTTTGCCCAAATGCTTAGACTTGCAGGGTCCTAACCATATTTAGATTGTTGAAATCATACACCAGGTGACTGGAGCTCAAAGGAACTTAAGGCAGACGGCACACGCAGAGTGCAAGATCTGTTCTAGCCACGTTCCTCCTTGAGCATCAGCCAGAGCTGAATGAATGACCTTGTTAAAGTACGCAAAGACTGCTCCTGGCTTATGCCTCTTCTCCTTGCCTGATCATCAGAAGCCGAGCCTTAGACTCTCCCCTCAAACTCCTTGTGGGCCAACACAGGTGCGTACTGTGAGCTAAGCAGTGGAATTTGGGTAGAACACAAGGCCAACTGTTTCTGCAAAGGCTGCTTTAGGGTGGGATATGGGAAAATTCGCAAGAGGAAGGAAGGGTTTCACAGTTTGGAAGCAGAAGAGCGTTCCACGGTTTGGCCTGTAATTGGAGGCCTCGAGGGAGTGGGTGGGGCTTCAGGTCGGTATTTAAGGGTGAGCAGCGGACTAATTTACGCATTTGCCATAGTCTGCACTTTCCTGGGTGTTGTTCTGAGTACACACTGGAGAGGAAGAACTCCTGTCAAAGTGTCTTCAGCAGGATGGAAGATCAGGCAGATGTGGGTGACTGCAGCACGGCAAAGACATCCCGGCGTCAAAAGACTGTTTGGCAGGCCAAGCAGAAGGAGGTCTTGCTCTCAGTTTTCGCCAAGACACCTTACCCGAGCTTCAGGACCAGGCAGGAACTGGCCAGGGAATTCGGAGTTCCAGAGTCCTCCATCCGCGTGTGGTTTCAAAACCGCAGAAACAGAACTGGCATGTCGAGGAAGACCTCAAAGCAGACCACCGCAGGCTCCAGCCATGAAGCCTCCCAACAGCCTCCTGAAAAGCTTGTCGCCAGGGTACAACAAGCAAGAGGCCCGCCCTCAGAACGGAGAAGGCCTCGAACGCGGCTTAGTCCAGCGCAGATCAGCATGCTAGTGCAAGCTTTTGAGATCTCTCCATCCCCAGACTATGCCACGAGGGTGCAACTGGCCCTGAGCACAGGTTTGCCTGAGGACACCGTCCACATATGGTTCCAGAACAGAAAGGCCAGGCAGAAAGGCCGCGCTGGAGGCAGCACAGCTAAAGGTGAGGACCTGCCTGCCTCTCCTGGCCCGGAAAGGGCTCCTGGAGCATCGTGTTGCATTGAGCAGGAGGCTTCCCGCGACAGCTTGTTGACATCGGGTTCTGCAGGAGGCCAGTGTGCAGAAGCGTTGATGTCAAGACCCGAACTCACCTTCTTCACAGAGGCCTACCCAGAATCCAGCAACTCCTGCCCTGTCCAGCTCTTCCTGGAGCAACTGGCGAGAACAGTGGAAGAGGAACAGCGACCAGCCGCTCTGGACCCAGATGTACCATGGGAGCAGATCGAACCAACACTCGAGGCTCCTCTCACAGAAGAAGAATATCAGGCTCTGTTGGACGATATTTGACCACATTGAGAACGCCCAGAATTGGGACTGTAAAACCCGGTTGCCTGGACCCTAACCTGACCATTGTCTCAGAGACTCCAGCCAGAAATAAGCTTGGACAGATGCTCAGACTTGCACCTAAGAAAGGTGCAGAGCTCTAGCGATCCTGAGTAAGTGTTGGGGAAAAGATGGAAGGCCCTGGAGGTGCGAGGAACCTCACAAGAAGACCAACAGAAACAGCTGCCCCAGCCCCCAGGGGGCTTGCAGAGACTGAGCCATCAAATAAGGAGCATGCTTGGTCTGGACCTAGGGACCCTATATACACATAGCAGGTGGGAGGTGAATCCTTGTGCTTAATGTGGGTTGCCCTATGAGGGAGGTGTTGTGGAGTGGCCCAGCGGCGGTGGAGAGTTGTTTCTAACCTGGACTTTGTTGTTTCTAACCTGGACGGTTTTGAAGGACAGTTAAATAATGTTAGCTTCAGTTATTATCAAGATAAATATGTAATTTGTCTGCTGTTGTACTCTGCGTCATTAAATTATTTTTAGGCATTACTATGACCTGTTATTCTTTTCATTTGGAAGTTAATGTAAAGAGGAGATATGATTATCTTTCAAGCTGAAAAGAGGTGTGATCATGACTCTTGGTTTTTAACTTGACTGCATATGGAATTAAGCAAAACACCCAAATTAAGGACACAATTGTAAAGTACTCTTGCTTGTTTGAAATAGTCTTCTCTACTTCTCTTCTGGATCTATAAAGCTGAAAAATATAACTTTAATCCATATCTTCATAGTGCAAAACCAACCACTCATCTTTGCCTCATCTTCTACTGGAAACCTATACAAGGACATGGAAGAAGGAATGTTTTACTCTTTGCCTGTTCTTTTTCGCTTTGGGAGCAAGTCTATTTCTTCATTGACTATAGAACCTTCTTCTTGAGGAGTTCTGTGTATATGAAGGTGAGTTGAGCCAACCAGCCTCATGGACTAAGCCACTGATAGATTCCTCGATTTTCCATTTTTAGGCATCCACTGTTGAATTAATTGACTCACAGATTGTAAATCATTTTCATAAATCCTTTCCTATAAAGAGAGAGTTAGAGGGAAACATAAACTATGCATATAATTATCTTTCACATAGAACTACCAAATTTTCTGCTTTTAATAATGTTATGTAATTCATTCAGAAATCACTTAAACAACAGTACTTTTCATATGAGGAGTTATAGAAAAATATTCATCATCATGCAAAGGCAAAATGCTACCTACATTTTTGGGTATATTGATGGCATAGGAATTAAATTTTTTGATGCAGTTATATTCTAAAATATCATAATTGAATTACAAGTATTTTAAGTTTTTGCAGCATTTATATATAGTTTATTTTTACCTCAAATTAGTCCCTTCTTCGTCTTAATTCACTCAACACACATTATAGTGTGTTCATTTTTTATTTTCTCAGGTTACAGAGATTCTATTTTATATGGGGATGACACCATGAAAATTAACTGTTCTATGCATGACACTGCTAATACCAAAATAGCATTCAAATAATGAGTAGACCTATCCGAATCACACTAGAATTCTCAGCAGAGACTATGAAAGCCAGAAGGGCTTGGATGGATATCATGCAGACACGAAGAGACCACCGATGCCAACCCAGACTACTATACCCAGTATATATGCAGCCATCCAGCCCTACAGAAGATACTAGAAGGAAAACCCCAACCCAATAATGTGAAATACACTCCAGAAAACACATTGAGGCCCACACCATGAGGGGAAGTCCATGCCTGACACTGCCTGGATGACCATGAACCAGAGTCAAGATAACCTAGAGACACACGATATCTGTAAACATGACAGACAAAAAGTGACAATGAAAGATACTATGCTATAATCATTGATGAGTGCCTAGCCCAGTTGTCATCAGAGAGACATCACGAGGCATCTAATGGGAACAGATGCAGAGACCCTTATCCAAACACAATGATGTATCCAGGGGAACCCCACAAATGAGGGAATATGTATTGTAGCAACCAGAGATATTAAGGACACAACAAGCACATGGCCCACTGAGTCAACTGAGTTCATAGGGGATCAGAGACTGAAGGACAAAAACATAAACATTCTATGAGTCTTGTGAGCTAGGTTGTTGGCATACACCTTATGATTATTATCCTGATTTCGCTGAGGGACTTCCAACAGTGAGAATGGGGGTGTCTCTGACTCTTTTTCCTGCTTTAGCTACACTTTCTCTCCTCATGTATTGCTTTGACCAACTCTGATGTGAGGGATTGTTCCTAGTTTTATTATAACTTGCTATGCCATCACATTTTTTTTTCATTGAAAATAAAATAAATGGCAAAAAAGCAGTGGATGAAGGAGAGGTGAGCTGGGCAGAGTTGGCCAGAGTAGTGGTGGATAGATTGTGTCTGGGAGGAGTGGAGGAAGAGGAAACTGCAGTTCAGATGTAGTGCATGAAACAACAACAAAAATAAAATGCTAAAACTAAATAAACTGTCAGCAGCTAGGGCTGTTGGTGAGCGCCTGCATTCCTAGCACTCAGGAAGTTAAAGGTAGGTGGATCTCTGTGCGTTCAAGCACAGGTTGTTCTATAAAGAGAGCCTGGGACAGGAAAATTGTTCAGAAAAAAAATTCTGTTTTCAAAGAAACAAAAAACTGTCAGCATTTTGTGTTTCATCTTTAGGAACTTTGTTTTATGTTCCACTTTTTTACTTTTTATTTTTTTAATATTAGATACAGTTTATTAACTTTGTATCCAAGCTGTAGACCAGTCCCCTCATTCCCTCCCTTTCCTACCCTCCTTCCCTCATCTACTACCTACACCTTTCCAAGTCTACTGATAGGCGAGGGCTTCTGCCTGTTCCAAATGACCCTAGATTATCAGGCATCATCAGGTTTGCTGCAATGTCCTCCTCTGTGGCCTAGCAAATCTGATCCTGCCTTGTGAGGGGGGAAGTCAAAGAGCCAGCCATTGAGTTCATGTCTGTAATAGTCCCTGTTCCACTTAGTATGGTACCCACTTGGAGACAGAGCTAACATGGACTATATTTGAGCAGGGGTGCTAGGTTCTATGCGTACATTGTCCTTGGTTGGAGATACAGTCTCATAAAAGACCCCTGTGCCCTGATATATTTGGTCCTTGTGGAGTTCCTGCCCTCTCCAGGTCACACTAACTCCCCCCTTTTTTATATGATTCCCTGTGCTCTGCCCAAGGTTTGGTTATGAGTCTCAGCACCTGCTTTGATATACTACTAGGTAGAGTCTTTCCCAGGTCCTCTGTGGTAGGCTAGGGTCCTGTTTCTTGTTTTCTCCTATGTCCATCCCATTTGTCTTTCTACGTGAGGATTGATCATCTTATCCCAGGTCCTCTTTCTTGTTTATCTTTTTATAGATTTTAGTATGTTTATCCTATATTATAGGTCTAGCCTCCACTTAAAATTGAGTATATACCGTGTATGTCTTTCTGCTTCTGAGATACCTCACTCAGGATGATCTTTTCTAGATTGTTTGTTTGTTTGTTTCTTCATGTTTACATTTTATGACTTCTTTGAATGGTCTAGATATAAACCTGTCTGTTGCATAGCTGGAACAGTGGGTTCCCATTTTATAAGCTGCTTCACCACCTAAAGAATGGATGGCAAAAGCATTTTAGTTTCATGTTGTTAGACCTGGAGTCTCACTGCTCAGGAGCTCAGGATTGTGCACTTCCCAGGAACACTCATAGACCACAACTTGAGGCAAAAGCAAGAGTTTTATTCCAATTTTATAGGGTCCCCCTACAAAGACAGGAGACAGCCCTAAATATGCAAAGGACAGGGTTTTATACCTGAAATTGAAACCACTTTTGCTCTATACATTGATTGTTCAGCAAGAATAGCATGAAGATAGTTTACACCTGGTTTTAGGTAGTATACAGCTGGTTGTAGATAGTTTACAGGTGGTTGTAGATAGTTGTTCTCAGAACAGTTGACCCTTTCCTTCAAGAGTTATCTACACCTGACTTCAATTCAAATAATCACTGTTGTTTTTCTCATTCCCAGGTGGTCTCTCACCCCCCCCCTTTTTTGCCTCAATTTTAACCCTAAAATTGTGGAGCAACCTCATGGAGAGGTTGATACTCTTTCTGGAGCATCAGGACCTGAACTGCACTTATACTTTCCCAGAAAAAGGGGAGTTCTTGTCTGAGAGTTTATTGTCCCTGATGAGTTTCAGTTTCAGCCAGTAGCTGGAGGCTTGGAGTTTCCAGGTGTTGCAGGTTGATGAAAAGCCGGCTTAACATGTGACACGTGGATTCAAGCTATGATGCCCTCTATTTTGACGGCAGTTGGCGTGGTGAGGAAGATGTAATAAGGACCCTTCAACTGAGGTTCCAGATTCTGGCTGCCATGTCACTGCACATATACCAGATCTTCAACGTGGAACTGATGGGGCACCTAAAAGGACCCAGGCACATATGCACTGCCAACCTTGCTCCAAATTTCTTTCTGAATAAGCTGCAATTCTTTCAGCCTGTACAAGTCAGATTTACCACTAGTTTTATCAAGGGGGTACCCAAGAAGAGTCAGGGAACAGAAACCCATATAGTAGTTCGAAGGGTGTTAAACCTATATGGAGAGAGTATTTCTGACCCTAAAGAGGGCCAAGGGAAGGAGCACTGCCCTGTCACCGCCAGTCTCCATGTTCAACTTGGTGAGAATCTCTTTGAGAGTTCTATTCGTTCTCTCTAAATGTCCTGAACTTTGGGGTCTATAAGCACAATGTAACTTACAGTCAAGCCCCAGAAACCTGGCCACCTCCTGGCTTAACTGAGCAATGAAGGTTGACCCATTGTCTGACCCAATTACCTTTGGAATACCAAACCGAGGAAAAATGTCTTCCAGAATCTTTTTGGCCATGACCAGGGAGGTTTCTTTCTTTGTGGGAAAAGCTTCCACCTATCCTGAGAAAGTGTCTACAAAAACCAGGAGATATTTATTGCTGTACCTGGGTGGTTTACTTTCAGTGAAATCCACTTCCCAATGCATTCCAGGTCTAGTTCCTTGTCACTGACCCTCAGTGACAGCTGAATACCACCTGAGAGAGGGCTGAGAGAAAGAGAGAGACAGGGTGACACAGAGAAGGACACCAAGTCTACATGCTTATCCAGGTGTTGATTTAATGGACGTCAGGTTAACACTTAAGTAGGCAGAAAAGTACAAGCAGTTTCTCATGTAGGAGCTTTACTTGGTCAGAACATAGGAGAGCTCACTCAAGGTTACACAGAGCCTGCTGTCTGGTTACTATGGTTGCACACAGTTTCTCAGGGTCAGAGCAGTCTGCTGTAGGACCACCAAGGTCAGTTTATAAGAAACTGGACTTTGGAAAATAGCCAAAGCCAATAGGCAGCGTTCCACTGCTCAGAGGCCATTAACTCAAAATTTGCCATATACTCCAAAAAGGCTGCCACAGTTCCTCTCAGCCACTTCCCTGGGCTCTGGAAATTCTTACCTATGTTTACACTCTGGCAAGGTTCACACGCCCTAGTCACTCACTCACTCAAGGGGGTGAGGTTTAGTATTAGGGACTGGGATTGGCGGACAACTTAGGCAATTTCTTTGCCTTCAAGTGAATCCATTTATACATCTGAGTTATTAATCTCTCAGCATCTTCCTGGGGTAGAATGATCTTTCCTTTGGAGTTAATCCATGCCCCCACGTCAGGGTCAAATATCCCCTTTTTTTTTTTTTTTTTGCCATATTAACTATAAGTCACTTTCTGAGTAGTTTAGTCATTCTTGTCTGGGCAGTTCAGCAGTTAGTACCACCAGGACAGAGTTTCCTCTAGCAGCTGCTTTAGCCTCCCGATTGGCCATGTTATCCCCCTTTGCTGCCCTGGAAGTCCCCTTCTGCTGTCCCGGGAAATGAATAATGCTTACCTTGTCGGGCAGCAACAGGGCATTGACCAAAGCCAGAATCTCATTTTTTTATTTTTTATCTCTTTACCGGCTGATGTTAGCAGGCCTCTCTGCTGATATATGGCCCCATGTACATGGGCTGTTGGTAAGGTGAACCAACTATCAGTGTAGATGTTTGTCTTTTTACCCTTTTCCAGAGTTAATGCTTGGATTAAAACAATCGATTCAGCTCCCTGAACAGATGTGCCCTCCGGCAACGCCTGGGCCCAGAATACCTTATGTCCATTTACCACCACTGCCTCTGCCTTTCTCTTTCCGTTCTACAAAAAACTGCTCCCATCCATATAGTATGTCACCTCCGCATCAGGAATTGGTTGCTCTTTCAAGTCCTTTCGCCATCCCTGTTCCTTTGCTAGAACCTGCAAATCATGCTCCATGGTCTGGATTTCTGGATCCTACAATAAGGTGGCAGGGTTTAGCTCCATAGCCAGGGCAAGGGTGACTCTACCTTTATTCAATAGCAAAGCCTGGTATTATGTCATACAGGTGTTCGTGAGCCAGCGATCAGTTGGCTGCCTTATGACACTCTCAGGGGCAAGACGAGCATAGATGGTGAGGTCCTGTCCCACAGTCAGTTTGTCTGCATCGTTTACTAGTGCCGCCACTGCTGCTATTATTCACAGGCAGGTTGGCCATCCTGCCACTGCTGAATCAAGGTTTTTGGATAGATAGGCTACTAGTCTCTTCCAGGGTCCAATTTACTGTGTTAGCATCTGTTGGCCATTCCCTGATTCTCGGCCACATATAGATGAAAGGTTTTGGTCACAATCTGAGTACCAAAGCTGGGGCAGACATTAAGGCTTGTTTAATATTATCAAATGCAGCTTGTTCATCCTTTCCCCAGATGCAAGAATCAATGCCCTTTGTAAGGGGATACAGAGGGGCTGCCATCTTGGCAAATACTTCTTTACTTAAAATTTCCCTCAGTTGTTCAGTAGTCCATGAAGGGGGAATATAAAATACAGTCTCTTTTCTAGCCTCCGATAGCCACCTCTTAACTGACCTGTTTCCTGCAGAGATGAGCATTTTTCGCCGACAGTCTATAGCCAAGGTCACCCAGCTCTTGCAACAGCTGATCCGTGGATTCAAGTAAGGTTTCTTTATAATCTGCAGCTAATAGTATATGATCCACATATCAGAAAAGAGTTACCTGGGGATTGGTGGCCCAGAAGTGTGCCAGGTCCGGTGTACGGCTTCAATTTTCTTTTGGGACAATTCTTGATCCAGTGTCCTTTCTCCTTGCAATAGGCATACTATTCCTTAGACAGAGGGCCCCTCTGATTTCCAGGAACTCTCTCCCTATCATTATGACTGCACTACAGTGGCCAGGATCTTAGTCAACTTTCTGTCTTGCCTCTTTTCCTTTCTCTTTCTCTCACTTCCTGCTCTTTCTGCTTTCTTTCCTCTTTATCTTCTTCCATATCCCAGCTGTCTAAAACCTTTTCTGCCACCTGCACTAAATCCTTCAACAACTTGTCCTGTAAACCCTTTATTTTCTGGAGCTTTCTATAAATATCTCTGGCTGACTGGTCTATAAAGATTATAGTCACCATTGGCTTACACTCATGTGAGGTAGGGTCATAGGTTGTAAACCAGCTGTATGCCTCCATCAGACATTCAAGAAAGGCTGTGGGAGATTGCCTTCTACACGCACAAAGTGTATGGTGGATTAAATAGGTGGAACCAGAGGGTCCAAGAGTGAAGTTGACACCTTCTGTAGTCTGCCACTGAAGGAGAAATTCAGAAATAATTCCAGGAGTCTTTCTGCAGGATAAGTCTACTCTTTGCCCAAATGCTTATACTTGCAGGGTCCTAACCATATTTAGATTGTTGAAATCATACACCGGGTGACTGGAGCTCAAAGGAACTTAAGGCAGACGGCACACGCAGAGTGCAAGATCTGTTCTAGCCACGTTCCTCCTTGAGCATCAGCCAGAGCTGAATGAATGACCTTGTTAAAGTACGCAAAGACTGCTCCTGGCTTATGCCTCTTCTCCTTGCCTGATCATCAGAAGCCGTGCCTTAGACTCTCCCCTCAAACTCCTTGTGGGCCAACACAGGTGCGTACTGTGAGCTAAGCTGTGGAATTTGGGTAGAACACAAGGCCAACTGTTTCTGGAAAGGCTGCTTTAGGGTGAGATATGGGAAAATTCGCAAGAGGAAGGAAGGGTTTCACAGTTTGGAAGCAGAAGAGCGTTCCACGGTTTGGCCTGTAATTGGAGGCCTCGAGGGAGTGGGTGGGGCTTCAGGTCGGTATTTAAGGGTGAGCAGCGGACTAATTTACGCATTTGCCATAGTCTGCACTTTCCTGGGTGTTGTTCTGAGTACACACTGGAGAGGAAGAACTCCTGTCAAAGTGTCTTCAGCAGGATGGAAGATCAGGCAGATGTGGGTGGCTGCAGCACGGCAAAGACATCCCGGCGTCAAAAGACTGTTTGGCAGGCCAAGCAGAAGGAGGTCTTGCTCTCAGTTTTCGCCAAGACACCTTACCCGAGCTTCAGGACCAGGCAGGAACTGGCCAGGGAATTCAGAGTTCCAGAGTCCTCCATCCGCGTGTGGTTTCAAAACCGCAGAAACAGAACTGGCATGTCGAGGAAGACCTCAAAGCAGACCACCGCAGGCTCCAGCCATGAAGCCTCCCAACAGCCTCCTGAAAAGCTTGTCGCCAGGGTACAACAAGCAAGAGGCCCGCCCTCAGAACGGAGAAGGCCTCGAACGTGGCTTAGTCCAGCGCAGATCAGCATGCTAGTGCAAGCTTTTGAGATCTCTCCATCCCCAGACTATGCCACGAGGGTGCAACTGGCCCTGAGCACAGGTTTGCCTGAGGACACCGTCCACATATGGTTCCAGAACAGAAAGGCCAGGCAGAAAGGCCGCGCTGGAGGCAGCACAGCTAAAGGTGAGGACCTGCCTGCCTCTCCTGGCCCGGAAAGGGCTCCTGGAGCATCGTGTTGCATTGAGCAGGAGGCTTCCCGCGACAGCTTGTTGACATCGGGTTCTGCAGGAGGCCAGTGTGCAGAAGCGTTGATGTCAAGACCTGAACTCACCTTCTTCACAGAGGCCTACCCAGAATCCAGCAACTCCTGCCCTGTCCAGCTCTTCCTGGAGCAACTGGCGAGAACAGTGGAAGAGGAACAGGGACCAGCCGCTCTGGACCCAGATGTACCATGGGAGCAGATCGAACCAACACTCGAGGCTCCTCTCACAGAAGAAGAATATCAGGCTCTGTTGGACGATATTTGACCACATTGAGAACGCCCAGAATTGGGACTGTAAAACCCGGTTGCCTGGACCCTAACCTGACCATTGTCTCAGAGACTCCAGCCAGAAATAAGCTTGGACAGATGCTCAGACTTGCACCTAAGAAAGGTGCAGAGCTCTAGCGATCCTGAGTAAGTGTTGGGGAAAAGATGGAAGGCCCTGGAGGTGCGAGGAACCTCACAAGAAGACCAACAGAAACAGCTGCCCCAGCCCCCAGGGGGCTTGCAGAGACTGAGCCATCAAATAAGGAGCATGCTTGGTCTGGACCTAGGGACCCTATATACACCTAGCAGGTGGGAGGTGAATCCTTGTGCTTAATGTGGGTTGCCCTATGAGGGAGGTGTTGTGGAGTGGCCCAGCGGCGGTGGAGAGTTGTTTCTAACCTGGACTTTGTTGTTTCTAACCTGGACGGTTTTGAAGGACAGTTATATAATGTTAGCTTCAGTTATTATCAAGATAAATATGTAATTTGTCTGCTGTTGTACTCTGCGTCATTAAATTATTTTTAGGCATTACTATGACCTGTTATTCTTTTCATTTGGAAGTTAATGTGAAGAGGAGATATGATTATCTTTCAAGCTGAAAAGAGGTGTGATCATGACTCTTGGTTTTTAACTTGACTGCATATGGAATTAAGCAAAACACCCAAATTAAGGACACAATTGTAAAGTACTCTTGCTTGTTTGAAATAGTCTTCTCTACTTCTCTTCTGGATCTATAAAGCTGAAAAATATAACTTTAATCCATATCTTCATACTGCAAAACCAACCACTCATCTTTGCCTCATCTTCTACTGGAAACCTATACAAGGACATGGAAGAAGGAATGTTTTACTCTTTGCCTGTTCTTTTTCGCTTTGGGAGCAAGTCTATTTCTTCATTGACTATAGAACCTTCTTCTTGAGGAGTTCTGTGTATATGAAGGTGAGTTGAGCCAACCAGCCTCATGGACTAAGCCACTGATAGATTCCTCGATTTTCCATTTTTAGGCATCCACTGTTGAATTAATTGACTCACAGATTGTAAATCATTTTCATAAATCCTTTCCTATAAAGAGAGAGTTAGAGGGAAACATAAACTATGCATATAATTATCTTTCACATAGAACTACCAAATTTTCTGCTTTTAATAATGTTATGTAATTCATAAAGAAATCACTTAAACAACAGTACTTTTCATATGAGGAGTTATAGAAAAATATTCATCATCATGCAAAGGCAAAATGCTACCTACATTTTTGGGTATATTGATGGCATAGGAATTAAATTTTTTGATGCAGTTATATTCTAAAATATCATAATTGAATTACAAGTATTTTAATTTTTTGCAGCATTTATATATAGTTTATTTTTACCTCAAATTAGTCCCTTCTTCGTCTTAATTCACTCAACACACATTATAGTGTGTTCATTTTTTATTTTCTCAGGTTACAGAGATTCTATTTTATATGGGGATGACACCATGAAAATTAACTGTTCTATGCATGACACTGCTAATACCAAAATAGCATTCAAATAATGAGTAGACCTATCCGAATCACACTAGAATTCTCAGCAGAGACTATGAAAGCCAGAAGGGCTTGGATGGATATCATGCAGACACGAAGAGACCACCGATGCCAACCCAGACTACTATACCCAGTATATATGCAGCCATCCAGCCCTACAGAAGATACTAGAAGGAAAACCCCAACCCAATAATGTGAAATACACTCCAGAAAACACATTGAGGCCCACACCATGAGGGGAAGTCCATGCCTGACACTGCCTGGATGACCATGAACCAGAGTCAAGATAACCTAGAGACACACGATATCTGTAAACATGACAGACAAAAAGTGACAATGAAAGATACTATGCTATAATCATTGATGAGTGCCTAGCCCAGTTGTCATCAAAGAGACATCACGAGGCATCTCATGGGAACAGATGCAGAGACCCTTATCCAAACACAATGATGTATCCAGGGGAACCCCACAAATGAGGGAATATGTATTGTAGGAACCAGAGATATTAAGGACACAACAAGCACATGGCCCACTGAGTCAACTGAGTTCATAGGGGATCAGAGACTGAAGGACAAAAACATAAACATTCTATGAGTCTTGTGAGCTAGGTTGTTGGCATACACCTTATGATTATTATCCTGATTTCGCTGAGGGACTTCCAACAGTGAGAATGGGGGTGTCTCTGACTCTTTTTCCTGCTTTAGCTACACTTTCTCTCCTCATGTATTGCTTTGACCAACTCTGATGTGAGGGATTGTTCCTAGTTTTATTATAACTTGCTATGCCATCACATTTTTTTTTCATTGAAAATAAAATAAATGGCAAAAAAGCAGTGGATGAAGGAGAGGTGAGCTGGGCAGAGTTGGGCAGAGTAGTGGTGGATAGATTGTGTCTGGGAGGAGTGGAGGAAGAGGAAACTGCAGTTCAGATGTAGTGCATGAAACAACAACAAAAATAAAATGCTAAAACTAAATAAACTGTCAGCACCTAGGGCTGTTGGTGAGCGCCTGCATTCCTAGCACTCAGGAAGTTAAAGGTAGGTGGATCTCTGTGCGTTCAAGCACAGGTTGTTCTATAAAGAGAGCCTGGGACAGGAAAATTGTTCAGAAAAAAAATTCTGTTTTCAAAGAAACAAAAAACTGTCAGCATTTTGTGTTTCATCTTTAGGAACTTTGTTTTATGTTCCACTTTTTTACTTTTTATTTTTTTAATATTAGATACAGTTTATTAACTTTGTATCCAAGCTGTAGACCAGTCCCCTCATTCCCTCCCTTTCCTACCCTCCTTCCCTCATCTACTACCTACACCTTTCCAAGTCTACTGATAGGCGAGGGCTTCTGCCTGTTCCAACTGACCCTAGATTATCAGGCATCATCAGGTTTGCTGCAATGTCCTCCTCTGTGACCTAGCAAATCTGATCCTGCCTTGTGAGGGGGGAAGTCAAAGAGCCAGCCATTGAGTTCATGTCTGTAATAGTCCCTGTCCCACTTAGTATGGTACCCACTTGGAGACAGAGCTAACATGGACTATATTTGAGCAGGGGTGCTAGGTTCTATGCGTACATTGTCCTTGGTTGGAGATACAGTCTCATAAAAGACCCCTGTGCCCTGATATATTTGGTCCTTGTGGAGTTCCTGCCCTCTCCAGGTCACACTAACTCCCCCTTTTTTTATATGATTCCCTGTGCTCTGCCCAAGGTTTGGTTATGAGTCTCAGCACCTGCTTTGATATACTACTAGGTAGAGTCTTTCCCAGGTCCTCTGTGGTAGGCTAGGGTCCTGTTTCTTGTTTTCTCCTATGTCCATCAAATTTGTCTTTCTACCTGAGGTTTGATCATCTTAACCCAGGTCCTCTTTCTTGTTTATCTTTTTATAGATTTTAGTATGTTTATCCTATATTATAGGTCTAGCCTCCACTTAAAATCGAGTATATACCGTGTATGTCTTTCTGCTTCTGAGATACCTCACTCAGGATGATCTTTTCTAGATTGTTTGTTTGTTTGTTTCTTCATGTTTACATTTTATGACTTCTTTGAATGGTCTAGATAGAAACCTGTCTGTTGCATAGCTGGAACAGTGGTTTCCCATTTTATAAGCTGCTTCACCACCTAAAGAATGGATGGCAAAAGCGTTTTAGTTTCATGTTGTTAGACCTGGAGTCTCACTGCTCAGGAGCTCAGGATTGTGCACTTCCCAGGAACACTCATAGACCACAACTTGAGGCAAAAGCAAGAGTTTTATTCCAATTTCTATAGGGTCCCCCTACAAAGACAGGAGACAGCCCTAAATATGCAAAGGACAGGGTTTTATACCTGAAATTGAAACCACTTTTGCTCTATACATTGATTGTTCAGCAAGAATAGCATGAAGATAGTTTACACCTGGTTTTAGGTAGTATACAGCTGGTTGTAGTTTACAGGTGGTTGTAGATAGTTGTTCTCAGAACAGTTGACCCTTTCCTTCAAGAGTTATCTACACCTGACTTCAATTCAAATAATCACTGTTGTTTTTCTCATTCCCAGGTGGTCTCGCACCCCCCCTTTTTTGCCTCAATTTTAACCCTAAAATTGTGGATCAACCTCATGGACAGGTTGATACTCTTTCTGGAGCATCAGGACCTGAACTGCACTTATACTTTCCCAGAAAAAGGGGAGTTCTTGTCTGAGAGTTTATTGTCCCTGATGAGTTTCAGTTTCAGCCGGTAGCTGGAGGCTTGGAGTTTCCAGGTGTTGCAGGTTGATGAAAAGCCGGCTTAACATGTGGCACGTGGATTCAAGCTATGATGCCCTCTATTTTGACAGCAGTTGGCGTGGTGAGGAAGATGTAATAAGGACCCTTCAACTGAGGTTCCAGATTCTGGCTGCCATGTCACTGCACATATACCAGATCTTCAACGTGGAACTGATGGGGCACCTAAAAGGACCCAGGCACATATGCACTGCCAACCTTGCTCCAAATTTCTTTCTGAATAAGCTGCAATTCTTTCAGCCTGTACAAGCAGATTTACCACTAGTTTTATCAAGGGGGTACCCAAGAAGAGTCAGGGAACAGAAACCCATATAGTAGTTCGAAGGGTGTTAAACCTATATGGAGAGAGTATTTCTGACCCTAAAGAGGGCCAAGGGAAGGAGCACCGCCTTGTCACCGCCAGTCTCCATGTTCAATTTGGTGAGAATCTCTTTGAGAGTTCTATTCATTCTCTCTAAATGTCCTGAACTTTGGGGTCTATAAGCACAATGTAACTTACAGTCAAGCCCCAGAAACCTGGCCACCTCCTGGCTTAACTGAGCAATGAAGGTTGACCCATTGTCTGACCCAATTACCTTTGGAATACCAAACCGAGGAAAAATGTCTTCCAGAATCTTTTTGGCCATGACCAGGGAGGTTTCTTTCTTTGTGGGAAAAGCTTCCACCCATCCTGAGAAAGTGTCTACAAAAACCAGGAGATATTTATTGCTGTACCTGGATGGTTTACTTTCAGTGAAATCCACTTCCCAATGCATTCCAGGTCTAGTTCCTTGTCACTGGCCAGCAGTGACAGCTGAATACCACCTGAGAGAGGGCTGGGAGAAAGAGAGAGACAGGGTGACACAGAGAAGGACACCAAGTCTACATGCTTATCCAGGTGTTGATTTAATGGACGTCAGGTTAACACTTAAGTAGGCAGAAAAGTACAAGCAGTTTCTCATGTAGGAGCTTTACTTGGTCAGAACATAGGAGAGCTCACTCAAGGTTACACAGAGCCTGCTGTCTGGTTACTATGGTTGCACACAGTTTCTCAGGGTCAGAGCAGTCTGCTGTAGGACCACCAAGGTCAGTTTATAAGAAACTGGACTTTGGAAAATAGCCAAAGCCAATAGGCAGCGTTCCACTGCTCAGAGGCCATTAACTCAAAATTTGCCATATACTCCAAAAAGGCTGCCACAGTTCCTCTCAGCCACTTCCCTGGGCTCTGGAAATTCTTACCTATGTTTACACTCTGGCAAGGTTCACACGCCCTAGTCACTCACTCACTCAAGGGGGTGAGGTTTAGTATTAGGGACTGGGATTGGCGGACAACTTCAGCCAATTTCTTTGCCTTCAAGTGAATCCATTTATACATCTGAGTTATTAATCTCTCAGCATCTTCCTGGGGTAGAACGATCTTACCTTTGGAGTTAATCCATGCCCCCACGTCGGTGTCAAATATCCCTTTTTTTTTTTTTTTTTTTTTTTGCCATATTAACTTTAAGTCACTTTCTGAGAGGTTTAGTCATTCTTCTCTAGGCAGTTCAGCAATTAGTACCACCAGGACAGACTTTCCTCTAGCAGCTGCTTTAGCCTCCCGATTGGCCATGTTATCCCCCTTTGCTGCCCTGGAAGTCCCCTTCTGCTGTCCCGGGAAATGAATAATGCTTACCTTGTCGGGCAGCAACAGGGCATTGACCAAAGCCAGAATCTCATTTTTTATTTTTTATCTCTTTACCGGCTGATGTTAGCAGGCCTCTCTGCTGATAGATGGCCCCATGTACATGGGCTGTTGGTAAGGTGAACCAACTATCAGTGTAGATGTTTGTCTTTTTACCCTTTTCCAGAGTTAATGCTTGGATTAAAACAATCGATTCAGCTCCCTGAACAGATGTGCCCTCCGGCAACGCCTGGGCCCAGAATACCTTATGTCCATTTACCACCACTGCCTCTGCCTTTCTCTTTCCGTTCTACAAAAAACTGCTCCCATCCATATAGTATGTCACCTCCGCATCAGGAATTGGTTGCTCTTTCAAGTCCTTTCGTCATCCCTGTTCCTTTGCTAGAACCTGCAAATCATGCTCCATGGTCTGGATTTCTGGATCCTACAATAAGGTGGCAGGGTTTAGCTCCATAGCCAGGGCAAGGGTGACTCTACCTTTATTCAATAGCAAAGCCTGGTATTATGTCATACAGGTGTTCGTGAGCCAGCGATCAGTTGGCTGCCTTATGACACTCTCAGGGGCAAGACGAGCATAGATGGTGAGGTCCTGTCCCACAGTCAGTTTGTCTGCATCGTTTACTAGTGCCGCCACTGCTGCTATTATTCACAGGCAGGTTGGCCATCCTGCCGCTGCTGAATCAAGGTTTTTGGATAGATAGGCTACTAGTCTCTTCCAGGGTCCAATTTACTGTGTTAGCATCTGTTGGCCATTCCCTGATTCTCGGCCACATAGAGATGGAAGGTTTTGGTCACAATCTGAGTACCAAAGCTGGGGCAGACATTAAGGCTTGTTTGATATTATCAAATGCAGCTTGTTCATCCTTTCCCCAGATGCAAGAATCAATGCCCTTTGTAAGGGGATACAGAGGGGCTGCCATCTTGGCAAATACTTCTTTACTTAAAATTTCCCTCAGTTGTTCAGTAGTCCATGAAGGGGGAATATAAAATACAGTCTCTTTTCTAGCCTCCGATAGCCACCTCTTAACTGACCTGTTTCCTGCAGAGATGAGCATTTTTCGCCGACAGTCTATAGCCAAGGTCACCCAGCTCTTGCAACAGCTGATCCGTGGATTCAAGTAAGGTTTCTTTATAATCTGCAGCTAATAGTATATGATCCACATATCAGAAAAGAGTTACCTGGGGATTGGTGGCCCAGAAGTGTGCCAGGTCCCGGTGTAGGGCTTCAATTTTCTTTTGGGACAATTCTTGATCCAGTGTCCTTTCTCCTTGCAATAGGCATACTATTCCTTAGACAGAGGGCCCCTCTGATTTCCAGGAACTCTCTCCCTATCATTATGACTGCACTACAGTGGCCAGGATCTTAGTCAACTTTCTGTCTTGCCTCTTTTCCTTTCTCTTTCTCTCACTTCCTGCTCTTTCTGCTTTCTTTCCTCTTTATCTTCTTCCATATCCCAGCTGTCAAAAACCTTTTCTGCCACCTGCACTAAATTCTTCAACAACTTGTCCTAAAAACCCTTTATTTTCTGGAGCTTTCTATAAATATCTCTGGCTGACTGGTCTATAAAGATTATAGTCACCATTGGCTTACACTCATCTGAGGTAGGGTCATAGGTTGTAAACCAGCTGTATGCCTCCATCAGACATTCAAGAAAGGCTGTGGGAGATTGCCTTCTACACGCACAAAGTGTATGGTGGATTAAATAGGTGGAACCAGAGGGTCCAAGAGTGAAGTTGACACCTTCTGTAGTCTGCCACTGAAGGAGAAATTCAGAAATAATTCCAGGAGTCTTTCTGCAGTATAAGTCTACTCTTTGCCCAAATGCTTAGACTTGCAGGGTCCTAACCATATTTAGATTGTTGAAATCATACACCGGGTGACTGGAGCTCAAAGGAACTTAAGGCAGACGGCACACGCAGAGTGCAAGATCTGTTCTAGCCACGTTCCTCCTTGAGCATCAGCCAGAGCTGAATGAATGACCTTGTTAAAGTAGGCAAAGACTGCTCCTGGCTTATGCCTCTTCTCCTTGCCTGATCATCAGAAGCCGTGCCTTAGACTCTCCCCTCAAACTCCTTGTGGGCCAACACAGGTGCGTACTGTGAGCTAAGCAGTGGAATTTGGGTAGAACACAAGGCCAACTGTTTCTGGAAAGGCTGCTTTAGGGTGAGATATGGGAAAATTCGCAAGAGGAAGGAAGGGTTTCACAGTTTGAAAGTAGAAGAGCGTTCCACGGTTTGGCCTGTAATTGGAGGCCTCGAGGGAGTGGGTGGGGCTTCAGGTCGGTATTTAAGGGTGAGCAGCGGACTAATTTACGCATTTGCCATAGTCTGCACTTTCCTGGGTGTTGTTCTGAGTACACACTGGAGAGGAAGAACTCCTGTCAAAGTGTCTTCAGCAGGATGGAAGATCAGGCAGATGTGGGTGGCTGCAGCACGGCAAAGACATCCCGGCGTCAAAAGACTGTTTGGCAGGCCAAGCAGAAGGAGGTCTTGCTCTCAGTTTTCGCCAAGACACCTTACCCGAGCTTCAGGACCAGGCAGGAACTGGCCAGGGAATTCAGAGTTCCAGAGTCCTCCATCCGCGTGTGGTTTCAAAACCGCAGAAACAGAACTGGCATGTCGAGGAAGACCTCAAAGCAGACCACCGCAGGCTCCAGCCATGAAGCCTCCCAACAGCCTCCTGAAAAGCTTGTCGCCAGGGTACAACAAGCAAGAGGCCCGCCCTCAGAACGGAGAAGGCCTCGAACGCGGCTTAGTCCAGCGCAGATCAGCATGCTAGTGCAAGCTTTTGAGATCTCTCCATCCCCAGACTATGCCACGAGGGTGCAACTGGCCCTGAGCACAGGTTTGCCTGAGGACACCGTCCACATATGGTTCCAGAACAGAAAGGCCAGGCAGAAAGGCCGCGCTGGAGGCAGCACAGCTAAAGGTGAGGACCTGCCTGCCTCTCCTGGCCCGGAAAGGGCTCCTGGAGCATCGTGTTGCATTGAGCAGGAGGCTTCCCGCGACAGCTTGTTGACATCGGGTTCTGCAGGAGGCCAGTGTGCAGAAGCGTTGATGTCAAGACCCGAACTCACCTTCTTCACAGAGGCCTACCCAGAATCCAGCAACTCCTGCCCTGTCCAGCTCTTCCTGGAGCAACTGGCGAGAACAGTGGAAGAGGAACAGGGACCAGCCGCTCTGGACCCAGATGTACCATGGGAGCAGATCGAACCAACACTCGAGGCTCCTCTCACAGAAGAAGAATATCAGGCTCTGTTGGACGATATTTGACCACATTGAGAACGCCCAGAATTGGGACTGTAAAACCCGGTTGCCTGGACCCTAACCTGACCATTGTCTCAGAGACTCCAGCCAGAAATAAGCTTGGACAGATGCTCAGACTTGCACCTAAGAAAGGTGCAGAGCTCTAGCGATCCTGAGTAAGTGTTGGGGAAAAGATGGAAGGCCCTGGAGGTGCGAGGAACCTCACAAGAAGACCAACAGAAACAGCTGCCCCAGCCCCCAGGGGGCTTGCAGAGACTGAGCCATCAAATAAGGAGCATGCTTGGTCTGGACCTAGGGACCCTATATACACATAGCAGGTGGGAGGTGAATCCTTGTGCTTAATGTGGGTTGCCCTATGAGGGAGGTGTTGTGGAGTGGCCCAGTGGCGGTGGAGAGTTGTTTCTAACCTGGACTTTGTTGTTTCTAACCTGGACGGTTTTGAAGGACAGTTATATAATGTTAGCTTCAGTTATTATCAAGATAAATATGTAATTTGTCTGCTGTTGTACTCTGCGTCATTAAATTATTTTTAGGCATTACTATGACCTGTTATTCTTTTCATTTGGAAGTTAATGTGAAGAGGAGATATGATTATCTTTCAAGCTGAAAAGAGGTGTGATCATGACTCTTGGTTGTTAACTTGACTGCATATGGAATTAAGCAAAACACCCAAATTAAGGACACAATTGTAAAGTACTCTTGCTTGTTTGAAATAGTCTTCTCTACTTCTCTTCTGGATCTATAAAGCTGAAAAATATAACTTTAATCCATATCTTCATACTGCAAAACCAACCACTCATCTTTGCCTCATCTTCTACTGGAAACCTATACAAGGACATGGAAGAAGGAATGTTTTACTCTTTGCCTGTTCTTTTTCGCTTTGGGAGCAAGTCTATTTCTTCATTGACTATAGAACCTTCTTCTTGAGGAGTTCTGTGTATATGAAGGTGAGTTGAGCCAACCAGCCTCATGGACTAAGCCACTGATAGATTCCTCGATTTTCCATTTTTAGGCATCCACTGTTGAATTAATTGACTCACAGATTGTAAATCATTTTCATAAATCCTTTCCTATAAAGAGAGAGTTAGAGGGAAACATAAACTATGGATATAATTATCTTTCACATAGAACTACCAAATTTTCTGCTTTTAATAATGTTATGTAATTCATTCAGAAATCACTTAAACAACAGTACTTTTCATATGAGGAGTTATAGAAAAATATTCATCATCATGCAAAGGCAAAATGCTACCTACATTTTTGGGTATATTGATGGCATAGGAATTAAATTTTTTGATGCAGTTATATTCTAAAATATCATAATTGAATTACAAGTATTTTAATTTTTTGCAGCATTTATATATAGTTTATTTTTACCTCAAATTTGTCCCTTCTTCGTCTTAATTCACTCAACACACATTATAGTGTGTTCATTTTTTATTTTCTCAGGTTACAGAGATTCTATTTTATATGGGGATGACACCATGAAAATTAACTGTTCTATGCATGACACTGCTAATACCAAAATAGCATTCAAATAATGAGTAGACCTATCCGAATCACACTAGAATTCTCAGCAGAGACTATGAAAGCCAGAAGGGCTTGGATGGATATCATGCAGACACGAAGAGACCACCGATGCCAACCCAGACTACTATACCCAGTATATATGCAGCCATCCAGCCCTACAGAAGATACTAGAAGGAAAACCCCAACCCAATAATGTGAAATACACTCCAGAAAACACATTGAGGCCCACACCATGAGGGGAAGTCCATGCCTGACACTGCCTGGATGACCATGAACCAGAGTCAAGATAACCTAGAGACACACGATATCTGTAAACATGACAGACAAAAAGTGACAATGAAAGATACTATGCTATAATCATTGATGAGTGCCTAGCCCAGTTGTCATCAGAGAGACATCACGAGGCATCTCATGGGAACAGATGCAGAGACCCTTATCCAAACACAATGATGTATCCAGGGGAACCCCACAAATGAGGGAATATGTATTGTAGGAACCAGAGATATTAAGGACACAACAAGCACATGGTCCACTGAGTCAACTGAGTTCATAGGGGATCAGAGACTGAAGGACAAAAACATAAACATTCTATGAGTCTTGTGAGCTAGGTTGTTGGCATACACCTTATGATTATTATCCTGATTTCGCTGAGGGACTTCCAACAGTGAGAATGGGGGTGTCTCTGACTCTTTTTCCTGCTTTAGCTACACTTTCTCTCCTCATGTATTGCTTTGACCAACTCTGATGTGAGGGATTGTTCCTAGTTTTATTATAACTTGCTATGCCATCACATTTTTTTTTTCATTGAAAATAAAATAAATGGCAAAAAAGCAGTGGATGAAGGAGAGGTGAGCTGGGCAGAGTTGGGCAGAGTAGTGGTGGATAGATTGTGTCTGGGAGGAGTGGAGGAAGAGGAAACTGCAGTTCAGATGTAGTGCATGAAACAACAACAAAAATAAAATGCTAAAACTAAATAAACTGTCAGCACCTAGGGCTGTTGGTGAGCGCCTGCATTCCTAGCACTCAGGAAGTTAAAGGTAGGTGGATCTCTGTGCATTCAAGCACAGGTTGTTCTATAAAGAGAGCCTGGGACAGGAAAATTGTTCAGAAAAAAAATTCTGTTTTCAAAGAAACAAAAAACTGTCAGCATTTTGTGTTTCATCTTTAGGAACTTTGTTTTATGTTCCACTTTTTTACTTTTTATTTTTTTAATATTAGATACAGTTTATTAACTTTGTATCCAAGCTGTAGACCAGTCCCCTCATTCCCTCCCTTTCCTACCCTCCTTCCCTCATCTACTACCTACACCTTTCCAAGTCTACTGATAGGCGAGGGCTTCTGCCTGTTCCAACTGACCCTAGATTATCAGGCATCATCAGGTTTGCTGCAATGTCCTCCTCTGTGGCCTAGCAAATCTGATCCTGCCTTGTGAGGGGGGAAGTCAAAGAGCCTGCCATTGAGTTCATGTCTGTAATAGTCCCTGTTCCACTTAGTATGGTACCCATTTGGAGACAGAGCTAACATGGACTATATTTGAGCAGGGGTGCTAGGTTCTATGCGTACATTGTCCTTGGTTGGAGATACAGTCTCATAAAAGACCCCTGTGCCCTGATATATTTGGTCCTTGTGGAGTTCCTGCCCTCTCCAGGTCACACTAACTCCCCCTTTTTTTATATGATTCCCTGTGCTCTGCCCAAGGTTTGGTTATGAGTCTCAGCACCTGCTTTGATATACTACTAGGTAGAGTCTTTCCCAGGTCCTCTGTGGTAGGCTAGGGTCCTGTTTCTTGTTTTCTCCTATGTCCATCCCATTTGTCTTTCTACGTGAGGATTGATCATCTTAACCCAGGTCCTCTTTCTTGTTTATCTTTTTGTTTATCTTCTTATAGATTTTAGTATGTTTATCCTATATTATAGCTCTAGCCTCCACTTAAAATCGAGTATATACCGTGTATGTCTTTCTGCTTCTGAGATACCTCACTCAGGATGATCTTTTCTAGATGGTTTGTTTGTTTGTTTCTTCATGTTTACATTTTATGACTTCTTTGAATGGTCTAGATATAAACCTGTCTGTTGCATAGCTGGAACAGTGGTTTCCCATTTTATAAGCTGCTTCACCACCTAAAGAATGGATGGCAAAAGCGTTTTAGTTTCATGTTGTTAGACCTGGAGTCTCACTGCTCAGGAGCTCAGGATTGTGCACTTCCCAGGAACACTCATAGACCACAACTTGAGGCAAAAGCAAGAGTTTTATTCCAATTTCTATAGGGTCCCCCTACAAAGACAGGAGACAGCCCTAAATATGCAAAGGACAGGGTTTTATACCTGAAATTGAAACCACTTTTGCTCTATACATTGATTGTTCAGCAAGAATAGCATGAAGATAGTTTACACCTGGTTTTAGGTAGTATACAGCTGGTTATAGATAGTTTACAGGTGGTTGTAGATAGTTGTTCTCAGAACAGTTGACCCTTTCCTTCAAGAGTTATCTACACCTGACTTCAATTCAAATAATCACTGTTGTTTTTCTCATTCCCAGGTGGTCTCTCACCCCCCCCCTATTTTGCCTCAATTTTAACCCTAAAATTGTGGATCAACCTCATGGAGAGGTTGATACTCTTTCTGGAGCATCAGGACCTAAACTGCACTTATACTTTCCCAGAAAAAGGGGAGTTCTTGTCTGAGAGTTTATTGTCCCTGATGAGTTTCAGTTTCAGCCGGTAGCTGGAGGCTTGGAGTTTCCAGGTGTTGCAGGTTGATGAAAAGCCGGCTTAACATGTGACACGTGGATTCAAGCTATGATGCCCTCTATTTTGACGGCAGTTGGCATGGTGAGGAAGATGTAATAAGGACCCTTCAACTGAGGTTCCAGATTCTGGCTGCCATGTCACTGCACATATACCAGATCTTCAACGTGGAACTGATGGGGCACCTAAAAGGACCCAGGCACATATGCACTGCCAACCTTGCTCCAAATTTCTTTCTGAATAAGCTGCAATTCTTTCAGCCTGTACAAGTCAGATTTACCACTAGTTTTATCAAGGGGGTACCCAAGAAGAGTCAGGGAACAGAAACCCATATAGTAGTTCGAAGGGTGTTAAACCTATATGGAGAGAGTATTTCTGACCCTAAAGAGGGCCAAGGGAAGGAGCACTGCCCTGTCACCGCCAGTCTCCATGTTCAACTTGGTGAGAATCTCTTTGAGAGTTCTATTCGTTCTCTCTAAATGTCCTGAACTTTGGGGTCTATAAGCACAATGTAACTTACAGTCAAGCCCCAGAAACCTGGCCACCTCCTGGCTTAACTGAGCAATGAAGGTTGACCCATTGTCTGACCCAATTACCTTTGGAATACCAAACCGAGGAAAAATGTCTTCCAGAATCTTTTTGGCCATGACCAGGGAGGTTTCTTTCTTTGTGGGAAAAGCTTCCACCCATCCTGAGAAAGTGTCTACAAAAACCAGGAGATATTTATTGCTGTACCTGGATGGTTTACTTTCAGTGAAATCCACTTCCCAATGCATTCCAGGTCTAGTTCCTTGTCACTGGCCAGCAGTGACAGCTGAATACCACCTGAGAGAGGGCTGGGAGAAAGAGAGAGACAGGGTGACACAGAGAAGGACACCAAGTCTACATGCTTATCCAGGTGTTGATTTAATGGACGTCAGGTTAACACTTAAGTAGGCAGAAAAGTACAAGCAGTTTCTCATGTAGGAGCTTTACTTGGTCAGAACATAGGAGAGCTCACTCAAGGTTACACAGAGCCTGCTGTCTGGTTACTATGGTTGCACACAGTTTCTCAGGGTCAGAGCAGTCTGCTGTAGGACCACCAAGGTCAGTTTATAAGAAACTGGACTTTGGAAAATAGCCAAAGCCAATAGGCAGCGTTCCACTGCTCAGAGGCCATTAACTCAAAATTTGCCATATACTCCAAAAAGGCTGCCACAGTTCCTCTCAGCCACTTCCCTGGGCTCTGGAAATTCTTACCTATGTTTACACTCTGGCAAGGTTCACACGCCCTAGTCACTCACTCACTCAAGGGGGTGAGGTTTAGTATTAGGGACTGGGATTGGCGGACAACTTAGGCAATTTCTTTGCCTTCAAGTGAATCCATTTATACATCTGAGTTATTAATCTCTCAGCATCTTCCTGGGGTAGAATGATCTTACCTTTGGAGTTAATCCATGCCCCCACGTCGGTGTCAAATATCCCCTTTTGTTTTGTTTTGTTTTTTTGTTTTTTTTTTTTTTGCCATATTAACTTTAAGTCACTTTCTGAGAGGTTTAGTCATTCTTCTCTAGGCAGTTCAGCAGTTAGTACCACCAGGACAGACTTTCCTCTAGCAGCTGCTTTAGCCTCCCGATTGGCCATGTTATCCCCCTTTGCTGCCCTGGAAGTCCCCTTCTGCTGTCCCGGGAAATGAATAATGCTTACCTTGTCGGGCAGCAACAGGGCATTGACCAAAGCCAGAATCTCATTTTTTATTTTTTATCTCTTTACCGGCTGATGTTAGCAGGCCTCTCTGCTGATAGATGGCCCCATGTACATGGGCTGTTGGTAAGGTGAACCAACTATCAGTGTAGATGTTTGTCTTTTTACCCTTTTCCAGAGTTAATGCTTGGATTAAAACAATCGATTCAGCTCCCTGAACAGATGTGCCCTCCGGCAACGCCTGGGCCCAGAATACCTTATGTCCATTTACCACCACTGCCTCTGCCTTTCTCTTTCCGTTCTACAAAAAACTGCTCCCATCCATATAGTATGTCACCTCCGCATCAGGAATTGGTTGCTCTTTCAAGTCCTTTCGCCATCCCTGTTCCTTTGCTAGAACCTGCAAATCATGCTCCATGGTCTGGATTTCTGGATCCTACAATAAGGTGGCAGGGTTTAGCTCCATAGCCAGGGCAAGGGTGACTCTACCTTTATTCAATAGCAAAGCCTGGTATTATGTCATATAGGTGTTCGTGAGCCAGCGATCAGTTGGCTGCCTTATGACACTCTCAGGGGCAAGACGAGCATAGATGGTGAGGTCCTGTCCCACAGTCAGTTTGTCTGCATCGTTTACTAGTGCCGCCACTGCTGCTATTATTCACAGGCAGGTTGGCCATCCTGCCAGTGCTGAATCAAGCTTTTTGGATAGATAGGCTACTAGTCTCTTCCAGGGTCCAATTTACTGTGTTAGCATCTGTTGGCCATTCCCTGATTCTCGGCCACATAGAGATGGAAGGTTTTGGTCACAATCTGAGTACCAAAGCTGGGGCAGACATTAAGGCTTGTTTGATATTATCAAATGCAGCTTGTTCATCCTTTCCCCAGATGCAAGAATCAATGCCCTTTGTAAGGGGATACAGAGGGGCTGCCATCTTGGCAAATACTTCTTTACTTAAAATTTCCCTCAGTTTTTCAGTAGTCCATGAAGGGGGAATATAAAATACAGTCTCTTTTCTAGCCTCCGATAGCCACCTCTTAACTGACCTGTTTCCTGCAGAGATGAGCATTTTTCGCCGACAGTCTATAGCCAAGGTCACCCAGCTCTTGCAACAGCTGATCTGTGGCTTCAAGTAAGGTTTCTTCATAATCTGCAGCTAATAGTATATGATCCACATATCAGAAAAGAGTTACCTGGGGATTGGTGGCCCAGAAGTGTGCCAGGTCCCGGTGTAGGGCTTCAATTTTCTTTTGGGACAATTCTTGATCCAGTGTCCTTTCTCCTTGCAATAGGCATACTATTCCTTAGACAGAGGGCCCCTCTGATTTCCAGGAACTCTCTCCCTATCATTATGACTGCACTACAGTGGCCAGGATCTTAGTCAACTTTCTGTCTTGCCTCTTTTCCTTTCTCTTTCTCTCACTTCCTGCTCTTTCTGCTTTCTTTCCTCTTTCTCTTCTTCCATATCCCAGCTGTCTAAAACCTTTTCTGCCACCTGCACTAAATCCTTCAACGACTTGTCCTGTAAACCCTTTATTTTCTGGAGCTTTCTACAAATATCTCTGGCTGACTGGTCTATAAAGATTATAGTCACCATTGGCTTACACTCATCTGAGGTAGGGTCATAGGTTGTAAACCAGCTGTATGCCTCCATCAGACATTCAAGAAAGGCTGTGGGAGATTGCCTTCTACACGCACAAAGTGTATGGTGGACTAAATAGGTGGAACCAGAGGGTCCAAGAGTGAAGTTGACACCTTCTGTAGTCTGCCACTGAAGGAGAAATTCAGAAATAATTCCAGGAGTCTTTCTGCAGGATAAGTCTACTCTTTGCCCAAATGCTTAGACTTGCAGGGTCCTAACCATATTTAGATTGTTGAAATCATACACCGGGTGACTGGAGCTCAAAGGAACTTAAGGCAGACGGCACACGCAGAGTGCAAGATCTGTTCTAGCCACTTTCCTCCTTGAGCATCAGCCAGAGCTGAATGAATGACCTTGTTAAAGTACGCAAAGACTGCTCCTGGCTTATGCCTCTTCTCCTTGCCTGATCATCAGAAGCCGAGCCTTAGACTCTCCCCTCAAACTCCTTGTGGGCCAACACAGGTGCGTACTGTGAGCTAAGCAGTGGAATTTGGGTAGAACACAAGGCCAACTGTTTCTGGAAAGGCTGCTTTAGGGTGGGATATGGGAAAATTCGCAAGAGGAAGGAAGGGTTTCACAGTTTGGAAGCAGAAGAGCGTTCCACGGTTTGGCCTGTAATTGGAGGCCTCGAGGGAGTGGGTGGGGCTTCAGGTCGGTATTTAAGGGTGAGCAGCGGACTAATTTACGCATTTGCCATAGTCTGCACTTTCCTGGGTGTTGTTCTGAGTACACACTGGAGAGGAAGAACTCCTGTCAAAGTGTCTTCAGCAGGATGGAAGATCAGGCAGATGTGGGTGGCTGCAGCACGGCAAAGACATCCCGGCGTCAAAAGACTGTTTGGCAGGCCAAGCAGAAGGAGGTCTTGCTCTCAGTTTTCGCCAAGACACCTTACCCAAGCTTCAGGACCAGGCAGGAACTGGCCAGGGAATTCGGAGTTCCAGAGTCCTCCATCCGCGTGTGGTTTCAAAACCGCAGAAATAGAACTGGCATGTCGAGGAAGACCTCAAAGCAGACCACCGCAGGCTCCAGCCATGAAGCCTCCCAACAGCCTCCTGAAAAGCTTGTCGCCAGGGTACAACAAGCAAGAGGCCCGCCCTCAGAACGGAGAAGGCCTCGAACGCGGCTTAGTCCAGCGCAGATCAGCATGCTAGTGCATGCTTTTGAGATCTCTCCATCCCCAGACTATGCCACGAGGGTGCAACTGGCCCTGAGCACAGGTTTGCCTGAGGACACCGTCCACATATGGTTCCAGAACAGAAAGGCCAGGCAGAAAGGCCGCGCTGGAGGCAGCACAGCTAAAGGTGAGGACCTGCCTGCCTCTCCTGGCCCGGAAAGGGCTCCTGGAGCATCGTGTTGCATTGAGCAGGAGGCTTCCCGCGACAGCTTGTTGACATCGGGTTCTGCAGGAGGCCAGTGTGCAGAAGCGTTGATGTCAAGACCCGAACTCACCTTCTTCACAGAGGCCTACCCAGAATCCAGCAACTCCTGCCCTGTCCAGCTCTTCCTGGAGCAACTGGCGAGAACAGTGGAAGAGGAACAGGGACCAGCCGCTCTGGACCCAGATGTACCATGGGAGCAGATCGGACCAACACTCGAGGCTCCTCTCACAGAAGAAGAATATCAGGCTCTGTTGGACGATATTTGACCACATTGAGAACGCCCAGAATTGGGACTGTAAAACCCGGTTGCCTGGACCCTAACCTGACCATTGTCTCAGAGACTCCAGCCAGAAATAAGCTTGGACAGATGCTCAGACTTGCACCTAAGAAAGGTGCAGAGCTCTAGCGATCCTGAGTAAGTGTTGGGGAAAAGATGGAAGGCCCTGGAGGTGCGAGGAACCTCACAAGAAGACCAACAGAAACAGCTGCCCCAGCCCCCAGGGGGCTTGCAGAGACTGAGCCATCAAATAAGGAGCATGCTTGGTCTGGACCTAGGGACCCTATATACACATAGCAGGTGGGAGGTGAATCCTTGTGCTTAATGTGGGTTGCCCTATGAGGGAGGTGTTGTGGAGTGGTCCAGCGGCGGTGGAGAGTTGTTTCTAACCTGGACTTTGTTGTTTCTAACCTGGACGGTTTTGAAGGACAGTTATATAATGTTAGCTTCAGTTATTATCAAGATAAATATGTAATTTGTCTGCTGTTGTACTCTGCGTCATTAAATTATTTTTAGGCATTACTATGACCTGTTATTCTTTTCATTTGGAAGTTAATGTGAAGAGGAGATATGATTATCTTTCAAGCTGAAAAGAGGTGTGATCATGACTCTTGGTTGTTAACTTGACTGCATATGGAATTAAGCAAAACACCCAAATTAAGGACACAATTGTAAAGTACTCTTGCTTGTTTGAAATAGTCTTCTCTACTTCTCTTCTGGATCTATAAAGCTGAAAAATATAACTTTAATCCATATCTTCATACTGCAAAACCAACCACTCATCTTTGCCTCATCTTCTACTGGAAACCTATACAAGGACATGGAAGAAGGAATGTTTTACTCTTTGCCTGTTCTTTTTCGCTTTGGGAGCAAGTCTATTTCTTCATTGACTATAGAACCTTCTTCTTGAGGAGTTCTGTGTATATGAAGGTGAGTTGAGCCAACCAGCCTCATGGACTAAGCCACTGATAGATTCCTCGATTTTCCATTTTTAGGCATCCACTGTTGAATTAATTGACTCACAGATTGTAAATCATTTTCATAAATCCTTTCCTATAAAGAGAGAGTTAGAGGGAAACATAAACTATGCATATAATTATCTTTCACATAGAACTACCAAATTTTCTGCTTTTAATAATGTTATGTAATTCATTCAGAAATCACTTAAACAACAGTACTTTTCATATGAGGAGTTATAGAAAAATATTCATCATCATGCAAAGGCAAAATGCTACCTACATTTTTGGGTATATTGATGGCATAGGAATTAAATTTTTTGATGCAGTTATATTCTAAAATATCATAATTGAATTACAAGTATTTTAATTTTTTGCAGCATTTATATATAGTTTATTTTTACCTCAAATTAGTCCCTTCTTCGTCTTAATTCACTCAACACACATTATAGTGTGTTCATTTTTTATTTTCTCAGGTTACAGAGATTCTATTTTATATGGGGATGACACCATGAAAATTAACTGTTCTATGCATGACACTGCTAATACCAAAATAGCATTCAAATAATGAGTAGACCTATCCGAATCACACTAGAATTCTCAGCAGAGACTATGAAAGCCAGAAGAGCTTGGATGGATATCATGCAGACACGAAGAGACCACCGATGCCAACCCAGACTACTATACCCAGTATATATGCAGCCATCCAGCCCTACAGAAGATACTAGAAGGAAAACCCCAACCCAATAATGTGAAATACACTCCAGAAAACACATCGAGGCCCACACCATGAGGGGAAGTCCATGCCTGACACTGCCTGGATGACCATGAACCAGAGTCAAGATAACCTAGAGACACACGATATCTGTAAACATGACAGACAAAAAGTGACAATGAAAGATACTATGCTATAATCATTGATGAATGCCTAGCCCAGTTGTCATCAGAGAGACATCACGAGGCATCTCATGGGAACAGATGCAGAGACCCTTATCCAAACACAATGATGTATCCAGGGGAACCCCACAAATGAGGGAAAATGTATTGTAGGAACCAGAGATATTAAGGACACAACAAGCACATGGCCGACTGAGTCAACTGAGTTCATAGGGGATCAGAGACTGAAGGACAAAAACATAAACATTCTATGAGTCTTGTGAGCTAGGTTGTTGGCATACACCTTATGATTATTATCCTGATTTCGCTGAGGGACTTCCAACAGTGAGAATGGGGGTGTCTCTGACTCTTTTTCCTGCTTTAGCTACACTTTCTCTCCTCATGTATTGCTTTGACCAACTCTGATGTGAGGGATTTTTCCTAGTCTTATTATAACTTGCCATGCCATCACATTTTTTTTTTTCATTGAAAATAAAATGAATGGAAAAAAATACAACCGGATGAAGGAGAGGTGAGCTGGGCAGAGTAGAGGTGGATAGATTGTGGCTGCGAGGAGTGGAGGAAGAGGAAACTGCAGTTCAGATGTAGTGCATGAAACAACAAAAATAAAATGCTAAAACAAAATAAACTGTCAGCAGCTCAGGCTATTGGTGAGCACCTACATTCCTAGCACTCAGGAAGTTAAAGGTAGGTGGATCTCTGTGAATTCAAGCACAGGATGTTCTATAAAGAGAGCCTGGGACAGCCAAAATTATTCAGAAAAAAATCCTGTTTTCAAAGAAACAAAAAAACTGTCAGCATTTTGTGTTTCATCTTTAGGAAATTTGTTATATGTCCCACTTTTATATTTTTATTTTTTAATATTAGATACAGTTTATTAACTTTGTATCCCAGCTGTATCCCAGTCCCTCATTTTCTCCCTATCCTACCCTCCTTCCCTCATCTCTTCCCTACCCCTTTCTAAGTCCACTGATAGGGGAGGGCCTCCTCCTATTCCAACTGACCCTAGCTTATCAGGTATCATCAGGACTAGCTGAAATATCCTCCTCTGTGGCCTAGCAGTCTGATTCTCTCTTGGGAGGGGGGAGGTCAAAGAGTGAGCCACTGAATTCATGTCTAAAATAGTCCCTGTTCCACTTAGTATGGTACCCACTTGGATACAGAGCTCACATGGACTATATTTGAGCAGGGGTGGTAGGTTATATGCATACAAGGTCCTTGGTTGGAGAAACAGTCTCATAAAAGAGCCCTGTGCTGATATATTTGGTCCTTGTATAGTTCCTGTCCTCTCCAGGTCACACTAACTCTCCCTTCTTTCATATGATTCCCTGTGCTCTGCCCAAGGTTTGGATATGAGTCTCAGCATCTGCTTTGATACACTGCTAGGTAGAGTCTTTCATTGGTCTTCTGGAGCAGGCTTCTGTCCTGTTTCTTGTTTTTGCCTATATCCATCCCATTGGTCTTTATAAGTGAGGATTGATCATCTTAACCTAGGTCCTCTTTCTCATTTATCTTCTTTAGGTGTACAGATTTTAGTTTGTTTATCCTATCTTATAGGTCTAGCATCCACTTGAAAGTGAGTGTATACCGTGTATGTCTTTCTGCTTCTGGGACACCTCACTGAGGATTATCTTTCTGGATTGTTTTTTTTTTTTTTGTTCATGTTTACATTTTATGACTTCTTTGAATGGTCTAGAATTGAACCTGTCTGTTGTATAGCTTGTAAAGAGGTTTCCCATTTTATAAGCTGCTCCACCACCTAAAGAATGGATTGCAAAAGCATTTTAGTTTCATGTTGTAAGACCTGTAGTCTCACTGCTCAAGAGCTCAGGATTGTGCCCTTCCCAGGAACACTCATAGACCACAACTTGAGGCAAAAGCAAGAGTTTTATTTCAATTTCTATAGGGTCCCCCCTCCAAAGACAGGAGACAGCCCTAAATATGCAAAGGACAGGGTTTTATACCTGAAGTTGAAACCACTTTTGCTCTATACATTGATTGTTCAGCAAGAATAGCATGAAGATAGTTTACACCTGGTTTTAGGTAGTATACAGCTGGTTGTAGATAGTTTACAGGTGGTTGTAGATAGTTTACAGGTGGTTGTAGATAGTTGTTCTCAGAACAGTTGACCCTTTCCTTCAAGAGTTATCTACACCTGACTTCAATTCAAATAATCACTGTTGTTTTTCTCATTCCCAGGTGGTCTCTCACACCCCCCCTTTTTGCCTCAATTTTAACCCTAAAACTGTAGATCAACCTCATGGAGAGGTTGATACTCTTTCTGGAGCATCAGTACCTGAACTTCACTTATACTTTCCCTGACAAAGGGGAGTTCTGGTCTGAGAGTTTATTGTCCCTGATGAGTTTCAGTTTTAGTGGGTTGCTGTAGGCTTGGACTTTCCAGGTGTTGCAGGTTGATGAAGAGCAGGCTTAACGTGTGACACATGGACCCAAGCTGTGATGCTCTCTACTTTGGCAGTTGGGGTGGTGAGCAGGATGTAATAAGGACCCTTCAACTGAGGTTCCAGATTCTGGCTGCCATGTCACTGCACATATACCAGATCTCCCACCTGGAACTGATGGGGCACCTCCAAGGACCTGGGCGCATAAGCACTGTCAACCTTGCTCCATATTTCTTTCTGCATAAGCTGCAGTCCCTTTAGCCTGGACAAGTCAGATTTATCACTAGTTATGTCAAGAGGGTCCCCAAGAAGAGTCAAGGTAGGAGAGCAGGAACCCCATATAGTAATTCAAAGGGAGTTAAGCCTAGTAGGGAGTGAGTATTTCTGACTCTAAAGAGGGCCAAGGGAAGAAGCACCACCCAGTCACCCCCAGTCTCCATTGTCAATTTTGTGAGAGTCTCTTTTAGAGTTCTATTTATTCTCTCTACTTGTCCTGAGATTTGGGGTCTATAAGCATGATGTAACTTCCAATCAAGTCCCAGAAATCTGGCCACCTCCTGGTTTACCTGAGCAAGGAAGGCTGGCCCATTGTCTGACCCAATTAGCTTTGGAATACCTTACTGAGGGAAAATGTCTTCCAGAATCTTTTGGTCATGACCATTGTGGTTTCTTTCTTTGTGGGAAAATCTTCCACCCATCCTGAAAAAGTGTCCACAAAAACCAGGAGATATTTATTGTCATACCTGTCTGGTTTAATTTCAGTGAAATCCACCTCCCAATGCATTCTGGGTCTACTTCCTCTTAGCCGCTTTCCTGGGCTCTGGAAATTCTTACCTATGTTTACTCTCTGGCAAGGTTCACATGTCCTAGTCACTCTCTCAGTTAGGATGGTGAGGTTTAGTATTCAGTACGGGTATTGGAGGGCAACTTCAGCCAATTTCTTTGCCCCCAAGTAAGTCCACTTATGCATCTGAGTTATCAATCTCTCAGCATCTTCCTGGGGTAGAATTATCTTACCTTTAGAGTCAATCTATGCCCCCACATTGGTGTTAAATATCCCATTTTTGCCATATTAACTTTAAGTCAGTTTCTGAGCAGTTTAGTCATTCTTCTCTGGGCAGTTCAGCTGTTAATACCACTGGGGCAGAGTTTCCTCTAGCAGCTACTTTAGCCTCCTGATCGGCCATGTTATTCCCCTTTGGTGCCCTGGAAGTCTCAACCTTCTGCTGTCCTAGGAATTGAATAATGCTTACCTTGTTGGGCAGCAACAGTGCATTGAGCAAAGTCAGAATCTTGTTTTTATTTTTTATCTCTTTTTATTTTTTATCTCTTTACCAGCTGATGTTAGCAGGCCTCTCTGATGATAGATGGCCCCATGCACATGGGCTTTTTATGAGGCGTACTGACTATCAGTGTAGATGTTTATCTTTTTACCCTTTTCCAGAGTTAAATCCTGGGTTAAAGCAATCAATTCAGCCTGCTGAACAGAAGTGCCCTCTGGCAATGCCTGGGCCCATATTACCTTATGTCCATCTACCACCACTGCCTCTGCCTTTCTCTTCCATTCTCAAAAAAACTGCTCCTATCCATATAGTATGTCACCTCAGCTTTATGAAGAGGGTGATCTTTCAAGTCCTTGCACCATCCCTGTTCCTTTGCTAGAACGTGCAAACAATCATGCTCCAGGGGCTGGATTTCTAGATCCGTAAATAAGGTGGCAGGGTTTAGCTCCATAGCCAGTTCAAAGGTGACTCTATCATTATTCAAGTGCAAAGCCTGGTAAGGTGTCATGCAAGTGTTCGTGAGCCAGCAATCAGGTGGCTGCCTTATGACACTCTCAGGGGCATGAGGAGCATAGATGGTGAGGTCCTGTCATAGAGTCAGTTTGTCTGCATCTTTTACTAGTGCCACTACTACTGCTATTATTCGAAGGCAGGTTGGCCATCTTGCCACTACTGAATCAAGCGTTTTGGATAGATAGGCTACTGGTCTCTTCCAGGGTCCAATTTTCTGTGTTAGCAACTCCTTGGCCATTCCCTGTTTCTCAGCCACATAAAGATGGAAGGGTTTGGTTACATCAGGGAGTCCCAATGCTAGGGCAGACATTAAGGCTTGTTTGATATTATCGAATGTGCCTTGTTCATCCTTTCCCCAGATGAAAGTCTTTGCCCTTTGTAAGGGCATACAGATGGGCTGCCATCTTGGCAAATCCTGCAATCCACAGCTGGCAAAACCCTGCTGTACCTAAAATTTCCCTCAGTTGTTTAGTAGTCCATGGAGGGGGAATATGAAATACAGTCTCTTTTCTAGCCTCTGATAGCCATTTCTTTTCCTCTCTTAATATATATCCCTGATAACTGACCTGTTTCCTGCAGAGCTGGGCCTTTATTGCTGATGCTCTATATCCAAGGTCACCCAGCTCTTGTAACAGCTAGTTGGTGGCTTTAAGGCAGGTTTCTTTACAATTTGCAGCTAATAGAATGTCATCCACATATTGGGGAAAAGTTACCTGGGGATTGGTGGCCCGGAAGTGTGCCAGGTCCCAGTGTAGGGCTTCATCAAATATAGTAGAAGAATTTTTAAACCTTGAGGAAGTTGAGTCCATGTAAGCTCACCTGAGTCCCCTGAGTCTGGGTCTTTCCATTCAAAAGCAAAAATGTCTTGCCTGGTAGGGCTGAGTTGGAGACAAAAAAATAAAATGTGTCCTTAAGGTCCAGGACCATATACCAAACCCTGTCAGGGGGAGGGGAACTCAACAGGTTATATGTGTTGGGTGCGGTAGGGTGTAAGTCCATGACCTGTTTGTTAACTTCCCTCAAGTCCTGTAGGGGTCAATAGTCATTGCATCCAGGCTTCTGAATTGGCAGCAATAGAGTATTCCAGGCAGAATAGCCCCTTCTGAGAACCCCTAGATCAAGGAACCTCTGTTTGTGAGGGTGGATCCTCACGGGTTATCTTAGACATTGGATATTGTTACACCGTGATTGGGGTAGCCTGAGGCTTCAGCTCTATCAGAACTGGAGCTGTTTCTCTGCTTTTCCTAGGCCATCTGTTTCAGCCCATGCCCGGGGAATCTCTGTAGCCACCAGTCAATGTCTTTTTCTGGACTTACCACCTTTTCAGAAAGGCGGCATTCATCTTCCAGTTGAATTTTCAGTACATGAATGGGATCTCCTTTATTGTCTGTCAAATGTGGGCCATCTGGTCTAAAATGGATATGGGCTCCTATCTTAGTTAGAATATCTCACCCTAACAGCGGGTATGGGCATTCAGGGAGAACTAAGAATGAGTGGTATACCCGGTCCACTCCAAGGTCCACCATTCTTCGGGTAGTCCATGAGTATTGTTTACATCCAGTGGCTCCTTGGACCGATGATTTCTTCTTTTTTAGCTTCAAAATCTTGTAACAGAACAGAATGCTGGAAGCCAGTGTCCACCAAGAAGTCGACTGGCTTCCCGTCCATCTTAAGGGTTACCCTGGGCTCTGGGTGAGGGCTCAAACTCTGTCCCCCCCTAATCATTGTCATCATCCAGGGTTAGGACCTGGGTCTCCAGGGCTTGGGCATTCGGTTTTTCTGGCTTTTTCGTCCTTTTAGGACAATCCTTGATCCAATGTCCTTTCTCCTTGCAATATGCACACTGATCCTTAGACAGAGGGCCTCCTGGAGTCTGGAGGGTCTTAATCTTGACAGCAAGGATCTTGTCAAGGTGAAGGGTGCCCTCGTGTGGCCATTCAACCTGAAAAGTAGGCCACTCTGAGGAACAGAAAGTTTGCCATTTTCCCTTTTTAACTTCAACTGAAATGTTATGTGCCCTATATCTCACCTCTGAGAAATGATCAAGGGTGAGGGATAAGGGTGTAGTCACAGTTTGTCCCATAATAAAGTCATCTGTCAAGAAAGTCAAAGAGGAAACACAGATAGAGACAAAGAGAACAAGACAGACAATTAGACAAGGACGCCCTTGCGGGTGGTACCACAGAACGCTGATTGAAAGGCTGCCTGGCGGCAGCCATCTCTAACAGGAAATAGATGGGAGGAGGAGCGTCCCAATCCTAGCCTCCCAAACCGGAGCGTCCTCCAGTTCCCAGTCAAGTGATAGTCTGATACGTCTGTCTATCACAATGAATGATCAGATGACTAAAAAAAGGTCTAGATAGGCGCCTAAACAGAAACAGATTGGTAAGACAGAAACAAGCAAAGCAAAACAGAAATTAGACTAACCTGTTTTGAGCTCAACCTCCGAACTCAGTCTGATGAGGGTTGGGGAAGGGGCACGCCCTTTCCCGGTCAAACGCACCAAAAATGTAAGGCCTGGGGTCTCACAGCTCAGGAGTTCAAGATTGCGCCCTTCCCAGAAATCCCCACAGACCACGACTCCATGCAAAAGCAAGAGTTTTTTGTTTGTTTGTTTGTTTGTTTGTTTTTTGTTTTTCCAATCGTGATACGGTCACCCCTCCAAAGACAGGAGACGACCCCAAGCATGCAAAGCACAGGATTTTTATACTTAAAAATCTGGCCACTTTTGCTCTATACATTGATTGGTCAGCAAGAATAGCATGAAGATAGTTTACAGCTAGTTGTTTGCAGTTTTTGGCCATTTGTGAGTTTTCTCAAAACAATTCACCCTGCCGTTATTTTTTAAAACCTATCTCGGAGCAGTTTATCCTGCCTTTTGAGAGCTACGTGGCTCTGGCTTTAATTCAAAGATGGGAATAGTCACAGCTGTTTTTTATTTTACAGTTGTTTGCATACTCAGGTGGTCTCTCGGATGGAGATGAAGAGAGAGAGAGAAGGAGACAGCAGGACATGATAGCAGAAGAGAGAGAAGGGGGCACCCCAACAGAGAAGGGGGAGAGCGCAAGAAGGCAATAGCAAGAGGGCGAGAGGCCAAGAGAGAGACAAAGTGGGCAGGCAGATCCTTTTAAGGAGCAAAGTAACCACACCTGCCCTCCCTGGCAGTCAACACGTAATGTCATCACAGGTTGCTAGGAAAGCCAGAAACAGGTGCCTAAATACTAAGAGTTGGCATAGGCCTTTAATCCCAGTACTCTGCCAGGCAGAAGCAGGCCAGTCTCTGTGAGTTCAAGGTCAGGCTGGTCTACAGATCTAGTCCAAGATAGCCAAGGCTAAAAGGAGAAACCCTCTCTCAAAATACCAAAATATTCATATGTATAATTAATACATTCTCACTAAATATAGTAATATAAACCAATATATTTAATAAATATGTTATATATTAATATATACATTTTGTTTTAATCATATGTATATGTTTCAATTTATGTTTTAATCATATAGATATATTATTGAAATAAAAAATCTGAGCCAGGCTTTGTGGCACATATGTCTAATCCTGTCTCTCTAGGAGACACAAGCATGCTGCTGTGTAAGTTCAGTGTCACCCTGGTCTACAAAGCAAGTCCAGGACATGCACGGCTAGAGAGAAACATTGTCTAAAAAAACAGGCTAGTTGTGTGGCTAGATATATCTGAAATCACATAGTGTGACAAGGCTATAAGAAAGTCTTACAAGGCATGGTGACACACATCCATAGTCCCAGCACTTGAGAGGCAGATGAAGGTAGGTCTCTGTGAGTTCAAGGTCAGCCTGGTTTACAAAGAGAATCCTGGATTGGCAATGATGCACTGAGATACCATGTCGCAAAAATAAAACATTAAATTAAATTAAAAAAATCAAAGCCTGGATTGTTGGCAAATGCCTCTAATACTAGCACTATGACTGGCAGAAGGAAATGGATCTGTGTTAGTTTAAGGCCTGCCTGGTCTAGAAAGTATGACAGGTCAGTCAAGGCTATACAGAAAATCTCTTTCTTAAAAAACAATATCCTGGGATGTAAACAAAAAAACCTTCTAGTATCTGAAGGTTGTTTCTTTTTTTTAACTTTTAAAAAATTTATGTTTTTGTAAATTACAGTTTATTCACATTGTATCCATGCTGTGGCTCCATCCTTCATCCCCTCCTTTATTCAACCTCCTAACTTCCTCCTATTTCTGTCCTAAAGTCCACTGATATGGGAGGTCCTCCTCCAATTTCATCTGACCCTAGCCTATGAGATCTCATCAGAACTGGCTGCATTGTCCTCTACTGTGGCCTGCTCCCCCATCAAGGAGAGGTGACCAAAGAGCCAGACACTGAGTTCATATCAAAGACAGTTCCTGTTCCCATTACTAGGAAACTCACTTGGAGACTGAGCTGCCATGGAATATATCTGGGCAGGAGTTGAAGAGGTTCAAGGTTATCTCCATGCATGGTCTTTGGTTGGAGTATCAGTCCCAATGCCCTCCTTGTTGAACTCCTGCCCCCTCAAAAGTCTTCCTTAGTCATCAGGGAAATACAAATCAAAATGAACCCAGGATATCACATTACACCTATCAGAACAGAAAAGATCGAAAACTCAAATGACAACACATTCTGGAGAGGATGTGTGAAAAGGGGAACACTCCTCCATGTCTGGTCGTGATGTAAACTTGTACAACCACTTTGGAAATCAATGTGGTAATTTCTCAGAAAATTAGGAATAGTGCTACCTCCAGATCCAGCTATACCACTCCTAGGTATATATCCAAAATTTGATCAAGTGTACAACAAGGACATTTGCTGGACCATGTTTGTAGCTGCTTTATTTGTAATAGCCAGAAGCTGGAAACAACCCAGGTCCCACTCCATTGAGGAATGGATATAGGAATTGTGGTACTTTTACACATGGGAATACTACTAAGCATTTAAAAATAAGGAAATCATGAAACTGGCAGGCAAATGGTGGGATCTAGAAAAGATCATCCTGAGTGAGGTATCCCAAAAGCAGAAAGACACACAGGGTATATACTCACTCATAAGTGGGTATTAGACATATAATACAGGATAAACATACTAAAATCTGTACTCCCTAAGAATCTACTAAAAAAATTTTTTTTAATCTGTTTTTCATCATAGCCTTGGAGGAAGTAAATTATTTACCATGTTCACTTATAACGTAATGGAGGAAGTCACCAATTGTGGTTGTGTTCTATATTTTGAAACATTGGAGTAGGTATTGAAGTTTGATGTATGTGTATCAAATCCAATCACAGAAGTTTATTAGGTAAATCTGTTATTCTTTCTGTGGCTGCTGTTGATCTAATGCATTTCCACTTGCTGATAGGTATTTTTCTGCTGAAAAGTATAGAATGGGATTCCCATCATCTATGTGATCCATTGCTTATTTATACCATGTGGTATGTGATCATGCTTTTCAATGAAGGGCCTCTGAGAAAGCATGGTGCTTTTGTTTTTCATTTTCACAAATTCCTTTAAGATGTTTGTTTTCAAGCCTGATTTGGATGTCAGTAATTAGGCAAAGCTGCATTTGAAGTCTTGATTCTCATGTCAGCTTTCTGAGTACACGTCCAAGGGTGGAAGATGTTCCCCCAATGTGTTCTATTTTTACCAACATTAATGTTAAAATGCTTAATAGTGTATATGTATGTATGTATATATGCATAAATATATATGAATATATATATACACACATATATATGTTATTTGAAGTTCCATTCTTCTTATGTTCCCATTAGTTACTACATGACACATAATGTTGAAGTACTGCCTTCTGAGAGAATTATCTAGAGGTGCTGAATAATGTAACAGCAATGATATTTATTTCAAAACAGCATGTTGTGTGTGTATGTGTAATCTGACTATGGGTTCTTAGGCCATGACAAATGTATGAAGACTTGGTGACAGCTTTGTGGGGTTTATTTTAGTCATTGTTATATGTTCAAAGTCATGTTGCCAGTTTTGCTTACCACAGACATTCCCCACTGAGTTCATTGATACTCAAATAAACTTAATTGAAATATTACATCAGTAAAACATTGTCTTCTATCCAGATTATAAACCTATTGTCCTATAAGGATGGAAGAACATGAAATAATAATAATAATAATAATAATAATAATAATAATAATAATAATAAATGCTATGTACAAATTAAAATGATATAATGCTGTCATTTTTTTTTGGAATGTGTTAGTTCATTCTTAGGAGTAAAGACTTATTCATAAAACTGTCTCAGATCTACAAGTGAATGTCAGAGAGTTGTCTCAGTGGGAATACTTGGTTGTTTCTAAGCCTGATGATTTGAGCTCAATTTCTGGGTAGCCAATATTACTCCTATAGAATTTTTCTAATATTTCTATACTTGGGCCTTTGTATGTACAAATTCACACACCAGCACATACATAAATCATTTTTAAACCTAAATAAGGGCCAGTTCTTTCACTGGTCAAAAGACTCTTTGGGTTTCATGTTGAAAACTCATATATGGGATGTAAACAGATAGTAAACAGCAATAAGTTGTCCTCTCATGGCACATACATACTCAAACATTTTTCAATGGATGAAATTAAAGCAAAGGAGAAAACCCACTTACTGACAACATCAGAAATGATTTTGCAATTGTAAATAAATGTAGAATTTGAAGACTTATTACTGTTCATTAAAAGAAAAAAAATGTTACCTGTGTACATCTTATTTTATCCATTCATTCCTTGATTCAAGAATAAGTCATTAAAAATATCTTAGCTTTGCTCAGAGATGCATCCCTGTCATCGTAGACCTGGGAGTCCATGGAAACCTAATCTTTCTGAGATTATGGTCAGCTTGGTCCACACAATTAGCTCTCTTTTGTGTTTGTTCGTTCATTTATTTGTTTGTTTTTTAGACAAAATTTCCTTGTGTAGTCTTGGCTGTCCTAGATCTACTTTGTAGACCTGGCTGGCCACAAATTCAAGTCTCTTCTTCCCTGAGTGCTGGGATTACAGGGGTGTGCCACCATGCCCAGCTCCAAAACTGAGTTCTAAAACAGGCATGGCTATGTAGAAATATCATGTATTTAAATGATCCCCCAAAATGTACTCTGTATCTCAAATTATAGGGTTTTTTTCCCCCTCAGGGATAGTGTCCACAGAGCTGGGTCCTGGTACTGTTCCTGGTACTGTTCCTGGTCCTGGTCCTCAGAGCCTAGCTCTTGGCCCAGCTGTGGCCCCAAAATTCTGCTGTCAAGCACTGGCCCTGTTGGGCTTTTTTTTCTGGGGCTCAATCTATCCCAGTAGACCCCCTGCGCACCAACTACACACCTGGCAGCATCTTCTATAGATGGATGCACATGCCCAACTCGCAGGAAACTCTCAACAAAAACAGGCTCCATACCCCTTGGCTAAGCCACCCACTGTGGGCCGATGGGGAGGCCCCATCTCTGAATACATCACTTAAGTTGAGTAAGCAACACGTTTTAAATAATAATAATATGAAACCAACAACAATAACACAAGAGTGAAAAACAGCAATTTAAAAATATACAAAATTAAGGGAATCTTTTCTCTAAGGGGAGAAGGCGCTGGATGCAGCTCAGCCGGCAATTGTACGAACTATATGTCTACCTCGGGCAGCGGGGACAGGGGAATGGGTGCCCCCAAGTGCACTACAGTGGAGAGAAACAGTAGCTCATCCGCCAAGTCCACAAGGGCCTGTGTGTCCTCTGATGCTAAAGCCAGAGGTTGCACTGGTCCAGCTTCTGGCAAGACTGGGGATCCTGCAGCCATGGGATCCAGGATCTCAGCATCCTCTTTGGGCTTAGCATCTGCCTCCAAAACCAGGCTCCGTTTCTCCTGTACCACCAAGGTGTCTTGCATGGACAGCTCTGCAGTTGAGGCCCCAAGTAGCCCCGGATCTGGGCAAAGAAAGGGGTGAGCCGTCATCTGGGATAAGGGAGCAGCCTGAAGGCACGCAGAATGGGGTGAGCTAACCCAAGATGGCCTCTCCATGCCAGGGAAGGCACAGTCCCCTCTCCTACCCGCAGGACAGTCGATTTGACAGTCTTCCTCCTCTGCTTCCTTGGCCAGAGCTTCAGGACACTTCCCCTGTGGGACACGGGGTTGGAATCAGCTGCTACCTCACTAGGCGCCTCCCTCGGGTCCTCATCCTCCTCCTAATTCTCCTCCTCCTTCTCAGGCTTAAGCTTATCTAGGGCTTATCCATTGCCCGGAGGATCTCCCCAGATTGGCAGTCCGACTCTGCAGTGGGCACATGGATCCTTGCATAGTCCAGCAGCCGTCTCACGATGGCCAGGTCCGGGGGCCCAGAGAAATCCTGGGGGAATTTCTGCAGCCACTGGGACAAGAACGAGAAGATGGCACTGTGGGTGAGAGCAGGGCAAAGGGACACTGTGTCGGGAGTCTGGCCTCTCTTTGGAACTGCGGGGGGGCATTGGTATCCCCCAGGGCCTTTCCTTTTTTGTCTCTCCCTCTGCTGCTCAAAACCTAGGAGCCCAGTGGGAAATCTCTATCCTCTACCAGCAGGTTAGGTCGTGAGGACAGTCCCTAGGTAGAGAACCCCAAAGGTGAGGCTCCTGGCCAAAATTGGCCCTCCACCCTGGCCTTAAATGCCCCTTCCTGCTCACCACCCCCTCCACCCCAAGCCTACTCATGTCTTTGTCTGCTTTTCCGCCTGAAGGATCTATACCTGTGACAGTTCACGGGGGTGATACCCCTACTGCCCCGTGTCCCCAAGCCACCCAGACATCTAGAAGGAACTATTAGAATCTTCCCAGGGATGGGTGTGGGGGTGCTAGGGGCTCCATCCATAACAAACACCGCAAATGGGGTCCAGAATCCTTTACACAAACGGGGAAATGTCGCTCAGGGCATGAGAAATGGTGGTGTGTGAGATTCCCTGGGGAAGGTGAATGGCACCTGTGAGAGCCCCACCCTGCCACAATCACCCATGTTTGGCCATGTCACTTTAAGGGGTCTGGCCTGGGACTCAGGATGCTGGGACTCACACGTCCGGTTCTGTGAGGGCACAGGGCACTGGCCCTGGGAAACAGCAGGAGAAGATCTGAGAGCTGGCTAGATCCCTGGTGGAACCACTCTCCTGCCTTTTCAGCATCAGGTCCAGAACCAACCAGATGGTGGCAATCTTTGGATAAAGGGCCAGAAGGTGGGCAAATAGGGAATCATCTACTTCACATCGTCCATGTGATCATTGCTGAGCATGAGGATGCCATAAAGGAAGGCTCACTACCTTTCGCTATGAGGAAGGACCAGGGCAGGAGGGAGGCTTTAAGTGTGCAAACCCCGAGGGGCACCAATGACCACTTTCCCTACACCTAAGCGGGAAGCAGGCATGAAAAGCGTTCCTCAGTGTCCCAACAGGAACACTCTTCCAGGCTGCGATCGCGGTGGATGGGGGGTGGGGTGGACCAGAAAGCTTCCCTGCTGCAGGACAGCCCTGGTTACCTTGGTCTCCCAGTGGGGAACAGGCCAGAAATGTGTCAGGGAGCGCACCACATGTCTCCAGCAGCGGCACAGGCGACCACCGCTGTCTTCTCTGAGACCTCAGCCCGTGGAGGTCTGGAAGCAGAAAAGACTCATCTCTCCAGCTCCTTTGGACCGGCTGGTCTGTCCAGGCTGCTGTTGCTGCTGCTGGCCTCCCGTTACCTGGCAACCAGGGTTCCGAGTTCCATCCGGAACCGGGCTGAGGAAGCGTGGTCACTTCCTGGAGTCACCCTGACAGAGCCTCCCCATCCTGGGCTCTCCCTGGGGACCACCAGCCCTGCAAGCTCTGCTGATTAAACCATCAACAGTTCCAGAGAGAAATGATGGAGAAGTTGCCTCCCGTCACCACTAGAGGGCATAGAGGCACATGAGAGGGTGCAAGGATGAAAAGAACAGCAGCAGCGGAGAGGGATGGCTACCATCCCTCTTCAATCTTTTATTATTATTATTATTATTATTATTATTATTATTATTATTATTATCATTCCTTTCTTCTTCCCTAGTATACTGCAAACAAATTCACCTTCTTTCATCTCCCCTACTGAACTAAAATGTTCTCATCTCTCAGCCTTTGAATATGTAAGTTCTTTATCTTTTCTGGGGTGTTAGGTACCTCTTGCTTTCCGTTAGGTTTCATAGTAGAATTTATAGTGATGTATACATTTCTATGCATGGTCTATAGGTTTGATTATGGTGGATTAACCCACAAGGCTGTAAGCTTATAGAGAAAGAATGGTGTTTTCATGAATCATTTTCTGTGTGCTCAGGATTTAGCACAGTATTGGGTACCTAATTCACAATAACTATCTGTGGAAGGACAAATAACCTTTTAATCAGTAAATTCCTTTAATAAAGTCTTCATAATCTGATAGTAATACAGAATTCCCACCTCAAGGATGGGAGCATATAGCATTTTATTTGTTAATGCCAGCCATTGGGCCACCTGTAAAAATCATTTCCTAAATTCTTTTTCCTGAATTCTTGTTCTGTTACTGCTGTTACTAGGACAGTCTCCTCTATGCCTGTTGCCTTCTCTGTGTTCTCTTTAATTTATCCCATAACAAGATACTTCCTTTAAGCTTTAGTGAGCTTTAGCATCTGGCTTCATTATATCCAAAGACTATCTGTTTCTGCCTGTTTTGTACAGAAGGCAGGAATACAACTCAGAGGTAGAACATTTGCTTCACATATAGGAGGTAAGGAAGGAGGAGGAAGGGGAGGAGAAAAAAAGGAGCAGGAGAAGTGAAACATTGTTTTTCTTTATGCAGATGCACTTCCTTCAATACAGGGGTTAACAGTCTTCTTGTCTCTGCATTCCAAATAAGGTAGAAATTCCAGATACAGCAACAGTGATACTTATTTGGTGTTAGTTTTTAACCTGGTCCTTCTCCTGACATTTACTCTGTAACTGCTTTATATGTAGTTGGTTTTATGTACATGTTCATTTTCTGGGAAGAATAATTTTTTTTCATTAGGTTTTATGAGAAGTCATATCCTCAGAAAGTGTCCTGAGCTTTTAATCCTACCATACTTATCCCTAGGAGACCATATCTTCAAAGGTGATTATATCCTCTTTGTACATCATTTGATGTTATGACTTCAGGATGCATCTCGAACCTTGTTTTCAAGAGAATGTTATAAACAAGTCTTAAACTTAACAGACATTTGTGCCTCATGAAAAAATTTTCATCATAAAATGTCCTGTCTGAAAAGAAGATCTGAGAACATTGTAAAATGCACTCTGTTACTTTCATTTTTGTCATTAACATTATTAGTACTATTTACAGTTTTTCATTATTTTGTTAGAGACCCAAATATGATGACTCTGGTGTAAGAGACTGTGTACACACTGTTAACTAAAAAAAATAAAACCACACATTCAAAACAAGTAAAACCTCCAAATATTGATAAGAATTAGGTTTAGATTTAGTGCCCAAAAATAATTCAGTTGAAATGTGGGAAAGATATTGAAAGACCATTATTCAGCAAGCGTTTAGAGTATATTTGTAAATATGATGAAAGGATGTACACATAAACACAACCTAAGAATATAATATAGGATAAACCTACTAAAATCTGTACATCTAAAGAAACTAATCAAGAGGGAGGACCCTGACTAAAATGCTCAATCCCTATCCCGAAAGGCAAAGAGGATGGACATTAGAAGAAGAAGAAAACAAGAAACAAGTTAGGAACCTGCCACAAAGGGCCTCTAAAAGGCTCTGCCCTGCAGACTATCAAAGCAGATGCTGAGTCTTATGGCCAAATGTTGGGCAGAGTGCATGAAATCTTATGAAAGAAGTGGGAAATAGTAAGATCTGGAGAGGACAGGAACTCCACAAGGAGAGCAACAGAACCAGAAAATTTGAACACAGGTTTCTTTCCAGAGACTCATACTCCAAACAAGTACCATGCATGGAGATAACCTAGAACCCCTGCACAGATGTAGCCCATGATAGTTTAGTCCAAGTGGGTTACATAGTAATGGGAAGAGGGACTGCCTCTGACATAAACTTATTGGCCTGCTCTTTGATCACCTCCCCTGATGGAGGAGCAGCCTTACCAGGCCACAGAAGAAGACAATACAGCCACTCCTGATGAGATATGATAGACTAAGATCAGAAGGAAAGAGAGGGGAACCTCCCCTATCAATGGACTTGGGAAGGAGCATGCATGAAGAAGGAGAAAGGAAGGTGGAATTAGGAGGGGAGAGGGGTTATAGGAAGATACAAAGTGAATAAAGTGTAGTTAATAAAAGTTAAAAAATAAGAAATATTTAACACAAAAAAATAAATAATAAAAAAATTCTTGAGCACACACACAAAAGGTGGAATTTCATTAAGCAGGATATTTTTTTTCCTTTTTGTTTTCTTGCCAGGAAAAGTTTGAATATGTTTCTCCCCTCTCCTCTTTTTTGTTCCTGTCCCCTTCCACTCCTGCCTTCCTTGCTCAGTGTGAATTTACAAACATTGCACTTGAATGGATGCAATTCTGATTCTGCGAAAGCATTGCCAAAAGGACCCCTGAAGCCTCACTTCTAAACCTTGAACCCCAAATGCATTCTAGCTATTTTTTTCTTGCACTGGTGATGCAACTCATTTTCTGGGGGGGGGGGGTAGATATCCAGACATGGTGAATTCCTCATCTACCCCTCCCTTTCCCCATGCTTATGTCCTTTAGCACTTTGGGAAGCACATTGACAGAGGTTCCCCACCCATGCAAACCACAATCATACATGTGCTTTCTAAGATTTTCTAACAATTTTTTTCTAGTTGCCAGTCTGTTACCTCGCCTAAAAAATAATCAGCTTGGTTCTCAGGTAACAATCTCTTAAGTGCAGCCAGGCTAATAAGGCAAGTGTCAAAGCACTCAGATGGGTATTCTTCGCACATTGCCAGTAAACTGGCACAGACCCAGGAGCCCAGTGGAGTCAAGCCTTCCCCATTTGGGTTCAGTTCACTTCCTTATTGAAGCCACCTAAGGCTCAAAAAAAAAGTTTGAGGGATTGAAGGTGTAGCTCAGTTGATAAGAGGCAGAGCAGAAGGATCAGACATTCAAGGTCATCTTATAGCTCTTTAGTTTCAGGCCAGACTAGGCTACAGAGAACCCTATCCAAATAATAATAATATTAATAACCACAATACGTTTTATCTAAGAGCATATTTGGCGATCATTGTTCGAAGCCAGAGCTAACCTCAAGTCACCTACTTTCCTCAGAGAGGAAGCAAGGAGGCAACGAGGTCCGGCCTGGCAGGATTTTCTGCACATAGAACCCTCAAGATTGGTAGAGGCTGGAGAGAGGAGTTCAGCTTATGAGACATATCCTGGCTGTGAGCCAACATCTGGCTGTCCTTGACTTGAATAGACTGGCCCAAGGAAATGAAAGTAAGACCTGATGTGGCTCAGGCCCAGATGGAAATTCATGACAGGTAGGTCACATCCTCAGAGAGACTGACAGAGGGTGCATTGACAGTTAATCCAGCGATGAAGTGAAAGGAAGGGCGAAGAAAGGGCAGAAGCCAGACAAACTATAGTGAAGATGGTGCAGACAAACCACCACCTTAGTGGGGCTGCTGCATTGACTGTCATGGGACCCAGAAGGCCCTAACGAGGGCCAGTTCATCAAGATGTAGCCCTTTCTATATCCATATCTCAAGCCCCTACCAGAAGCAGAACCTGGAATCTATCCCCTGCCCCAGGTGGAACTCAGAACTCCTCTTCTAGGAAGATTCCCAGAATAAGTGACCTCAGTGCAGCCATTTATCCCCTTGGTTCAAAGTTCATGGTTTATTCTGGAGAGTGATAACTGGGCTGAGCCAGCAGTGCTCAACCCAGGCCTTGCTTTGAGCAATGTCCATGGGACACAGTGGCCAACTGGCTTTGTGTGTGGTCTCAGATCTGGTAGGAATGTTGGAGATCTGCTGGCCAGGATATGAATCAGACAGAGCTTATCTGTGTCCAGATCACTAAGACTTGAGGCTAGCAGCTGGGTAGATCATATCTTTAACTTCAGGAACCTTCTAGGAAACTTGCCTGCAGAGCTATGCCTTGTTTCCCTATTTGGCTCTAGAAGGGAAGAAAGTGAACTCAAGGATCCATGAAGATTACAAATCAGAGGCAAAAGTGTTTGAGCTGATTCATCATGAATTAGCACATACCTCTGGGTGGGGGCAAGAATTTTCTTCTTCACCCTTGATGAGAATGATGACCCCAGCCAGAAAAAATACAGCCCTCTCACCCACACCGCTGTCTTTCAAGTTTGGGCTCTAAAGCTTCCCACCTTTAGTATGACTGGGCAATATACTTCCAATCTTTGAACTTTACTTTGATACATGAGAACCCCAGTTCGGGAGCATGTATAAGATCAAAAGAGACAGCAAGTAGCACACATGTAGTACTAGTGTTCTCCCTGTCAGTCAATCCTTATGTTTGCAAATGGGTGAATGAAGGTAGTCAGGCCAATTCTCAGGTCACAGCCTTATAAGGATATAGCATTATGAGGAAAACAGAACTATCTGTCTTCCTAATTTTGGCTATTCCTGTATTTCCAAATAGGAATGTGAGTTCTCAATCTTCAGATAACTACCCTCTCCAAACCCTAATTTTCAATTCAGCTGTTTCCAGCTTTGCCCTTATTATGAAATCTTGCTAGCCAGGACCTAACCCTTCCAGGTATACTCTGCATGAAGAGGTAGGGATCAAGGCTCAGCCAGGTGCTAAGCTGGCAGGGGGCAAGGCCCATTTGAGGCCATAGCTCCCCAAGCCTAAGGTCTAGGTTAGCCACGTGTCCCGCCTGTCCCCCAGTTCTTGCAGCTCTATCCTGAAAGCGCAGACCAGCACCCTGGGGTGTAGTCTCTCAAGGAAAAGGATTCCTCTAACCCAAATTGTTCTGGCTTTCTTTTCCTTCTCACTGCATGAGCCCTAAGCCAGGAAATAGGGCAGCGGAAGTCCTGCACCAGTCTAATCTCTCGACACCGATCTCCGAAATGCCTGGCCACAAGGGACCTCTACCCTTATCCCTATACCCACAGGCAAGCTTCTGGGCAGGCCTTATCTTAGAAGCCAGCACGCTGGAGGAAAGAGAAGTCTCCAGGGCAGAGCAGGCCCCGACAGACCCTTAGTGTATAAAATGCTGGAGCTGGCTTTGGCTGTTCAGTGGTTTATTGGTGGCACTAGGCAGGAGAGCTCCAGCGTTACCGCTCCTGGTGTCTCATCGCAGTGAGTCTTGGACTTGGGGGTTTTGCCAGGGTCAGCCAGACATCTCAAACTTTCTCCTATTGCTTGACAACTTACTCCTTCAGCAGATAGGGACCGCTGTTCTCCAGCGTGTTGGGGAGTGGGGTGTGGCTTTGCCAAATCCCCAAAGCTTGGAGACCTGGACAAGTGGATCCCACAGGGATCCACTGTAGAGCACACCTCATGTCCCAGGTCTAACTCATGCACCCTGCTCTATCTCACCTGAAATCTGTGGGCCAGGATCCTAGGACTTGAGTTGGAGACCTCTGGAAGCCTGGCACTCCGGCTTCCTTTGCTTTGCTTGTCACCAACCTGACCAGCCCAAAAGCCTCTGGGTGCCTCTCTGCTCCAAGAAGAGAAAATCAGCAGAACCAGGCAGAGCGCCGCCAAGATGCTCCCCCTCCTGCCACTGCCCTTCCTTCTGCTCCAGGGCTGTGCAGCTGGCCCGTTTGAAAACCCTCAGCTTCTTGCTCCTTTCCAGGGTATATGAGCATCTGCACAGAATGAAGCTGGTTTCCATCATCCTGATGTTTCTGGGTTCACTCGCCTTTCTAGGCGTGGATGCTGCACAGCCAGAGGATGTGTCCTTGCAGTGAGTTTGGGGCAGTGCTTTCTTCATTCCTAATACATGGCAGTCATGGAACAATGAGTGATGGCCTGGAGGGGTTAGAAGGAAGTGGAGATGGGAGCTGGCCGGGACATCACTTGAACTCAAGCCAAACACACCTGCTTGTGTTTTCTAGGTGGGATAAGCTGGCACTAAGTAGTGGAGAGATGGAACTGCAGGCATCCAGCAGCGATTCCTCAGAACTCACTGGTGGGGAGACAGTTCCTATGGAGACTTTTGTTCTGGACCAGGAGAAGGAGAGCACATCTAAAACTCCACAAGCCAGGTAACTACACCCTCTGCAGAGGATGTGCCCTTTCGACTACCCAGGCCCCGGGAGGATTGTCCAGGCCAGACTGCAGCTCTGGTGGAGGGAGCAGGTCCCAGGTCCCTCAGGTTCTGTTTGGCCCTGGTCCGAGGTGCTTAGGGCCAAAGCCCTGGTTGGTTAAGTTTCAAGTGTCCTTCCTTCTCTGCAGCACTCCAAGCTCAGCCCACTTTCGAGTCAAACGCTACCGCAAGATGATGAACCCTGGCTCCCACAACTCTCGATGCCGCTTTGGGACCTGCATGTTGCAGAAATTGGCCCAACAGATCTACCAGTTGACAGACAAAAGGAAGGACCCTGTTGCCCCCAAAAACAAGATCGGCCCTCAAGGCTATGGCCGTTGATGCCGGCGTTCCCTGCCGGAGGTCCTCCAGGCCCCATCTGTGATGTCCTCCCAAGAGCAGACACAGGTAACCGCAGCCTCCGGGACCCACTGAGTCATCCCTAAGCGCTTTAGGATTTAGTTAAGGGTGGCAGCAATGAACAGTTGGGGTACTTTCCCTTTGGCACCTGCTTTGCACCAGGGAGGACTGAGACAAACCTGCAGAGATCTGCCTGGCTGCCCCTAACGGAGGTAGAGGAACCCAAGATCAAGCCAGGCTCACCACACACACTGAGAAGTACAGACTGTTACTCTTCAGGCAGGGTTCTGAGCCGCTGCCTAGCCTGCTCACAAACTGGTTTCTCACGGGGAAAATAAGCCTCATTACTACTTGAACTTTCCAAAACCCAGTGAGTAAAAGTGCAATGCTTGTTATACAAAAGTAACTGTCATATTTAAGTTTGTTTGTATCAAGAGGTGCTTTTCTTATAACTTCAAATATGTAGAGATATTTTTGTACATTATATATTGCATTAAGGGCATTTTAAAGGAAATTATATTGTCACCATCCCCTACTTTAAGAAGTGAAGGTCTCAGCGAGCTATAAGGTTGTTTGGTTGAGTATGTGTGAGTGTGTGTGTGTGTAAAGAGGAGAGCGCCGGATTACCACCTGTGGAAGAAGAAAAGACATTATGTCTCTTATAATCTATTTACTTAAAATATGTGACCTGGGAAAAAGCAAACCAATAAACTGTCTCAATGCTGATTCATTTTCAGTTCATGCATCTAAGGAAGGGTGGTCTTGGTTTGGGTTGGCCTGTGGGTGCTGGTGTCTTGCTTCTTGTTTTGGGAAGACAGAACTTCAGTGTGGGTGTAAGCCAACATTTCTTTACACGGCTTTATCTGTCACGAGTTCTGTTGTCCATATGGGTGTACAAAGCGCGTGTCCTGGGTTCACCACCTTGCGTGGCGGCCAGACCAGGAGAGATAGGGTGAGCCCCAGTAGGTAGGCAAGCATGGGCTTCTCAGATTGCCCAATACACTCCCAATTTTATGGGGGTTGCTCACCGAACCTGAGCTAAGGCATTCTTTGGAGACTTTCTAAGTAGAGAGTTTATGCTGCAGCTGCAGGTATTAAATAGCTACTCAGGCAAAGCCAGCAAAATGTTCTCAAGTCTCTGAGAAACTCTCAGCTAGGAGCCCAAGTCCTCACTAGACCCTAGCATCCATGAGTGGGGCTGTATCACCCTCTGCTGTTTGTCACACATGGTCCCTGAGAGTGGTGGACAGTTTAATAAGTGCAGTTTAATAAGTTCTCCTATGTGGGAGTCAGCACATAGCCTTAATGAAAGAAGAAAGAAAGAAAAAAAACAGTTTGCAGATGCCAACTGCCCCCCCCCGCAACTGCATGATGGCTTGCTGTGCCAGGATAGTTACTCGATGCCCTCATGCTGTGCAGCGAGCAGCTGCTGGCCAGAGACCAAAAGACAGACAGACAGACGTGCAGCCAGAATCGTGCGCCTCTGAGGGCCTGAGACCTTCAATGTTCCTTCTCCCCTTCCAGGCACCTCTTCCTTTCTCTTTCCCAAGTCTTTTTCATGCTCCCTTCCCTTGCCTCTCTCTCCCTTTCCTTTGTCCTTGCTTTCTGTCACCTCCAGAGCAGGTGAGGAGTGCTAGATTCTAAGCTTGAAGGCCAGGTGGCACCATATACATGCCTACGTAGTAGGCTGTGTATTGTCTTGATCAGCCAATCCTGGAAGATCAATTATTGTGCTTTCCTGAAAGATTTACTGGCCATTTGAACACTCTGAGTTGCTTGTGTCTCTAGCTAGTATAGAATATCTGGAAGCTCTTTGGTTTGAAGGATGGAAGTGTCTGAGAATGGCATTAAAGAGCCCTAGCTAAGGGGCAGGATCTTTTCTTCCTTGCAGAAGAAGAGAATTATACACAATGAAAAGAACTGGGCCTGGGTCTGAGTCTACACACAACCTGATAGAGGCAGCTCATGCTTCAGAAGAAAGTAGCCTACATAGCATGTAGAATGTCCCCACAAGGCTTCAATTGTTGACCCCTTGATATAGGTAGTATCAGTCCCATCCAGTTCCATGCCCTATTTGATCTTAACAATTTCATGAGGCTCCCAGTGAGAGAAGATCATAAATTCAGCAACAGACCATCCTGGCCCCAAGTACTTCTTGCTAAGCAGTAACTCAGAACTGTGCCAGGCACTGAAGAGGCACAAGGCATGTATGCAAGAAGAAATGACTAGAAGCTCCAATCCTGTGCCAGTGGGTTCACGGTGGTCTGAAGGGCCTATGGAAACTGACAAGAGCAAAGACTACTTTGGCCTCATTGACAGTGGCCCAAGCCTCTCACTCATTTCCAAAGTTTGTCCCATAGCCACAGAGACATCCAGCCAAAACCTCACTCTGGCAGAACTTCAACTTACCAGACAAAGTTGCCAAAGACAGGTTGGGCACCAGCTTAGGGGCAGCTGCAAGCAGCGAACAGGCATCTAGCCTTCATCTGAGGGATTCTTATGACTTCAGGGAATTCAAGGCAAGTATAAGCACTGTGGTTCAGCTGCTCAACTAAAGTCTTTCCCATTGCTAAACCTGTGACTTGAGACATTTCGGAGGAGACAGAGACCCTCTTATGACCAGCCTGGTACAGTATTTGGGATTAACTAAAGGTCATCACAAAGCCTTGGACCCTACTCTGGAAGATGTTCAACTGACTTTATGGATATATATCCATCTCTATACAACAGCATTTTCATTTCCTGCATGGATTATCATTAGATGAAAACATCACAATTTGTTTAACTGTTCCTGTCTGCTGTTACACAATATAATTTCCTTTATTTTTCCCATTAAAAATGTTTCTTTTGCATTTATTTTTGGGTCATTTTATGACTTATTTAGGATAAATAATTGGAAGCAAAATGTTGGCAGCGTGAGGGGGGCAGAAGTAGGAGGATCACTATGAATTCTAGGCTAGTTTGATCTACATAGCAAGTCACAAGCCAGCCAAAGTTACATAGAGAGACCTTACTTGAAAGAAAGAAAGAAAGAAAGAAAGAAAGAAGAAAGAAAGAAAGAAAGAAAGAAAGAAAGAAAGAAAGAAAGAAAGAAAGAAAGAAAGAAAAGACTATGATTTGGGCTTGTGGGTGTGGGCATACAGGTGGGGGCAGAAGACAGCTGTTGGGAGTTTGTTCTCTCCTTCCGATGTAGGCTGGGGGTCAGTGGGGAGAATGCAGGAGGTCAGTCCTGTGCAGAGCTTCTGCCCACTGACCCACCTCACAGGCCCTTATGATTCTCATACTGTCCTTTATATCTTGAGTACTTAAAAAATCCTTAATTTATTATCTTGTTCTAATAACATGGTTATAATTGTCAGCTGAATCTTCTTCATGCTTCATTTCCTACTATAATCTGAACTTTCTGGTTCATTTTATTAAAGCTTGTTCTGTGTTGTCTGTGTGGACTGGACAGAGGTGAGTCACTCCAGAGAGGCTGTTTGCTTCTTTTTGACTGGTGTGTGTGTGTGTAAAATATAAAATGACTTTTTCCTTCTATGGAGATCAGACAATGTCTCGATCCAATTATTTCCTATTGTATGGAACACTAACATTCAGCCTGTGTCTTGCCTCAAATGGTTCTATTTGTAAATAGCAGTAGGATACATTTTGAGTGCAAAAGCTTAAACAGAATGACTCCATGTCTTGTTTGTGTAAGTAAATAACTGGCACAGAGAATGAAACAAAAACTTATAAATAACACACACAGCAAATACTAGCACCTATGAAGTTATCAAAGTAAATTGGGAACACATGGATATATCAAAACCCTGTCAGAATAAAATAAAATAAAACAGGCTTGTGAGTATACCAAACACACAAGACCAACAAAGGATGCAAACCTTCAACTGGTTCATGTAAAAAGAGGAACTCCTTGCCCTGGGGAATGGCACTCATCAACCTGTCCTTAGACCATCAGGTATGCATGTCTTCAAGGAGCACCTGAATGCCCGATTCCTTCCCCAGGGCTTCTGCTCTGTGCTGGATCAGCTTTGTGACTGTAGTGACACCAGCTCTTTGCAATAACTCTGGGCTCTTTCACTAAGGTCATTGGAGTCCTGTTATCCTTTTAACCCTTTATTTACAATTCTGTAACATTAAATATATGTGTGTATGAGAAGTGTAATGTGTGGTCTGAGAGTTAAGATTAATAATTGTGGTTGGAATAAAAGACTTGTGTTTGCCCTTTTAAGGCTTTGGCTACCGAGTGATATCTGTAATACTTGGTGATATAACACCAAGGGAACTGATATAGCTGTTAATTTGTTAATTCAATAATTAAAAGTATCCATCTGTATGTATGTATATATGTGTGTATGTATATATGAGTCGCTATGAAGGGCTGGCTTGCTTGGAACTCAAAGCAATAGCCTGCCTTTGAATCCCCACTGCTGGGATAAAGGAACTACAAACTGGCTCAGGTATAATTCTGACATAGCTCCCTTCTGCCACCTTCATAATTTACATCTTCAATGGTCTATATGCAGTCTTTTTCTGCCTTAATATCTTAGAACATCCACTTTTTAAAATAATGTCATGTTTTGTTTTGTTTGTTTGTTTGTTTGTTTATTCTTTAAACATTTTAATGTAAAGGAATTTATTTTTGCTTATGATGAGAGGCAGGGATTTCTCTCTCCAAACTGCCAGCCAGTTGTTTAGCATGCATATGAAATAAGATGCACACAGCCTTGCAAGCTGCTTTCTTCAGTCTCCACAAAGAAATCTGAAGTTCTCTGGGGTGACAATGGGGAGAAAGCTAGCCAGGCTCTGTCTTCTACTTCCAGGAAAACAGCTCCACTCCTTTTCTGTTTTATATGTTGGGGCTTCATGTCAGGTTTACATCTTCTTGTAAATGGGTGCTATGATAACTTCTCCAACAGTAAATAGTTGAGTGTTTCTGGTCCTCTCATTCTCTTCTGTTGCTCAGTTTCTCATTTCCTGCACTACCTTAACAATATTTGAAAGCTTATTCTGAAACTGTTCAAACTCACGCAAAAGGTACAGATGATAAAATGAAGATTCTTATATTATTAAAACCCAGCAAATAAAGTTGGTTGTGGTATGGGCCAGCATCCTGTCAACTGTATTCTTTTGACTGCAGGAAGACTGACTGTCATCCACAGCACCCTGCAGGTCCTGCTTCAGATGATCCCAGAGTGACTGCTGAACACCACCCTCCACCTCCCATCCAGATTGCTCTACTCCACCAAAGACAGTCATGAGCTACCCTCACATTGTTAGACAGGCGGTAGTGGTGCATACCTTTAATCCTAGCACCCTGGAGGTAGAGGCAGGCAGATCTCTGAGTTTGAGGCCAGCCTGGTCTACAAAGTGAGTTCCAGGACAGCCAGAGCTATACAGAGAAACCTTGTTCTGAAAAACAACAACAAAAATGCTCACTCAAGTTACACAAGTTGCACATGGTCCAGGATTGCCAGGCTCTTGTTGCTTTTTCATTGAGCCTAGTTGGTAACCTTTGGTGTCAGTTTGATGGACACCAGTTAGAACAGCGATCCTTAACCTCTTTAGCCTATTACAAACACATGAACTTTGTAGAAACTCTGATAAGACCACCTTGCCAAACTAACTGAACTGGATGCTCTCTGGGCATGGCATGGCACCATTGCTATTTCGAGTGTTTAGCTCCTGAGACCACTCCACTTTGTTTAGCTCATACATTGTCATACCTAGGCATCTCCAAAAATGGATACATAACAGATTAGAACAAAAGGTGACTGGTTTATTTGTTTTAGACTCAGGGCTTCATCTAGTGGAACAGCCAGAAACAAAAGGGCTAACTGCAGCCAGAAGGGCAGGTGTTTAGAGAGAAGGCAAGCTGCAGCAATGAGAAGAAAGCCAGCTTGTGATGAGGCAGCATGAAACAGGTGTTCTGGTGGCCTGTGCAGGCATCCAGGAGGAGCTGCAGTGTGCTACTGGGCACCGGGAACAGCAGAGAGCAAGTCAAATTGTGTGAATTTGTAGTTCCAAGCCTCAGGCAGGAAGACTGTAGGTTCAATGCCAGCCTGGGATGCATACTGAGACATTGCTGCAAAAATCAAAACAACAGCACAAACTTAATAGTAAATAAACAAATGAAAAGAATGAAAGAAAGCCTTCTAGAAACAAGCACACCAAAAGAAGTCCTCCTTGGAATTCAGAAAAAGAACTGGAATTAGTGATGAATTGTATCCACCATTCATATGTTAAACTCTTAACCCTCAGACTCTCAGGACCTGACTTTGAAAGAAAATTCAGAAAAATTTAAGAGGGCTGGAGCCAGGACTCAGCAGTTAAGAGTGCTGCTACTGCTGCTGCTGCTCTCATAGTAAAACCAGGGTTCAAGCCTGCACATGCCTTCAATCCCAGCTGTAGGCAGGCAGAGGAAGGCAGATCTCTGTGAGTTCCAGGCCATTCTGGTCTGCAGAGTAAGTTCCAGGACAGCCAAGGCTACACAAAGAAGCCCTGTCTTGAAAAACCATTTTTTTAAATAAGAGAGAGAGAGAGAGAGAGAGAGAGAGAGAGAGAGAGAGAGAGAGAGAGAGAGAAGAAAGGAGAAAGGGAAAGAAAAGAAAAGAAAACTACAGTCTATTCCCCACCATCCACATCATGGCTCACAAACATCTATAACTTCAGTGCCAGAGACTCTGCTGCCCTTTTCTGCCCTCCAAACCCAGTGGCACCTAGCATGAATTTGGTGTACATGCACACACACAAATAAACACTCACACACATAAACTTGAAAAACGAACAAACGAATAAATGAATGTTTAAAACAAGAAGAAAATAATAATATGAGTGTGTCTTAATCTAATCTGTACCTTCTTGTTTCTATTTATTTTTGTGGCCATGAATTTAAGACTCTTTCAGCCTCCTGAGTGCTGGGATTAGAGATGTGCCCACCATTTTCTGTGTCCACAGGAAGGCCCATCCCTAAGTACACAGAGAGAAGTTAGCTATCTGTAAGCCAAGGAGAAGGGACATCCAACCCACAGAATCACAAGAAAACATATGTCTACTGCTTAATTTACCAGCCCTTAGTATTTTGTTGTGGTCCCAACAATTCAATACTTGTTGAAGGAATTTGCAGGAACAGGGCATAGCTAACACCTCAGAGACATAGTACTGTGGCTAGATCTCAGACAATTATGTGACAGGGTCACTAATTCAGGACAAATAGAATTTCGTGTGTGTGTGTGTGTGTGTGTGTGTGTGTGTGTGTGTGTGCATGCTCACATACATGTGTTCCCATGATTATGCCAGAAGACTGTCCAGTGTCTTTCTTTATTGCCCTCATTTTTGAAACAGAGCCTCTAATTGAACCTGGAATTGACCAGTTCAGCTGGACTGGCTGAGCAGGTAAGCCCTAAGGTACCCCTGTCTATCTTCTCGGTACTAGGGTTAAAGGCATACTGCTACTCCTGGCATTTTATATACAAGTTGGGAATCTGAACTCAGGTCCTTGTGATTGTACAGCAAGCACCTTACCCACTGACATATCTCCCCACCCCATGGTTTTTATTCATTCATTTAATAATGTACAGCCTTTGCATATACTTTGTACTGGGTCCTGTTCCAGGCATCAGGTATATTGCCAGTAGGATGCTCCAGATGAAAGAGGATGTTGGAGTGGATTGGAGTGATAGAGAATGAGGTATTGACATTGGAACAACTAGCCATGGAGGTGATATTTGTTAAGTCAGCTTGGCCTTGAATATACTGCTCACAGAGGGGATCAGAGACCCTATTTACAAAGAGGAAACTGAGAGTTGGATCAAATGGGTTATCTATACCCATTCCAAGTATACTATTTTTTCCTAGAGAAGGAAGCTGATTTTCTGTGCCTATAGTTTCCATTGGCCCTAGGTGAACAAACTTAAATATTTCCACCGAAGGCTCCATTTCGTTTCATTGATTTTTTTTTTCTAGATAACAAATTTATTCTTTATAACAAATTATAATATTAAAGGAAATAAATCAGTTTTGCATTTCTGTTTACATCTATACCTTTTCAATCTTGGGGCTGTCCAAAATTATTTTCTTTCTTTTTTTTTTTTTTTCAATGCAGTTTATTCAGGAACATTGAACAATCCTCGGACCCCGGGGAAAGCCAGCCCACAGCTTAAATAGCCTCTGGGTAGCCAACCCAGGCGTGCCATGGGGGCAATGCAGATAGGTCCACATACATGGAAGCAAGCCAGATCCTCGGCCTTAGCCTAATGTGGAGTTGTTCGTTTCATTGATTTTATAAGCAATATTACAACTGTATCTAAACTTTGCTGGTTTTTCTGAAAGGCCAAAGCCCCCCCCCAAAGTGGGAAGCTGGTGTTTCCATGCAGTAATTCCCATGCCACTGTAGACATCTGTGCCACTCTAGACAACAATCAGATACCCTAATACAGACCACACTCATGGTCCAGCACTATATGACCTGGATTGAGGAAAAAAAGGAACAACAACAAAAAATGTCCTCCAAACTAATAGTTTGGTTCCAGATAAAAATCCATCCCAAATTCTCTCCACCACTTTTTTATTACATGATAGACAAATCATTAACACCAAGTCAGAAGACTCTCACTAGTATCTAGGAAGCTTTAGAGTAAACTATCAGGTTAGACCTGACAAGCTGATAACAGGAAATAGCCAGGCCTTTAAGATCTTGCTCTTAGACACAGGCACCCTGTCTGCTTTATCACTGTGGAGGACTCTTCACTCACCTCATTATTTGAAGCCCTGAATTAATGTGAGAGTCCAAGAGAGCCTGGGTGACTTATACTCTGGCCTTGTTTCATTTGGCAGTCAGTAGAGAGGACAGTAAAGGGGTTGGGTGTTGAAATCAGGCAACCTTGAATTTGAACACTGACTCTCCCTCCTCCGAGCCCTGTAATTGTGGACAAATGCCTTTAACATCAGTCTCTATTTCATTAGGTATAAAGCCAGGGGAATCATGTTTACCTTATGGGCTGGTAAGGGTGAATGATACAAGGTGTAGGAAAGCTTCAACCCCTGGTTGGCAGTACAGTCAATGCTCATTAACTGGCCACTTTTAAAAGTAGTAACAACTAAGGATGCCATCTCCTAAAACAAAAGGTGTCTGTTCTTGTGTGTGTGTGTGTGTGTCTGTGTTTGTGTGTGTTTGTGGTGTTTTCCTACATTGATACAGGTGCATGTGCCGGTGATAAATGTGGAAACCAGAAAAAGAGTTTGAGTGCCTTGTTTTGTCCTTTCCCTTCTCAGTTTCTTGAGACAGGATCTCAAGAGCTATGCTGGCAGTCAGCAAGTCCCCATCATTGTTCTGTCTCCCTCCCCATTCTCCCAGCACAGACACACTGGATTTTCACATGGTCCCTAGGATCTGAACTCAAGTCTTCGTGTTTGCTCAACAACTACTCTTACTCACTAAGCCATCTCTCCAGCCCATTCCTGTTCTTTTTCCAACTGAGAAGAGAGAGCTGAAGCAGTTGATAGACTGGTTTGGCATAATTCATATGCAAGAACTAGACTTGAGGATTTCTAACACCCCACCCCAACTCCAATATTCTAAGATATTTCGTTCAGGGAGAGATGAATATCAAAGAGACACAGAAAAAGGCAGTCATGTTTTCTAAGCAGTTCCTCTGGACACATGCTCCCCAGAACTTCCAGTCCTACTTACAAGAACCAGTTATTCAAAGAGACCATGGCTTGGAAAAGGAAGTCTGGAAACAGAATACCAGCTAATTTCATGAATTTCATGGTGCAAAATGATTCTTTCTTTGCAGACATTTGACTCTTCCAAGATGTTTTCTTGGAAGGTATGCACACAATCTTGTTTTCTGAGAGATCCTTGAAAAAAAAAATCTGGTGTATTAATGATCTCTCTTAAAATACCAAATATGGTGGCCAGAAGGGAACTTTTCTTTCTGAATAATAACCAAGAAGGGAATTCTAATGAATATTTTGGCACACAGATGTCATTTTCTGGCTCTTTCAGGACCCAAGAGCAGTAGGTCATAATGAAAGCTGCTGATGGCAACTCTAGTCAATCCAAATGTTTTCTCCATGCTATCAGTTCTCTACATGAAATGATTTAACAGCATGTTTGTGTAGTTGAATGTATACACAGAGTGAAAATTAAATGTTGATATGAAGTGTGGAACATTTCTGTGAAAGATATCGCTTATTACATTCAATGGATTTGTATAGAGTTTTCCTCAGCTGATAAAGTGAAATGACCCTTTCCATGTAGAGAGATGAGAAGTTCATCCTGAAGATGATGCCTATCTGCTTCCCTCCCTCTTTGCCTTCCTCTTCCCTTCCTTCTTTTTCTTGATAGGATATCTTGAAGTTCAGTCTGTCATTGAACTCTGTGTATAGCGGAGAGTGACCTTGAATATCTCACCCTTCTGCCTCCACTTCCCAAGTGCTGGGATCTTGAGAATATGTTGAAACCCTGGTTTTATGCAGTGCTGTTGATTCAATACTGGGATTCAGATGCTAGGTAAGTACTCTACCAATTGAGTCACACTCCCAGCCTCAAGACCATGTTTGATGTAGGAAAGTAAAATAAGCTCATTTGTTTGGAGTCAAAGCCACACAATAAGGCAATGAATGTCATCCCCATCTGGTATACCACCTATCCGGAGGCTCTTCTATGAGCTGTTGATGCTGTATGTTCGTGTTTGATTGTGTAACTTAAAAAAAGGTCAAGGCAGCTCATTTTTCAGTTTGCATTCCATGCCAGAGTAAAAAAAAAAAAAGTAACCCTCTACTTCCACCTGCTGTTTTCTTTGAAATACATTTGTTGGTTGATCTTTGTCAAATGTCTTGAAGAATTTGGGGGCTGTGAAATGTTTGTTTATATAGCTCTGTACTAACAGATCTGATATGTTATGTTAGGTGCTAGGATAAATTGTATGGTCCCATGGATGCTTGCTCTATGTTAAGCTAGTTTAATGGCTATGTGCACCATCCACTAGAATAAGCTTGCTGAGACTCAAGAGGACCTAGGGAGTACCTATAGGGTCTTGCCCAGTGAGACCCCCAAGCAAGGTCCAAGACTTAAGAGTTTGGGTATCTCTTCCTCATGGAGCATCTATAGCATAAGAGCCATAACTGAAGGCTGGTTCCCACACAGGACTGTTCTCTGATGGGTATGTCAAAGGTTAGCATTCCCATCCCACCCCACCCTGGAAGCAAAAAATGCTCTTCCTAGTAGAACTGGCTGGCAGGCTTCAGATGGAGTTCACTTGTGATGTCTTTGGGTGTTTTATCTTTGTCTTCTTTGAGGAAACTGAGGCAGATGAAGGAAGAAGCATTTTCCGGGAAGTGAAGATAACACTCCCAGGTGGAAGACTCTAGGTTACATATGGAGATATTGGTAAAGAGTTCACAGTCTGGAGAGCTGGACTGGCCTGATAGGGGCTCTTAGTCATCTTATGGGAGTCATAGAGGATAGAGATGAGCTATCTTGACTGTTCTAGAAAGTGGGATTTTCCTCTTTACCGTCTTCGGGAAGATGTAATCATTTGCAAGAGTTTCTTTCTTGTTGTCCCTTAGGAATTCTCTAAATTGTAATATTTTTATTGGCAGAGATTAATGTGCCTGATAAATGTTTTTTTTTTGTAGTATTCTTTTTAATGTCACATCTAATATTTTTTAAATGACATAGAGCATTAAGGAAATGACCTTGGAAATTTTCTCCTATCAGATGGTGCCTGATAAAACAAAGTATGAGTTATTGCACTCCTGTGTCTTGCACTACAGCTCATACACAAGGGCACATTTGTTGAATACCTGAGCCCAATCACCTTTCCACATATCTTCAGAAGTCCTGGTGTGGGTGGAGGTAGGGAGGAGTAGGAGGAAGCTTCCCAGGATAACTGAGATGGACAGTTCATGGCAAACAAACCCTGAGTGCTTGAGTGTGATAAGGAGATGGAAAGCCATACTGTATAAGCTTCAAAATACAGATGCATTTCCTACAGAGTAAAAATGACTCTCAAAAAACTAACAAGAAAGTCGTACCATGGAAAATCCCTTCCTCCCATGTCTGGTTCTCCAACTCTTGCCCTTGTTAATGTGGTTCACAAGCCTGCTCTTTATACATCATACATTTTCTTGTTTATGTCCTGTTTTTCTGTAGGGCTGTGTAAAAGCTTTGGGAACTTTCCAGCCTGGCACAAGCCATGTCAAGAGGCCAGTTATTAAAGTAGTATTTTCTTGGAGGGTGGGAGCAATGGGATCATGGAAATGGAAATTAAGAGAACCCAAGTTGAAAGAAAACTCCTGAAGGTCTAAGGTAATGACTCAATTGTCCCCTCCTCCCAAGGTACTCTTGACAGTTCTTATTTCTAGAAGATTCTGGGTTGTCTCACTTTTCTTTTCCAGTCAGGGAAACAACTGTTCAGGTGAATAATAAGGTGAGTGCTTACTGGTATACTTGATTTGAGAAGTGTGGGAGCCCACTATTCCTTGCATCTGTTGTGTCCTTGGCTTACCCCAGAAGCCTTACCCCAAACTCAAAGCTCCAGCCAGAAAGCGCAGCCAGCTTCCTCACTTTGAGTTTGTTGGGAGAGTAGAGACAGCTATTGCTGAGAGAACTGAATATGACCAGTAGGTTATACAAATGAACCGATTAGTCATAAGGTCACCACAGCTGCAGCCTGAGAAAGGTTTTCAATAGAAGGACATGGGTAGGATCCATGATGAACAGGTGGACAAGGCTATGCCTTCTTTAGCAAGTTTGTCTGTTGATGAGCAAGAAGTCTGTTGGGCAGTGTTAAGGCAGGATTGTTTTGTAGTGTTTGCCATGCCAGCTTTCATGTCTCTTGTTGTGTCTGGTGAGTAGGATGCTGTCAAGAAAATACAGTGAGGCTTCTCTGAGCTGAAAAAGAGCACTTTTGCAATTTGCCTTTTGTCCCTTCCGTCTGTTCAGTCTGTAATCTTAGTCACTACAGACTGTTTAAGTGAGTCACCTAAAGCAAAGCTGCAGATATGCTATTATTTCAGCCATAACAGGTTTGACATGCAAGCCAGCTCCTAGTTATCACTCATGAGGGAGCAAGGGACTGTAGCTGTACACTCCCATGTATTTTGAGGCCAACTTTAAGAACATCCAGAGAGCATGAAATGCCTCAGATGATGCATTGGTCCACACATCTTGGAAATTCAATATGCTGCAGAGGCAAAGGGTCTTTGCAAGCTCCACATTCCTCAGGACCCAAAACACATGAGGGTTTGCCCTCATTCATTACCTCTCCCTTTGCCCCGTCCCCACATGAGTGTGTGCAGAACCTTAGGGAAATTTCCCGGAGGCCACACAAAGGGGTTAGAGGACTTTGAGAATGCTCTGAGAAGGAAATAAAAGCTTTAAACAGAACATTGTGCCGTGCCTTGAAAAGTCATCTAGTTCACACTTGTGTCAGAATCTAAATATTGTCTGAAAAATGGCTAAATTTGCCAGGATCGTGAGCACTGAAACCACTCAAAATAGCTCTCAGGAATCTTGAAAGCCAATGTGGCTCTGGTAGGGAGTGGCACTCAAACCGGTAGCTGATTATAGGGAGGTTTTACTCTGCAACTCTTGGAAATGGCAGATGCCTCTCATCTTCAAGTGAGTCAGTCTCTCTTTCATCAGCTTCAAGTGTGGGAAGGGGACTTGTGCCTATCAAGTAAAGTCCTTAGTACTGTAGGCTCTGAGCCTTTTCTCCCAGTTCTGTCAGAGTGTTGCATCTTAGTATGCAGCAACAGCAGCAGCAACAGCATCTACCAGCTTTCCTCTGCTTCTGACCCCACCCTGGATTGGCTAAATCCAGGTTCTCTTCTGCCAGGCAGCTGCAGGGTAGAATTCCAGAGCTGTCCCAAGGCAGTTCCCAGCAGTGGATGGTGCTGCACTACAGAAGTCAGTTTGCAAGTCCATCCTTTGGAATCTGGAAGACTGTTCCTCAGGAGAATGTTATGCAGTTTGGCAAGGTTTCCAGGCTAGCCCAAACCACTGAATAAACCCAGAATGGAGTTAGAAGGAAGTGCTCTGATCACACCATTGTAGGTGATAGAGACATTTCCTGTGTCCTGTGGGATGCACTGTGATGTGTGATTTTAAAGTTACCTGAACCCCTGCTTTGTAGGGTGTTGACATAGTAGCTCCCACACTGCACTTCCCCTTGGGCTCAAGTCCAGACTGAATCATAAAGAGGAAAAAAAAGCTGATTGCTGGCACTTCTTTCTCTGCTTCCTGACTTCACACATGATGTGACCAGATGCCTTATGCTGTCACCATAAACTTTCCACCCACAATGGACTGTACTCTCAAACTGTGAGCAAAAATAGATCCTTCCTTCCTTAAACTATTTTAGGTGTTTTTGAAATTTATTTTAATTTTATGTGTGTGGATGTTTGGCTCACATTGTATCTGTTCACCACATGCATGCACATAGAGGTCAGAAGAGAGAAGCAGATTCCCCCAAGCTGGAGTTACATATTGATATGAGCTACCACATAGGTGCTGTGGACCCAACCCAGGTCCTTTGGAAGAGCAGCCCATGATCTTAACATCTGAGTCTGCCCCCGCTTTTTATTCTTTGTTAGGGACTCATGTCATTTGCTGCTTCCAGCTCTTGAATGCTGAGATTAGAGGCCGAGATCCAATGTGTGGCTCCTTCCTCTCTCTCTTTTTCTCCTCCTCCTTTTCTGGTATTCTCCAAACTCCCACTTCTCATCAGGGCAAGGATAGAGAGGGAAGTGAGAATTGGGACAGATCCCTGGGCAGGGAAGAACTATTAACTTGAAGGGCAGAGAGGAACTTCTTTTAGAGAAATTATTGTTTTACTAATTATAGTTTATTCACTTTGTATTCCAGCCGTAGCCCCATTCCTCATCCCCTCCCAACCCCACCCTCTCTCTTTCATCTCCTCCCATTTCCGTATGTCAGTCCACTGATAGAGGAGATCCTCCTCCCCTTCCATCTGATCCTAGTCTGTCCGTTCTTATCAGGATTGGCTGCATTGTCTTCCTGTGTGTCCTGGTAAGGCTGCACCACCCTCGGGGGGAGGTGTTCAAAGAGCAGGCCACTGAGTTCATGTCAAAGACAGTCCCTGTTCCCCTTAGTAGGGAACCCACTTGGACACTGAGCTGCCAGGGGCTACCTCTGTGCAAGGGTTCTAGATTATCTCCATGAATGGTCCTTGGTTGGTGTATCAGTCTCAGAAAAAGCCCCCTTGTGTCCAGATTGTTTTTCTCTCCTTGTGAAGCTCCTGTTCCCTCTAGATGTTTCTATCTCCCCCTTCTTTCATAAGATTCCCTCCCTCTGCCTAAAGTTTGGCTATGAGTCTCAGCCTCTGCTTTGATACCATGCTGGATAGAGTCATTCGAAGGCCCTATGTGGTAGGCTCCTTTCCTGTTCCCCGTTTTATTCCTCTTATGATATCCATTCCATTTGCCTTTTTAATGAAGATTGAGTATTTTACCCAGGTACCCCTTCTTGCATAGCTTCCTTAGGTGTACAGATTTTAGTATGTTTATCCTATATTATATGTCTAATATCCACTTATAAGTGAGTATATACCAGGTGTGTCTTTCTGCATCTGGGATACCTCACTTAGGATGATCTTTTATAGTTCCCACATTTTGCCTGCAAATTTCATGTTTTCCTTGTTTTTAATTGCTGAGTAGTATTCCATTGTGTAAATGTACCACAATTTCTGTATCAGTTCCTCAACAGAGGGACATCTGGGTTGTTTCCAGCTTCTGGCTATTACAAATAAAGCTACTGCAAACATGGTTGAACAAATGTCCTTGTTGTGTACTAGAGCATATATTGGATATATGCCTAGGAGTGGCATAGCTGGATCTTGAGGAAACACTATTCCTAATTGTCTGAGAAAGCAGCAGATTGATTTCTAAAGTGGTTGTACAAGTTTAAATTCCCACCAGCAGTAGAGGAGGGTTTCCCTTTCTCCACATCCTCTCTAGCATGTGTTGTCACTTGAGTTTTTGATCTTAGCCATTCTGATGGGTGTAAGGTGAGATCTCAGGGTTGTTTTGATTTTCATTTTTCTGATAACTAAGGATGTTGAACATTTCCTTAATTGTTTCTTTGTCATTCGATGTTCCTCTATTGAGAATCAGAGAGGAACTTCTACAGTTTTGTTCTGGTAACAACTTTGCTCACAGCATCCTAGGTTTCAGACTAAATGGAAGATTTAGAGTCCTACAGAAGTTTGGTAAGACTGGTCTCTTGTGTCTTTGGTGGAAGTAGGAATCTAGGAAGGACAAAATGCCTGGTTAAGATTAAGGCATGGGAGTCTGGAGTATATATAATGGCTGAAAAGCATGACTTCCACATTTAGGCCCAGGTTCCAAATGAGAAGAGACTATAATAACAGAATCACTTAACAAAGCCAGTATGGTGGCATTTTCAGGAAAGAACCAGGTTATCTGGTTAGTACCACTTTGTTATCTTTATATGTATAGTGTTTTGTTATATTTCTTTGTCTGTTCTCACATACTGTTTTCAAAAACATGTTGGAATGGAGAACAGAAAAGGCATGTGAGGAAACATTTCTTCACAGTAATGAGGTCAAGCAGGGGGTGGAAGGATTGTGAGATGGCTCCATGGTTAAAGATGCTTTTTGCCATACCCAATGACCTGAATTTAATCCACAGAACCAACATGGAGAAAGCTGACTCTCAGAAGTTGTCCTCTGACCTCCACATGAGTGCCATGACACTTGTATGTGAATGCAGAAATACTTCTGAAAAATAAATAATTGTATAAAAAATGGTCAAGGATGCCGAGTTACAACAGGGAAATGGATGCCTCACTGTGAAAATAGTGTGTGGTCTGCCTAGAACAGGATCAAAACACCACCATCTTATCTGGACAGTAGATTTATGGCTGTGTTGAAGAATTGCCCTAACCTTTGTTTTTATCAGCCACATACCTTTAATGCCTCAGAACAAATCTGTGGTCAATTAAAAGCCCAGTTGTTTTTTATTTTATTTTATTATTTTATTTTATTCTTTTTTACATGAATTACTATCAATCCAGGTATCCCTGTGAATCTGTGCTCTTGAGGGTTTTTTGTTTTGTTTTGTTTTTGTTTTTTTATTCTGTTTTTGTTTTTTTAATTTCTTTTTGGAAACTAAGTGCAAAAGTTTACAATGGTCCTCATTGAAAAGCAGGCCAGCTCACATCTTGCGTCTTTATCCAGCAGCTAAATTTAAACTTTTTCTTACCTTTGTATAAGTCAGACTTTTAAAAATGTAGGTCGGGGCCGGGTATAAGACAAGTGACTGGGTCACATGGCAGGCTCCTTTGTGGGGCATCCAGTGTATCAACTTCTGTAGGGAAGGAGATTCAGACAGCTGGAAACCCAGCTCATAATAGCTTTATACCATTCATCTTCAGGGGCTCTGTCATCTCAAGTAACACTACCCTTGACATTTCTACCTCTGGAATTTTGTCCCTGCGCTTAATTCCTTGCAGGTAGAGAATGCTCAATAAAAGTTTGTGGAATTACATTGAATCCTGTGACTCATAAGTCTCTCAACCATATATTTACAAAGGGGAGCAGAGGTGCATTTCTCTTGTTTTTTTTTTTTTGTCTCCTTTTTTTAAAATTAAATTTTTATTTTTATATTAATTACAGTTTATTCACTTTGTATCCTGGCTGTATCTCTCTCCCTCATTCCCACCCAATCCCACCCTCCATCCTTCCCATGCTCCTCTCCTCCACTGATAGAGGAGGTCCTCCCCCCTTCCGTCTGACCCTAGCTTATCAGGTCTCATCAGGACTGGCTGAAAAGTCCTCCTCTGTGGTCTGGCAAAGCTTTTCCCAGCCTCAGTGGGGGTGGGCAAAGAACCTGCCACTGAGTTCATGTCAGAGACATTCCCTGTTTCCCTTACTAGGGTACCCACTGGGATACTGAGATGCCATGGGCTACATCTGAGCAGTGGGTCCAAGTTATATCTATGAATGGTCCTTGGTTGGAGTATCAGTCTCAGTAAAGACCCTGTGCCCAGATATTTTGATTCTGTTGCTCTCCTTGTGGAACTCCTGTCCTCTCCAGGTCTTACTATCTTTGCCTTCTTTCATATGATTTCCTGCACTCTGCCTAAAGTTTGGTCATGAGTCTCAGCATTGACTTTGATACACTGCTGGGTAGAGTCTCTCAGAGGCCCTCTGTAGTAGGCTCCTGTCCTGTTTCCTGTTTTCTCCTACTTCCAATGTCCATACCTTTTGTCTTTTTGAGTGAGGATTGATCTTACCCAGGGTGCTCCTTGTTGCTTAGCTTCTTAAGTGTACAGATTTTAGTATGTTTATCATATATTATAGGACTAGTATCCTATAAGTATCCACTTATAAGTGAGTATATACAATGGGTGTGTTTCTGCTTCTGGGATACTTCACTCAGGATGATCTTTTCTTTTTTTAATATTATTTTAGTCATTTTATTATATTTGTGAGATAGAATTTTATCCTGTAGACCATGCTGATCCAGAACACAGTGTGTAGTCCAGGTTGGCCTTGACTGCACAGTGATTCTCCTGCCTCTGCTTCCCAAGTGCAGGGGTTGAAGGTACAAATTATGACCTCTTTTTGTTCTTCTAAAACAGAGTTTCTCTGTGTAACCTGAGTCCTGTACTCACTTGTAGACTAGGCTGGCTTTGAACTCACAGAGATCCGCTTGCCTCTGCCTCCCTGAGTGCTGGGATTAAAGGTGTGCACCACCACTGCCCAGCTTTATTTCATTCTTAAAAGGTCACCATTAATGAAGAGTGTACTTATATATGTCCACTAGACAAGACTCAAATTCTTTAAAGAATTTTTAAAATTATGTTTATTTTATGTGTATGCCTATGCACATGTGTATCAGGTCCCTGAGGATGCCAGAAGAGTGCAATGGATCTCCTGAGACTGGTGTCAGGCAGTTTTGAACTGTTATGTGGGTTCTGGGAATTGAAAATGGGTCCTTTGAAAGAGCATCCAGTGCTCTTAGTCACTTAGCCATCTCATCTCACCAGGCCCCCTAGACTCAGATTCTTAAATGCTACAATAGGTTAGTCATCTATACTGTAATTCCCTCCTGCCTTTATGAAATAGGATTTATGGATGCACACAAAGAAGAACAAATAGTGCTTAGCTCCCAGTTCCACTATTTTTAAAACTTATTTAGTTTTTGTTTTGTTTTGTTTTGTATTTTTTGAGATAGGTTTTCATATAAGCCTCGCTTTCCTCAAACTTTTTATGTAATTGAGAAAAAAGCTTGAGCTATTGATTCTCATGCTCTGGCCTTTCAAGTGTTGAGATCATGAACACACATCACCACACCTTCCTTCTGTTATTAACACCTTACATCAGCATGGTGCATTTGCTACAACTACTGAATGTCATCCATCCAACCATTCATCCATCCATCCATCCATCCATCCATCTGCAGTACTGAGGATTGAATCCAGGTGTCACTTGTGCTAGGAAGCTGTTTCAGTACTGAGCTATATCTTCAGCTCCTGTTACTTTTTAATTTATTTTGTTAAGGGGTTTTATGAAACCCAAGTTGGTCTTGAACTTGCCATGTAACTAAGAATGATTCCAAGTTTCTGATCCTCCTACCTCCAAGTGCCAGTTTCCAGGCTTGTGCTATTATCCACAGAATACATGGTGCAGGTGATCAACCCCAGGCTTTGTGCTCCTGAAGCAAGCATTCTACCATGTAGACGCTATCCCCATCTCCTTTCCCTTGCTCTTTATGCCCAGGTCTGCAGGCTTCTACTGGCTTTTGTTTCCTTCTCCTGGAAGTGCAAGCTTGCCTCCCTTCAAGACACTGAATTCACTTTTTCTAGGTGGTCCAGATAGAAGATGTCTTCAGTCAGGAATTAGAGAAGAAGAGGACAAGTTTAGAGAGCATTTATGTGGTTCTATGTAAAAGTAAGGGAATCTGTGAGACCAGATTATAAGTTTGAGGCCAGGCTGGTCTACATTGAGAGTTCCAAGATAGCCAAGGCTACATAGCTATCTAAAAAAAGTCTCATTTATTGATTTTTTTGTCTTAGAGCCTGTGCTGTTGGTGTTTTGTTCACGAAGTTGTCTCCTGTGCCAATGAGTTCTAGGCTCTTCCCCACTTTTTCTTCTAACCAATTTAGTGCGTGTCTGGTTTTTTTTTTTTTTTTTTTTTCAATGCAGTTTATTCAGGAACATTGAACAATCCTCGGACCCCGGGGAAAGCCAGCCCACAGCTTAAATAGCCTCTCGGTAGCCAACCCAGGCGTGCCACGGGCGCAATGCAGATAGGTCCACATACATGGAAGCAAGCCAGATCCTCGGCCTTAGCCAAATGTGGAGTTGTTCGTGACAGAGAGCACTCACCATCGGGAAGGTGGAAGGCGGAAACCAGCTCCATCTTTAAGGCATAGCATTCCGCAGCTTTCTACAGTTCCCCCTTTTTATTTTAGACGCATCAGTCAAGAGTAGAGGTCTGATCTCTGATATTAGAAATAAATTGGGACTTTGTACAGATGTTCATTTAGGTGTCATCCACCCAAAGAGCATCAGACCGTCCGATACCTTTTTCTCAGAGGCGGGACCTGGGGCATCAACCCGCATGCAATCAGACATGCTCTTCTCTGGGTCCAAAGCGGCTGACCCTGAGTGCAGTGCTTAGCCTCGCATCCTGAGCGTATCATTTTAGCTTTTTATGGTATCCAACCATGCTTGGGGAGAATGTCCTGCTTCAATGGCTGTAAAGGCCTGAATGATCATGGCTGCATCACACTGTTGTTAGACTCTAATCTTGCATATATACCACAGGCAAACCAAGGAGACCAACACCAGAAGGCCTGCTAACACTCCCATGCCCGCCCATTCCTTCAGATGATTCATGGCTGCAGCAATCCATGTTGATAATCCTGTGGCTAGTCCTGCGTCCACTCCGGTAGAATTTACTGTGACAATGGCCACTCTCAGCTGCTCCATCGTAGTATCGAATTCTCCAGTCCAATTACCTAAAATATAGCTCGACAATTGTTTAGACAGATTTGCAGCGCAGGAAAAATTCTCATGTTGTATGCTAGTGACACAAAGTCCAGCATACTTTCATTGACAGCCAGGTTGAGCGATTTGCCATAGGGTATCAATTTGCTCCTGCAAGAGGTCAATCCTCTGATTGAACACCATCAAGCTTCCTTTTAGTTGAGCATTAATTCCTTTATGTACAACTAAGGCATGAGCTACATTGGCTAAATGATTATTCAGGGTTTGAGCAGTCTGCCCAGTATGACTCATGGCTAATGCCCTGGTGGTAGCTCCAACAGCCGTCAATGAGATGGTAGTAACAATGGTGGCTGTAGTTCCAAGATCCCTTTTCTGTCTGAAGAGAGTCATAGCATGAGGGGCATCAATGGGCATAGGCACCCAGTGAGGCATGGGAGTAACCAGGGCATACCTAACTTTACTAGCATTCCAGCATTGGGCAAAAAAGCAAGTATCATTACCACAATTACTTGGCTCTATCTGGCTAATAATGAATAAAAATGGGGGATATAGACAAACAGGTGTGGGCTTATAGGGAATATTATGAGAAGCCTTAACCCCTCGTTGGGACATCCTGCGTCAGTTCTAGAACTAGCAGTGGTGGTGTCCGAGGTCTGAGTAGGTTCGACAAAACCTAAGAATAATAGGTATAGAGGAAAAAGAAGACTCCCTTCTCCAAGGCCCAGAAAATATTTTCAACAAAATCATTGAAGAAAATTTCCCCAAGCTAAAGGAGAGGCCAATTAGAATACATGAGGCCTACAGAACACCCAGCAAATTTGACCAGAAAAGAAAATCCTCCCGCCACATAATAATCAAAACAGTAAGTATACAGAACAAAGAAAAAATACTAAAAGCTGCAAGGGAAAAAGGCCAAGTAACATATAATGGCAAACCCATTAGAATCACACCTGACTTTTCAACAGAGACTATGAAAGCCAGAAGGGCCTGGACAGATATCATGCAGACCCTAAGAGAACACAGATGTCAGCCCAGGCTACTATACCCAGCAAAACTCTCAGTCCTCATAGATGGAGAAAACAAGATATTCAATGACAAAAACAAATTTCAACAATACCTACAATCAAATCCAGCATTACAGAAGACACTGGAAGGGAAAATACAACCCAAGAAAGCTAGCTACATTCAAGAAAACACAGGAAATAAATAACCTCACTTCAGTAAAACAAAAAGCAACCAAGCACACAACCTGATGACCACAGCCAACATCAAAATCAAGAGATCTAACAGCCACTGGTCATTAATCTCTCTCAACATCAATGGACTCAACTCTCCAATAAAAAGACACAGATTAACAGAATGGATACGTAAACAAAACCCAGCAATCTGTTGCATACAAGAAACACACCTAAGACACAAAGATAGACATTACCTGAGGGTAAAGGGTTGGAAGACGACTGTCCAAGCAAACGGACCCAAGAAGCAAGCAGGAGTAGCCATTCTAATATCTGATAAAATAGACTTTCAACCAAAATTAATCAAAAGAGATGGGGAAGGACACTTCATACTCATCAAGGGAAAATTCCACCAGGAAGACATCACAATCCTGAACATATATGCCCAAATACAAGGGCACCCACATTTGTGAAAGAAACATTGATAAAATTTAAAGCACATATAGATCCACACACATTAATAGTGGGAGACTTCAACACCCCACTCTCAACAAAGGACAGGTCAACCAAACAGAAATTAAACAAAGAAACAATGTCTCTGACAGAGGTCATGAATCAAATGGACCTAACAGACATTTACAGAACTTTACACCCAAACACAAAAGAATTTACCTTCTTCTCAGCACCTCATGGAACCTTCTCCAAAATAGACCACATAGTGGGTCACAAAGCAAGCCTCAACAAATACAAGAAGATTGAAATAATCCCATGTATCTTGTCTGATCACCATGGAATAAAGCTGGACCTCAACAATAACAGAAATAACAAAAAGCCTACACACACATGGAAACTGAACAACTTGTTACTAAATGACAGCTGGGTCAGGGAAGAAATAAAGAAAGAAATTAAAGTCTTTCTAGAAATCAATGAAAATGAAGACACAACATACCCGAACTTGTGGGACACAATGAAAGCAGTGCTAAGAGGAAAGTTCATAGCACTAAGTGCCTTCAAAAAGAAATTCGAGACAGCTCATTCAAGCACCCTAATGGCTCACTTAAAAACCCTAGAAAAAGAAGCAGACACACCAAGAAGGAGTAGACGGCTGGAAATAATCAAACTCAGGGCTGAAATCAATCAATTGGAAACAAATAAAACAATTCAAAGAATCAATGAAACCAAGAGCTGGTTCTTTGAGAAAATCAACAAGATCGACAAACCCTTAGCCAGGCTAACTAAAAGGCAGAGAGACACCACCCAAATCAACAAAATCAGAAATGAAAAGGGGGATATAACTACAGACACTGAGGAAATCCAAACAATCATTAGGACTTACTTCAAAAGTCTATATGCCACAAAATTTGAAAATCTAAATGAAATGGACAATTTTCTTGATCGATTTGACTTACCAAAGCTGAACCAGGACCAGGTAAATCAACTAAATAGACCTATATCCCCCAAAGAAATAGAAGCGGTCATCAAAAGTCTCCCATCCAAAAAAAGCGTGTCTGGTTTTATGTTGAGGTGTTTGATCCACTTGTACTTTAGTTTTGTGCAGGGTGATAAATATGGTTTATTTGCATTTTTCTACTTGTAGACATCCAGTTGTCCAGCACCACTTGTTGAAGATGCTGTCTTTTTATCACTGTATCGTTTTGGCTGTCTTGAAGCTCACTTTGTTGGCCATGCAACAAACTGGACTTAAACTCACAGACATAAGCCTGACACTATGTTCTGAGTGCTGGGATTAAAGACATGAGCCACTAGGCCCTGCCCTATCCATACACTCATATAAAACTTGAATTATTTTCTCTTCTTGCCTTTCATTAGCCTACATTATAATTAAATCTGTTTATCTGTATCCTGCCCTAGAGGGAAACAAACAAAGCTTGATAGAATAGGGTCTATATAGGCAGTACCTATTAGTTTATCACAGTGCTCCTTTACATCTGGACACAGCAACTTTTTTGATAAGTAATTATCATATAGTTTCTGGAGAGGTTTGTGTGTCTATGAAGTGATTATTATATAGAACTATGGTAAGATAATAACAAACTACAGTAGGTGCTGGATTCAAGTCCTCGCTCTCAATCAATCATTTAGAGCCACTTTTGGGGAGTGCCAAAAATATTATGCAGAGCTGTCTTGAGACAAGCCCTAGAGTCTCTTCCCCATCTAACCTGTTCTACAATACTAGGAAGAGACCACAGATGCAACCGAAGGGAAGAAGCATTGTTAACCTTTTCTTATGCAAAGTATTTATCCCTTCCGGATTTCCATGATCCTGATTCATGTAAAGCATTTTCATTTAATAATGGAAAACTGTTCAAAATGGCCAACTTTATGCCTTGGAGGGCTGGATGGCACCCAATTCATAATGGGGAACTTAGCTCCCCTGATAACTTGGTGACTTGTGGTCAAGCATCTACAGTCATTCTTCAAAACACTTCTGTCACACACATGAAAAGATAAACCCACAAAGATCTCCATATACTGTTCAGTGAACAGCTAGGATTTCTAGGAAATTGGTTGCTTGTTTGGAGGGAGGGATGTTGGCTGGTTGCTTTGGGTTGGGTTTAGTTTTTTGTTGTTGTTGTTGTTGTTGTTTTGTTTTGTTTTGTTTTTTTTAACAGGTTCTTATGTGGGTATCCTAAACTTACTATGTAGCCGAGGCTGGCTTTGAAATACTGAATCTTCTGCCTCCATCCCCAGGCTCTGGGCTTACAACCCTATGTCAGTCATGTTCTCTTCCTCCTGGGAGTAGTTGTCTGGTACAGTGACAGGATGAACTTTCAGAGATTTGGTTACAGTGAGGATTGTATAAAGCTCCTTGGAGCATCATCTTCTAGGATGTTACACATGTGTAAATTAGATTCACACATGTTGCTGTATTTCTCATCACCAGTTTTTAGGGCTCCAAGAATCAAGAATAGAGATGTTTATTTTTAACTATTGCTTTTAGCAATTCACTAGGAATTTGTTTTCTCTTCTTGCTGCTACCACTTTATGTTTTCCTGGACTACAGGTCTTATTGACAAGGCAGGAATTGGGAAATGGCACATTGGCATGTATTTGAAAGCCACTTGGAACACCTAAGATGAACAGGAATGAAGAGCTCTCTTAAGTTTTTGAAACAGGATGTCCTAGTTAAGGTTACCATTGCTCTGAAGAAATACCACAACTAAAGCAATTTCAGGAGGAAAGGGTTTATTTGGCTTACATACTGGCATCATTTATTTATCGTTGTATATGTGTATGAGTGCTGCCAAGCAAGAGGAACTTAGAGAAAAGTGTTTTAGACTTACTTCTCTCCTTGTTCTTTGGAACTGGGTGTTTAATTCAGGTTATCATGTTTGGGCCAGTAGAGTGCCTTTATCTGCTGAGGCATCTCACTGGCTCTTATTCACTTATTTTTGAGATAAGGTCTCACAGAGTGTGCTGCCTGAGGATGATGGCCCCTTAAGGCCTACCTGGGATATTTCAGCAACTTTTCCTGGGCTGGATTTTATTCCCATGCTCCATGTGTGTCTGACTCTGTGGGATATGCTGATCCTGGACCCAATTTCTCACAAGCAAAAATTATTGAGAACAACAGTGCAGTTTTCCTACATTTATTATACCTGGAAATTTGCCAATTATCTGTTACATGATGAATTTAAACTCAAGGCTTATGAGGGTTCTACGTGAGGGAAAACTAGATATTGTGTTTGTTTGTTTGTTTGTAAAGATTGGGGATTTTTTTGCATGGTCCTTGTAGACCAGGCTGACCTCGAACTCACAGAGAGACCTGTGCCTTGTTTCCCTTAGTGCTGGGATTTACAGGTATGCACCAACATGCCTTGATATTATGGACATTCTTGATATTGGCTGAGTATTAAGGGAAGTACCAATTTATCCCTGTGGGATAGGACAGAACTAAGGCTGGAAGTCCACTGAACAGACCCTGGCAGGTATTTTTTTTAGGCCACATGATCTTCCCTCCTTTACGACTTGTCCTGTTTAGAAACCAAACTGTGTGCCTTTCCACCATTTCTCCTAACAGTGTCTTCTGGGAACAAGAAGCCACCATCTCAGTGATCCTCATTTATCCTTTTTTTTTTTTTTTTTTTTTTTTTTTACCTGGTGTTGCTGTGTCTTTGTCAGGATTTCTATTATGGTGATGAACCACCATGACCAAAAGCAACTTGGAAAGAAAAATGTTTACTTCAACTTAAATTCTGTAGTCCACTAGACAGAAATTAATGATGAGAATTCAAGGCAGAATCTGAAGCAGAGGCCATGGAAGAATGCTGTTCACTTTCTTGATTATCACGAATTGCCAAGCCAACTGTCCTCCTCCTCCTTCTTCTTAAATTTTTAATGATGGAAACAAAAATGCACCTAAAAGTGAAGCTTCTGGAGAAACCACTTGTTCTTCCCTGTCTTGTATCATTCTTCAAACTTGACCTTGGCCTCCCACCTGGACTTGTACATCAGAGCTACATCGCTAAAAATAAAAATCCCCTTTGACAACAGTCTTGTCCAAGGGGATGTCCGCAGTATACCTTGTGGCCACAAGGTGATTGTAGTTATAAATTTTCACAAAGGCTTGATCTTTCATCTCTTGGCAATTTTTGTCTTCTCCATGGCAGCTGTCACTTTTGGGGAATAGCAGTCAATTCCAGCCACCAAGGCATGGCTGTAAGAGATCTCTGAGGTGTCATTATCAATATTCTTCACAATGATGGCTTTGCATCTGGAGTGGCATCCAGCCAGGACCAGCACCACTTTCCCAAGTTTCATGAACTTTCCCATTTCAACAGCAAGCAGCCAGGACCCAGCAGAGAAGAAAGAAGGACATTTTTTGCTCAAGCCAGCTTTTTAACAGTATCCAGGACCACCGGCCCAGTCCAAGAATGGCACTGACCATAGCAGCCCGGAGAGACCCCATATGGACCATCATTTAAGAATACATACCACAGGGCTTGCCTACAGGCCAGACTGGTGGAAGAATTTTCTCAGCTGAGGTTCTTCTTCCCAAATGACACAAGTTTATGTCAAGTTGATGTAAATTAGCCAGCACACCTTTCAGTATGAAGAGGATTACAAGGAGGATGTCTACTAAGCCAGCAAGACATCTCAGTCAGTAAAATCACTTGTTGCTAGGCCTGATAAACTGAGTTTAATTCCTGGGACCCACATGGTGCATGGAGGGTAACCATTCCCTCAAGCTGTCCTCTGACCTCTGTGAAGGAGAGTCTCTGGAAAGAAGTTGGGTCTGCAAAGTTTCATTGCTTAGAGATGCAGTGATGTGCAGAGATGGGAAAGTTGCAGCCTGGCGCCAAATTGTATCTTAGCCTGCAAGTAGTTTTTTCCTTCCATTAGCTATTTCCTTGCCCACCTATGTGTTGGAAGAAACGTCCTGTAGTTAACAGATAAAAACCATCTGCTCAGTTAACTGAGCAGACCACTAGCATCCACCAACCTTGAAGCTGATGATGTCATCAGATAGCATCTGAGACCTGGGGAAGTGACTCCAGCATTTTGCTGTCACTGTCTCTTTGATGAACCCAACAGTGTATTTTAAAATGGCTCTGGTTTTAGGGTTTTCTTTATTCTGAAACTATAAAACATAAACATAAAACTACATTAGTGAAACCTGGGCTGACTTATCTGCATGTTTCCTGGGCCTCTGTCACTCAAATTTGGCTCCAGAATAAACTGAGTTTTTTTTTTCCTTTGAGGCCTGAGCTGTGCTTTTTGTGTCCATGTATACACCACTACATCCTTGTATCTTTATATTACCTCTCCTGCCTACACAATAGGAAAATGAAATGTAGTTTCTACAGAAAGATTTATTTAAATTTTTTTCTATTATTTATTTTATGTGTATAGGTATTGTTCCTGTGTATCTGGGCACTTTGTGCATGTTTAGGGTCTGTAGAGGCCAATAAAAAATAATAATAAGATTCCCTGTAACTGGAGTAATCAGCATTTGTGAGGTGCCATATGGGTGTTAGGAATTAAAGCCTAGCACCCTGGAGGAACAGCCAGCATTCTTAACATTCAGGCCATCTGTTCAGCCCAAGACCCAGTTTAAAAAAAATGTCTATATGTGTATGTATCTGTATATATGAGTTTAAGAAGAGGTCAAAGAGGCTGTGGGATGTCCTGAAGCTGGAGCTACAGGTTATAAGCCCTCTTTGGTGGGTGCTAGGAAGTGATACATGCTTTTAACTGCTTAGTACCTCTTTTACTCCAATAAAATGTAACTTTGTTTTTTTTAATTTTTATTAAGTTTATCCACTTTATATTCCAGCTGTAGTCCCCTTCCCCACATCCTCCCAATTCCACCCTCCCTCCCTCTTTTTCTCCCATGCCCCTCCCCCCAGTCCAATGATAGGGGAGGTCCTCCTCCCATTCCATCTGATGCTAGTCTATCAGGTTCCCTCAGGACTGCCTTCTTTGTCTTCCTTTGTGGACTGGTGAGGCTGCCCCCCACTCAGGTGGAGGTGATCAAAGAGCCAGCCCATGAGTTCATGTCAGAGATCGTCCTTGTTCATATTATTGGGGAACCTTCTTGGACACTGAGTTGCCATGGGCTACTTCTATGCAGGGGTTCTGTGTTATCTCCATGCATGGTCCTTTTTTGGAGTATCAGTCTCAGAAAAAAACCCTGTGCCCTGCTTTTTTGCTTCTGTTGCTCTCCTTGTGGAGCTCCTTAAAATGTAATTTTCAAAAGCAGGTGACTCATGGATTTCTAAATTAACATAGTAAAAATTATCAAAAGCCATTTACAAATCCGATGCAACCCCAATCAACTTCCCCTCCATTTCTTTCTTCATGGAAACAGTAAAACAAAAACAAAAACAAACAAATGAACAAACAAAAAACAAAACAAAAACTACCTTAAAACTCACATGGAATCACAAAAGACCTGGATAGCCGGAAGAACCATGAACCATGCTGAAGGAATTTCCATCCCAGATCTCAAGATACATTACATAGCTATACTACTAAAACAGTATGCTATGGATACAGAAACAGAATTGGAAACTAAGGGAATAAGACTGAAACCCAAACATGAGTGTATTTAGCTGCAGCTATTTAATATTTGACAAAGAACCCAAATAACAAACAAACAAACAAACAAACAAGCAGCAATCAATCACTGGAGAAAAGACAGCATCTTCAACAGATAGTGCTGGGAGAAGGGGATGTCCACAGGTACAAAAATGAAATTAGAGCCAAACCTATTACCTTGCACAAGAACTGACTACAAATGGGCCAAAGACCTAAATTTGAAACCGAGAACACTGAAACTTCTAGAACAAACAAACAAACAAAAACCAGGCAATGTCCTGCATGGTGTAGGTACAAAAAAAAAGAAGACTTTCTCAATAGGACTCCATTTGCTCAAAAATTAAAGCCAATAATTAGTTTTATGAGTGGGACCTAGGAAAACTCAAACGCCTTTGCACAGCTAAAGAAATGATGGAGTGAAGAAGAAGCTCACAGAAATGGGGTCTTGCCAGTTATACATATGACAGGATTAATATTAAGAATATTTGAAAAACTCAAAAAACAAAACAAACAAACAAAAACCAAAGAGACAAAAATAAAACAAAAACAAAGTATTCATTAAAAAAAAATTGGGTCTTATCAGGAGTGGCTGCATTGTCTTCTTCTGTGACCTAGTAATGCTGCTTCCCCCTCAGGGAGAGGTAATTAAAGAGCAGGCCAATCAGTTCATGTCAGAGACAGTCCCTGTTCCTATTACAATGGAACCCACTTGGATACTGAACTGCCATAGGCTACATATGTGCAAGGGTCTTAGGTTAAATCATGCATAGTCCTTGGTTGGAGTATCAGTCTCAAGAAAGAAGGAAGGAAAAGAAGACCTCCCCTATCAGTGGACTTGGGGAGGGGCATGCATGGGGAGGGTGGAGGAAGGGAAGGATTGGGATGGGAGCAGGGAGGGAACCACAGTGGGGATTCAAAGGGAATAAAGTGTAATTAGGAAAAAAAAAATGGGGCCTGGGACCGAAACAGAGAGTTCTCAAAAGTAGAAAAAAATGGCTAAGAAATATCTCAAAAATATATATTATTCCGAGTAATTATGGAAATGTGAATCAAAACAACTTGAAGTTTCATTTACCCTACTAAGAATGTCTAAAAGCAACAAAACAATAAACAAGAATGCTAGAGAAATGCAGGGAAAAATAAAGCCTTATTCATTGCTGGTGAAATTGCAAACTGCTCCAGCCACCCTGCAATTCAGCGTGGAGACCCTTAAAAAGTTAAAAATCAACCTACAGTATGAGTCAGCTATACTACTCCTTGACACATGCCCAGAGGACTCACATCCTACTCCACAGATCCCCACATAGCCATGTTCACTCACAATAGCTAGGAAATGGAAACACCTCCGCAGCCCAGGTAGCCTTAACTCAAAAACATCCTGCCTCAGCCTCCCTAGTTCTGGGATTACAGATATGTGTTACCATGCCTGGCATTTTCTTCTGAGTGTTTTCTATCTGCAGCCAGTTGTCTCTTTGAATATGCAGCATGTGGGTATGCAGCCAGACTCTCTTTACCACGTACAGCATGATGTTTTGAATATACATGTGTAAACACACACACTTATGGAATTATTCAACTGAACTCATTAAAATAAAAATTTCTTCACATATTTGTGTGTCTGTTTAATTATTAATTCCTTCACATTTATTTAGTTACTGTGCATGTGCACAGGCAGGCGTAGAATCCCAAGCCAAACCAACTTGAGAGAAGCAAGGAGTTCACTGACAGAAGTGTTTCCTCAAATTCAAGAACAAGTTTGCATCAGCCCTTAGGTACTGGCCCAGCTCTGCATCTCCTGTCCCCATGCCCTACTGTTTACCACCATCATTCCCAGATAGGTAGTTGGCTGAAAAAAATTGCTGGGTTGTTTTTCTTGTCAAGGTTGATTTGCTTCTTTTCTTAAAATTTATTTTATTTTATTTGGTGTGTGTGTGTGCGCATGTGTCCATGAGCACATATGTAAGTTAGGCCACAAATGTGTGGAATAGATGTCTTCTATCTGTATGTGGGTTTCTGAGTCTTGAGCTCAGTGTATCAGGCTTGCATAGGGCATCTGCTGAGGGATTTCCTCACCTTTGGTTCAAGCTTTCCACTTAATAATAATGACAGCAAATATAAGCTAATTAACAAGAACTAATATGTTATTCATTTTGTACTGCCACCCCATACTGTGGGGTTTGGCACAGGATATGGGGACTTAATGGGTTGTGTATGCATACATGTGTTGTATTTGTAGTCTGTAAGCTAAGTTGAACTTTACATTTTTATTTATATGCACTAATTGTACAAAAATAATTGGTTTCACTGTGACATTTTCATATTTACATATATTGCACTTTGATCATAGTTTCTTCCTGGAATTTTAATTTAAAAATTGTTTAGAAATTAAATATAATTCTTTCTTTTTCCTCTTTCCTTTCTCTCTCTCTACAACCCTTCCATTGTACCCATTCCCTTGCTCTTTCTCAAATTCCTGGCCTATATTCTTTCATTGTTGTTACCTATTTGTATATATATTCCTAAATTTATATATACAGCAAGCTTGCTCTACATAACATAAGGTGTGTATATGATTTCAGCACTGACCACTTGTCATTGGATAACCAAATTGGAAGCTCTTCCTGAGGAAGACTATTTCCCTGCTCTGAGCATTCCTTAGTTGGCTGTAGTTCTTCTAGCATTGGGGCCCCTTGAGCCCTTCCTCTTGTCTACGTGTTTTGTCTTTGTTCAGGTCTTGTTTAGGCAGCCATGTTGCTGAGGCTTCATTGGTGTAGCTTCTCTGACATTTCTAGGAATGCCTTGTTCCTTCTGCTCTTACAATCTTTCCACCCAATCTTCCACTATGATTCCTGAGCCTTAGCTGAAGGAGTTGTGCTTTAGATAATTTGGGGCTCAGCTCTACATCTCTGCATTGTGATCTGCTGTGGTTTTCTACAATGGTCTGTGTCTGTTGCAAGGAGATGTGTCTTTACTGAGAGGTAGGTTCTATGCTTATCTGTGGGTAGAAACTTTAATTTTATCCATGCCTTATCGATGAGGAAACTAAGACTAAGAGAAAAATAAGTAATTGATTCATGTAAATGGCTGACTTAGAATTTTAAGCTAGACCTTCTTGTTTTTAAGGACATTTGTTTCTTCTTTTCTCTTAGCTTTTTGGGGCTGGGTCTCACTATGTGTGCCTGAACTATCCTGGATTTCACTCTGCAGGTCCAAGTTAGCTTTGAATTCTCAACTATCCCCATGCTTCAGTTCTGAGTAAGGATGTGAGTCAGTACACCTGGATTCCAAGGGCTAACTTGTCAGGTGACAAGATAAGATACCTGCCTCACCTTGACCTCCCTTTAGTTCTGCTTCTCCAGCATATGCTCACACACCCAAAAACTTCCAGGTGTCAGCTGATCTGCTTGAAAGCCACGCTGGGATGAGTCAGCTACTTTTACTGATTTTGCCTCTGGGTTTGGTGTGCCTGTCTCTGTGGGATTCTCTGACCATGAGCCCAATTTCTCATGTATAAGAATAGATGGTTCTGAGAATCATGGGAAGTCATTGAAGCAAATGGTTTGGTCTATAGTGTTCACCGATGACTTCTGCTTCCAAATTTGACCCCTTGTCAATTAATTATTAAAGAATGTTTTTTTTAAACTGGTATCCCAAATGTCTTACTAGAGGGATAATTAACTGGATATTCTTATTTTCTGCTACATATTAGATTTTTGTTTGTTTGTTTCTTTGGAGAGAGATATGGAAATATATGGAGGAGGCTGTGTTTTGGCCCAGAAAGATGGCTAGAATGTAAAAGCAATTGTCTCTAAGCTTAAATACCTGAGTCCAATCCCTATGACCCACATGGTTGAAGGAGAGAACCCATTCTCTTAGATTATCCTCTGACATGCCATGTACACAAAATGAACAAATAAAATGTAATATAAATGTGGTTAAAAGCTGGATGTGGTGGTGTGCATCTTTAATCCCAGCACCCTGGGAAGCAGAGGCAGGTGGATATCTGAGAGTTCGAGGCAAACCTTGTCTACAAAGTGAGTCCAGGACAGTCGAGTATACACAGACACACCCTGCCTAGAAAAAACCTTAAGCATTTTTAAATTATGTGTGTGTGTGTTTGTGCACATGAGTGCAGATGTCTGTGAGGTCCAGAGGAGAGAGCCCCTGGAGCTGGAGTTACAGAGGTGTGCTAGCCCTCCAAAATGGGCTTTTGGAATTAACTTGGATCCTTTTCAAGAGCAATAAGTGCTCTGAACTGCTGAGCAGTGTCTCCATCCCCAATATAGTATGATTTTAAAAAGGAGGGTATGTCCATGGAGAGAGAGAGAGAGAGAGAGAGAGAGAGAGAGAGAGAGAGAGAGAGAAAGAGATGGAGAAAAGGTTGTGGGTGTATGGTAGGAAATTCTCCTCTAGGAATGTTAGAAAGATTAGAGATGGAGCAAAGTGAACAAGAAGACAGTGGAGACAAGTGATTAATGCTTTTTTCTGACTTATTTAGCTTAAAAATAACTTTTGAATATACAGTTTTTTCTTGATATGCACAGTTGTTTAGTTCAAGATTCTCTCACACAGATCTAAATCTTTGGATGTCCCTGTCACATTTACTTATTAATTTTTTAGGCTAGCAAGAAAATGTACTGGGTTTCAACACGGCATCTTCAAACATATTCCAGTCTTTTACACTAAAGAATTTAGCATTTGTGTAAAACAAACCTTTTACAGACTTTAAAGTTGAAATCATCTTTAGGTGTCACTGTTACATAAGTAGTCACTAGAGTATTTCTTAGGAAATAGAAACAAGTAAAGATTATCTGTACATATTCAGAATACATGAAGTTAAAAAATGTCCTTCTTCCTTCCTCATTTCCTCTGTGCATCTTCTTCTCCCTCCCTTCCTCCCTCCTTACTTCCCTCTCTCCCTTCCTTTACCCCCTTCCTTCTATTTTCTTTTTCTTGGCAAAGCAGGTCTTACTAAATGTAATCTCTTCTCACTGATGCTCACTGTGTAAACCTGGCAGCCTTCAACTCTCCTGCTCACCCCCCCACACATTAGCCTCCAAAGTGCTGGGATTACATGGGCCACAGACATGAGCCACCATGGCTGCTTTTGATTTTCCTCCTCAGTATTTTCCACCTGTATTCAGTTGACTTTGAAGATATGAAATATATGGGCATGGAAGGCAGACTGTCTTTAGGATGTTCAGCATAGAGCAGTTTAAATATTTGTACTTTGTAGAATGGCTAAATATTGTGATTAAAATATTATATTACTTCATATACTTTTTAGTGATATATGAAGAGTTAAAAATTATATTCTTCCTGGGTGGTGGTGGCACACACCTTAGTCCCAGCACTTGGGAAACAGAGGCAGGCAGATCTCTGTGAGTTTGAGGCCAGCCTGGTCTACAGAGTAATGTTCCAAGACAGCCAAGGCTACACAGAGAAACGGTGTCATGAATAACCAAATATATATGCCAAGCCATTCTCTGAGGACTCTGTTGGATATCCTGGCAAAACAGTGATCTGAGGAGATGTTTGTCTGTCTTCGCTACAGCTGTCATATTACATGAGGCTGAAGCAGAATTAACACACACACACACACACACACACACACGTTTTAAACACAGCACTCTTTAGCCTGCTTGGGAGACTTCTGAGTAAGTGCTGATGTAATCTGTTTTCTTCAGAAACTATAACAGGCTTCTGAGTTAAGCATTTGCTCAACTGGTCTTTGCCAAAGACAGCTAGTGCTTTCTGTCACTGCCTGTTGACAATGACTGTGTTCTAGACTGACAACTTTCTCTTTTGCTACATCATGAGGCTTGGGAAGGCAGGAGCCTCTGACTTTCTGATTGTCATCTGCCTGCCTCTTAGCACAAGGTGAGGCACAGAGAATGCACTGGCAAAAGCTTATGAGATGGACAGATCTATGCGATGATTCCCGAGTCCTCTCTTTCCTAATTCTTTACACTCCTTGGCACAGGCCCCTGCTCACCACAGGTTTCTCCTAAGAGCTTATGTCCCAGTGTTTCCTTCAAGTCCTGGAAATGGAAGTTCACTTTGAAAGCAGCTCTATTGTTTGTCCGGTTAAACCTTCAGCTGATCCAGAGCAACTGGCTGCATGTTTGGCCACTTTGTACACACAGTGTTTTTGTGATATGTAACATTTCCTTTCAGATTAAGTACAGCCTGCCATAACCGAAAGAGTCAGCACATCCAGAGTAGCTAGGATCCTAGGTTTCAGCTTTTCCTACTCTCCATTGGTATAATTCAAACTATGACTTCCACAGACCCTGACTTTCCTCTATCCAGAAAAATGGAACAAGGTCTGGGTGGATGAGATTGGACCTAAAGATTTTTTAATTTAGGTCTGGAGAGATGATTTCATGTACTATGTTGCTCTTGAAGAGAACCTGCATTCAGTTCCTAGCATCCACACCAGGAGGCCTATGACTGCCTGTAACTCAGCTCCAAGGGGTTTACTGCCCTCTTGTGGACTCCCCAAGCACCTGTATGCACATGTACATACTCTACTTCCATTAAAAATAATATAAATTAAAAATAAGGTTTTTGGATCACCTTTATGGAGAATGTGAAACAAAATAAACTTTTCATTTGTAAGAATTACATATCAAATTAATCAGACCCAAAGTCTAAACAACTTAACGAACTTATACACAGTTAGGACTGGCATTAAAAGTAGAAGCTGGTTTAACCTACTAAAATCTCTACTCCTAAAGAAACTAATCAATAGGGAGTACTCTGGCTAAAATGCTCAATCCCTATTCAGAAAGGCAAAGAGAAAATGGAAATCAGAAGAAGGTGAAAAGAGGGAACAAGTCAGGAGCCTGACACAGAGGACCTCAGAAAGGCCTCTGCCCTGAAGACTATCAATGCAAATGCTGAGACTTATGGGCAACCTTTGGGCAGAGTTCAGGGAATCTTAGGAAGGAAGTGGGAAACAGTAAGATCTGGAGAGGACAGGAACTCCATAAGGAGAGCAACAGAACAAAAAAAAAATCTGAGCATAGGTGTCTTTCCAGAGACTCATATTCCAACCAAGGATCATGCATGGAGATAACCTAAGACCCCTGCACAAATGTAGCCCATGGCAGTTCAGTATCCAAGTGGGTTCCATTATAGTAGAACAGGGACTGTCTCTGACATGAACTGATTGGCCTGCTCTTTAATTATCTCCCCCTGAGGGGGAAGCAGCATTGCCAGGCCACAGAAGACAATGCAGCCACTCCTTATGAGACATAATTGACTAGGATCAGAAGGAAGGAAAAGAAGACCTCCCCTATCAGTGAACTTGGGGAAGGGCATGCATGAAGAGGGTGGAGGAGGGGAGGGACTGGAACAGGAGGAGGGAGGGAACCACAGGGGAGATACAAAGTAAATAAAGTGTAATTAATAAAGAATCATTAAAAAAAAACTAAACAAAAAGTAGGAGCTCTGGGGGCTGAAGAGATGGCTCAGAGGTTAAGAGCACTGGTTGCTCTTCCAGAGGCTCTAAATTCAATTCCAGGCAACCATATGGTGGCTTACAACCATCTATAATGAGATCTGGTGCCCTCTTCTGGCATGCAGAGATACATGCATGCAGAACATTGTGAACATACGAATAAATACATAAATCTTTTTTTAAAAGTAAAAGCTGTGAATGTTCTCATTACATTTTACACTTTTAGTATGAAATCCATTTTATACATGTATCCGACATCCAAACCAAAAAGTCCAGACAGGGTCTCATAATGTAATTCTGGTTGGCCTGGAGATTGCTTTGTAGACCAGCCTGGCCTTGAATTCACAGAGCTCCACCTGCCTCTATCTTCTGAGTTCAGGCATTAAAACCATAACACCACCATGCTCTGCTATGTTTTGATTTTTAAAGACAAAGATAGTGGCAAGCCATGAACTCCTAACCTTCCTGCTTCTACTTCCCAAATGTTGGAATTACAGCTATGAACTAACCCATACTCCATGCTTTTCCTGCTGTGGGCTGAACCCAGAGCTTTGTTCATGCCAGGACAACACTGTACTGGCCATGTTCCAGCTCTAGCCATAAGAAAACAAAAAACAAGCAAAAAAAAAAAAATAAGTAAATGAAACCTTAATTCAGAATGAGGAAGTTCTAATAACTTGTCTCTAAGAACCTGAAATTTTTGCTTGGCAAAATTAGGTCAGTTGCTGTCATGAATTATAGGGTTGACTTTTCCAAACGGCTTTGTCATAATTTTATTTTGTTGCTGTGATAAAACACTTACCAAAAGCAACTTAAGGAAGAGATGGGTTTATTTCAGCTTGCACTAACAGGTCACAGCCCAGAAACCATTGGCGCCTCTGAAGATTGCGCAAGTCTTTTCCTACCCCCGCCAGCTTGGTGGCATATTTCTAAAATCCCCATCTGCACAACATAAACAGGAAACTTGCAGCAAAAAGCCTCGGCGGTGCAAATTCCAAGCTTCCAGCAGAGGGCGGGAGAATCTCCTCCCTGCTGCCAGTGGCAAGCAGGCAGCAGAGAAGAGCAAACTTTTCAAGGGACCCAGCGCCCCTCCACCTTCTTCTCCCCCTGCAAAAGGGAGAGAGAAGGTGGAAGGAAAGACCCCGCTCCAGGAAAATAAAGAATAGGGGAGGGGGACGTTGAGGCAGAGGCCCAGCCTCTAAGAGCTCAGCCTCCGTGGCGAGGCTGCGCCCGGCCGCCCATTCTCCAAGCCGCGGGTCCGAGCGGCCTCGGAGGAACCCGAAGTCCGAGCCCTCTCGGGTGGGGCGGAGGAGGGGCTGGCACGAGGTGCAGCGCAGGCGCAGTGCGCGCCTCCATTGTCAAGCGTGATGGAAGCGCCGTCGCTATAGATACAGACGCTGAAAGGTTTTCGCTGAGCTCGCCTGGGCCTGGTGGGCGGCGGCGGTGAGGGCGGCGATGGGAATCCGCTTCCCGAGCGTGGTGGCGGGGGTCGTGGTTCCTCTAGTGGACTACTTCATCTTGGTCGGCTGAGACTAGGAGAAGCCAGGTAAGAATGTGGGGCGGGCGCCGCCTGGGCTCCGCCTCCGCCCCTGGGCTCCGCCTCCGCCCCTGGGCTCCGCCTCCGCCCCTGGGCTCCGCCTCCGCCCCGGCTCCGTTTCCGCCCACCTAGGCTCCGCCTCCCCCATCGGGCTCCGCCTACAACCCTTGACTCCGCCTCTGCTCCCGGGCTCCTCCCCCGTCTCCGCCCCGGGCTCCGCCTCCGTTCTCGGGCTCCTCCCCCGCCTCTGCCTCTGGGCTCCGCCTCCGCCCCCAGCAGCCCTCCAGTGGGCTAGGTGGTGCTGGGCCTGGCATCGCGGCTGGGAGGCGGGAAGGAGAGAGGGTTGGGTCCCGAGGTGGAGGAGCAGCGGGTCCACGGGTATCAGCAGCCATCCCAGTGCAGCCGAGCTTGGCTGGCTGTGGGCGTGTGTGAGGGACCCGCAGGATGGCGGTCGCGGGGAGAGACCGCAGCGTTGCAGCCGGGGGCTGGGCGGGTCGGGAGAGCCTGCCTGCATCCAGACAAGAGCTTCTGTGCTGGCTGCTGGTACCCGGGACTGTGCCCTCCTGCCGCCGGGGTTGGGAGGCTGGGGCGCAGTGTGCAGAGTTCCTCGGGATACACTTGTGCCATGCATCCTGAGGAATAGTGATAATGGGCCAGTCCTCCCGGAAAGGAAGTGCAGAGGGTCCAGTGCTGCCTCTGCCTGCCCTAGGACAGGAGAGGTGGGGGAGCTTGGACCTCCCAGTCTAACGAATGTACTTGGAAAGGCCAATTATTTTTTAGGCCAGGTCCCAGAGTGGCAACTAGAAGAATTTTGTTAGAAAATCTAAGAAAGCATATGTATATGATTGTGGTTTGCATGGGTGGGGAACCTCTGTCAATGTGCTCCCCAAAGTGCTAAAGGGGAGGGGAGGGGAGGAGAGAGGAAGAACATGTTCAAAAATTTCCTGGCAAAAAAACAGAAAGGAAAACAAATCCTGCTTAATTAAGTTCCACCTTTTGTGTGTATGCCGAAGAATTCTTAAGTTGTGTTTATGTGTACATCCTTTCATCATAGTTACGTGCATATATATATATATATATATATATATATATATATACTCTAAAAGCTTGCTGTTTCAATGTCTTCCTCACATTTCAACTGAATTATTTTGGGGCCCTAAATCTAAACCTAATTCTTATCAATATTTGGAGGTTTTGCTTGTACTGAATGTGTGGTTTTATTTTCATAGTTAACAGTGTGTACACAGTCCCTTACACCAGGGTCATCATGCTTACGTCTCTTAAAAAAGGAATGAAAAACAATAAATCGTTCTAATAATGTTAATGACTAAAATGAAGGTAACTGAGTGCATTTTACAATGATCTCAGATGCTCACTTCAGACAGAACATTTTATGATGAAATATTTTTCATGAGGCACAAAATGCCTGTTAAGCTTAGGGCATGTTTACAACATTCTCTTGAAAACAAGGTTCAAGATGCATCCTGAAGTCGTAACATCAAATGATGTACAGAGAGGAGGTAATCAGATTCACAGACATGGTCTCCTAGGGATAAGTATGGCAGAATGCAAAACCCAGGACATTTTTTGAGGATCTGACCTCTCATAAAATTTAATGAAAACATAGATTCTTTGCAGAAAATGTACATGCACATGAACCCAACTATGTACAAAGCAGGTACAGAGTGAATGTCAGGAGAGGGACCAGGTTAAAAACTAATACCAAATAAGTAGCACTGTTGCTGTATCTGCAATTTCTATCTTGCTTGGAAGGCAGAGACTGTTAACCTCCCTATTTATGGCAGAGCATCTGCATAAAGAAAAGCAATGCTTTGCTTCTCCTGTTCCTTTTCTTTCTCCTCCTTCTTTACCTCATATATGTGATGCAAATGTTCTACTTCCAAGCTTTATTCCGAGCTCCTGTACAAAACAGGTAGATACAGATAGTCCTTGCATATGATAAAGCCAGATGCTAAACCTCATTAAAGATTAAAGGAAGTAACTTGTTATGGGAGAAATGAAAGAGAACACAGAGAAGGCAACAGGCATAGAGGAGGCTATACTAGTCACAACAGTAACAGAACAAGATAAAAAGACTTCATGAGAAGTTTATTACAGATAGCACAATGGCTGGCATTAACAAATAAAATGCTACATACTCCCATCCTCTGTGTGGGAATTCTGTATTACTATCAAATTATGAAGAAATTGTTAAAGCCATTTACTGTTTAAAAGGTTATTTGTCCTTCCCCAGATAGTTACTGTTTGTGCATTAGGTACCAAATACTGTGCTAAGTCCTGAACACACAGAAAATAATTCATGCAAACACAATTCTTTCTCTATAAGCTTACAGTTTTGTGGGCTACTCCACCATAAACAAACCCATAGACCATGCAGAGAAATGTGTACGTCACTATAAAATCTACTATGAAACCTAAAGAAAACAAGAGGGATTTAACAGCACAAGATGATAAAGAACATATCAAAGGCCCAGAGTTGAGAACATTTTAGTTAAGTAGGGGAAATGAAAGAAGGTGAATTTTCAATCCTCGTTTAGAAAGACAGATGGGATGTGCATTGAACGTATGACAGGAGTCTACTGAGCGCATCTGAAAGACTCTAACTAGCAGTGTTTTCAAAGCAAAGACTCAAGACCAAACCTTTGGCAGAGTACAGGGAATCATAAGAAAGAAGGGGAGTTAGTCTGATTGGGAAAGGATAGGAGCTCCACAAGGACCAAATATATCTGGGCACAGGGTCTTTTCTGAGACTGACATTCAACCAAGGACCATGTATGGATATAACCTAGAACCTCTGCTCAGATGTAGCCTGTGGTAGCTCAGTAACCAATTGTTTTCCCAAAGTGAGGGGAACAAAGACTATTTCTAACAGGAACTCAATGACTGGCTCTTTGGCCTCTCCACCCACAAAGGGAGGAGCAGTCCTGTTAGGCCACAGAGGAGGGCTTTGCAGCCAGTCCTGAAGATACCTGATAAAACAGGATCAGATGAATGGGGAGGAGACTTTCCAAGTCCATCAGTGGACTTGGAAAGGGGCAGGGAGGAGATGAGGGAGGGAGGGAGGGATTGGGAGGGAATGAGGGATTGGGACACAGCTGGGATACAGAGTTTATAAAATGTAACTGATAAGAAAAAAATAAATAATAATAATAATAAACGATGGGGCTGGAGAGATGTCACAGAGCTTAAGAGTGCAGGTTTCTCTTCCAAAGATCCCGAGTTTGATTTCCAGCACCCACGTGGTGGCTCACAACCATCTATAGTGAGATCTGGCTCCTTTTTCTGGTATGCAGACAGAATACTCTACAAATAATAAATTTTCAAAGAAAAAAAAAGAAATGCACCATGGATCATCAATAAAATTCCCCTCCCTCCAAAAAGAACACTCACTACCTCTTTAAATAATAATAATAATGAATTTTAAAGTTAGTTTTCTCCAAGGGGCCACAAACCAGACTAACTGGTTAGCCTCATGAGCAGTAACAGAAAAACTCAAGGGCATATTTGTGGGTTGTCAAGGCTACAATATATATTCAGTTCTTTTGTATGCATATGGCTTCTAATTTCACACTTTTATGGTATTTCTGTGTGAGTGAATATCTGTATCTTTGTACCCACGTTTCCCTCGTGTTTTTTCTTTGCTATTTTTATTGATAACATTAGACACCTCAACCGTTTTATTGATTTCTGGAAGATTGGAGCCTGACGATTTCCTCTTTATGAAATACGAAAGTGTGTGCCTGTGACATAAATCCACCTCCCCAAACTCATGATCTGGCTTGCCCTTTAGGGTTTTCTGGTCTAGGTTTTGGTACATCTCTGTGCTTCTTTGCTATCACTGCTGTGGTTTAAATCAATTTGTGAAGTACTAAGCCTTTCCTGGCCATTGTCAAGGGCAATCCCAGAATTCTAAGCGATCCCTTGATTATCTGCTGCTACTGCTTCTTCTACTATTTATTCTTTGTTGGCCACCACAGCACAGTCATCTGTATTACCCAGCAAGACACTCTGAGACTCTGTTCATGATTCATTTGGGGTGTATATGTTTGAGAGAGAGAGAGAAAGAAAGGGAGACAGAGAAGTAGAGACAGACAGACAGAGAAAGAATACTGCTATATGTGTATGTGTGGATCTTTCTATAATTCTGGAACACTGAGGTGGTTTCTGGTATCAGTCGCCTGTCTGTCCTTCTCATTTGCTCTTGGATTTGACTTGTTGTCTGTGGAGTTCGGTGGGAATGTCTCTCCCACGTTGACAGATTTGCAAACCCTGAACCTGACCACCTACCTCATCATAGGAATGAGAATTCCTACAGAGGAAACATGTGGACAGATCTGACTGACCAATCAGAAATGGAGTGAGGTGGAGACAGTATGTCCACAGCCTAATAACAATTTGTCTTGGCCCTCTTTAGCTCCTATTAGCCATTCCTTGCCAGCCTCTTTGTTGGACCTAGTATCCTAGGACTGATGAATACCTGTAGGGTGGTGCTAACTAGAACACAAGCGTCTGGCAGGCCTGATGTTAAAATTTTCACCTGATGGCATTGGAGTCCCATAGCTGTTTTCTATGCTTTGCCATAACCCACTTTTCTAAGGTCTAACTGAAGAGCATTTATGGCTGTTCTGCTATTATAAATATTTCATGGGACTCCCTCCACATTGGAACATGGAATTTGGAGTGACACAAATCTATGCTCTCGGGCCATGGCAATTGTCATATTCAACAAGCACACAACTCTTGCTTTCTACTGTATCCTGGGATACCCAGCTGTCCTGTCACTGAGGAGTGTCTACTATCACTTTACTGGCTAGAGCTTTACATATTTACAGAAGCCAGGCTTCTGACATCCAGAATGATGGTGTTCTGCAATGTGGTTTCCACTTTCCTTACTAACCCCCATAGCACCGGGAGCAAGGTCATGCTGGCTGCAGAGCATCGCAGGATCCCAGAAATTTCAGTGACCTCCTTCTAGACTTATGGTCAATATTGTGAGAGGATTTCTTCCAATATGCCACAACACTGAGGACGAGATGATGGATGCCTTTTATAGTTCAGGGGCTACATCGATGATTCAGGGGTTAAGAGTACTTGTTCTTGCCAAGGACCAGTTCTGTTTTGCACCTGGTATCTACCCCCATCTGTAAGTCCAGTTCCAGGGACTTTAGCTCCCTCTTCTGCCCTCTTCACACACCTTCACCTCCATCTGATACACAGGCACACCTACCCATGCAGACAAAACACTCATACATATAAAAACAAACAATCAGATGAGAATTACACTTCCTAAGAGAGGGGGAAAAAGCACACCCTTCCATTAGTAAGTAAAGCTAGTTTATTGCACATACAGCCCCAGCCACAAATTCACATAATCCCAGTTTAAATGTGTCCAGTTTAAATTCTTCTATTCAGCCAGGGCCCAACCAGTCCCTGCTCACTGAAAAAAGAATCCTGGGTCCCTGGCCCCCTTTATTTTAGTGAGTGCCGACTCTCCCAGTCAAAACAAGCCTGGTCTTGGGAAGGTAGACAGAGATTATAAATCATTTTTAAGGATTATAACAAAAGCCAGCTGTGATGTCATATGCCTGTGACCCTCAGGGGGCAAGCAGTGGTATGAGTTCCAGATCATCTAGGTTTACAAAGCGAGTCCAGGACATGCAAGGCTACACAGAGAAACCCTGTCTCCAAAAAACAAGGGCTTGTGCCCCCTGCCAGCTCTTTACACTCACAACACTGGACATGTTCTAAGTCACATAGTATGACTTCAAACAGGCTATAAGAAAGTCCTGCCAAGCACATTGGTACACACATTTAATGCCAGGACTTGGGAGGCAGAGGCAGGTGAATATCTATGAGTTTGAGGACAGCCTGGTCTACAGAGAAAGTACAAGACAGCCAGTGTTACACAGAGAAACCCTGTCTCAAAACCCCATAATAATTAAAATAAGAAGATTGAAATAAAAAAAATCAGAGCTAGGCCTACTGGCATATTGCCAGGTTCCATTAACAAGGAAGGCACACAGTAGAGTTTATATTTTTAAAAAAGCAGATGGAAGAAAGATTTGAACCTTCATTTTATCTCATTTTTAAAATCTCCATCACAAGAAATTTTTAGTGGGTTTGAGAGCCCAAAGACTTGCAATTCAGTGGGTATTGTTTTAAAGTTTAAAGCAAAAGCCTAAAGGAAGGCTAGCTAGGTGGAAACACATCCAGCCACCTTCTGGGAAGAACTAACCTTAATGCCCTGAGGGGACAAATTAGCCTTACTGCACTCTTTCCTGCCCACTAATTATACAGTTGCTAGGAAACCAGCCCATAGGACCAGGCCAGAACTGTTTGAAGTCTTGGTGCCTAAAGTGGACCAATCATTTCAAAAGTCAATTTCCCTTACCCAATCATGAAATGCCAAAGCATGAAAGTCCCTGCTTGTAAAACCACTCTGGAAATCAATCTGGCGCTTTCTCAGACAACTAGGAATAGTGCTTTCCCAAGATCCAGCCATACCACTCCTGGGCATATATCCAAAAGGAGCTCAAGTACACAAAAGGACATTTGCTCAACCATGTTTGTAGCAGCTTTATTTGTAATAGCCAGAAGCTGGAAACAACCCAGATGCCCCTCAACTGAAGAATGGATGCAGAAATTGTGGTACATCTATACAATGGAATATTACTCAGCAATGAAAAATAAGGAAATCATGAAATTTGAAGGTAAATGGTGGGACCTGGAAAGGATCATTCTGAGTGAGTTGTCCCAGAAGCAAAAAGATACACATGGTATATACTCACTCATATAGACATACAACATAGGACAAACCCTCTAAAATCTGTGCATTTAAAGAAACTAAGCAAGAGAGAGGACCCTAACTAAAACACTCAATCCCCATCCTGAAAGGCAAAGAGGATGGATATCAGAAGAAGAAGAAAACAGGAAACAACCTAGGAACCTTCTACAGAGGGCTTCTGAAAGCCAGAAGAAGAAAACAGGAAACAAAGTAGGAACCTACCACAGAGGGCCTCTGAAAGCCTCTGCCCTACAGACTATCAAAGCAGATGCTGAGCCTGATGGGCAACTGTTGGGCAGAGTGAATGGAATTTTATGTAAGAAGTGGAAATAGTAAGAGCTGGAGAGGACAGAGTCTCCACAAGGAGAGCAACAGAACAAGAAAATTTGAACAGAGGGAACTTCCCAGAGACTCATACTCCAACCAAGGACTATTCATGGAGATAACCTAGAACCCCTGCACAGATGTAGCCATGGCATTTCAGTGTCCAAGTGGGTTACATAGTAATGGGAAGAGGGACTGACTCTGACATAATCTGATTGGCCTGCTCTTTGATCACCTCCCCTGGGGGGGGGCAGCCTTACCAGGCCACAGTAGAGGACAATGCAGCCACTTTTGATGTGAACTGACAGACTAAGATCAGAAAGGAGAGGAGAACCTCCCCTATCAGTGGACTAGGGGAGTGGCATGCATGCAGAAAGGGGAGGGAGGGTGGGTTTGGGAGGGGAGGAGGGAGGAGCCTATGGGGGATACAAAATGAATAAAGTTTAAAAATGCAGGAAAAAAAAAGAAAGTCCCTGCTTGCAGTTTTGCCCCATAAAAATCTTGCTTCCCTATATCTCAGGGCTACATTGGAAGTTTGTGTACCATGTCCGAACACGTATACAATTTTAAAAACCTCATGTATTTACAGCCGAGTGTATTTCTGGTTTTTTGGGGTTCCCCAACTGGGCATAACAGTTTCACTTTGAATAAACCATTAGTAATTTATAAACATCTCCCAATGACAATAAACACTTGTAGCCACAGAAAACAACCCAAAACCTACCCAAACCCCCTTAAGGAAAATAGGACATCATTCTCATTGATTTATTCTAGCTGACATTTTGGACATGCAGAAATCCTGTAGGGGACCCAAAGAAAATTGGAATAATGTTTAATTAAGTAAGCAATATTTGTGGTCCAGTCTTTGATGTTGAGAAAATAATAAAAGTCCTGTTTAGAACAGTCTAAAATGCTGGACCAATTAAGATTTGTAGCTTTCTTCAGGCCGTGATGAGAAACAGCAATTGAAGCAGTTGAGGCAGGAACAAGCAGAATTCTGGAACATGCAAGATACTGAAACAGATGTGTCAATGTCTCAGCATGCTGGAAGGAGGATTCTGTCAGGTTTGGTCCAGCATGTCCAGTATTCACTCCTTTTGTTCTGCAAACATATAATTTCTCATAAGCATTATACAGTTCTAAAATTATAAATGTAAGAGATGTTCAGAATAAAATTAAACTGTAAACCAGTTTTATCAATGCCAATTAAAAAGAATGGCATAATAGATACTGAGGATATTATAGCCAAGGATTTATTGGCCATGTATTGCTGAAGTTATGGTTAGAGACATTTATTTTTTATGTCTCAGTCAGTTTTAGAGTTTTTCCCAAGTGAAGGGATTATCAATTTATATTAACTATTTTGTTTGGTCTTTTTGATTTCTCTTTTCTTGTGTGTGACCTAAGTCTTCAGGTGGTCTTCCTCTGTGAAATCTGATTTTTATTAGTTTTGAAGGAACCCATAATTTCTCTTCTCCTGTATGAACATATGAAAAACCTCTTCCCCAGTACGTAACACATTCCCTACTGTCCATTGTGAAGTTGGGGTATCTTTGAAATATATAGGCTGAAATAATTCAGCAGTTTTTTTTCTATAATCCAGTGTCTTTGTGCAGCTGTTGTTTGTTGTTCATTAACATTTAAGAAACTTAAGGTCAATAAAGCATTATGTAATCTATCTCTGTGGTATTTTAATACCTTTCTCTGTTTGTTAAGCATGTCCTTTAAAGTACAATTTGATTTTTCAATGACTGCTTGACTGGCAGGATTGTGAGGTATACCTGTTACATATTTTATCTTAAAATATGTAAAAAAAAAAAACTTTTCATTTTATTGGAGACATATACTGTAGCATTATCAGTCTTAATTTGTGTAGGCATAACCATAACTTCCATCATTTCTAATAAATGTGTAATAACTGAATCAGCCTTCTCAGAAATTATGGCTTTTTCTCATTGGAACCCTGAATGTGTGTCTATAGTGTGGTGCACATATTTCAGTTTACCAAACTCTATAAAATAAAAGTGATTTGCCAAATTTCATTTTTTTTGGTTACCATTAGGGTTACTTCCTGCAGGTAGTGGAGTTTAGTTATATAAAGAACAAGTGGGATATTTTCGCACAATTTCTTTGGCTTGTTGCCAAGTGATAGAAAACTCTCATTTTAAACCTTTGCTGTTTAACAAGGTGTTTTTTAATGAAATTCTGAGGCCTCTAACATACTCCTGTCAATAGCTGATCAATTTCATCATTGCCTTGTGCTACAGGGCCTGGTGGACCCAAATCAGATCTGATATACGTTATATACAATGGATTATTTCTATTTCTGATTACTTGTAATTGAAGAAACAGTGAAATTAAGTCCAAATTATCCTGAATTAGATCAGAAGTTTCTATCTGCAGAACAAATCTTTCTGCATATTGAGAGTCAGTGACTATATTAAGAGTTTCTTGAAAAATTGATAACACCAAGATAATTGCATATAATTCTGGTTTTTGAACTGAATCATAAGGACCCCCCACCACTTTACTCAGATTTTCTGACTTACAACCTACCCTTTTTGATTTATTGGCATCC